>NW_027555736.1:61164633-62364633 GCF_003287225.1 Phascolarctos cinereus | reverse complement strand
CTTTTATTAGTTGCTAAGAGCCTGAAGCAAAGCCCTTTTGAAGCCCAGTTATTTCCCCAAAGGTTGTGGGAGGATCAGCAAATAAAAGTACAGTGATTCAAATCTAAGAAGATAAATATTGAAATATGTGTTTGTTCTTCTCACAAGAGCCCAGAGATTCCATGATGGAAATGGATTTTAAGCAAAAATAGCATACTGTCTTTGTGTTTCTAAGGAAAGGGGAGGAAATGAATAGGGCCTTAACTTTTCTGATTTTTCTCTCTTGAACTGGACTACCACATGACCTAAGTCAAGAAACCATTAGGTGAGGAACCAAGCAGATGAATAAAGAGCTGTCATTCTTTAAAAAAAAAAAAGAGCAATCAAAAAAGTTTCAAAGAAAGGCAATGTGTTATAGTGGATAGAAGTGTTAAAGTCAGTAAGAGAGAAAGAAAGGAAGGGAGAAATAAGGAGAGGGAGGGAGGAAAGGAGAAAGAGGGAGAGAGAAAGAAAGAAAGAAAGAAGAAAGGAAGGAAGGAAGGAAGGAAGGAAGGAAGGAAGGAAGGAAGGAAGGAAGGAAGGAAGGAAGGAAGGAAAAAAAGAAGGAAAAAAGGAAGGAAGAAACAAAGAAAGAGATGGAAAGAGGGAAAGAGAGAGAAAGGAGGGGGCAGAGAGGGAGAAAATTCTGACGCAGAGCTAGAAGAGACCTCAGAGATCACTTAATGTAGTATTCTCATTTTATAAAAAATGAACTAAAGAGAATGTATGGCTTGCCTAAGGTCACAGATAGTCAAAAGCAGAGGTCAGACTAGAAGTAATCTAGACTCCTAACTTATCACTTTTTTCCCACTGTACTGTATGTCTTTACACATATGTTCTCCTTAACTCCTTGCATTAAGGAAATGCCATTTTCTTTTTGTCCTCATCAAAATCTCTAGTTTCCAGTGTAGCTTTAACAGTCCATGATTACAGTTAAAGCAGCTTTCTCTGAATGGTTCTTTTCCTCAGTCCATCCTTTCTCTCTAGTCATCTTTCCTCAGCCTGAACTGCCCTCCTTAACTCCCACTTCCATGACATTTAACCTTATGTCACATATACATCTGGAAATCAATAAAGTTTGTTCCCAACGAGACCTCTAATGGAAATAGAAGAGGCAGGTGACTACATCTAGGGGCCACATGTCAGAACTTTAACTCTAGGTATTTATCCTTAAGGTCCTACATTTGCTATGATAATTTCTTACTAAAGGATAGAGTAACAGAATAGCTTTCTCCCTCTTTCCCACACCAACATCCTTTACTTCCACCTTGTCTGAAGTACAAAAAGGGTGTAATCAATCACCTATGCCTGAGTCTTCACTCAGAAGCTAGTACCCTTAGTGATAGTCTCATAGGTAAAATTGAGGGCTTCAGAAACTTCAGAGATCAGGTAACCAAAGCCCTTCATTTTATAGATAAGAAAACTGAATCCAGAAGAGGCTAAGTAATTTGCTCTGTTGGTAACAGAATAAAGATGAATGAGTAAGCATTTATTAAGTGTTTACTATGTGCTAAGGACTGTGTCAAGTGCTAGATATACAAATCCTGAAGAAAAGTAGTTCTTGTCCTCAAAAAGAATCTAACATTCTAATAGGGGAAAACAATACATATAAGAGAATAGTTGCCGAGGAGGAGAGATTTGATCTGGGAACTCACAGGTATGGAGTACAATCACAGGGCAACTAACTGACATGTTCTTTTCAGGAATGGTAGTGTAGATTTAATATTATTGTTCCAAGGGTAGAGAAGGGCTAAAGGTACAAAAGGGCAAAGAAAAAAGAAGAATCTGTGAAGGCAGGCAACAGCATGACACAAGTACAAATAGAGAGGGTTAGACAGGATTTATACATATACTCTGACACCAAACCCTATGCTCTTTCTATGACAGTACATCATCTCTCCTTTCTGTTGCTACTTTATCATCCTAGCCATGCAATTTTGTTTTCTCATGCTCATCTTCTTCATGCATCTCATATTTTTCCTAACCAGGAAGTCTCCATTCAACAGCAATTGCTCATCAGAAACTTGTTTTTGTTTTGTTCTTTCATTGAAATGGAAACTTAACTAAATTCCTCATTTAAGTCAATTAAAAGGGTAGCCTTTTTTCTGTATTTCTCATCTTCTAATCAAGTTTTAAACTAAATATAGGCAGCTGACATTTGCTAATTTGCACTTAAGCTATTTCTGCCTTATCCATCAATAAAAATTTCTTGGTACCTTCCATGTACAGATGTTTATATTACCTGCTTCACAGGTAGTTATGTGGAACATGCTTTATGTGTCTTCCAAATACAATATGTTGTTGGTGGCATTGGTATTTTTGTTTTTATTGACCTGGAAAGACCAATAAGTGGAATTTCCAGTAAGATAGATTTCAGCTCAATATAAGGAAAATGTCTTAATGGTAACAGGAGTCCACAAATGGAATGAGTTCCTTCAGAGAATAGTAAAGTGCAGGGGGGACTTCTACAGTGTCTGGGTGACCCTTTTTCAGAGATACTATATATGGAATTCAAGATTTAGGTAGAGGTGTCACTAGATGACCTCTGAAGTCCCTTCTAACTCTGATTCTAGGTAAGACCTCAAAATTCTAGAGAATACACCAGTATAGAAAAACCAGTAAATTGAGGCTTACAGGTTTTGAATATTTTACATGTCAACTCTTGCTTTCAAAGACTATATTTATAGAGCCAACATTACCATTTGCAAAGGTGAGGACAGAATTGTACTATTAATGTTGTTTACATACATTTAAATTATTAGTGGACTAGGATTAGCTTATTTCTAGGTCCCCTCATCTGACAATTCTTCTCTTTTAATAAGTAGGAGAGATTGCAGTGGGCCCTTGCCGAGTGGCTGTATGAGAATTCTGTGTCAGAGATCACAGAAAACTGTCATGTAGATGAGAGCTCTGTCACTCTGGTTCAACCAAATTAATTGTTTTCTTCTCAGCCCCTGTTCTTGTGCACTGTTTATTCATAGGATCATAGATTTAAGTTGCCATGTCCTTTAAAACATAGAGGTCAGCTAGTCCAACCCCTTAACTTTATAGATGAGAAAATTTAGACTCAGAATTAGGATAACTAATGCCTGATTACACAAAAAGTAAGTAGTAGAGGCAAGATTCGAGGTCTAGGAAAAGCATTAGAGAAGGCATAGAAGCAAGAGGAAGTATGGATTATTCACAGAATAGGGAGCGTATCAGCTTTGTGGGAGCATAGAGAATTTAGAGAAAAACAATATGATTCAAGGTTGAAGAGGAAAAGTGTTACCAAATTCTTTAAGGCCTTAAAAATGGATTATGAACTTTGGAGGCAAAAGAAAGCTAGTGAAGACTTTTGAGTAAGGAGTAACTTATCACTTATGTCTGTGATCAAAAAACAGTAAAAGCACACACTAATCTTAAACCTTGGAAAGACCTTTTAAATAGATCTGCAGGGATGGGTTTTAGTTGGTAGTGTTTGAGCAATTTGGAGCTGCCTTGTACTGTGTAGTTTCTTTGGTATTGGAGAAAAAAATTTTTATTAGCTTCCTTGACTGTTTTGGATTATTTATCTCTTAGAATCATAGAATCTCAGAATTTAAAGGGACCTAAAATACCATTTGGTCCTAAGTAACTGATACCTGTAGGTCATTGGACATTAACATAAGTTAATATAATATAGTTAATAAAGTTTCAGATCTAGCAGTTCTAGCAGAAAGGAAAAAGGGGTGCAGAGATAATAGATTATGCCAGTTCTATCCAGGCACAGAGTCCGAACTTGGTATGGAATCTCTTAACTATGTTGGGTCTTGTCCATGTTGATATGACTGTTGGCTATTCACAATTATCCAGCATCATAGGTATCTTGAATAGTTAACCCTTCTAATTATAGACAGCTTGGTGGCATATTCTCTAATACTTTCCAAGTCACCCACTGGGAACTAGAAGCAAAAAAGATGACAATCTGTTCAGGTGGTACTATGTCATGCCCACTCCCACTTCACAGCCTCAGAAAGGGTCTTACTTATAGATCAGACCTTGAAATAGAGGTTCCAATTAGAAAAAAGCCACAGGTGAGGAGGGATCTTCTAGGCTGAGGAGGCTACTGAATCATGGTGAAAAAGTTATCTTCTGGCATTAGAAGGCCATTGAGATATGTCAGAAAAAGCATAGAAAACTAGCAATGTAGCTCACAGAAGAATTAAGGAAAAGAGGAAGGTATTGTTGTCCCTCATGAGTAAACTGACAGACCCTTGGGTATCATTGATCTTGACTTTGGTGTAACTAGGGCACTCTGTGAACTTAATGGGCTTGTTATAGGTTCACAAAAGTGTGACTGATTTGAATGATATAGAATCATGGATGTAGGGATAATGGACTTTCTATTTAGTTATCCTCAAACACTCTTGTGCTAGCCAAAACAATTAATGAGCACCTCCCACAAAGTGGATCACTGTCCCAAGAGATCTAGTAATAGCAGAGGTTTGTGGGATGGTAAGTCAGAACTCAATCAATCAATCAATCAATCAGTATTTATATAGTATCTGCTATGTTGCCAGGTGATGTGCTAAAAAATGGGGATACAAAGGCAAAACTAGAAACAATCACTCCATTTGAGGAATTTATATTCAATCAGGGATGCATATGTACATATATTTTTATATTTAGATATACACACATGCATACATATATACAAACACATACATATATGTGTATTTGCATATTGTATATATACACATAGGCATTAAAATTAATACAAGGTAATTTTTGAAGAGGGGGAAGTACTAATTGATGTGGGCAGCAAGAACTATGTCATGGAGAAGGGGGCATTTGAACTGAAACTTGAAGAGGTGGGCATGAATCTTGGGCATGGAGGACAATCCTTGCAAAAGCATAGAGGAAAGAGAGGAAAATATATCCTCTACAAGGAGCAGTAGCCATTTTAGCTGAATGATGAAGTATTTGGAGAGGTATAATGTATAATAAGGGTGGAAGAGTTAGGTTAGGGGTAGGCTACGAAGACTTTAAATGCCAAAAAGAGGAGTTTATATTTGATCCTAGTGGTAATAGGGAGCCACTGATGTTTCTAAGTAGAAAAGTGAGATAAATTTCAGATTAAAAAAATTTTGTCAGCTCTATGGAAAATGTATTACAGCAGAAAGAGAGATCTGAGGCAGGAAAATCAAATAGGAGATTTTTATAATTCCAGGCGAGGGGGGATAGGGCCTGGATTGGGTGAGTAGCTGGGTGAATAAAGAGGAGGGAATTTATGCAAGAGAAATAGAAAGGAGATTTGGGAGTTGATTGGGTATGTGAGGTGAGGGACAGTGAAGAGTCAAGGACAATACAGACAGTGGAACTAGGTGACTAAAAGGATAATGACAGCCTTTGAAGAAGCAGGGAAGTAAAAAGAGGGTGGGTTTGGGGAAAAAAGACAACTGGTTTTGTTTTAAACATATTGCCTATCATAGCCTACTCAATGTACACTCTAACAGAGAGTATTCTTCCAGTGATATGTATGTGTTTATGTGCACATATGTATGTGTGTATATGTATATATGCATACACAAACATGAGTATACATATATATATATATACACATATATCTTTATACTACTGTGTGTATGCATACACAAATATTATTTAGCTATGGATAACACCTTTATTTTTAAATTAAGTAATAAAACAAGCATTTCCATAACATGTTATAATAAAAAAGATGGTTGCACATGAAACTGCCATTCTATTATGTACTATTTGCTATTCTTTTTAAATCTATAATAGTCATGTATTTTTCTTCTCTCCCCCCATATATATATGGAGAGAGAGAGAGAGAGAGAGAGAGAGAGAGAGAGAGAGAGAACACATATATATTGTGTGTGTGTGTGTGTGTGTGTGTGTATGTGTGTGTGTGTATAAAATCATTCTATAAATACTTCTATTTGCCAGTTCTTTCTCTGGATACATATAGTGCCTTCCTTCATATGTCCTTTGTAGTTAATTTGGGTATCTATAACAGTAAAAATGACTTAGTCAATTAAAGCTGTTCTTAAAACAGTATTTCTATAATTGTATTCCGGGTTCTCTTGCTTCTCATTTTGCTCTTCATTATTTTGGGCAAGTCTATACATATTATTCTAAGGTCATTGAGTTGATCACTTCTTATATCACAGTAGTTTTCCATCACAATCATATACTGCAACTTGTTCAACCATTTCCCAACTGATAGGCAACCCTGCAATTTTCAGTTCTTTGCCACTACAAAAAGAGCTGCTATAAATATTTAAATCATATTTTATTTTGCTTTTTCCCCTAATCATCTCTGGAAATAGATCAAGTGGTAATATTGCTGGGACAAAGGGTAAAGGTAGTTTAATAACTCTTTGGGCATAATTACAAATTGTTCTCCAAAATGGTTGAATTAGTTCATAATTCTACCAACAATGAATTAGTGTCCCAACTTTTCCACATCCACTCCAACATTTGTTTCTTTCCTCTTCAATCATTTTAGCCAATCTGGTAAGTGTAAAATGATATATCAAGGTAATTTTAATTTGCATTCTGTAATCAATAATGATTTAGAGCACTTTATATGACTGTGAATTGTTTTGATTTCTTCACTGGAAAACTACCCATTCATATCCTTTGACAATTTATCAGTTGGGGAATGACCTGAGTTCTTATAGATTTTACAAAGTTCTTTATACATTTGAGATATGAGACCTTTATGTGAGAGGATGCCACCTTTAAAAAACAATTCACCACCTCTTAGAACATTAAAAAAATCTCAAACTGATATAGAAAAGCAGTTATATTAAACACATCCTTTACCTACTACAATACAAATAATTAATAAAGGGTATTTGAAGAAAGAATTCAAACTCAAATTAAACTGAATCATTGAATATGAAAAAAATATTTAGGTCAAAGAAGTAACCAGAAAAAAAGTAATTTTATCAAAGAAAAAGGCACCTCTGTGTGTGTGGGGGGGGGGGTGGACAACAAAACCTTAAGATATAACCAAAGCACTGCTTACAGGAAATTTTCTCTCTAAAGTTTCAAACAAAAGAGAAAAAAGAACAAAGCAATAAATAAAAAGGCAACTAAACATGGGATTAAAAAAACAACTAACAAAAAATCCCAACTCAACACAAATCAAGACAATCAATGAAAAAAGGCAAAATTTAAAACAAAAGCATGTTTAATTAAAAAATGAAAAAGAGAGAAAAATCAAATTGCCATACTCAAAATTTAAAAAGATAACTACATAAAATATGAATAGCAAAGAAGGAACTTTCATAGCTATAAGCACATGTAGATTTAACTAAGAGACAGAGACAATAATTAATATAAGATAAAATAAATAATTTGATTACATGACATAGCAAAGCTTCCACACAAGCAAAATTAACCATATGAAAGGATGTTCTAATCACTAATTACAAAAAATGAAAATTAAAATAACTCTAAGTTTTCACCTCACACTGAGAAAATTAGCAATGATGAAAGATGAGATCGTCAATGTTGGATAAGTTGTGGGAAGATAGACATATTTTTGTATTGTTAGTGGAGCTATGAACCAATTCAATCAGTTTGGGAAATGATTTATAATTATGCAAATAAAGTTCTTAAAATATTCATACCTTTTGACCCACAAATTCTACTATAAGGCATATTTCTCAAGTCAGTTACTGTTAAAAAAAAAAAGAAGACAAAGAAAGTACACACACACACACATAAAATCACTCTTTTTGAAAGGGAAAATTATAGACAGATGCCCATCAACTGGGTAATATATGAACAAAATGCAATATATGAAAGTAATGGAATACTACTATACTTTAAGAAATAATGAATGTAATAAATACAATGCATGGAAAGATTTATATGAATTGATTCATAGTGAAGTGAGCAGAGCCAAGAAAACAAAATACAAAATGACTACGACAACATAAATAGAAAAAAGAACCACAAAAATCATCTAAAGTGAATCTTACAATATTAAATAGTTCAAGCATTCCTCCAAAGAAAATGTTTGAAAAGATACCCACATCTCACTCCTTGAAGAGGTGGGAGGTCCATGAGTATGAACATTACACATACTTTCAGACTTCAAAGAAAAAATATTGTTTGGGTGTGTTGATTTTTATTTTCCTTCTCTTTTTTACTGGTCTTCTTTGAGAAAAAAAAAAAGGATGAGCAAGAATCTGTGAGTAGCTGCCCTCTGGGAATTCAATGCTGCTATCACCATCATCCTCATCCTTATCCTCATCACCATCATAACCATCATCATCACCATCTTTCTTCTTCTTCTCTTCCTCCCCCTACCCCTCTCCTTCCCCTCTTCTCCTACTCCCTTCCCCTCCCCATCCATCTTCTCCTTCTCCTCCTTCTCCTCCTCCTTCTTCTTCTTCTTCTTCTTCTTCCCCTCTGTCCATGTAAGGAGTCATACCCTTACACATGGATGACCTGCCCAAATGAATATAATTTTGCTTGCTTATATTTTGAGACATATCTTGGGGTTTGACGGCTAGATTTTTTCTAATTTCTTAATTATTTATTTTATCATTTTTTTCCCAAAAAGCTAGAACAATGAACTCTTTATCTTGTGCAGCTTTCATTTATGATTTCTCTAAATATAACTCTGACAAAACAGGCTTTGAATTGTGATTAAAATGGAGGTACTTGACAAGCCTTTAAAACCAAATTATTCTGGCTTTTGTTGTAAGACCAATAATAGATCCCAATGGATCAAACAATCCAACAAAAGGAAAAAACTGACAGATTCATTAACAAAACAAAACTTCAATTGTTGCTGATGAGGAATGAACCTAAAAAGCAAAGACATACATGCAATAGAAATCAAGGGGCTGGGATCAAATATGTTGTGTATCAGGTGAATCCAAAAAAGCAGGATTGAAATCATGCTATTAGGCAAAGAAAAAAGAAACAGAATAGAACCATGAAGAAATTATCAGTGGGAGGGGAGGAAAACATCATTGGTCCTAACGTATTCACAGCAGAATTTTATAAATTTTAAAAAAACAATTAGAATGCTACACAAATTATTATCAAAAATTAAGAAAACACTATACCAGACTCCTTCTTATAAGATAAATATAGTCCTAAGACCTAAACTATGGAAGGATAGCTCTAAATCATTAATCAATATAGGTTCAAAAAATGTAAAATAAATCCTGTCAAACAGCCTACATTAATTCCTCCAAAAATCATTTATTATGATCAAGTTGGAAGTTAAATTTATGCCAGGAATGCAAGGATGGTTAAACATTAGGAAAATAATTAACATAATTAATCATAATAAAAAAAAATCCAAAACCACATATTATGTCAATTAAGGTAGGAAAAAAGCCTTGAACAAAATATAATAGTTATTTATGCTAAAAATATCTACCAAATATATGTATGGAGAGACCTGTTCAATA
Organism: Phascolarctos cinereus; assembly: GCF_003287225.1. NCBI lineage: Eukaryota > Metazoa > Chordata > Mammalia > Diprotodontia > Phascolarctidae > Phascolarctos > Phascolarctos cinereus. The sequence goes on along the minus strand of NW_027555736.1, from coordinate 62,355,187 downwards.
TCACAAAAAGTATCTACCTAAAACTGAAAGTGAAAATCATATGAATGAGAAAATATTAAAAGCTTTATCAGTAAATACAGAAGTAAAGATGAGATGCCCATTCTTTGGAATAATATTTTATATAGTTCTAGAAGAGGTAGCAATAGCAATAAAACAACAGAAGGATATTAAAGACATAAAGATAAACCAAAGATAATATAAAACTATACTTATTTGTTTATAACATGGTGGTTTATTTTAAAAATTCAAAGAAAGCAGCAAAGTTACTAATTAAGACCATTAGTAGCTTCAGCAAAGTTGAATTCTGCAAAATAAACAGGGGAAAATCAATACCTTGTGCATATAATAATTTAAAGATTCAAGAGTAATAATAGAAAGGAATATCCAATAAAAATACCATAAAATACATAAAATACTTGGGAATCAATCTATCAAAGCACACAAAATACTTCTATAGATTCAATTACAAAGTGCTCCTACAGAAATAAAGTGCAACTTATATGTCTGGTGGAACATCCAGTGTTGATGGCAGTGGCATGCCACTGTAATAAAAATGACAATACTAGCTAAGTTAATTAATAGTCTTAATGCCAATCCAATCAAACAATCAAAGAGATAGTTCACAGAACTTGATAAAACAATAACAAAATTCATTTGGAGGAATAAAACATCTAAGATATCAAGGGAATAATGGGGGGAAGGTAGAAATAAAGGGGGAAATAGCATTTCTAGACCTCAAACTATATTATAAAGTGTCATTTATCAAGGATCAATTGGTGGAACTGGGAATGTTTCTAGTCTAAAGAAAAGAAGACTTGGGAAGAGCATGATAACTATCTTCAAGTATTTGAAAGACTGCCATATAATGAAGTGATTAAACTTGTTCTCTTTGGCCCCAGAAGGCTAAACTAGGAGAAATATGTGGAAGCTACGAAGAGGCAAATTTACAACTGGTGTCAGGAAAATCTTCCTAACAACAAAAGCTTTCTATAAGTGGAATGACGCAATTAGAGAGGCATTGGGATCCAAATATCTCCTTGAAGGTCTTCAAGCAGATACTGGACTGTAACTTATAAAATCCATAATTGTAGGGTTTCCTTTTGTGTATGGGCTGGACTACATATTGACTGAGGTCCCTTCCAACTCTCAAATTCTATGTTACTGCTCCTCCCCCATAACTGTGTCTATTAAGGATTCATACCTTCCTGATAAGCCATTATTTTCAAGTAAAGCCCTCATTTGAGAATGCTAAGTCAAGTAATGGAGTAAAAGCCCTCCCAAAAAAACCACCCAAGAGTAGGAGCCATGGCATGAAACTTGGGGTCAAAAATATGAAAGTGTCCCAGACAAAGCAGAGAGTGAATGACTTCAGAAGCACAGGAGGGCAGAGTCCAGATTGCTAAAATAAGGTCAGGAATGACAAGTCAGGATCAGGTAGAGATGAGAAAGTATTGACTTTCAGAAAAGTATAGGGTCAGTGAGGAAGAAAAACAGCAGAGATCAGTGTCTGTAGGCCTTGAATACTTAGCTGAACTTATCGGTAGCTCTTGATGCTTGTGATCCTATTTGAAGAACTATCCTCCCCATGTCCAATCTGTCTTTCCAAAAGGATGACAGTAATTATTTCCCATGTCTGTGTTCTAGGGCTTGATAGAGGACCCCATCTTGGAAAACAGTAGAGGGCTGCAATTTAAGAATGCCTTAAAGGAAAACTAATTTTTTGCTTCAATTGATGTGCCTGGTTCTCCTACAGAATACCTGAAAACTATGATACAATGCCATGGGAGATTTACAGTGGTGTTTTGTTTCACAAGGATCCCTCTGGGATTCTTTTTAGTATTATGTGTATAGTTTTCAATCTTTGGTATTGAATTCATAGTCATATCTTTCTAACACTCTTTTTTTTTTTTTCATTTCCCAACCTGGCTACTTTCCTGAACTTCACGATCTGCCAAAACTCATCATTCAGAAAGATGAAATCATTTCTGAAATTCCCACCTTCTTGGCAACTCCTTTCCCCGGGGTCCCTCTCTGCCTCTGGGCAGACAGCATGAAGGGTGCATATTGGGGAGCCCCTTCCAGATCCTCCACTATCTAGGCACACAATGAATTAATTGCATGATTTCCTACCCAGCTATTTGCCTGGACTTATGTTCTCTAGAAATTCATCTTCCTGCAAGATTAAATGAACTTTGAAATTCTGAACTCCTCAGGTCATTTCCCACCTCAGCTTAGGACTTCCTCATGTTCCTACTCCTCTCCATTTTCAGCTTCTTTTTTATGCCCCACTGGGGCAGCACTGTGAATAGAGCATCAGGCCTACAGTCAGGAAAATGCAACTTCCTGAGTTCAAATCTGGCCTCAGATACTTACTAGCTGTACAACCCTGGGAAAGCCACTTAATTCTGTCTTTCTCAGTTTCCTCATTTATAAAATGAATTGGAAAAGGAAATGGCAAACCAGTCCATTATCTTTCCCAAGAAAATCCCAAAAAGGTCACAAAAAAGTTGGACATGACTGAAGACAACAACCACAACCTACTCCATTAGCATGTGAGCTCTTTGATGTGTTTTTTGCCTTTCTTTGTATTCCAGCAATTAGCACAACCTGGCACATAGTAGATGCTTAACTAACGTTTATTGATTCTGATTCTGACTCTTCCAATGTACAATGAGTTTCAGCAAAACTCAAAACATTTAATAAAGGCCTACCACATGCGAGACAATGTTAGTGATCCAAACAAGGATTAAGAGTCTCATTCCAGAGTGTTAGAGATAAACAAAGATGAAATCAGATAGTCCATATTGGAAGAACTTAAAATCTCATAGAGGAATAAAGACATGTACAGAAATAATCATAAAAACTGATGTAGATAATAAGTTATTATGATAATAACTAATATTTACATGGTGCCTACCTCTGTATCAGGTACAGTTAAGTACTTTACAAATATTGTTTCATTTGACTCTCACAACAACCCTGGCATGTAAGTGCTATTATAACCCCCTTTTTTCAGATGAAGAAACTGAGGCAAACAGAGGTTAACTTGGTCCAGATCACACAGCTAGTAATTGTCTAAGGCTGGATTTGGACTCAGATCTTCCTAACTCCAGGCTCAGTGCTCTATTCACTCTGCCACCTAGCTATCCCTAGTACAAAAGGAAGGACCATATGACATTTTTATGAGAAAAAAAAAAGATCAACATTCTGGCACTGGAAAAAATACAAACATCAGATCATAGATTTGTAGCCAGAAATGACCTTAGAACTCATTTGGGCTAACCCTTTCATTTTACAGATTAGGAATCTGAGATACAGAGTGTTTAAGTGACTTGCTTAAAGTCACACAAGAATCAAATAGCAGAACTAAGGTTTGAACTAATATCTCCTGGCAGATCATGAAGTCCAGGATATCTAGATCCATTGAATCATGTGACCTCTTACATGCTAAATTGAAGTTTATGTGAGGGTAATAATATATTTTTGTTTAACAAGAAGGATAGACAGCCAACGTCAGAATAATCATAGTCATTTACAGAGAGGTTTAAGGTGCCCTATGTATACATTATCTCATTTGATTTTCACAGCAACCTGGGAGCTAGGTGCTGTTATTATCCTCATTTTATAGATAAGGAAACTGGGATAATTTGTACAACTTGCCCAGCATCACACACATAGCATCTAGGGTGGAATTTGAACTCAGATCTTCCTAACTCCAAGCCCAACATTCTATCTATTGAACCACCAGGTGTGTGTATGGCTCTGCTTCAGGTGTATTTCTTGTAAGCAACATATTGTAGGATTCTGGTTTTTCATCTACTCTGCTATCCACTTCTATTTTGTGGGAGAGTTCATCCCATTCACATTCACTGTTATGATTACTACTTGTGTATTTCCCTCCATCCTATTCTTCCTCCTGTTAGTCCTCTCTCTCTTTACACCCTTTCCTAGTGTTTTGCTTCTGTCTACCACTTCCTTTGATTTGCCCTCCCTTATGTCAATCACACACACACGCACACACACACACACACACACACACACACACACACACACACACACAACCATTTACTTAATTTCTTCCCTTCATACTGCCCTGTTGGGTAAGTTAGATTTCTAGATTCAACTGGTTGTGTATATTGTTCCCTCTTTGAGCCAATACTGATGAGAGTAACATTTAGGCAATGCACATCACCCACCCTCCCATCTTTCCCTCCAGGTTAATAGGTCTTTCTTGCCTCTTCATGTGAGATAATTTATTCCATTCTATGTCTCCTTTCCTTCTGCACCCTTTGTACTCCTCTTTCTCATCCCTTATTTTTTTATGTCATCTCCTCAAATCTACCTTATACCCATATCTTCTATGTATATTCCTTTTATCTGTAATGATACAATGATGCAATTTTTAAGAGTTACAAGTATCATCTTCCCATGTAGGGGTGAAAACAGTTTAGCTCTCTTGAATCCCTTGTTTTCATTTCCCTTTTTTACCTATTTATGCTTCTCTTGGGTTTTTGATATAGGAGGTCAAATTTTTGGTTTAGTTCTGGTCTTCTCCTTATGAATCCTTCTGTTTCATTGAATAACCATTTTCCCCTCAATGTATTATGCTTAATTTTGCCAAGTAAGTTATTCTTGGTTGTAGTCCTAGATCCTTTGCCTTCTGGAATATTGTGTTCCATGACCTCCAATCCTTTAATGTTGTACCTGCTAAGTCCTGTGTAATCCTGACTGTGACTCTCTGATATTTGAATTGATTCTTTCTGGCCACTTGTATTTTTTCCTTGACCTGATAGTTCTGAAATTTGGCTTTAATATTCTTTGGAGTTTTTATTTTGGGTTCTCTTTACTGAGGTGATTGGTGAATTCTTTCAATGCCTATTTTGCCCTATGGTTCCAGGAGATCAAGGCAATTTTCCTTCATAATTTCTTACAAAATGCTGTCCAGGTCCTCCTTTTTGATTATAGCTTTCAGGTAGTCCAATGATTCTGATATTGTCTCTCCTGGATCTATTTTCCAGGTCACTTGTTTTCCCATAATGTATTTTACATTTCCTTCTATTTTTTTTTCATTCTTTTGAATTTGTTTGATTGATTCTTGATGTCTCATTAGCTTCCACCTGCCTAATTCTAACTTTTACGGTATTGTTTTCCTCGATTAGCTTTTGTACTTTCTCTTCTATTTGGCCAGTTGTACTCTTTAAGGAGTTGTTTTCTTCAGTGGATTTTTTATCTCCTTTTCCATTTGGCCAATTCTATTTTTAAGCAGTTTTCCAGGCTGTTGACTCATTTTTTATGATTCTCTTGCATCACTTTCCTTTCTTTTCCTATATTTCTTCTATCTCTCTTATATGATTTTTAAGCTCCCTTTTGAGCTCTTCCTTGAAATCTTTCTGGGCTTGAGACAACTTCCTGTTTTTCTCTGGCGTTTTGCCTATACGTGTTTTGACATTGTTGATCTCTTCTGGGTTTGTGTCTTGGTCTCCCATCATAATAACATTCTATGGTCAGATTATTGTTGTTGTTGTTGTTTTCTGCTCATGCCCCCCCCTTTTTGGCTTTTTTCCTTTCTTTTAAATTTGAGCTCTGCTCCCAGGGTGGAGGTGGCACTGCTTCTGGCTTCTTGTGCTACTGGCTACAAGATCTGACTGTTTACCTGGTGCTGCCCTGATGCTGCCATCATGCCCATCTTGGATCCCCATGTTTGATGCTGTGCTGCAGGGGTGAGGTGGGGCTTGGCTGGCATTACTGGAGTTCATCGGGGTCTAGCAGCTTACCTAGTACTAAGCTGGGGTCCTAGTGTGGTATCTAATGTATACTGAGGCCCAGTGGGATGTTTCTGTGTTTCCCAGTGGCTACACTGAAGCACATGTGATCAGGCCTCTGGTGGCTGCCTTTTTGCCTGGGACCATGCTGAGGCATGTAGTGGTTCTCCTAGCTGGAGTCTGCCAGGTCCCCTGGATATATTAAGGCATGTGGGGCATCCTGGTATAGGCATTTGCCTGCTACACCACACTGGGGCTCAGAATCTCCTACTGGTTTACTGAAGTTGGGCTTGTTGCTGACTTGCCAAGATGCTTCCCAACCTGGGCTGCACTTCCCTTTCACCCAAGTGACACAGACCTTTCCTGTCAATCTTTCAAGATTGTTTCATCCTGTCTTTTTGCTGGTTCTGATGTTCCAGGATTTGTTTGGGGGCTCTGTTTTATGATTGTTTGGAGGTGAATATGGGAGAGTTGCAGTAGTTTACTTCTTACTCTGCATCTTGGCTCCCAGAAGTGGTCTCCTAATAAACTTTTCTAGGCAACCAAAGTTTGTCATGATCTTCTACAAGCTCTCAGGACTGACAGAGGCCTTGGCCGGATTGATGAACATTGTGTACAGACCTCTGTTCTAATCCTAGCATATCTCTTGGTGCTGTTAAGCAGCAAACACCATACGTACCTTTCCTCAGCCCTTTCTGAAGCCACACTGGCTGTCAGGCAGATAACCATCTTCCAGGTGAATGATCAGCGTATTAAGGAGGACTCTAGAAAGAATCTTGCCAGAATGACAGACGGATTGTCACAGGACAATCTATTTTCCTTAACTTTACAAAGATGGGCAATGGACACATCCTTGAACTCCTAGAGGATAAACTGCTCTTGAAAAGTTTTAGTCAGCTTTTGTATGAGCAGTAGGCTTCCTGCTTTGTAAATCTCAGTTGGAATAGAATCAGCACCAGGAATTTTGACATATAAGAGGAGTTTAATGGCATTCGAAATCTCTTCTTCAGTTGGAAGTTCAGCTAGGGAGGTATTGACTTCAATCTGAAGTAAACTGTGGTCAATGGCTTCAGAATTGGTTGATGATGGTCTATTGAGAATACTATCAAAGTTTTCAGCCCATCTCTCCAGGATCCAGTTCTTATCACTGCTCAGTGTGGCTCTATCAGCACTGATTAACTGAGATGAGCCAAAGGACTTTGGCCCCTAAATTGCCATCACGGCATTGTAAAAATGCTTTGGATTGTTGCTATCAGAGTAAAACTGAATTTCATCTGCCTTCTTATTGAGCCAAGAATACTTTCTCTTTCTAAGCTTTGCTTGGGGGGCAGAGCCAAGATGGTGGAGTAAAAGCAGTGACTTGTTTGAGCTGTCCCCCAAGCCCCTCCAGATGCCTGTAAAAAAAATGGCTCTAAACAAATTTTAGAGCAGCAGAACCCACAAAAATACAGAGTAAAACAAATTTCTAGCCGAAGACAACCTGGACGGGTAATTAGAAAGTTCTATTGCGCCCAACTGGGAGAGGAACACAATTTGGCATGGGTGTGCAGGCAAAACAGGCCTCAGGACACCTGGCGCAGGCCTCAGAGAACTGAATCATGGGCAGCTATTGTGGTTTCCAGACTTTCAATCTGCGAACACCAAAGACAACTTAAAAGGTCGGTAGGAAATGTCTGTGACTATGGTGAGAGAGAAGTGCAGTCCCAGCCCCAGCCCCAAACTGCAGCCCCAGGGCAGCAGCTGCTTCCTGAGCTTCCAGCCCACAGACTGAGGGAGAATGGAGTGGCTGATCAGAAGGGGATTGTAGTGATCTTTTGCTGGTGCTGAGGAAGGATTCTCTTGCTTTGCCTATGCTTAGATCTGGGTTACATTTCTGGGTGGTAGTCCTGGGGCAAGGAAGAGTGCTGGCACAGTGGAGCTTGTAGTGGTGGTGGAGAAAGACTCCTCCTCCCAGTTCCAAGGCAGAAAACAGTGCTTGTGATCACTCATATACCAGAGCACAGGCCAGGAAAGGAGTAAACACCTCACCCTTGATCATACCACCTTGGGAGAACTGAAAACTTATAGGTCCCTAGATGTATCTCTGAAAACAGCTGCACACAGCCCCCAAAGCTTGGGAGAGTACATTCTCCACACTGGAAGCAGACCTCTACCTTAACAAAGAGTTTATAACTCAAGCAATTGGCTGGGATCACAAGCAAAAAAAGGCACAAAAAAGTCAGACCATAGAGTCTTTCTTTGGTAATAAAGAAGATCAAAACATGCAACCAGAAGACAACAAAGTTAAAGCTACTATATCCAAAGCCTCCAAGAAAAAAATGATTCAGTCTCAGGCCATGGAAGAACTCAAAAAGGATTTTGAGAAGCTTTGCTTGCACTTTATTTTTTTATAGAATTAAACACTGCCTTCTTAGAGATGAATGAACTACCTTACAGGCAAACCATGTGGAGTTTACATTTTTCATTATCAGCTTCTGAATTTCTCCATCATTTTTGTCAAACAAATCTTTATGTTTGTGAGTGTTTTCAGTGTCCCAGATGAGTAAATTCAATGCTCACACCAAATCTTTGAAAGCTACCCACCTCATTTCTGCTCCACTGTTTCCAAACGTGTGTTTGCTCAGTTTTCCCTCCAAGCAAGCAACAAATAGTTCACATATGTGCTCTAATCTGTTGACATTAAGCCTTTGTTGAATGTGAATGTTTAACTTGGAGAGGATAAGTCTATGATCAGTGCAGCACTCTACACCTCACATTGTCTGTTGCTCTCACATTCTGTCTCTTCTTAAATGCCAATGTTTGCTGCAAGGGTGCACCCACAAAGGTTTATTGCATTTAGGTAAATGTAAGGCGGTGTTGGTGATGAGGTCATAAGATACATAAGTCTTCAGTAGTAAGTGACCATTGCTTTTGCTGTTTCCAGCTCTATTCCTCCCAAAGAGTTTCTGCCATTTCTAATGGTCTATGCCTATTTGGCATTAAAGTCACCAAGTATTCCAAGCTTACCCTATTTGGCACATTGATAATGAAGGTCTCCAGGTCTTCATCAAATTTTCATTTGACTTAATTAGGGTTCATCAAGATGGGAGCATATGTACTGTTGATGGTGGTGTGGCAGTTTCCTTCAAGTGGCAATCAATTATCGTGAACTTGTCATTCTCTCCTTTTGGGATTGGAAAGCATCGGGAAGCTTGTTTACTAAATTAGATTTGATTACCTACATCAGCTTCACGGTGCTCTTCATCACACCAACTGTTCCAAAAAACATGTATCCAGCTCTATCTTCATTCACCTTCAGTCACCAACCTTGTTTCACTCTAGGATGCTATTAGAATGCAATACCTGCTAATTTCTCTCACAACAAGAGTTGTTTGTCTTTCAGGTCTACTAGATTTCATGTTTCCACAAGCATGCACAAATTCCTTGTACCAAAGGTCAGTGGAATCAACTTCACAAAAAGTTTTTGTACTTTTTTTTGTGTGTTTTGACCACAGCATAGGATACCCTTCCATAGTAAGTAAGCCAGTGTTAAATTAGATGAAGCAGACAATTTTTAGGGCTCCTTTTCTAGCCTCTTCCTTATGCCAGGAGGTGGATAGTATGGTGCTTAAAAATGACTGCTCAGACACTCAAGTGGCTTCTGAATCCCACTGTTCCTTCAGCACAATAAGAAGATGATCCTATGCCCAGAGCAACCTATGTTTATGTCTAAATCTCCCAATGTATCTACACCTGCTGCTTTGTCACTTGCCCATTGCTATAGGATTTCAAGGTAGGTAAAAATGGCAAAACGGTATGGATGATGTCTTTTGACTCACACACAAATTGGATTTAAATAAGGCAGAGTTGCACAAAGTCTTCAACCTCACTCTCTCTTCCAGAGTCATCAGAGCTCAGTAGCAAGACAAATGTCAAGACCACTGGTGATGGCCCAGGATGCAGTGGATGACCTTGGTGTCTTTGATGTCTAACCAAGCTCTAAGCATTCCATAGGACCTGCTTCTGCTGCTTTCATGACCCAATGGAACAAATTATTCACAATCTCCCATTCCTCTGCAGAAGCCTTCAGATGCTTGGGTTAGATATCCCCTTAACTCACTGATGAGTTTGAGGGCTCTCAGTTAGTCTCAACTTGGCTAAAATTACTCCCATCTGCCAAAATGATTTACCAGGCTATAGTCACTGCACATGCTACAGCTTCTTAGAGCCACAGATAAGAATTGCATGGCAGGATGGGGGACTAAAGCAGCAAAATGTTGTATTGGTTTTGATTAATTATCTTTCTTTGTTTACACAGAAAGTTCAATCTCTAAGGAATTGAGAGCGGGAGGGTAACTATATCCAGAAATGACTATGATACAAAAACAAAAGGCATCAATTCATATTATTTTTCAAGAAAAGTGGGGGTTAAACAAACTCTTTATATCAATAGGGGAAAAATTAATCCTGTTTAAGGATGAAGATAAGAAAACTATTTTCAAGTATAGATAAACCCACTTTGTATGTGTTCTCTGCCATATAGATTCCAAGTGAGTTTTTCCTTTATAAGGAAAACAAGATTCTAAGATTCTCTTAGAAAAAAGCTGATGGGAAGGGGGAGAGAGAAGACCATGAAAAAAAAAATGGTCCACGAAGGCAGCAGAAGCAGGCCCTGTAGAATGCTTAGTGCTTGGTTAGACACCAAAGACACCAAGTTCATTCACTCCATCCTGAGCCATCACCAGTGGTCTTGACATTTGTCTTGCTACTGAGCTCTGATGACTCTGGAAGAGAGAGTAAGGTTGACAACTTTGTGCAACTCTGCCCTACTGAAATCCAATTTATGTGTGAGTCACAGCTCTGACATTAACTTGCTGCAAGAATTTTAGTAAATAACTTCATGTTCCTGGATCTTCGTTGCCTCACCTGAAAAGTGAAGAAGGATTAGGATGAATTTATTTCCCTAGGCTTAAGCATCTTCTTAAGGGACGCAGGGCTATTTCTTTTTTTTCTGTAAACACCGTCCAGTATAGCCAATGTGAGAAAAAATATCTAACACATTACTTTCTTAGAAATGTACAATCTAGAATTCAGATTTTGTACTGTTATCTTGATGGTCTCCCTAGGCAGGATGAATTAACAAGGTTAGCTGGCAAGTGTACTTTTTATTGCTTTGAGCAAACAGACCCTAAGACAACTTTCCTCTGTTTAAGTAGAAAGGTGGTTTGGAGTCAGTCTCAAATAGTTCTGAGATGAAAAGAAATATGTTTGGCTTCTTTCAATTTGTTTAGTATTTAGTTAGTATCCATGTTCTCCATGCCTCTACCTTGTCTTTGAGTTCTAATGGTCTCCTGGCAGAGAACGGTAAGAAGGTATGCTTAAGATGCCTTCTTTAAAAAGAGGGATGAATTCTATTAGAACCCAGCCTCTGGAAACAAAGAGAACTAGAAACTTTGGGTGTCACCAACTGGAGAAAACTAAATCAAGGCAAATTGGTAAAGGAATAGGAGGGAAATTAGAAGACTATAGCTTCTTCTTTATTTGAGAGGCAGGAGAGCAAAGAGGGCAGCTAGGTAGATGGAATAGATAGAGAGCTGAGACTGAAGTCCAGAAGACTCATCTTCCTGAGTTCAAATCTGACCTCAGACACTTACTAACTCTGTGACCCTGAGCAAGTCACTTAACTGTGTTTTCCTCAATTTCCTCATCTATAACATGGCCTGGAGAAGGAAATGGCAAAACATTCCAGTGTCTTTGCCAAGAAACCTCTAAAACTTGAAGTAGCTGCTCACCATCACTACTAGAAAGAGTTTCTACACTAATAGTTCTTCATACTGGATGAAATACATAGAACTTTATGTATTTGAACCAAAAAAAAAACATTAGTATCTTACCCACAGGGTTGTTCTAAGAATTAAATGAGTACCCCGTACATAAGAGAAGCTTAACAGATGCATGTTGATTGATTGCAGACTTTAAAGTATCAGATAAATGCCGGCTATCATTTCTATGGAGGGCGTTTGTCCTGGCATTGAAGGATTTTTCCCTATAAAAGGCATGAACAACTCCACTGAGACCAAAGTTGAGACTCTTCTCTAATATTAACTATGTCTTCTTGATGGATGTCAAGTGAATACTGCTCTATTGACACTACATTGAAGATGAGAGAATTATTGCTAGGCATATACTTTAAACTAGAGAGATACAGAGCTAGGAGGGCTAAGAAACTTTTAAAGAAAAAGATAGTATAGTAACTAGGATTTGCATTTGTGAGGGAGAAGCCCTAGCATCTGCAGAATCCCTTAGGGAGCCATGTGGTCCCAACTGAGTGGGAGCTTCATGATCCTAAAAATGGTACAGCCAGTAGCAGTGGTAGAACAATGAAGAAGATCCTGAATATTCAGAGGCATTGAATGACCAAACCTCCTGGAAGAAGAAGCAGTCTTATACAATGCTATATCCCTAAGTAAAACAAGAAGGTCATGAGCCTGTCAGCTGGAGCTAAGGAGCAGTAAGAGACAAAACTATAATGTGGAGGAACAGATCTGGACCTTAATATTGTTCAGTACTAAGTCATATGGACTGACCAATTCCAGGGCAAGAGGTGCCTTGGTTGTTTACAGGCTGAGTCTTTTGTCATTTGCATTTTCTGTTGATGAAATAAAATCCACCCTGTATTAAATTTTGTTAGCTTGAATGCTTGCATGGGAGCTGAGGATCATTTTACCTTTTCTGTGGATATAGACACAAACCAAACTCCCATATTCCCAAAAATCTAAATGGGCATACAAGTCACACAGAGTGAGTTGGATGAACTTTTTCAAGGTTAAATCCACTCTGTGTGAACCCAGAGTTTTGGTTTTGAGCCACAATTTACACCTGCATAGATGACCCAGGTTTAATTCATGAGTACTTTAATTATTACCTTTCCCTTTTGTATGTCATTGCAATTACATGCCTGAAGATAGTTTTACCTTTGGTTGCCAGAAGTAAACCAAGAAAACAAAATTTGAAAAACTGAAGGATGTGTTTAGGGTAGAAATAAAGTTGGAAATCTAAGACAAGAAAAACGGTAGTTGCAAAAATGACTAATAAACAAGTTGGCACGACAAATAAGAGAGGACAGGGAGTCAGTGGCATATGAAAGCAGTAGGAGTTCCACTTCTCCCCAAGAGTTCCACAGTCTCCAAGAGATGCCCTAGTTTACAGTGAGTGGTGCCAAACTCATTTTATGAATCATGAATCAAGGACAGGGAAGGTAATCAACCAACAGGAAATGACTATTTTAGGGACTGTGCTGTATTCTACGCTGTTAGCCTAAATGCTTGCATAGGAACTGAGACACTATTAACTTTTCTATAGACTTAGATGTGATCTAAATTCAATTGTCACCTGGGAAAAACCTGGACAGAGGTAAGAGCCAGAGTAACTTATGATGAAAATTGTATCGACTATTTTTCTGCTTGTTACCCGAATGAAAAGGATAAGTTAGTGCTCCCCAGACCATTTGGTACAGAAGAAAAACCTAGAAATCAAGAGATCTGCTTTATAGTCTAAGCCTTACAGATTACATATGTGACCTTAGACAAGTTACTTAACATTTTTCTTCATCTAAAACTGAATATGATAGATGGACAATATGATCTCTAAGTCCTCTACCAGCTCTAAGATTCTTCAGTTCTACTGAGCATCGATATCTGTTCTGAAAATTGCATTGTACATACTGTGTCTGTTCTATCAAACATAGAGTATTTATTTCTTTTCCCTCTCCTGAAAGCTTCAGGATTGAATAGGCTTTTGGTTCTGATCTCCAAATACACTTCCTTTCTGCTATGTGTAGTGGGAGATTATATCTTTCAAGACAATGAAGGTTTTCACATCTAAGACCCCAGTTTCTCTGTGGAGAGTCTAAGATTATTAACTATGGTTGGGGATCTCAAAGGTGGTCTTTGCAAAAACCTACCCTATGCTCCTGTACAGTATATGCATCACAAAACACCAAACTCATTATAATTATCAGGTAAGGAGCCTGAAGCGCCTTCTCCAATACAGCCTCCTTACTTACTGAATTCTAAATGTATTTCAGGTTTGAAGCCCAAGAATGGTCAGACCCAAATGTACATTAGGGCACTATAGAACAAGGGAAATAATTGCCTGTTTGGAAATTTGGAGATTCCTCTCCTAAAAAGGACCATAATATAGTGGTCCTTTCAAGAAAATGTTACCACTTTACATCAAACGTTTTAATTGACATCTAAGTCTGATACATCTAGTCCTTTTAAAGGAAGGAAAAGAAAGATCTATCTAGCTGTGACCAAATAGCCAGAAAGAGCCTTTGCTTACTTGTTGATTAATGTTCCTCAGTCATCTAAGAGAGCTAAAAGTCCTTTAAATTGGCCTATGACCCTATTTATCCAGTATAAACTCAAATGGGAATCCTCTCCAAAAATAACTGATATTTTTATTAGCTTTAATATTTTCAAAGCTATTTATATACATCATCTCATTTAATATGTGAAATAACCACTCTGAGAGATCAGTACTAATATTATTGTGTTGAGTGTAACCCATTTTGTGGATGAAAGTGAGGTTCAGAGATGTTATGGGATCTGTTCAAGCCTATACAGATAATAAGTATCAGAGGGAGGATTGTAAACTCAGCTCGTCTTGACTCAAAGTCCATGATTCTATCCATTAGAAAAGATTTCTGCCTCAATAGCATTCCCAACAACAGATACTGGCTTTTTCTAGAGCTTTGGAGGAAGTTTATTTTAGCTTTTGTAATAACATCTACCATTTTTAAAAAAAGTAAAGTTGTACCCCTCTTCTAAATGTTCTCTGATTCTCTAATCTGCCTCCCACCCTCATTATTGAACTAAACCACTCTCCAAAGTTTCCAGTGATCTTTAATTTCAAAATGCAGTTGTCTTTTTCTCAATCCTCATCCTTCTTGATATCTCTGTTGATTACCTTCTTCTGGATTCTCTAGTCCTTCTGGCATTTCATGACACTATTATCTCTTGATCCTTTTCTTAACTGTCTGACCACTCCTCCTCAATTTCCTTTAATGGACCTTTATCCATATCTTCCCACTAACTGTAGATATTCCTCAAGACTCTCTTTGGGCCATCTTCTTTGTCTAGTCTATCATAAATGCTGATGTCATCAGCTCCCAGGAGTTCAATTGTCATCTCTGTACTGCTGCCTCCTAGATCAATATATTCAGTTCAAGTGCCAATTCCTCCATGTGGCATTCACTTATCTATCTCTCTGGCTAAAAGCATCACTAACTGCCTTCTAGACATTCTGATTTTAATATTCTATAGGCATTCCAAATAGAAAACATTCAAAACACAATCCAACTTCTTTCTGCTCAAATCCCTCTTCCCCATTACCTTATTGTTCTCAAGAGTACCATCTGATTCTACAATTTTGGTATCATCATAAATTCTTCATTTTCACTCACCCCACAAATCCAGTCAGTTGCTAAATGTGTTATTTATCTCCCTTTCTCAACACTCCCTAAGTTACCAACCTAATTTAGGCCTTCATTATGTCTTACCATGCCAAGAACCTTCTAACTGGTCTTTCCAGATCAAATTTTCCCCACTCCATACTGATCTCTACTTGGCTGACAAAGTGATGTTATTAAAGCACAGATCTGACCATATTCCTCCAAACCAAACAAGCACCAAAGATTCCATATTACCTCTAGGGCCAGATATAAACTCATCTATCTAGCATTCAAAACTTTTTACAATCTAGCCTGTTCGTACATTTCCAGCCTTTTTACATATTACTACTCTCCATATACTTCATGATTCAGCCAATCTGAACTATTTGCTGTTCCTCACACTTGACTCTCCATTTTCTATCTCCATGTCTTTGTATTAAACATCCCCTCATGGCTCGGATGACCTCCGTTCTCACCTATGACCATTAGAATCCCTGGATTCCTTCAATACAGCTCAAATTTTAGGATTGCATTCTGGTAAGATGGCAGAGTAAACCAGAAATTTTCACACTCTCCAATTTTCTCCATGAACAGACAGAACATTAACACAAAATGAAAAGAGAGCAGCAAAAATAAAGAGGAAGGCTTCCCTCATTCTCTCAGATGTTAATCCCTTGCTCCTTAAGGTTACCTCTTAGTTATTCTATAGATGCTTGTTTACATACTTGTGGTCTCTCAATTAGAATATAAGCATCTTAAAGTCAAGAATTGTTTTTGTCTTAGCTTTTTAGCCCCAGCACTTTTCATATTTTCTGACCCTTAGTATGATTTAATAAATGCTTATTGATTAATTAACTGATGTGGAAGGTGAGAGAAGGTGAAACTTTCCCTCCCACAATGGAAAAGGAAAACCCATCCAGGATATGATAGCTGTATTGAAGTCTCTTAAGGGTTATCACCTGGTAGATTTATTCTCCTGGGCCACTGAAGGCAGAATTAGAAGCAAGAAGTAGAAGTTGTAAAGAGGCACATTTAGGCTTCCTCTGATAAAGAGAGCTATCCTCACAGTAGAATGGGCTGCCTCATGAGGTAGTGATTCCTCTTCCGTGGACATCTTTAAGCAACATCTGGATGCCCACTAGTCAAGCATGGTGTTGGAATGAGTCTTATTCAGGCACAGGCTAGAATAGGTGGCCTCTGAGGTTGTTCCCATCTCTCAGATTCTTTGGCTAGATGTTTAGATTGTGAGATGGCCTCATTGTCTCTGTAGGCAATCCTCTTTCCAGATATTTACTCACACGTGGAGAGAGCAAGACAACTCACTTTGAAAGTCAATTCTTATTTAGTTATAGACTCATCAAATGTTAAAACTGAAAAGGTTCTTGTAGATTACCAAATCTAACTTAATTTTACAGATGAAGAATTGATATGCCAAAGTAAAGTGATTCGCCCACGTGGGAACCAGTGTATCATCTGTAGCTTTGGATTATCCATGTTAATTCTTTCCTTGATCACAAAGATCTGGAAATCAACTTGAAAACTAGACATTAGCATTAAAATATCTGTTTCTCCATTTACTTTTTTCAGAGTTTAAAAGAAGATACTATTCTCTCTTCTCTCTACAGCCGTCTATTTATTTTACAGAGGGCTATACAGTACAGAGGGACATGTATGTTTTGCCCAAGGGCACAAAATTTAAACTGACATTCACTAGCTTCTGAATGATAACCTGGACTAGTTTCATAAATGAGTAACAGGTTTCCTCAGGCAGGCTGTTTTGACATTTTAAATATGCTAAATCAACTTTTTTTTTTCTACCTAGCTCCTGGGTCTGTTTTGAAAACTCCATAGCACATCACTACATTATCCACCTATTTCTTTTGGGGAGTTCTATTCAGTTCCCCAATGCAGCAGACAAGGGTCTAGATGTGTTATTGACCCTTATGGCTAGCTACAGTTAGAGATGCCAGCATCTGGATTTCTTGAGCACTGCCTATAAAGGTTAAGGGGTGGGGGGAGCAGGAGGAGAAGATGAAAGGGAGGAGGGAGTAATAAGGACAAAGGGTGGGAGAGCAGAAGCATATTCTTACAAGTTCTATACCTAAAGAGCCTTTTACTCGACCTTTGCCTTACAAAAAGAGGAAGAGAAGTGCAAAAGGGGAGTGATGATTGGATCCTGAAATGTCAGGGACAGCCATTTAGCATACCATCCTGTGATGCATTGAATAGAACTGAAAGTAAAGAGAATATAAATTTGTACACTTATTATCTAAGGATTGCTGATCTGGAAGATACCTTCTGTAGATGAGGAAACTGAGGTATAAGTGATGAAATGGCCTACCCAAGGTTGTCCAAAAAATCAGCGATATCACTGACACTGGAACCCATGGTTGCTGAGGTCTGCTCCAGGGTTCTTTCTTTTAGACCACACCAACTTACCAATAATCTCCAAATCTAATTGAAAATTTTGCCAAAATAAAAAGAGAATGCAGTATTTTTAAAAAGGACAATGTGACTCCAGCATAGTGACTATTATAAGAATGAGATCACCATCTCCAAACATAATCTGTGGCTTGGATTAATTGTACACACTCCTCTGGTCAGTTCGATTAAAAACTATTACCTTATTTTTGCTATCATGTCAACACTGGCCAGCCATACCATGATGCAGTAGGAAAACAAATAAACAAAACACTAGACTAGGACTTGAGAGGCATGGGTTCTAGTTTTCCCACTCAGTATCTCTATGACTTGGTCAAGTCATATTACTTTTCTGAGATCTAGTTTCTTCACATGTAAAATGCAGATAAAAATTCCTGCTCTTACTGATCCTTGGAGTTGTAAAAATTAAATAAGATATTTCAAAGTGGCGCCCAGTTGCTTCTAGGATGAAATAAAAATTCCTTAGCCTGGCATTTAATGCCCTCAACAATCTGTCCCCAATGTATACTTTCAGTCTTATGCCAATTTCCTTTCCTTTACTCTATTTTCCAGGCAAATGAAACTTTAATTCAACATGCCATTTCCTACCTTGATTTTCTTAAAGGGCAAGTCTTGTCTCCCCACTACTCAGAAAACTCTACAGTTCAATATTACTCTAGAGTCAATCACCTCATCTATTTGTCATTTAAAATCCTTCACTACCTGGCTTTATCCTACCTTTCCAACCATTGCTTCCCTCCACACATTCTATGTTCCAGACGAAGTGAACATCTTGTCCTTTACAGACAACATTCCATCTACCATCTCTGTGTGTCTCTGGTTATTCTTTCCCTTCTCATCTCTTTGGAATCTTGGCTTCCTTCAAGACTTAATTCAAATACCACCTTATGCATGAAGCTTTTCCTTGTCTCTCTACTGGCCCCCTTCCTCTCTCCTGAGCCCAGCACCAGTGCCTTCCCCTCCAAGTTTACCTTGTATCAGCTACATGTGTTTTGTATATACCTTATACATTTGTCTTCTTTATTAGAATATAAGCTCCTTGAAGGTAAAGACTTTTTGTCTTTATATTCCCAACATAAGCATGGTGTCTGGCACATAACAGGTGACTGATAAATGTCTAGAATGCCTGCTTGACTCAGCCTCATAGAATCCTTATCTTCCTTCACGGCACAGTTGAGGTGCCAAGTCTTCCATATGGTCTTGCCATATCTCTCCATCTAAAAGCAACTTCTTCCCAGACCAATATTCCTTGAGCACTAGAATATGAGGGTATGTTCCACATTTTTTGCCTTTCTGTGAATCCCTAGCACTTAGCACAGTGCCTGGCAATACAGTAAGCCTTTAACAACTGTATTCCTACCTTAAATTATGTCTACCTATGTGCTAGTGTAACTCCACCAATCTTCCTCCTTGAGGAAGGAGACTGCTTATTTGTGTGTGTGTGTGTGTGTGTGTGTGTGTGTGTGTGTGTGTGTTTTGATGGCCAGCTCACCACCTGGCATGTTGTAAGTACTCTATAAAAGTTAGTGAATTGATATGAATGAAAGTAAAAGTGTTCTGGAAACTGTCCACAGTCTTTACAGTGTAAGGTAGTATCATTATTATGGTTATATATATAAACAGTAGAATTATATAGTAATAGAAGAGGAAAAAAGAAACCTATGACCAAAAAACAAAATAGGAACCAGCTGTCAAATTGCTACTGTGGAAGAAAATCAATTGTACGTGGTAAGTTCAGCAGAAAGCACATTGTCCCTGGTATTTCTTGGGCATGTCAACAGCTCATCAGTCCAACTTCCTGAATTGCTTTGTCAGTCACAGATGTAATTTGGAGCAATCATGACAATCCAGGGAGGGTTGTTCATGGCTCTTGAGGTAATGGGGGGAAAGGCTATAATTTTCAATACCTTATCAGAAAAAAAAGTTATATTTGGGCAACTTTTTCTTATATAAGTATGCAATTGACTTTCAAATGAACTATTACACACTTAGAAAGGTAGATTTTTTTGAGTTTATTAATGTTTGTCCATCCCATGAAAGAAACAAATGGAAAACTTTCTGAGAAAAAGTCTGCAATGTGTCGAGAGTCAACTCTCAATTATTGCCTTCACAGAAGTTAACTGAAGGACTGGGATGGGAGAACAGCACACCAGGAAGCAACAATAAAGTTCTAGTAGCTGATGACAATGAGAATTGTTCATTAGAAACATATTTTTGAAGTGAGCTGATGCAGAGCTATGCAGAAGGCATAGAGAGTGTAGACTCAGTCACAGATTTGTTCTCCCTGGGTGATAGGGAGTCATTTAGCATCTTGGATAACATGTTTGAATTAAAAAAAAAAAGGTTTGGGCTTAAGCATTCCTCAGCTTAGCCCTGGTTAATGTCTACTATAGATAAAGGTTGATAATTTTTATTGATCTTTTGTTTTTCATTATCTAAATGTAGATGTCCCATATTCCTCTCTCCCCTTGCTGAGATAGCCAAAAAACAGATAACAATAACAACAAAATAATTTGACCCTAGAAAGTTATTAAACTGGGAAAACCAAGACACAAACTCAGAAGAGATCAACAATGTGAAAACACCTGTGGGCAAAATCCCATAGAAAAGCTGGAAGTGGTGGCAAGCCCAGAAAGATCTCAAGGAAGAGCTCAAAAAGGAGCTTAAAAATCATGTAAGAGAGACAGAAGAAAAATTAGAAAAAGAAATGACAGTGATGCAAGCGAATCATGAAAAAAGAGTCAACAGACTGGAAAACTACTTAAAAAGTAGAATTGGTCAAATGGAAAAGGAGATACAAAAATCCACTGAAGAAAACAACTACATAAAGAGTACAACTGGCCAAATGGAAAAGAAAGTACAAAAGGTAATTGATGAAAACAATACCTTAAAAGTTAGAATTGGGTAAGTGGAAGAAATGAGACATCAAGAATCAATCAAACAAAATCAAAAGAATGAAAATAAAATAGAAGAAAATATAAAACACCTCTTGGGAAAAACAACTGACCTGGAAAACAGATCCAGGAGAGACAATATCAGAATAATTGGACTACCTGAAAGCCATAATCAAGAGGAGGACCTGGACAGCATCTTGCAAGAAATTATCAAGGAAAATTGCCCTGATCTCCTGGAACCAGAGGGCAAAAATAAGCATTGAAAGAATCCACCAATCACCTCAGGAAAGAGATCCCAAAATATAAACCCGAAGGAACATTATAGCTAAATTTCAGAACTATTATGTCAAGGAAAAAAATGCTACAAGTGGCCAGAAAGAAACAATTCAAATATTGGAGTCACAATCAGGATTACACAGGACTTGGCAGCTGCAATATTAAAAGATTGGGAGTTATGGAATATGATATTCTGGAGGGCAAAGGAGCTAGAACAACAACCAAGAATCACTTACCTGGCAAAATTAAGCACAATACATTAAGGGAAAAAATGGTCATTCAGTGAAGTAGAAAAATTCCAAGTTTTCATAAGGAGAAGATCAGAACTAAACAAAAATTTGACCTCCAATATCAAGATCCAAGAGACACATAAACAGGTTTAAAAAAGGAAAAGAATACATGAGGGATTCAATAGAGCTAAACCATTTACATCCCTACATGAGCAAATGATACTTATAATTCTTAACAATTGTATCACCAATAATACAGCTTGAAAGAATATACATAGAACGTATGTGTATAAGGTGAATTTGAGGGAATGACATAAGAAAAAATTTAAGAGATGAGGAAGAGTAGTATGATGGGTACAGATGGAAGGGAGAGGTAGAATAAAGTATTCCACATGAAGAGGTACAAAAGACCTATTACAGTGGAAGGAAAGATGGCAGGGTGGACAATGAGTATTGCTTGAACCTTAGGCTCATCAGTATTGGCTCAAAGAAGGAATAGTATACACAATGAGTTGAATATAGGAATCTATCTTACTGACAGGAAAGTAGAAGGGGAGGAGATTAAGTAAAAGGTTAGGGGTAGGGACTTACAGAAGTGAGGGCAGATCAGTGAAGGTGGTACAGAGAAGCAAAACCCTGTTGACGAGGTAAAGGGTGAAAAGAAAGAGAGGACAAACAGGAGGAAGAATATGATGGAGAGAAATACACAGGTAGTAATTGTAACTGTGAATGGGGTGAACTCTCCCACAAAATGGAAATAAATAGCAGAGTGGATCAAAAACCAGTATCCTGTAATATGTTGTTTATAAGAAACACACTTGAAGCAGAGAGAAACACACAGAGTAAAGGTAAGGGGCTGGAGCAGAATCTGAATAGAGGAAGGAACAGTCTACTTTGTCAGATCAATAAAGAGAAAAAGAATTCATGACCAAACAAGAGATAGAGAGCAATACAAAACATAAAAGAGATAATTATGATCATATTAAATTAAAAAGCTTTTGTACAAACAAAACCAACACAACCATGATTAGGAGGAAAGCAGAAAGCTAGGAAACAATACAGCAAGCATTTCTGATAAAGTCTCATTTCTCAAATATATAGAGAACTGATTGAAATTTATAAGAATACAAACCATTCCCCAATTGGTAAACAGTCAAAGGTTATGAACAGACAGTGTTCAGATGAAGAAATCAAAGCTATCTATACACATATGAAGAAGTGCTCTAAATCACTTTTGATTAGAGAAATGAAAATTAAAACAACTCCGAGATACTGCCTCACACTTATCAGATTGGCTAATAAGACAAGAAAGGGAAATCAAAAAATGTTGCAGATGCTGTGGGAAAATTAGGACACCAGTGCACTGTTTGTGGAGTTGTGAACTAATCCATCCATTTTGGAGAGCAATTTGGAACTATGCCCAAAGGGCAACCAAACTGTGTATACCTTTTGATCCAGCAATACCACTACTAGGTCTTATCCCAAACAGATCATAAAAAGGGAGAAAGGACCTACATGTGCAAAAATGTTTATAGCAGCCCTTTTGTGGTGGCAAAATATTGGAAATAGAGGGGATGCTATCAATTGGGGAATGGCTGAACAAATATGAATGTAATGGAATACTATTGTGAAAGAAGAAATGCTGAACAGACAGATTTCAGAAAAACCTATAGTTTTATAAACTGATGCAAAATTAAAAGAGCAGAATCATTGTACACAGTATCAGAGCAACATCATGTGATGATCAACTATGAATGACTCAGCTATTCTCAGCCACACAATGATTCAAGACAAATACAAAGGACTCATGAATGAAAATGCTATCCACATCCAAATAAAGAAAGTCTGACTCTGAATCAAAGCATCTTTTTTCACTTACTTTATTCTTTCTCATATTATTTTTACTTTTCATCTGTTTCTTCTTTCAAAACTGTGACTAATATGGAAATATTTTTACATGATAACACATGTATAAACTATATTAAACTGCCTGCCATTTTCAGAAGAGGGGAAGGGATGGAGGGAGGGAGAAAAATTTGGAACTCAAAATCTTATAAAGAATGAATGCTAAAAATTTTCTTGATATGTAACTGGGGGAAAATAAAAATACTATTAAAAAAAATTTAAGGGTCAGCTTGGTGGTTCAGTGAATATAGCCCCAGTCTTGGAGTCAAGAGGACTTGAGTTCAAATCCAATGTCAGACACTTGACATTTATTAGCTGTGTGACATTGGGCAAGTCACTTAACCCCAATTGTCTCACCAAAAAAGCAAAAAAAAAATTAAAATGGGGGCATGCTTTAAAAAATAAAAGGAAGGAGGTACTGTGTATGGTCTTGTTGAACTCTGCCCTTGTCAGACTGTACCTGGAATACTATTTGGATCTGGGCATCACATTTTAGGAAGGCTGCAGAAGAGGAACAAGGATTATTTCATATGATCTCAGAGGTCACAAGTAGCATTTATGGAATTTATAGGGAGGCAGATATAAGGTACAATATAAGTAAGAACTTGCTAACGATTAGAGCCATCCCAAAGTAGAATAGACTACCTGAAAAGGAAATGAGTACCATATTCCTGGAAGTATTCATGTAGAAGCTACTTGACAATTTGAAAGCAAACTTTATTCATGAAGTACAGATATGGAATAAATTATTTCAAAGGTCCCTTTCAAGGTTCTTTTTCCATGAATATTTTGGTGAGAATGAAATCAAACATTTTTGACTGTTTTTGCATTTACAGTGACAGATGGTATTGGATTTATTTGCTAAATAAATGACCTTAGTCATGTCATTTCATTTGTCAGAGTACCAGTTTCTTCATTCGTAAAATGCAGATACAAATCTCCGCCCTTCAGACATTTTGGAGTTGTCAGAATCAAATGAGATGTTCAAAGGCCTTCAGGGTCTCCTCATTGCCTCTAGGATAAAATACATATTCTTTTATCTATTGTGTCAAAGACATTGGGGAAGGATATTAAAGGCTAAGTTAAGTGATCATCTAAAATATAATTGGAACTCTTTAGAAACTTACAAGGGAATACAAGTCCACCCAAAGGGTTTGCTTATCTCAACCTTTTAGAGAAAAGCTGCATGTTTTACTCACTTACTCCACTTGGATAACCTATTTTCTGCTGCTGTTGCTGCTGCTACTTCTTGAGTATGGGGGATTTCTGCTGCCTGTCAGGTATTTCCTTATTTCATCAACAGCAAGGAAAAAAAGAGAGACTGGGACAACCCATAGGCTGCTATGCAAAGAGTAATATTAAGCTTTAAGGGATCAACGACTGAGTAGGTGTGTTCCTTTAAGCTGACCCCAGTTTAAAGGAAGGTTTAAAAAAATAAAACTATAAGAGACTGGCTTATATTAGATGAAACATGGTATACAGAATAACTGTGATGTACTCAGCAAAATAGAGAAATGATTATGAAGCCATTCCTACCTTAGGAAGGGAACATTCTCTAACAAAGCTCCCTTTGTCTTGGAATTTTTTGTCAGATGAAAAACCAAGAGCTACATAGCAAACACTGCAGAACAATGCTGTACGTCTGAAGAGTTTATCTATTCACATGAATCAAGAATGAGAACAATAGGAGAAAGAAGTATGGGTCCATGGAAATACTTCTGGACTGTTAGTAAGGTGACATGAGCTGAAGTCCTAATTCATTCAGCACCTAGCTTGATGACCTTGGGAAAATAATCTAGCCTCAGTCTCTTCCAATTGTCAGATGGAAGGATTAGTACAGATTATTTCTGAGGGCCCTTCCAGCCCTTACAACCTACCCCTGATTACTACACAAGAGGTCGATGTCCAATAATTGCCAAGGATTATAAGTCTTAAAGAGGTTTCTGGGTAAATGCAAAATGCTATGTCAGATATGTGCTCTCCTAACATCATGGGGCCCAGTGTTATGAAATTCTCATTTCTTCTCTAATGAAGAGACTGTAGGAATAACAGGAAAGACAGGAATCTATCTGGTAGAATGAACTGTCAGAGGAGAAGATTGGAGAGGCTGAAAGTCATTGAAGAGAAAGATCCTTTGGTTTTTGGCCTCCTTTGTAATTCAGTTTCACAACCTCTCAGAATCAGCAAAGAGACAGATATGTTTATGCTTTTCACACAATCAATTTCTCTCTGTCCCAGAATACTCTGGCACTTATTGGGCTAATAGATTCTGACCTTTCTGCCCTTGTTCTTGGGCAGCTTCATCTTTTTTCTCACTGTCCCTTCTGTTTGGGTCACTGCTGGGCACTTATAATACTTTAGCTGGAGAAATGCCTCAAGGATATGAAAGCTGCAATCCTAAACCTGAGGATGAATGCGTCATATAGACTTCTGCTTGGATTGTAATGGGAAATGCACCAGATGGGGACTCAGGGACCTACACTTCAATCCCAGCTCGCCTTTTTACTTCCTGTGACACCTTAAGCAAATCACTCCACTTCTCTACCTCTCACTTTTCTCATTTGTAAATTCAGAGAGTGTGACTAGATAATCTTGAAGATTCCTTCCAGTTCCAAACCAAGTGCATTATGGACTAGTGGTATTTACAAAACATCAGGAGGAATGGTTCCCACCCCACAGACCCATGATGTTTCAGAGCATGAATGGCAGCAAGACAGGAGCCGGGAATGGGTGCCCAGCTGGGATCTGGGATCTTGAAGAAGTCAGGTTCCAGAGGAAACAGGGATAGAATAAGCCAATGGAAATCATGCTCCAGGAAGGCAAGAAATTAGGTCCAAGGGAAATTAGCAAAAGAGAGTAACAAAATGAAGTGGAGCATAAAACATAGATGTCTATCAGTGTCAGAGAAGATATCCCTCACAAAGTTTCACTTGAAAGGGGAAGGATCCTTAAATATGTTACAATTCTCCAGACTACAATTTACAGGTAGCATTTTAGGTATCTGCTTCAAATAACAGGTTTTACACAGTTAGCCTTCTTAATGAGCTGATTGTCCTGACAATTCACACAAGTAATACCAAGCGGATGAAGAATAAACATTAGTCAGATTATGACATACAGTTGGAGAGGTGGATCAGTCAATTATTCCATCAATGCACACATCTTGGACAGATATTACAGATGGACAACGAACTAGACCCTAGTTTTGAATAGAAGTGAAAGAATGTATCTCATGGATGATGTTACATACATCTCTTTCGTGAAACCCAAATTGCTCAGTGCTGCAAGCTTCCTTCTCTCTAATGCCAAGATTCTTTTGGGGAAAATACTACAATGAGGCAGTATAATGCAGTGGAAAGCACATGATTTGAAATCAGAAGATCTGAGTTGTCATCATGGTTCTGCCATTTGCTACCTGCGCCCGGGAGTAAGTCACAACCTCTCTGGGCCTGATTCCACATCTCTAAAATGAGGAGATAGGACTTGATGCCAGCTAAGGATCCTTTCCAATTCTGCACCTATGAACCTGTGAGCAAACAGATGGGAGAGATTCTATAGATCCAAAATGGCATCTCTTATCTAGGCTACTGTCACAGCCTCCTAATTGATCTTCCTGCCTCTGTCTAATCCCCTCTAGAATCAGTCCTCCCTAATTCTGACCAGACAATGGTGTGAAAGGGTAATACATTTTCCTAATATGGCTCTTTGATCACGATATTTCTCTAGTCAAAATCCTTCAGTTAGTCACCATCACCTACTGAATACAATCCAAACTGCAGACTCTAGAATTCAAAGGACTCTACAACAAGAATTTGACACATCTGTCTAGCCTTGTCTCATAGTACTGCCCTTCAGGCCTTCTGGACTACTGGACTACTCTTGATATACCTTCCTCAACCTGCTCTCTCCTATCTCTGCATTTTTGTTCATTCTGTTCTGCATGCCTGGAGTGGACTTGTTTTCCCCTTCATTTGAGGTCACAGTTGTGCTGGTAAATGTTTAACAATTGGTTCTCAGGAAAAAAAAATGTATACATGGACACACTTTTAAGTTTAAGCTTCATTAATATCTTCTCCATCATATTCTTAAATCTAGATAATCAGTAAAACAACAAATCAAGCCCTGGTTTGTAGCCTGTGCGTATTTCCAAAGGGTGAACACTCACTCTAAAAATGTAATAATCTGTCATGAACCAGTTCAAGCTGACTCCAGCATTCCCATCAGGGCGCACCTCAAGTATCTTCTTCTCCGTGTTGCTGAAAGTCATCCCTCCATCCTCAGATCTCTCCTAGCCTTTTGCTTGGATTTCCTCTTTGCGTTTGTTTTATCCCATAATAATTTTGTGTATGCCTGTCTTTCCTCACATTTCATTCTATATTCAGAAGTTCTCTGAAATCAGGTCTTTTGTTCTATGTTTCTTTGTATTATCAGTGCCTAGCAAAGTGACTTAAGTACCAAATGCCTTATTCGATCTTTAATGTCTAAGGTAATAGGCACTTAAAAATTGTTGTTGAAATTGAATCAAACAAGGCTGCTTTAGACCCTGTGTTACATGCGATTAAAAGGGCTAATTTTAGACTTTGTCTATCTTTCTTAGTTTCAATGTTCACTCAAATAAACAAGTATTTCTAGAGCATCTACTATGTGCTAGGCATGGGGGGCGAAGGGATAGAATAACACGCTAGCATCCTGTTTTAACTACATCTCACTAGCGAGATACTAAGATATGTTGATTCTATCCTACCAATTGCATTCTGTGCCCTGTGACAGAGCCCAGTTGGTCCTGCTCTAGTTGCAGTTCTAAGAACCATTTCTATTTCTCCCACTGTGGGTGCCTTCTTGAATTATTGTTCAATAGTTTTATGCCCCCATCCCCACCAAGCACAGAACTCAAAGCAATTGTCCTAATTTGCCATACCCCAGGGTTATTTCTTGCTACCACCAAACTATTAGCATGCTTCTCAGTTCTGAAATGCCCCCTAGGGGCCACATGTTTATGCTTAAAGGATAGATATAACATGATTTTTTAAAAAACTGTAGTGATAATGAATACGTATATGAACTATAAAAGCATCTTTGCCCTAAATACTAGAGAAGCAGAAAGAATGGGGTATAAATTTTCCTGCCCCCGTTTTCTTTTCCTCCCTTTCAAGTAGTTGCTTGATTTTCTTTCCTATTATTAACAAAATAATCTCATTTTCCACACAATTAGTGCAAAAACAATTAAGAGCTGGGTCTTCATCTCAGTGTGTCCAGGGAATGGCATTTGCATGCTGGGAGGGACATAAAAGTTAAATAAATAAGCATTTTTTTCCCCACTGTCTACAATTTTATGACAAAGCTGAGTGCCCAGACTGGTCAAGGAAGCATCCATCTATAAGGCCTAAGTGTTTGGACCACTTGGATCAATGCTTCAAGGCATAGTTTCCTGAACTCCTCAAAACGTTTTATTTCCCTATGATTAGTTAAAGGAGTTTCACGACCCTTCAGCAATTAGAGGCCAGGCTTGAAATCACATCAGAGGAATCTATATGAAAGACTCCAACTAAGGCAGAAAAGCAAACAGCTCCTGGCAGAGAGGCCAGCCTTTAACGATGTCTCTGGCTGAATGTCCGGGGGGGTGGGGGGGAGGTGTTGGAGGGGTGGGGAAAGGCTGCATTATTTCTTTGCTGCTTCACTCCAATGGATTTGCCATAAACTGGATGCAGGGATAAGAAATCAAATGAGGGATCTGGCATGCTACTTCTCTCACCTGGCTACGTCTGACCAAGATTGTGAATGGTGTCTTTTCAGGAAATATGCTGTTCTCAGGAGGCAATGATGAATATTCCCCAAAGGCTCCCCTGTAATTAGTGATGAATAGAGAAGGCTGGGTGCTCTGCTTGTGGGAACAGCAGATTCCCCACTGTAACTACTGTATGGGTATTAGCGGTTGTGGTTTTCAAGAAATTGGATGAGTTCAGTAAACAGTTAAACCATAATGGGGGAGAGGGAGAGAGGAAAGTCCAGGGATTCATGGGCTCTGCAGTACAGAGGACAGGATCATCAAGAATGTAGTCACACTAGAAGAGGGTGCCTGGTCCCCTACAGAGTTTCATGAGAGTTTCATATAGGGAGGAAGAATAACCCAAAAGGAAGAGTTTGGCTGCCTTGAACAACACCTTATTCTCTCTGTTTCGGATTTCTGGTTATGTGTCATAAATCTGTTAACCCCTTAGCAGTTCCCTTGTCATCTATGGAATAAAGATGGCTGCCCCGACTTGATCTAGAGGGGCAAAGCTCAAGTTTAGTGTTCTATCCTGGCTGACAATGATGATATTTATACAGAACTTTAATGTTTGAAAAATACTATGCATATGTACATATACAATTATACATAAAATCTCATTTGACATGTGAGGGTTTTATTCTTTCAATAACTATAAATAGAACACCTGCCATATCTAAGGAGAGGTAGCAAACATGATCTCAAACAAAATAAAAGCAAAAATAGACTTAAGTAAAAGAGATAAATAAGGAAACTATATTTTGTTAAAAGGTAACATAGACAATGAAGTAATATCAATACTAAACATATACACACACCAAATGATGTAGTTTCCAAATTCTTAATGGAAAAGTTAAATTAATTAGAGATAAGAAAATAGAGTCCCAGTGAGATTTAATGACTTGTCAAAAGTCACACAGGTGGAAAGCATCCATGGGCTTTGAACCCAGATCTTGTGGTTCCTCCAGTTCATATTCTGCTACACTTTACTGTCTCAATTTAGTATTTGCACTAGGCATTTGGCCAGTGAATGAGACCTCGGGAGAGAACTCTAGCAGGGAACCAACTAGATTTCTATTACCAATTCTGCCACTATCTGTAGCTGTAGTTCCATGGGAAAATCACAGAACTTTTTCTGGTCTCATTTTTCTCATCTCTCATATATGAAGATTGAACTAGATGATCTTTGAGGTTCCTTCTAACTCTAAAATTCTATGCATATAAAAGAGTAATGCAATTCAGAGAAGATTTCTCTTGTAGATTCTATTTTTTTTTTAATCCTGGGGTTAAAAAAGAAAAGTTTTTTTTTTTCCTGTAAGAGCCTTCTAATACCCCTTGCCCTACCTCATTTAAGCATCTAGAATATGATAATAGGGTTGTAAAAAGACTAGATGAAAATATTTATAATTGGATTTATCTGTAACCATTAAGCTAATACAAGCACTCTGAAACAGGAGGCCATCCCTACTGTTTTAAGGATTTGGTAGTAATTAAGCATTTCAGAGAGCATTTTAAAGTCTGGTATTATGTCACAGCACGCAGAATTCAAACCACTGAAATAGACTATTGTTCCTTGGCATTTCCTATAAATGTAAGATTATTATTATTCCTGATTATTACTGGCATTGTTACCGTTGTGCGTTCTATGCATAATGCGAATTGTATTTGCCAAGTTCTTCTTGATAATTTATTACTTAACCACTCAGTGGGCTATATACAATACCTGTACCAAAGGTTAGGGAGGAAATGGAAATCTTTCTTCTAAATAGACTTAATTTTCAATACTCAAAGCAGAGACTTAATCCTACTGAACACATCTGGAATGCTTTAATTCTTTTTGTTGCATTCTCCCTAGATATTAATTCCTTAATTGCTTCTTAGGTGTGAGTATTCATCATGGGAAGGCCTGTCATAGTACAGCAATGACATTATAACCTGTGAAAATGTTAACAAAGAAAGGTTCCCCAGCCCAATACGGGACCATGATGTAATGAGATGGATTCCAGCCTGGTCTAATAGCCATACCAGCACATCAATCAAATTACTTTATAATCAGTCCTTGTTTGTGACCAAAAACAGCATTGCCCGGCTTAATCACCTTCCTCCTATGTTAGATTTGATTAAGAATTATGTTTGGTTACTTCTAAAAAATCAAATCCACTCTCAAAAGGCCAATATTGTCACAGTTAAAGAATATGAGATTGTAGATTTAGAATTAAAGGAATTGTAGCAGACATTTAGTCCAACACTCTCACTTCACAGAGGTTAAGTGACATATGCAAGGTCACGTGCGTAGTATGACAAAGCAGAATTTGAAACCAGCTCCTCTGACTCCCCCACATATCCAATGTATTTCCAAATTATGTTGTTTCTGCTTTCACAGCATCTCTCTAATGCTTCCCTTTCTCTTCAATTATCCATCCATGATCCCAGATCAGGGTCTCATCCTCCGGATTATTACTGTACAAGCTTCTCACTTTTCTCCCTATCTCTAGTCTCTCCCCTCCCCAGTCTATCCTCCACTGAACTGCCAAGGAGAGTTTTCTAAAGTAGGCACAATCATATGACCTCTCTGCTCAAAGATCTCAAATGGCTCCCTATCCATGCCAGGATCAAATAGAAACTTCTACATTTGTCATTTAAGTTCTTTATAACCTGTCTTCTTCCTCCCTTTCTTATATTGTACAGTTCTCCTCTTTCTCTACAATCCAGCAACACTGACCAGCTTGTATTAGGAATTCAAAATCCTTGAACGTGAAACTCAGCCTCCCACCTCTGTGTCTTTGCACTGGATGTCCCCCATGTGCCCCTAAAATGTTCTGCCACTCGCCTCCATTTCTTAGTTTTTTCTGTATTCCTCCAAGGCTCAGTTCAAATCCCACTTTATAAGGGAGGTTTTTCCAGTCTTCACAACACTTCTTCTCAAATGCTAATGTATTCCTTATCAGATTCACTTATCTACTATGTGTGTGATATATAATATATGTATATATACTTAGTTATGTATGTAATATGTGTGTATATGTACATATACGTATACATAGATAAATAGATATAGATACAGATATAGATATAGATAGTTGTGTATTGTCTCTCCCATTAGAATGTATTCTCCTCAAGGCCTGGTGTTGTTTTGTGTTAACTTCATTTGTATCCTCTTACACAGTGCTTGGCACACAATAGGCGCTTCATAAGTCCTGGAGTAGAGTGATGACTGACTGACCCCAAATAGAACACTCTACTTATGCCATTCTGGGGCACTACAAGGAATGTGCCCTAGACTCCAAAACAGGAAATCTAAAATGTTTTTGATAAGAACAATAAAATCAGACACTTACATAGTGCTGCATATACATTATTACATTTAACCCCCATAACAACCCCTTCACATAAGCACCACAATTAATATCATGTCCATTTTATAGATAAGAAATAAGTGCATACTGTCCCCAGGTACCTGTTCTGAAAGCCACAACACTCATTTCTACATAAAAAGTCTGCATGTTTAAAAAATAATCCTTTTATTATGGTCATAGTTTATGCAATAGTCAAAATAGTCAAAAAGCAATTAAATACTTAGTATATCTTAGGCAGCTATATGGTGCAATGGATAGAGTGCCAGGCCTGGAGTCAGGAAGACCTAAATTCAGATCTAGTCTCAGGCACTTACTGTGTGACCTAGGCAAGTCATTTAACCCTGTGTGCCTCAGTTTTCTCCTCTGTAAAATGACATGGAGAAGGATATGGCAAGCCATTCTAGTATCTTTGCCAAGAACAACCTAAATGGGATCACAAAGAGTTGGACATTACTGAAAAAACAAGTGAATGACAACATATTTTCGACGCTGTGCTAAGTACAAGGGATAAAAGAAACACAAAGCTATATATAACTCCTACCCTCAAAGAGTTGATATTTTAATGAAGGAGATATCATGCAAAAAAAGTATCCATAAGATATTTATTGCAAAAGGAAAACATTTGATAAAATTTAAGACACTTTGAATGTAATCATCATTTTACTTCAGATGTTTTTAGAAAGGGAAATGGGGCAAAGAGACAGAGAAAGAAAACCATCTAATGTTTTCTTGTCATCCATCCAATAAACCCACTGATGAACAGAACAGGAAACGTCCTGAGGCCTGCTGGGTCAATGATCCAATGCCTAAATTTTCTGAGTGCAGAAAGCTTCTGCTCATCAGACCTTATCCACTCTCCAGAAACCATCATGGACAATTGAGTAAATAATGCCTCGATTTCTTTTGTTGGTGGTGTTTTTTTTCCCCAAAAAGCCCATAATAAAGAACCATCTATAACAATAGATTCTTCAAAAGCATTTTGAATGATCTCAAAAATACAGCTATTGAAAAGAGCCAATAACTCTGTAGCTGATGAAATATTGCTGTCCCCTTGACAAATTCAGCAAAGCTGGGTTTTGTCTTAGTTTTATGTTTTTGAAAATAAAACAACAAATTTACAATCTAGAAGAGTGAAAAGTTCAAATGAAATTGATGGAGGAATTTTACCTTTTGCCAAGATGTTCTCTGTATTATTTTCTGCCTTTTCCAAACATCTTGCAGTGAATGTTGACACTGGACCAAGATGGAAAAACCAGTTATGCATAAAAGAAGTGGGAGCAGAAAAAAAAAAACCGGTCCTTCATTAACCATTGGCCCACCTGACAGAAGAAAGGCCCTAAACCAGATGGGAATGGAACAAAATGCAAAGAAAATTCTGTGTGAGAAATCTTGGACCTCATGACAAGTTTACCATTCAGAAAGAAATCCAATATCTAAAAGGGGTAGGTGATGCAGTGGATAGAACACTGGGCTTGGAATCAGGAAGACCCAAATGCTTAATAGCTGTGTGACTCTGGGCAAGTCATCAACCCTGTTTACCTCAGTTCCTCATCTGTTAATATACTTATACGTGTGTGTGTGTGTGTGTGTGTGTGTGTGTGTGTGTGTGTCTCTGGAGAAGGAAATGGCAAACCACTCCAGTAGCCCAAATGGGGTCATGAAGAGTCAGACAGGACTGAAAAACAACTGAACAACAAATAGTAGTGTCAGTTCTATTTAATTGATTTTGTCGTAAAAGATGCTTCCCGGGGCAGAGCCAAGATGGTGGAGTGAAAGCAGTGACTTGCTTGAGCTCTCCCCCAAACCCTTCCAAATACGTATAAAAAAATGGCTCTAAACACATTCTAAAGTATCAGAACCGCAAAAAGAGAGAGTGAAACAAATTTCCAGCCCAAGACAACCTAGATGGCTGATCAGAAAGGTGTATTGAGCTGGCCTGGGAGAACACGGTTTGGCATGGGGGCACAGACCACAGCAAACCTAGAGCAGGCCACAAAGGACTGAATCGCGGGCAGCTATGGTGGTTTCCAGACTTCTCAACCCATGAACACTAAAGACGACTTAGAAGGTCAGTGGGAAAAGTCTGTTTCTGTGGTGAGAGAGAAACTAGATTTCAGCCCCACTTCCCCAGCGCTGCCTAGGGCCGGGGATGCTTCCTGAGCTTCCTCCCATAGACTGAGGGAGAATTGAGTGGCTGATCAGGGAGGGATTGCAGGGATCTCTTTACCAGTGCTGAGGCAGGAATCTCTTGCTTTGTCCATGCTTGGATCTGGGTCACAGTTCTGAGTGGCGGTCCTGGGGCAAGAAGGAGTGCTGGCATGGTGGAGCTTGTAGTAGCAGGAAAAAGCAAATCCTCCTCCCAGTTCCAAGCTAGAAAAGAGTGCTTGTGGTCACTTATAGATCAGAGCACAGGCCAGGAAA
Organism: Phascolarctos cinereus; assembly: GCF_003287225.1. Classification (NCBI taxonomy): domain Eukaryota; kingdom Metazoa; phylum Chordata; class Mammalia; order Diprotodontia; family Phascolarctidae; genus Phascolarctos; species Phascolarctos cinereus. The sequence goes on along the minus strand of NW_027555736.1, from coordinate 62,320,701 downwards.
AGAGTAAACACCTGGCTCCTTATCATACCACCTTGGAACAATTGAAAACTTACAGGTCCCTAGAAGTATCTCTGAAAACAGCTGTACAAACCCCCAAAGCTTAGGACAGTACATTCTCCACATTGGAAGCAGACTCTTACCTTAATAAAGGGTTTATAACTCAAGTAAGTGGGTGGGATCATAAGCAAACCTCTCAAGAAATGTCAGACCATAGAATCTTAGTCCAAAAGATTACCAGAAAAAATACTTCCTTAAAAATTAGAATAGAGTAATTGGAAGATAGTGACTTTATGAGAAATCAAGACGCTGTAAAACAAATCCAAAAGAATGAAAACTTAGAAAACAATGTGAAATATCTCATTGGAAAAACAACTGACCTGGAAAATAAATCCAGGACAGAGAATTTAGAAATTATTGAACTATCTGAGAGCCATGATCAAAAAAAGAGCCTAGACATCATCTTTCAAGAAAGTATCAAGGAAAACTGCCCTGATATTTTAGAACCAGAGGAAAAAATAGAAATGGAAAGAATCCACCAATCTCCTCCTGAAAGAGATACCCAAAGGAAAATAGGAATATTGTAGCCAAATTCCAGAGTTCCCAGGTCAAGGAGAAAATATTACAAGCAGCCAGAAAAAAACATTCAAGTATTGTGGAAACACAATCAGGATAACATAAAATTTAGTAGCTTCTACATTAAGGGACTGGAGGGTATGGAATATAATATTCTGAAGGGCAAAGGAAATAGAATTACAACCAAGAATCACCTACCCAACAAAACTGAATATAATCCCTTGGGGGAAAAATGGTCACTCAGTGAAATAGAGGACTTTCAAGCATTCTTGATGAAAAGATCAGAGCTGAATAGAAAATTAGACTTTCAAATATAAGACTCCAGTGGAACATGAAAAGGTAAACAGGAAAGAGAAATTATAAGAGACTTATTAAGGTTGAACTTCTTATATTCCTGCATGGAAAGATGATATTTGTAACTCATGAGTTCTTTGTCAGTATTAGGGTAGTGGGAGGGAAAAAAATTGTAAGTATGTATATGTAGATAGAGAGAGATATAGATATAGATAGGTAGATAGATAGGTAGATAGATAGATAGATAGATAGATAGATAGATAGATAGATAGATAGATAGATAGACAGATAGATAGATAGATAGATGGATGGATGGATAGATAGATAGGTAGGTAGGTAGGTAGGTAGAGGGCACAGGGTGAGTTGAAGATGAAGGGGTCTTATCTGGAGAATAAAATTAATGAGTGAGAGAGGATTATACTGGGAGAAGGAGAAAGAAAGAGGTAGAACGGGGTAAATTATCTCACAAAAAAAATAGAAAAGAAAAGTCTCTTACAGTGGAGGGGAAATAAGGGAAGGTGAGACGGAATGAGTGAATCTTATTCTCATAGGATTTGGCTTAAGGAGAGAATAACATACACATTCAATTGGATATGGAAATCTGTCTTACCCTACAGGAAAATAGGTGGAGAAGGGGACAAAAGAGCAGGGGGATAATAGAGATGAGGGCAGATTGGGAAAGGGGATAATCAGAAGCAAACACTTCTGAGAAGGGATAGGGCCATAAGAAAGAATAGAATAAATGGGAGGATGAGATAGGATTAAGGGAAATAGAGTCAGTTTTTCACAACATGACTACTATGGAAGTGTTTTGAATGACTGTACATGTATAACCTATATTGAGTTACTTGCCCTTTCAATGAGGGTGGGTGGGGAGGGAGGAAGGGAGAAAATTTGGAACCCAGAGTTTTGAAAACACATATTAAAAAAAATGTTTTCACATGTGACTGGGAAATAAGAAATAGAGAAAATGGGGTACAGAAATCTATCCTCCCCTACAGGAAAATAGAAGGAGAAGGGGTTAAGAGAAGGGGGGCAGAGATAGAAGGGAGGACAGACTAGGAGTATGGATATTCAGAATGCATGCTGTCTTGGGGTGGAGGGTGGGGCAAGATGGGGTGAAAATTTGGAACTCAAAATCTTGTGGGAGGAAGCATTGGGATGTAAAATCATTCAAAGTGAAACCAGAAGTATACATTTCTTTTGAAGTCTAAAAGATGTAGCAGTTGATTGATAAATATTTAATAAGAACCATCACTATATCAGATTGCGTGCCATCTTGAGGAGGGAGGCTGGAAGAGAGGGCAGAAAAATTTAAAACTCAAAAGCTTATGGATGTGATTGTTGATAAAGCAAAATGAATTAATAGAAATTTTTAAAAAGATGCTTTCCACTCTCCTACCCACTTGCAGTTTCGTTTGAATTATGAAAATACACGTTAGCAAAGATGAGAATTTAGCACTAATTTATGAAAGCCAGGAAACACCAAGAAAGACTAATACTCTTGACTGACAAGTAAATTTTTCACCATGTGAGCACTTCTTTTCCAATGGTAGAATGAGCAAATTCTAAAGGTAATGGGGTTTCACACAGCCTTCTGTGGACAATCTTGGTTTACTCACTGGAAGTTAGTGAGGAAATAATTCAGGCAGATCTCCCGGGAATACACTTTATTCTCTAAGAAGGCCAAAATCTTGAATAGGAACATCTCACTTTGGTATTTCTATGATGATGACTAGCTTCTAAGAGGTACTTTGTCAGAGAAAATTAAATCATCCTTATCTATTTATAATTTTTTTTTAGAAAATACTAGGGAATTAGCAAAAAAAAAGTAACTGACAATTGTCACAGTAAAATAAAAAGTTATCAAATAAAGTGAGAAAAAGCAAAATCATTTCTCTATAGCAATAACAAAACTCAAGAGGAAATAACAGAAAGTTCCATTCAAAATATCTCCAAAATGTGTAAAATACCTGGAAATCAATCTACCAAGGAACACTCAAGAAATACAAAAATATAATTGCAAATATTCTTTAAAAACAAAGAGCCAGTTGAATCACTTGAGGAATATTCATTATTTATGGTTGGTACCTGTCAATATAATAAAAATGTCCATACTACCTTAGTTGATTTACACATTTAATGCTAACCCAAGTAAACTACCAATAAGGTACTTTGTAAGAGTTATAAAAAAATCACAACAACATTAATTTGGAGGAAATATAGGTCTAGAATCTCAGGGAAAATAATAAGGAAAACATGAGAATGTACAGTAAATAGCACTTCTAGGTCACAAATTATGAAGCAGGAAACATTGAAACTAATTGCTACTTACTAGTTAAAAAATAGTAGGTTGGAAAAAGAGTACACAAGGAAAAAACAGAAACAATTAAACTCCATAATCTGCATTTAATAAATCCAAAAACATAAATTACTTGACAAAGGAACTATTTGATACCAATTGTTTAAAAATTGTGCAAGAAATCTGATAAAACTGAAGTTTAAACCAACATCTTATACCATATACAACAATAAGGTCAAAATGGATATATCACCTAAATATTTAAGGTCACATGATAAAAAATGGCAGAATGAGCTCAAATGGCTTTATAGATACAGCTAAGGGGAAATTCTTAATTAAACAAGGATCCAGGCAATGGCAAAATATAAAACAGATCATTTCAATTAAATGGAATTGAAAAACTTTTGTATGTACAAAATAAATGCAAATAGGGTTAGAGGATAAACTTATGATTGGGAAATATATCTGCAACCAATAATTCTGATAAAATTTTAATAACCAAGTCATATAAGGATGACCAAAAAAAAGAGAAAATAAATATTGGAGCACCTGTGGGAAAATAGACAAATTGATGCACTCTGGGTGGAACTGTGAATTGGTTCAGACATTCTAGAAAGCAATTTGGAACTATGGTACAAAAGTTACTAAACTATACATGACCTCTGACCCAGCAATATCACTACTAAGTCAATGCTTCAACCTCAATTAAAGAAATAAGAAAAGTTCCAATATTTACAAAAATATCTATAGCAGTTCTTTTTGTAGAGACAAATGGAAACTAGAGATAGCCATTAATTGGGGAATGGCTGAACAAAATTAACATATGTGAATGTAGTAGAGTACTATTAAGAAATTAAGAAAGAGACCATTTCAGAAAAACCTGGAAACACTTGCATAAAATGAAACTTTGAGCAGAACATTTTATGCCACATTAACAATTCTGAAAGACTAAAGGAACTCTGATCAAAGCAAGGATCAACCATGATGCCAGAGGAATGGTGACTTAGAATTTTACTTACCTCATGATGGTGATGACAGACTGATACACACAATTAGATACACATTTTTCAAAGTGGACTATGTGTGACATTGGTTTTGCTTGTCTGTGTTTATATATTACAGAGGTTTTGTATTTCATTTTTTTTTCAGTGTGGGGGTATGAGGAAGAAAAAGTAAATACTTGATAATTAAAAGAAAGAATAAAGGAACACATTTTTAAAAAGACGTATAAAGAAGTAACACAAATATATTAGGCCAAGACCTACTACCCAGTTGATTAGCAGTCAAAGGTGATGGACAGATAGTTATATTTTAAAAATGTAAACTAACATCCTCAATGTGAAGATCAGACAGACCATGCCCTCCCTTATATTGCCTCTAAGATCAAATGTAAACTCTTGCGTTTTGCATTTAAAATTCTCAACAAATTTTCCAGTGTTGTTACACATTACTTCCATTCACATATGTTATGGTGCCAGCAAAACTGACCTTCTTGCTGCCTTTACACATGCTATTCCATTGCTACCCTTTTTGTGCCTTTGTCTGGAATTTATTTTTTTTAACTTTGGCCTCTTGCAATTCCTGATTTCCTTGAAGATTCAGCTCAAGTACCATTCTCTATATAAGGCCTTTCCTAAAATCCTAGTACGAATCCTTCCTCACGTTTAAGCTCTAACTGCTTTGTATGTGATTTCAATATGCCTACATATTGGCATGTTGCCTCTCCTGTTAGAATGTAAGCTTCCTGAGGACAAGGACTGCTACACATTTTTCTCTGTATCCACAGTGCCATCTTGGTGCCTGGCACACAGTAGGCTTTCATTTAATGCTTGCTGACTGATTTAATGATGTGAAACACTGTTCCATATGATGAATAAAAGGAGAAATGCAAATCGAATCAACTCTGAGGTTTCACTTCAAGCTAAGGAAACCTGGCAGAAACTGCAGAAGATAACAATAGTCAGTGTTGGAGGCAACGAGGAAAGATAGACAAACTAATAAATCATTGGTAGTATTGTAGATTGGTCGAACCATACTAAAAAGTTATCCAGAGTTATGCTTTAAAAAAGGCTAAAAAATCTGGCCCAGACATCCCACTGCTGAATATGGATCCCAAGAAGTTTAAAGATACAGAGGTTCCCAAATGTTCCTATCAATCTTTTGAGGTTAAAAAGAACTGAAATCAAATTAGACAGCTATGAACTGGTTAACAGCTAAACAAATTATGGTATACAACACAATATGGTAATGTCACAGTACTGTACCATAAAAAATGGTGACTATGAAGAAATCAAGGAAGAAAGAAAAGATGTATACGAAAAGATTAATAGTGAATAAAGCAGAACCAAGAACACAATATACCCTACAACAATGATGATTAAACGGGAAGAACAACAAAAACAAAGTGAATGATGTATAATTAGAATAACCAGGGTTGGCTTTGAAATCAAAATTTTTAAAAAGTGTTTCCCTTCCTTCTTTGCAGAGATGAAGGAATGTGGGTGTGGACAATTGTGAATACTGTCAGTCTATATTGCCCTGTTTGGACTCTAGGTGGCACCATAGGGCATAGAGCACTGGGCTTAGAGTCAAAAAGACCCAAGTTTGAGCCAAGATGGCAGAGTAAAAAGGTAGTCGCTCTCACCCTCCCCTACCAACCTCTGAAAACCCAGAAAATATCACCCCATAAAAAAAGAACCCCTGGAACAGCTGAACTAGAAGAAAGATGGGGAGCAGCAGTGCAGCAGCCCAGCAAATGGGTCTCCCGGTGCCTCAGCAAAAATAAGGGAAGCAGCACTACAAAGTGCCCCAGGCAGATAAGAACCCTGCAGCATTCAACTGAAAAGAGCTGAAGAAAGCAACGTAGAGTCTTCCTAAAGTCCCAGCCTTGCTGATTGCAACCCACACCAGGAAGCGTCAGAACCTACACTCCAACTATCAACCAGGACGAGATCCTGAAGCCCAGGTGGTAGAGCAGGCAAACACCAACACCTGGACCTCCAAGTGCCTCAGTGAGGGCCTTGGAACCGGTGGAAACCAGCTCAGAAAACCACCAGGTGCCTTGACACTCTACGGCAAAGGAATCTCCCAGTGCATTAGCAGAAATGAGGGAGGCAGCACTGCGGGGGGCCCCACGCAGATAAACACCTTGCAGCACCCATCTAAAAGGAGCTGAAGAAAGCTAAAGGAAAGGAAAAGCAGGCAACCTAGAATTGCCTGAAAGTTCCAGCCTTGCTGATTCCAGCCCAACACCAGGTAAGGTGCCAAAACCTACAGCCTCCAATTGCCAACATAAGAGGCCCCAGCAAACAAAGCCAGTGACTAAGCCCTAGGATCCCAACACAAGAAGCTTGGGTCAGTGCCCTCTGATCCCAAGCAGGAGAGCTCAATCTCTTTAAAGGCCAGGGAATAAAGAAACCATGAGTAAAAAGAAACATACCATAGATTCATATTATGAGAAGAGTGAAGATCAAGACAGAAATTCTGAAGAGGACAACATTGTCAACAAACCCACATCTGCAACATCAAAAGGGAATATGAACTGGTCTGAAGCCCAAAAAGCCTTCTTAGAAGAGCTCAGGAAGGATTTTAAAAGTCTAATGAAAGAGGTAGAAGAGTCCTTCAAAAATACAATTGGCCAATTGGAAAAAAAAAGTACACTGCCTAAAACAAGTCCCTAAAAAACGCAATTGGCAAACTGGAAAAAAAGTACACTGAAGAAAACAAATCCCTTAAAAATACAATTGGCCAATTGAAGAAGGAAGTACAAAAACTAACAGAAGAAAACAATCTGTTAAAAACTAGAATTGGACAAATGGAAACTAATGACTATGAGAGAGCAAGAATCAGTCAAACAGAAACAAAAAAATGAAAAAATAGATGAGAACGAAAAATACCTCATTGGTAAAACAATTGACCTGGAAAATCGATCCAGCAGTTATAGTTTAAAAATCATTGGACTACCTGAAAATCATGATGAAAGAAAGAGCCTGGACAGTATCTTTCAGGAAATCATAAAGGAAAACTGCCCTGAAGTCCTAAAAGCAGAAAGTAAAATAACCATAGACAGAATACAACTCACCACCTGAAAGAGATCCCAAATTGACAATGCCAAGGAATATAATAGCAAAATTCCAAAATTACCAGATGAAAGAGAAGGTGCTGCAAGCAGCCAGAAAGAAACAATTTAAATATCATGGAACCACAGTCAGGATTACATAGGACCTTGCAGCTTCTACATTAAAAGACCAAAGGGCATGGAACATGATATTCCTTAAGGCAAAGGAACTTGGACAGCAGCCAAGGATCAACAGCCCTGAAAAAATGAGCATGATTTTTCAAGGGAGGAGATGGATATTCAATGAAATAGGGGACTTCCAAACCTTCCTGATAAAAAGACCAGAGCTCAACAAAAAATTTGATCTTCAAGTACAAGATTCAAGAAAGACATAAAAAGGTAAATGGGACAGAAAGATACAAAATGTTGTTAATAAGGGTGGACTGTTTACATCCCTAAAAGGGAAGATGATACTTGCAACTCTTGAGAACTGTATTGTTATTACACCATGTTAAAGGAGTAAGCATAAAGGGGGGTGGATATTAGTTGACTTTGATGTAAAGATAAAAAAAATTTAATCAAGTGGGTTAAATGGATCCAAGTAAGTGGATTAGTCTGATCTTAGAAAATGTACTGAGAAAGGAGGAGGCACACAAGGGTAAATTACATTACAGGAAAAGACAGAAAATCCTATTACAGCAGAGGGAAAGAAGGAAGGGGGTGAGCATTGTTTGAACCTTGCTCTCATCAGATTTGACTCAAGAAGGGAATAACATAAATCAGTTAGGTATGGAAATCTAACTTGCCCTATGGGCAGTAGGAGGGAAAAGGGGAAAGGAAAGGGAGGAGGGATTGAAGGAGGCAGTGGTCAAAAGCAAAGTACCAGTGAAGGGGGAAAGGGAGAGAGGAGAAAGAAAAGCATAAACAGGGGTAAAAAAGGATGGAGAAAAACACACAGATTGTAATCATAACTGTGAAAGTTGAATCACTATCTTTTCTCTTCTGTTGAGTTTTGTTTCCTTTTTCTGATGATTCCTCCTATTGGCTTTAATTTTTACTTACAACTTCACTAATGTGAAAATATGTTTAGTAGGAATGTAAATGCACAGCCTATATCAGATTGTGCACCATCTTGGGGAGGGTGGTGGGAGGAAGGGGGGAGAAAAATTTTAAACTCAAAAGCATATGGAAGTGATTGTTTATAAATCAAAATAAATTAATAATAATAAAAAAAACCCTGAGTTTAAATTTTGCATCAGAGACTTACTAGCAGTGTGCACCTGGGCAGGTTACTTAACAGTTGTTTGCCTCAGTTTTCTCATCTGTAAGATGGGAATAATAAAAGCACCTATGTCCCAGGGATGTTGTGAGGATCAAATAAGATAATAAAGTGCTTAGCACAATACCTGGCACATAGTAGGTTCCATATAAATATTAGGTATTATTAGAATTATTATTGTCGAAGTGTTTTTTTTTAAACTTTTCTCCATTGATTCTTTGGTTCAGGAGCTGTCCCTTCGAGATGTGCAGAGAAGAAGATTACATTTTGAAATGAAGACGAATTTTTAAAATGAAAGCTGTCAATATCCTTTTTAAGGAAGTACTCTATCCTGCTTAGTGATCCAGAGATTATGTTTTTTTCCCTACTGATGACAAGGAGAAATGCCTTGATATATTTGATATTTAAATAATAGCTAAGATTTTGATGAGGTGGCAGGATTCTTATTTTTTTAGGTGTTTTCCTTCTTTATATTGTAGGTGTTTTCCCTTCCCCTTTGAAGAATAAATGCTCAGTTGCTCTTCCTGATGACGTGGAAGCAGGAGGTGGGGGAAGAGGAACATTACTGAGCAATTCCTCCCTCACTTACAACTTACAGTATGAGCAGATATTTCCTGCTTGCCTGTTTCAACCCCTTTATTTTACAGGTGAGGAAACTGAGGCCCAGAGAAAGGAAGTGACTTGCCTACCATCCTCTGGAGGTATTATTCTATATTTTTCACCCCCTTTTTCAGACAAATTCTTAGAAAAAAATTTTCTATGTTCTTGATCTTCACTTCATCTCCTCTTACACATTTCTTAGTGCTTTACAATCTGTTTTTCAAAATCATCACTCAACTAAAACTACTCCACAATTACCAATGACCTGTATGTAGCTAGTGGCCTTTTTTCACACTCATCCTTCCCAACCTCTCCATAGTGTATGAGACTGTTACCTACCCTTTCTTCCTGGAAACTTGCTTCTTTCTGGGTTTTCCTGATAACTACTTTTTTTTTTCTTTCTGAGCAACTGCTAGATCAGTGGATAGAGCACTAAATCTGGAATCAGGAACTCCTGTGTTCAAATCTGGTCTCAGACACTTATTAGCACTTATTACCTGTGTGACCCTGGGCAAGTCACTTAATCTCTGTTTGGCCCAGTTTACTCAACTATAAAATGGAGGTAATGATGACATTTACCTCACAGGACTGTTGTAAGAATAGGATGAGATATCTGTAAAATTACTTAGCATAGTGCACAGCACATAGTAGGTGCTATATAAATGCTTGTTGCTTTCCCTTCCCTCATTCCATGTTCTTCTCCAACAAAAAACAACAACAACAATAATAATAAAAATCTTAACTGCCAAGTCTCCTTGATTATTAAGTGAATTGTTTTCTGGACGAAGGGGTTTCTTAGCTACTTCCTACTCCTCTCCGTGAAAATTATTTTTTGTTGATGTTCAGTCATTTCAGTTGTGTCTGACTCTTCATGACCCCATTCAGGTTTTTCTTTTAATTTTTTGTTTTTTTATTGGTTTTGTTTGTTTGTTTGTTTTGGCAAAAATATTGGAATAATTTGCCATTTTCTTCTCCAGCTCATTTTACAGATGAAGAAACTGAGGCAAGCAGGGTTAAGTGATTTGCTCAGGCTCACATAGCTAGTAAGTGTCTGAGGCTAGATTTAAATTCAGGGCTTCCTGACTCCAAGTTTGGCATTCTACCCATTGGGCCACCTAGCTGCCCAACAACTGTTTTACATGGGTTAAATGAACATCAGTGTCTTTTTTGTCTGTTTCCCATTTGAGAGAATCAACAAACCCACTTACCTAGAGTGGGTTAGAATTGAACATGATGGTTCCCATAATGAATTTATGGGAGAATATGATCAAGATTTTCACAGGATGAGAAAGCATGGATGGGATGGGATCTGCGTCTTAAGCAAGAACTTCCAAACTGGCAAGATCATTGATCCATTTGAGTCTTTGAGTCCTTTCCTCTTTATCTTTTCTTCTGACACATCATTGACTTTTATCTCGGCCTTAACTAATCATGCATCCGTCAATTTCACTTTTTATGATGTCTTAGGTTTGTCGCATCCAATGTCACCTGATTTCTTGAAGATAGTAATCATATATGTCTGTGTGTGTGTGACATAGAGAGAGAGAGAGAGAGAGAGAGAGAGAGAGAGAGAGAGAGAGAGACACACTTCTGGGGATTTTACTGGACTTTGATATTTTTTCATTACTTGAACCTGAACTATGTTTTCTAATATTTTGCAGCATTCTGCTATGCCCATCTGAAGTCAAGAAGAATTTGAGAAAATATCAAGTCATCTTGTCAAGATCATCTTTAGATGTTCTCTATTTCTTTATCTTCTATAATATATGTTAATAACGAATCAATTTTAAAAAGCATTCATTAAATGCTTACTGTGTGTTAGGCACCAAAGGCTTGAGATATAAAGAAAGTTAAAAAACAGTCCCTGTCCTCAAAGAGCTCACATATCTAATGGGGACAATAAGATATAAATAGCTAGCATAAACAAGATAAGTACAGAGTAGCTGGAAAGCAGACTATTAATGAATTAGGAACAATTAACTTCATGTTGGTCTTTTTACTTATGTACATCATGAATACCACAATGAAAGGTGACCAATTGTCTATGAAAAGATGCTTCTTGTTGTCTTTGGAAACCAATGAGACAAACTCGGACAGCTCTCATTTTTTTCTTCTCTAAGTATCTGCAAATTATTCTTTCACAAACCTGAAAATGTTGACACTTTCTGCTTTCCTTTTTAAAAAAGATTGTCAATTTGGATATAGCCTAGCCCCTACATTAAGGATCAACTCAGAAAATAAAGAATAATCACACATTAGGAGGATGATGAGGTAAATTAATATTGGTAGGTAATCTAAAATCTGTATGAGTTTTAGAAAGCTCTTCCCCTTTCCCACTCCTCTGCCCACATCCTAACAGAAGCACAAGGGTGTCTGCTATACAGATCTAGAAAGCCCCTGTTGAGGAATACCTTCACTAGGGAATTTTAAAGCAGGGAAATAATATCCAACTGTACTAACAAAAAGGCTACTTCTTCACAAAATCTCCATTCCCAATTGCAAAAGGTAAGGGACATCTCCTCTGCTTTTTATCTGCCCACAAATGTCTATGTATATCAGTTCTTAATTAGCACAGTCTGATTCTGCTTTATCTGCAACTCCCAGCTTGGGGTGATGTCCTTGGATTGGCAGCAAGCTAGTGTTTGGTTCTTTCCAGCTTGCTGGAAAAAAAAAAAAGAATGAAACATTTTTTCCAAAGAAACAAAGCTCACAGACACAACTTTGTCTGTAAAAAAATCCACGGCAATGTAAATATTCTGATGACAAATACACACATAGGATCAAAGCACCTCTATTTAAACAAATGCAGAACCCCTAATTAAGATCACAAGATTTTGAGTTTGAAGATATATTAATGCTACAGTCTAATCTTCTTGTTTTCATGACAGGAAACTAAAGTCAGTAAGGTCAAGTGATTTTTTTGAAGGTCACACAGGCAGTAAGTTGTAGAGAGTGATATTAGAACTAAAGTTCTCTCACTTCAGACCCAGGTTTCTTTTCACTATATTACATAGGTAAGCTTAAACATTCCATCCTTCTTATGTCTTAGAATAGCATTTGTGTACCAGTGCTCCAATGTATGCATCACAGTGACAATCCAATCAAATGTTCAAAACAAGAAATCCGTAAGTATAGTATGGATTTCCTTTTACCTATGAAGGAAAGATTGGGGGAGGGGCAGTACGGATGGTCAGGTAGAGGGTATTACACAAAATACCAAATAGTTCCTATTTTCAAACAGGCAAAATAGGGAATATGGGCTAATTGGTAGCTTCTCTAAGGCAAGCCTATGTTTAAGAAAGTAGATAATTGCAATAGGTTTATCTGTGTTTCAGGCCTGAGACGTTTTGCTGTATGTTGCTGGGTTATGACTCCTAATGTGCTATATAAAATGATGACTCAACATGTCATTCCTATGTGAGAGGCAGAATTGGTGCAAAGCCTTTGGAGAGGAGAGACTATCTTTCAAGAGAGAATATATGTGATGTTAGGCTCTTTTCAATGAGTAAACCATGGAAAGGGTGGGGGAAGACTTTGGTGCCTCATCATGCCCCTAATTTCTAGCTTGCCTCTCCAGAAACCTCAGAGAATTTCCTCTTGGGTGAGATCAGAGCCTCTGTCTTTGTCAAGTTGAGATATTTTACTCCCAATGGAAGAACTCACTCTGTATCTTCTGGTATATTCAAATATGGATGAATTTTCTGATTTCTATTTACTATATACTTGGATAAACAGACTTACATGTTATTCACTATTTGTGATGGTGTTTTGTGTAACATACATTTGGTGGGAATGAGTCAAATTTGCAAGTATAAGCTTAAAATCACCACCTTCCTCTTTAAGATTTAGCAGACAGGGAAACTTCTTGAACCTAAAAACAAAACAAACAAAAGAGTGCCCCTAAAACAGCAGTATTTATGGTGGCAAATAGATACAATTATAGCCTGGTATTTCACTTTTCCAAAGAAGAGCAGAATAGCTAGCCACATAGCTACTTCTCCTGCTCCCTCCAGGAAGCAATCAAAGCCTCCTTTGGGGAGGAGTAGGCAGGATTCCATGCATGGCCTCCCCTTCCCCCTCATGAGGCAGCAGTGAGTTTTTGTAGGCTCTTAAGTAAGTTGAAGTTTCTGATAATAGCTTTAGCCTGTGCCATACCTTTAGGTTGTATTTGCCAACTGGTCTGGAGTTCTGGATTTAATTTTAACACCAGTTCATGTCAGCCAAGTAGATGCTGGCTGGATTAGAGTTTGGGCTATAGTTGGAGGCTGCATTGCTGGAACAGCTATTACTGATTGCAAGGTTTGCAGATTTTATCAGAGTCATGCTGAAGCTAATCCTTTTGCTACTCTTTCTGGAGTTCTCATCCATTTGGTTCACCCTGATCTGCTTGAACAGCATTACTCACCTGCCTTTAACCACAGTGACATTATCTGCCTCCTATATTCTGCTGTTCTTAAAGAACAGCATTCTCATCTTCTTTGAGCTTTTTGTGGAAACTGTCTCCCCAGTTCCAGAAGGAATTACTTGTGGAGTTGCTACCTTTTTAAGTAATATGTTCATGGAGTGCTTTTATTTTTTCTCACAATTTATCATACAGGGTTGTCTTGATTCAACTGGTGCCTTTCTGGGTCATGTTTGCTCATTTTGTGCTTCAGAAAATCCTGTGATAGACACTACCTTGATTTTGTTGTCCCAGTTTGATAGCACAAATTGGGAGGGTTATAGAAACTGGCCATCACAACAGCATACCAGACATTTACTTGGAATTGCAGAATTAAATGGAGGGGGAAGAGAAGAGAGTAAACTTTCCAAGGTTTTGTATTAGACTACAGATTTTTATGTTTATTTAATTACTATTAGGTAACAATAATTCAGGACTTGGATGATTTTAGTAACAATGACTTAAAAATATACCTGTTTGGCAGATAGATGCTTCATTCTTGGGGGAGGCCTGCTGTCCTTCAGAACAAGCACTCCCCAAAACAATTTAGTGTGCTTTATTTTCCAGTGCCAAACTACTAAGTGATTAAATGCAGTTATGAGGAGAAACTTAAGTGTAATTTTGGTTCAATTTCCTCTACTCTCAAAAGATTCCTTCCCTGAGTTACTGATCAGAATAGGAAAAATGCCAAAAAATGTCTTTAGAGGTTTAAAATGTATAGCAGATTTTAGTATAAAGTGGCCCAAAACTGTGTAAATTGCAGTAATGACCTACTTGTACATTACTTTTTTTTCTAAGAAAACCATCTCTTATATGAAAAAAAAAAGCTAGTCATGGAGACTAGCATTCAGTCATTTCATTTTATACACACACATACACACACACACACACATACACACACACACACACACACATACACAAAGACATACAAATATATAGGCTGTTTTACTTAAGGGAAAGGGGAAACAAACTGGTAATAGAATCCCTTGGCAATAGAGGAATAAAGCAACAGTTAATGGAAGCAAAGTGGGAAAACAGCATGCATTTTAATGGGAGGAGGATTGCTGTATCCACTTCCTTGTGACTATTCTAATGTGCATAGCTGCTACAGATGAAGGGAAATCTTGAAATATAACAAATCATGATGAAAGAACAAGTGAAGACCCTCTAGATGACTTAGTATGGAAGACAATTATCTTAACTCAAACTTTCCAGCACTACTTTTGGTTGACCACAGCTGCAACACAGATAAAACCCTTGCTCATTAAAGAAAAATGTGGGACCTCAGACTCCCAGAGTGTCTTGCAACTAGAAGGTGGATTACATCAGATGGTTTTTTTTTTTGTTTGCTTGCTTGTTTTTGTTTTTTGTTTTGTTTTATTAAAGAAAGGCACTGCATGGGAAAAGAATAAGGAAATGAAGACTTGGGAGAAGAAAATAGCCATGTAGGTCAAGAGAAAAATGCGTGAAGTTGGAAGACAGAAGCAGTTACATGGAGCTGAAAGACAAAATAGGATCAGGATTTAGTGATATGAGAACCTTGAGGACAGAGGAGAAAAGCCAGAATTGAAGAGGGCTGCACAGTGTAGCATGTTCATACTGTGATGATTCCAGATGATTCCATCTCTGCCCCCTCACCCCAAATTAATCTTCATAGTCCATCATTTTATCCTCAAACTGGTTTTCCTAAAGCATAGGTCTGACTGTGTGACACTGCATCCCTCTCCCAACTCGATAAATTTGAGCAGCTTCCTATCACTTCTAGGATCAAATAGAAACTCTTCTGCTTGGCATTTAAAGTTCTTTACAACTTACTAGTTTTTCAGTCTTCTTAATTTCATTCTTGTCTGAACACCATACTGGTTCTACTTGCTGTTCCACTCAAAGAACACGCCATCTCCCATCTTAGTGTCTTCACCTTGGTTATCTATCCACCATGCCTAGAGTTCCATCCATACTCTCTTCTCATCTTTATCTCTCAGGATGCCTGGTTTCCTTTCAGATTTAGCTCAAGTACCACTTTTTGTGTGAACTCTTCCCTGATCCCCTCAGCTACTATTATATTTCTTCCCCAAACTACTTTCTATACATTTCATATACATATACTTAAAAAGGTATATACTTTCTCTCTCACAAAGAAATGTCTTTTATCTTTTAGAGAAATGTCTTCTTTGAACACAGGGACTGTTCAGTTTTTGTCACTGAATCCTTGGTGCTTAGCACTTATTAGCTACTTAATAAATGATAGTTGGTCAATTAATTGATATTCATTAGGGGTTCCATATGATTTTAACAACCTAGAGCCCTATGCCCAATCTGGCTTCTGTATCTCCCATGCTAGCCATGTCTTCAGTTTTTTTCCAGGTCCTACTCCTATCTAGACTTTCTCTATCATGCAATGGGAGCCTCCTCACCCTAGAAACTCACTCCACCTCCTAGACTTCTCAGACTGGAAATACACTCTGCCTCTGCATCTCCTTCCTCTTTTCATCTGATCCCTCCCAGAATCTTTATAAGGAAAGCATCCAGGGCAAGGACGTCTTCATTCCTGTCCAGGCTCCATACTTGACCCTGTACCAGGCCCCAACATGGATACCTTTTCTCTCCTATTACTCAAAACTAACCATAGCAACCTTTCAGTGCAGATTGGTAGATATTTTTAAATGGCTTAATACTTACTTAAAACCTATTTGAACAACTTTGGGACTTCAACAATGAAAAACAGATAAAAGTAAAGATATTGACTGACTGTCATCATTTTAAAAAATGTTATTGATGCATTTTGTTTCTACAACACAGCTATTTACCTGTAATTCAGCCCCATCTGTAATGTATTGAATTCTCCCTTCCAAAAAAGTGCAGCATTTAAACAAAACCAAAAAAGAACAGATATTTTAGCATTTCTGTATTGAAAATTTGTTGTTGTTGAGTAACTTCAGTCTGTAAACCATTTGAGGTTTTCTTGGCAAAGATACTGGAGTGGTTTACCATTGCTTCTCAAGCTCATCTTATAGAGGAAAACTGAGGCAAACAGGATTAAGTGACTTGCCCAGTGTCACGCAGCTAGTAAGTGTCTGAGGTCAAATGTGAACTCAGATCCTTCAGACTCCAGGGCCAATGCACTATCCATCGTACCACCTAGCTGTCAGGACTGGGCCTGAAGTCAAGAAGATTCATCTTCCTGACTTTAAATCCAGCCTCAGACACTTGCTAGTTGTGTGACCCTGGGTAAGTCACTTCACCCTATTTGTCTCAGTTCTTCATCTGTAAAATAAACTGGAGAAGAAAATGTCAAACCGTTCCAATATCTCTGCCAAGAAAATCCCAAGTAGAGTCATGAAGAGTCTGACGCAGCTGAAATGACTGAACACCAACAACAGAAAGAGACCAAGAGATGTGCCGGGCAATAGATAGAATGTTCCAGAGAGTCTTCCATCTCTCTACTTGGAGGAGGGACATCCATTTCGTCATCATTTCTGTGTAACTAAATCTGAGTTCCACTTGCTTTTGGTGTTACTATTTACAAGAGAGTCATTGTCCATATTTTCTCTCAATTCTCTTTATTACAATCTGCCTCAGTTTATGTTGCTTTGAATTCCTACAGTCATCATTTCTTAAAACACAACAATAGGAGAGTTATACACCACAATTTGTTCAAGCATAATCCTGATTACCATCCACTTTCTTTCCAGAAAAAAGAGCCACAAAAAAGAGCCACTTTTTTGTTTTTAACTAAGGTCCATGATGATATTGTTTGGCCAAAGGGTTTGAATAATCTGGTCACCTTTCTGAATGCCAGGATATGTCCAGAATAGTAGGACCAATTCACAGCTCCACCAATTATGTATTTGTGGGCCAGTCTTCTCACAGATCTTCTAACTTGGGTTATTTCTATGTTTTATTGCCTTTGAGGAATGTGAAGTATAGTCATTTCTTCAAAAGCTAAAACAATAACACCATTGCCACAATAAAAGGAAGCCAAGAGTCCAGAAATCACCTCTACAAGCAAAGACTGGAAAAACACCCAGGACAGCTATGTTTTCATTTCCTTTTTCATTTTACTCCTGACTGTCTAAACTTTGTCTACCATGACACAGAAGCTTCCTCACCCTGATACTCGTCTTACCCCTGGACTTCTCCCACTGGAAGTATGCTCTGCCCCTTCATCCCTTCTTCTCATTGGAGGAGCCTCCATTTCAGGGCAAGCACTTAGGGCAAGGATGTCTTCCTTCCTCTCCAGACTCCACTCCTAACTTTGTACCAGGCCCCGACATGGGCACATTATTTCCCCATCTCCTTTCAGCTTTCTCTTATGCTTTGTTTTCCCTTTACAGAGTGTAAGTTTTAATGCTTAGTAGAGATATGACACATAATAAGCACTTAATAAAAGCTTATTGACTTCTTGCAAGAGAGAAAGGGCAGTCAAGGGAAAGAAAGGTTTCAAACACAAGCTCATTTGTGCAATATTATGGGATACAGTGGCCAAATCCAAGCAGTGTTTCTCACAAGACACTGAAAAACAGGGCAGTTGGAAAACCATCAGACCTAAATAAGTCAGATCATCTCTACAGAATTTAGAGATGGTGCTATAAGAACATCAGCAAACATGTGAAATAGAACATATTTGTAAACATCCATCCTCATCTTGGATGACAGTGAAACTGCCACATTGGGACTCTACCACCACGTTATCTGCAATGCTAGAGGAGGAAGTGGAAGTGGCATGTGAAAGGATGAATCTAGGAAAGTGGCTGAAACTGAACAAATATGGGTAAAAGAAAATCATGCTGCAGGTGACCCAATTTTAAAGGTGCTCACAGTTCAATTTTCAAGATAAACTATATACACAAGAGAAGAGGATTCCAAAAGGTAACAGGTTATCTTTACCTGATACTCCTAGCAGTCCCTGACACATATTAAGAGTTTAATAAATGTTTCTTGACTTATTACCATCCTCCTGCCAATGAAAAAGGCTACATAGAAAACATCAGTAACTATCACCTCACATTCATGATTCCAAGAGCAAAAGCGTATAGTTGATGATTTTGTTTAGAAGAAGATCAGAGACCTGCAGATAAATCCCATCCCTAATTGTGGCAAAGATGGAGAATCCTTTACACGTGCTTACAACCTGTGTGATTCGGGGCAAGTCCTTTCAGCTTCCTGTACCTCAGTTTCTTCATCTATAAAAAAAAAGGGTAGTTAGACTACATGACTTGTTGGGTCCATTCCTGCTCTGGATCTATTAATACTGGAAGTTCTTGGAACAAGTGGAAGTAATGTTTCCTTTGAACATATGGATTTAGAATTTCAGCTTGAGGCTCTAAAATAGGTGTTCACCTTGGAAATCAAATAAACAACACTGAGTTTCTAGTTTGTGTAAGGCACTTTGGCAATTAATTTTGTGGTGCCCTGACTTAACCCTGACTCCAAAGAAAGATCTCTTCTGGGTTGTTCATCCCAACAACTGTGCATCCCCTCTGCAGGATTCCCCATAAGAGATCAGGCCCATTATTCACTGGAATCATGGGCTACCTCTGTAATGAAAAAGCAAAGGCGAAATCATTTTTTTCCTGACTGTCAGTCTGGTTATTTTATGCGTTGCTTGAAGCCCTGCATTACACTGTTTAGACTGACATGGCACCTTGTGATTAGATAGTAAATTTACTGTTTGAATAGGCTGCGTATCAGAGAAAGCCATCAGCCCTGGAGTTCCAAATTCCAATATAGTATAGCAAGCTTCACTGGGTGTCACTATCCCTCAAGTAAAACATTGTGGTTACCCTTTAACCTTGCATGCTGGACCAGAATCCATAGAAAGAACGGTGCCGAATTATCATGAAGAGCCATAACTCCATTGGCAGGTTAATCGTCCTTTGTCTTTGATTACATTACACATACAGACTTCATTTTCTCAGACGAGTAGACAGTGTTCTTTCCCCATCCTACTCCTCCTGCCCCACTCTTACTCAAAAATAAATGCTGAGCTGCAGAAAAAAAAATGAGCCATTATCTAATCTCAGTATTATTGTAGTTTCAAGAATAAGAACATAGTAGAATGGAAAAGGCACTCTGAAGCACAATGAGAAGACATCATTTCTAATCTAAACCTTCCTTCTTACTACCTTTATGATTTTGGCCAATCCACTTAATGTCTCTTGGACTTAATTTCTTTTTTTGAAATAAAATGTTATTGACATTTTCTATTTTTGCATCATTATCATTTACAATTATCCAATTATATATCTCCACCTCCTTCCCCTGCGTATATATATATACATATATATACACATATATACACATATGTATATATACAGATATGTGTGTATACATATGCACAGCATATACATGTACATATACATATACATGTACATGTACATATGTATATATATACATATATACACATATATACACATATGTATATATACAGATATGTGTGTATACATATGCACAGCATATACATGTACATATACATATACATGTACAGTACATATACGTATATGTATACATACACATACACATACACATACACATACACATACACATATATATACATATACATATACATATACATATACATATACATATACATATACATATACATATACATATACATATACATATACATATACATATACATATACATATACATATGTATATATACATATATGCAGCCAGATGGCTCAATGGATAGAGCACTGGACCTTCAGTTAAGATCGAAATTCAAATCTGGCCTCAGACACTTACTAGCTGTGTGACACCGGGCAAGTCACTTAATCTGTTTGCCTTAATCCACTGGAGAAGAAAATGGCAAATTGCTCCACAGTCTTTTCCAAGAAAATCCTCTGGTTATGGGGTCACAAAAAGTCAGATGATTCAATAACAGCATATTTGTATGTGTGGGCATGTGTATGTAGGTTTGTTTGTGTGTGTGTGTGTGTGTGTGTGTGTGTGTATATGTGTGTGTATGTATGTGGGCATATATACAGATACCTATGTTATTTATATATCTGTACATATATATGCGTATGTATATCATATATATAAAATGTATTTTCGAGAGGAAGAAAAAAAGTTGAACAAAATCAATCCACCTGGCCATTTCTAGAACCTCTTCTTCCCTGGAGAGTGAAGAACTTGATTTGTATTAATAAAATTGTCAACCACTACAGAGAAACAACAACAGCTAACCAGTGTTTCAAAATCTGTCCCTGAAACACATACATATACCTTTCGAGTTTTGATGCATCTCAAACCTGACTCTACTCCACATTGGATCATATTCTGCAATCTAGAGACACAAGCCTCCTTGATTTCCCCCAAACAAGGTACTTCACTGGCTGTCCCCAGTGCCTGGAATTATCCCTCATTGCCATTGCTTCCTAGCATCCCTGGTTTTCTTCTGGTCCCAGCCAAAAGTCTGCCTTCTAGAGGAAGCTTTTCCTGAGTCCCCTTAATTCTAGTTTTTTTTTTCCTTCTGTTAATACTTTCTAGTTTATCTTGTAGCTTGTTTATGCATAGTTGATTGCATGATGACTCCTGGTTCTAGGTGGTTCTAGGAATAGAACATTAGGTCTAGAATCAAGACGATATTAGTTCAAATCCAGCCTCAGACATACTGGCTATGTGACCGTGGGCAAGTCATTTAACATCCATTTCCCTCAGTTTCTTCTCTAGCCCGTGCATCTCTAATTTCTTAAACTGATATCTTATGGTTTACACTCCTGTCATTGTACTTTGCTACTTTCTTTCCATATCATCAATGTCTCTCATAAAAGTTGGTACCTGGGGATGAACATAATACACTAGGTGATTCTACAAAATGGATGCATTACCATAAGTTTCCCCTGAAGTCTACAGAGCTTAAAGGCACCTTTCCACAGAGAGAGAAAGAAGCAGAGAGCTTAGTAATTATCTAATGAATGAAATCAATGTGGGTCATTCAGATATTTTAAAAAGAAAAAAAGGAATGAAAACGAAAAATATTCCTTTTCCCTCAGTAAAAAAAATAATAATAATAATTTTTAGTTCTGAATAAACTAAATACAGAATTTGATATAAAGTGGATCCATCATTGACCCTAGGGAGGCCCAATCCCAGGACAACCAAAAGGACTTTCTTTATTCATCTATTCTTAACTTTTAACGGGATTCCAAAGCAGAGGCCCTCAGGACTTTCTTATAATGAGGATCCAAAGTAATTCCCTCAGATAATCAATCATTCCACTGTCCTGAGCTCATTTAAGCTGACCTTTCAAATGACTGAAGTGCATGCCTGTATCTTTTCCTGTAATTTAAGCCCTTTTGACCAAATTTATTTTCGTACATGTCCTAAGGAACAAGTACATGGCTTACCTTTGTGATTTCAGGGCACCAATTCCCCTTCACCTCAATCTCTGATTCATTTTCTAGCTGAAATTTATGGTCCCACCTGTAGGAAGTTCATTCCTTTAAGCATAAGTCCCTCCCTCCTTTACCCTCAGAAGTAACATTTTTAGTAATTGTTCCCATCTCAGTGTGAATGAATTTGCCTGATCTTTTCTAGAAGGCATGTTTTAAATAGGAGATACAGAAGAAATTGTACTGAAACAGGCGTATATTTGATAAGGAAAGAAGAGAGTGAGGATGACATAACACAGACTCAAGCAGGTTAAAGGAATACCAAAGTCCAGTACAAAGGAACATTGAGTTCATAGTTAGACAGTAAAAAAGTCAATTTTATCCAGGGGAGAGAAAAAGAGAGAGAGAGGGAGAGAGAGAGATCAATCTAAAGATATGATATGGATGTCTACATAGAGATATATCACACATACATGCATATATATCTGTTGTTGCTGTTGTTCAGTTGTTTTCAGTCATGACTAACTCTTTGTGACCACATTGGGTTTTCTTGGCAAGATACTGGAGTGGTCTGCCATTTCCTTCTCCAGCTCATTTTACAGATAAGGAAACTGAGGCGAATGGGGTTAAGTGATTTGACCAAGGCCACACAGCTAGTAAGTGTCTGAGGTTGGATTCAAATTCAGATCATCCTAACTGGGCTGGTTCTCTATCCATTGCACCACCTTTATACATACAGACAGACATATGTACATACATACATACATGTCACACATAATGCAGGGTAATTAGAGAATATGGTGGAAAATCTTCATGTCTGCTAAGATTCTGGAAGCACTCTGTCCCCCTAGCCAGTAAATTATAGTAGGTTTTTATAGGGTTCTTTTCTGGGTCAAGCAGGATCAGTCATTGAAGAAAGGGAACAAGGACCCTGCACTTGTGGGTATCTTATTGATTGATTCATTCTAGTGGGGAGAGGGAAGACTCCTGAGGAAATGGAGTTTAGTTGGTACTCAAACTCCCTCCCTGCAGAGAAAGGGACAGGCACTCACTTATCTCACTCTGGTAGAGTGACTCAATTTCCCTCTCAGGGGTTCTGGAACTTCCCAGAGGCCACTGTATTCTTTATAAAGGGCAAGGGAAAGAGGAAAGGGGAAGGGCAAGAGAAACCCATCACAAAGCAAGAAAAAAGAGATACCAAACGATAAGGAGAAGTTGAGGCAGAGAGAAATTGTCAAAGAAAATTCAGACTCCATTGCTAAGAAGCATCTAGATAGCTTGATATGGAGAGTAAGGAAGAATGAGAACCTTTTTAAGCAAATGTTTTCCTTCTTAAGCCCATCCCTCATTCCCTCATGAGGGTTCATAACAATAACAAGTCTCTGGTTCAACATCCCATCCAGGATCAAAGAGAACTAGATGATGACATCTAGTTCAGGACAGGACCTAGACAGGAGCAACTGTCAGTTTACAAGCCACCGGGAAGAGTCCTCATTTCCCAACTCTCTCTCTGCAGCCTTGGTTCAGTTGTTAAAGTTCTAATCCCCTAAGGCTCAGTTTCAGCATCATGATGATCTTAGGGTGCTTGGAAGTAAGCAAGGGCAGCTAGGTGGTGGAGTGGTCAAGAAGATTCATCTTCATGAATTCCAATCTGGCCTCAGACACTTACTAGCTGTGTGACCCTAGATAAGTCGCTTAACTCTGTTTGCCTCAGTTTTCTCATCTGTAAAATGAGCTGAAGAAGGAAATGGCAAACCACTCCAGTATTTTTGCCAAGTAAACCCCCAATGGGGTCACAAAAAGTCAGACATGAGTAAAATTACCCAACAACAACAAAAAACAGTAAATGTCAACTTTTTTGGGGGGGGAAGTGGGAAAGAATAGAGTAGAAAAAAGAGAAAGACATGTGCCATGTTTTGTTGCTGTAGCAACATCCAGAAAGGACTCACGATCAACAGCAATCTGGAATTTACTTTTCTTTTCTTTTTCCTCTTTGGTAACCATATTCATTCTAAAAATAAAAATCACTGGAGCTTACTGCTGAGCTGACATCACAGTCACCCTGGCTTCCACATGCTGGGGCATTGGAGTCAGGTGTGGTGAGAGACACTCATTCAAATCTGTGGTGTGTGGTAGAGGGACCGATGTTAAGGGACAAAGTCCAGGAGGGCACCCCTACCTGATTCCATTTCACCTGTTTTGTAACCCACTAATCTGGCTAGTGGGAGAAAAGGCCAACTGGTCCTTTTGTGAAGAGAAAATCAACCTCCTTTGTGCCTCTACCAGTTTGGGCCATTTTGCTTTTCGTAAAAGGGCATCATGTCCTATATATAGGGCTTAAATGTGGGGAGCCATGGTTAGCCACTGTTTCAGGATTCACTTGTCACCTAACGAAAGCTTCCAAGGAAGTTCAACCCAATTAGAATATAAAGCTTAAACAATCTTTCCAAACCCATTGTATTTGTGTCTAGCCAGAGAGCTAAAGGCAGGAACAAAATGCAAAGAAATTTTGGATTGCTCCATATAGATGTACCAGATATTTCATAGTTACTTCTTAGGAGATCTGTATGTCAGAGAGACTGTATGAGGCTACTGGGTGGAGGCTGACATTGGAATGACTAAGGCTCCAATAGGTCACCCCTTGGTAACTTCTGTCTCTTAACTAAGTGTTTCCCCTGTATCTTAACTAAGCATTTGTGTACTCTCATCTGTGGTTTCTAGATTGCCCATGCCATGAAACTGGTTCCTGAATCTTCAAAAAATATATACAACTTAGCCTTTATTGCCTAAATACCTTTCTACTGGCCCCTTATAATGGAAGGGCCAGGCTCAAGACGGTACATCATTAATTTAGGTGTGGTGTATCTCGACTTAGTCAATTGGATAGAAAGGATATTCACTAAGAATACTTAACTTGGGTAGATCTAACCACCTTCACCCCTATTTGGAAAATTAATCTGGTTATCAGGAATTGGTGTGGTGACTCAAAAGGTCTTAGAGTGATCCCCAAGATTAAAGCCATCATGGGCAGGCCTTTCATACACTTAAGTGACCAAGAAGCCAGAAGCCACCAGGAAGCTGCTTCAAAGGTAGCTTAAGCTTTAGTCCTTTGGACCAATCAAATCTGGGGGACAGTTTCATCACCATTAGGAAAAAATTAACTTAACCCATGTTGCAATGGATGGAGGTAACCCTGACAGACAGCAGCCCTATCACACCTCTCATATCTGCCCTCTAGACTCTCTTTCTGGGTTCCTCATCCTCTCTCTCAGCTTTTTTGGCTTTCCATAACTATAACTACAGTCTAACTATTGCTTCAATAACTGCACCTCATATTCTTATCTTCCTCTTTGGTTTCTGACCCAATATTTGCTTGTGCCTCTGGTGTGTGCTCTGACTTGCTCCCTCTCTGGTCTTTCTCAGAATCTGTATGCATTTTGACTCTGGCTGACTCTCCTGACTCTCAGCTCTACCTTCAACACTGGCATCTACCATTACTACAAATAAAAACAAAGATAATGAACTTGATGTTTGGAAATAGAAAAAATAGTTTCTTTTATTTGACTGCTAATACTTTTCTTCAACTTCTTTAGAGTACTGTAGAGAGCACTTCAAGCTACTTGTACTTGGCATTATCTGTCACTAAGGTCTTTTCTCCTAATAACTCTGTTTTCATGGCCCTTGGTTGACCTCCATTAGAGAGTGTTGGCGTTAAATTTACCAGAGGAGACATTTTCACTGGCTTGACTCAGTTTCACTCATTTACATATTTCACCTACTCTCCTCACTCAAAGGCACTCCTGGTGTTAGTGTTTGCTTTCTTCCATTGCCCTCTGTTGTTATTGCTTTTAAGAGGGCACTTGGAAATGAGTGAGGGGCTCCATGGGATATCCCCTATTAATGATAGGAATCATAACCTAAGAACTATGCTTGGATTAACACTTCTGCCCTAAAGGTCCCAAAGTATTTCACACATACCTATTATTTCTCACTTTAGCTAATAGATGAGGATATAGAAGAACAAGACAGGGATAAGTGGTCTATAGGGTTATACAATCTGACATAACATTAGCCATAAATATAGAGCAGGAAATGATCTCAGTGATAATTGAGTCTTACCCCCTCATTTCATAGATGAGGAAACTGAGTTTCAGAGAAAGGAAATAACTTTTTTTTCCTGCCCAGATTACATAGATTCCCACTTCAGTTCTTTCTATTATAATTTTACTGTTTCTCCATTGCACAGAGAACATGGTACAGTGGACACGGTATAAGATTTGTAAGACTTAGGTTTGTATCCCACCTCTGACACTATCCATGTGACTTAACCTCCCCAACTCTTGGTTTCCTGATCTATGAAATGAAGATAAAGATACCTATAGCATTTACTTGTCAGGATTATCCTGAGGCTCAAATGAGAGTGTAGATAGTCAATGTCTGCAAACTTTAGATGTCAGTTACTATAAATATTGCACATCCCTGATTCTACCATATCTGTAAAAAAAAAAAAACAACAATCAGTCAGAACACCTAAGTTCTAATCCTGACTCTGGCACAAACTAGCTTGTGTGACCTCTTAGACAAGTCTTTGTAACCTATCTGGGCTTCCATTACTTCATTTGTCAAATGAGTAGGCTGGACTAGTTTAATTTTTATGGTCCATTCCAGCTCTAAAATGTTAATTCGAGCACATATTCTCAGGAAATAGAGATGAGGGGAAGCAAAGAGAAATGAACATACAAATAAATCACGTAAGGCTCTCTCTAAAACGTCTTTCTAACATCCTGGAGGGAAATCCCTACCCGGTGATTTCAGCTGCAAGGGACTAAGTGCTGATAGTGAAGTAAAGAGGAGAATATGAATTAGAATCATGATAAAATTATCATCATTCCCTCCTGTCATAACAACATTATAGGGCAAGGGTTTAGAGGGGTTTTTTTTCCCTATACCAAATGCATTTTTTAAAATTCTCTTTTCCTGAGCCCTGGAAGTAGAGGCATTAGAACAGCATCCAATGTTACAATCAAAATTGACTGACAATTTGCTGCAAAGTTAGATGATGCAGTGAGTGCCCAGTTGAAGGCAGAGAATCACTGGAGCTGCATGACTTAAGTATGGTGTTTATCTTTGCACCAGGACATTGCAGATGTTTGGGGGGAAGCATGAAGGGAGGGCAAGTAAGGAGCTGACTGGTTTTCAAAAAAGAAACAGAATAGTAACAAATGCTAAAAACAATGGGCTTTTTCATCAATACATTTTAACTCCTGCAAATGAAAATATAAGGCCTAACTAGAGAAATAAGAATATGACAAGGAAAGAAAGTATAAGGATATAGCTGGATCAAAGTACTGAGATCTGATACAGGTGGATCACATGAGGGGTTGGATACATCCAAGGGTGGCAGAACCTTGGATGAGGTAACCTTTAAGGCTGTAATAGAAGGAAGAGGATGGATAATCCAGTAAAAGAGGATGGTTTTCTGACCTGGAGTCCACCTACATCTATTTTCTTACCCCTCCTCCTAGTTTGGTCTGGGATCACCCCCAGATCGTGCCACACAAGAGAATTACTCAGGGAGGTGAACAAGGACTCGAAATTTAACAGTAAGGGACAATATTTCTGCTAAATGGGTCTGATAGGTTTATCACTTCTGATGTCACAGGTAGGGAAGTACCAATTAGCACAAAACATTCCAGATTGGAAAAGAGATGGTTTTCCCAGAGAAGGGCCAGCGGGAGCACGTATTAGGTAGGAGAAGGGTGGGTGTCTAGCACACAGGCTGCTTGTCTCAGTTTGAGACAAAGCTGGCCTGGCACTGCTAGTCTAAAACCACATAACTTGTATCCTCCACCTACCCCCTACCCACCTTCCCTGGTACTTTGCTCTAGCTTTGGCTGTCTACAGGGAAATTAGGCTTCTCGCTGTTTCATTACACCCCTACCTCTGATTCCCAGGGATAAATTCACCATTGGCTAGTCTAGGATTTCCTACCACCCTCTTCCTCAAATATGGAGGAAAATAAAAGAAAGTATCTGCTATACAACACAAATTAGGTATGAAACAGGTAGTTTTATTCACACATGCCTGCACATTATTATGAAGCAATGAAGAATCATACAATATTAAAACAGAATTCATCACCTTAGCAACTACTAGTATAATCAGTTCAGAAGCTAATCCACCAGCCTCATTGGAACGTTGGCAAAGTTTCTTCTATAGATAAGCTAAATAACCATTTTATATTTTCAACTCCAATTCCCGTAGTTTAATCAATACCAAATGGGATCTTTCTTTCCCATGTTCTCCCTCTCCTTGGGCGACTCTTTCCCTTTTGGCCAATCTTCTGCTACTTCAATGTTTTTACTGAAACACTTTCCAATTAGTAGCTACAGTGGAAGATGTGAGCTACTTTTCAAAGTCTTTCAAGACACAAAAGGAAAGAGACACAAAGGGATGGGGGCCCTATCCCAGGTGCAGACCATAAGAGGCCATGAGCTCCTTGCTTGTAGGCCAGGATAGGCATGGGGATGGGAAGTTTGGTTCCTTTCCCCTCACCTTACACTCTGGGCAGTTTAGAGATCCCTCTTTGCCCTTCTAAGCTATTAGGAAGAGGAGGCCTGAGGGGCCTGGATCACCCCTTCAATATATCTATTGAGTACAAGCTCAGTTGCAAATAAATAGACTTTTCGTTATGACATAGTACAAATTCCTGAGTCATCATGGTTGATAATAAGTTGATAGTAAGAGGATATCTGTGTATGCTCTAAAATGAGGGATGTAGGGGAAGGGGACCTTAATCACGCAGGCTAGTGAGCTATCTACCCTAAGCTTCCATGTGTTTAACTGGAACACCAACTGAGCATGTCCCAAGGGAGGGTCCACTATCAAGAAAAGTTAGACCCAGGAAATCAGTAAGGTTTCTTGGACTATTACCAGATTCAAGTCTTAGAAGACAAGGAGAACTCTAATGCTGCTGGTATCCAGGAAAGTCACTATCCCTTGGAATTAAATACTTTTTTCATCTTTAAGTGCAATCAGAAACAGAAAATGAAATGGAATGAAAACTATCTCCTCTGTCAACATGATGCTACTGATAGAGCCCTGCACTGCTTTGCTATATATTTATTGCTTACTGACACTTTATAAAAGCTGTATGAATTCCTTTTTCATTAAAATATTTGTATTTTTTTTAATGAAATGGTTTTACATATAGGCAGTGCTTTTGTTTTGTAAGCTATTTGTCCAGTCTATATATACATCCAAATTATAAAATGAAGTTGAGTACACTCAAGATTGGGGGAATTTGAATAACTTTACATATATAGATATGATCTCCATTGCTTTATTATTCTCAGAAACTGAACATCGGTAGTAAGGGGCTTAAAATCTGCTTCATCATTCGATATTAATTTAGGGTTTATTTTAGCTGGCATTTGCCTGCTCCAATGCAACTAACCTACTAAGTTGTACTAATATAATGAGGAAGGCCATCCCTAGAGAGAAGAAAAAGGCACCCTGGTAACTGATGTCAATTGTGACCTATTTCCTCATCCAGCTGTACCCAGGTCTGGTAACAACAACAACAAAAATTTCAAAGGCAGGCTTTGAAGAGAAATGGAACTAGAAAAGAGCAACACGAGTTGGGGGAGAAATAGTCCCAGATATCTGTGCCTTGATAATGGTATTTTGGTTAAGTTGTAGGAATATGAGCTTTAGACATTTTTTTTAAAAGAGGAAAGTGCTGACACAGCTTTCTTCTTTCCCCCTCTCATCTGGGTCCCTGAGCCATCAGAACAAAGCTGAGCTGCACCATCCCCCATCCCTCATCCCCAACCTCAAAAAACATGCAAACACAGTCAGTCTTTAGGGACTACCCTTCTGTTTGTGAATAATAATTACAACCACTATCCTTAGCTTTCAGTCTAAAAGGAATACCAAACTATACCAAGATCTATTTGTATTTCCCAGGAATTATTACTTTTTATTCCTACCAGAATTTTTTTCATTAAAAACTGTATTATCTCCTCCAAATGACAGCTATAATAATAATAATTATAATAATAATAATATTAACTGTCATTTGCATAATGCCTCTGTGCCAGGTACTGTGCTAAATATTTTACAAATATTGTTTCATTTTATCCTCACAAAACTCTGGGAGTTGAGGTATTATTGTTATCATCACCATTTTACAGATGAGGTGACTGAGGCAAATAGAAGTTATATGACTTGCCCAAGGTCACAAGCTAGTAAATGTCTGGGGCTAGATTTGAACTCAGGTCTTCCCTGATGCCATAGCCAGAAGTCTATCCACTGCACCACCAAACTGTCATTCCTACTTTCAAGGTCATTGTGAACTTGGTAAGTTGAGCAAAAAATTTTGCTATACTTAACTAAAAAGAAGTCAGTTTCAGTTTCCTTTGCCAATCCTGCTGGGAAAAGACAACTATAGCCTTGAAACCATAAAGGGGTTTCATAAAAGAGGTAGGGAGGGAGTTGGGGAGTTGGAGACTCTGAGGACGGAGTGACTACTTACCCTTCCTTCCTCCAAGAAATGATAAAATGGAGTCATTGAAGCTGTCATCAGATGAGAGATCAGTGAGTTAGGGTCAGAGGATGAAGAGAAGGATACTACTGGCTGGTGATACCCTATTGAGAAATACAGGAGCAGTTATTTGTTTCTTCATAATAAATCTAGACCTCTTCTTATCCCCAGTGATTAACATAGAGCTTGGCAGATAGCAAGCACTTAATAAATGCTTTTCATTCATTCACTACTCACTCATTCATTCATTCATTCATAAAAAAAGATAAAACAGAGAATCTCCCAAACTTGTCCATACATAGGATTACTACTCACTTCTAGTCAATCACATGGGGCAAATGATGCTGCCAGAAGGAATCTGGAACATCTTTCTAAAGATTACGAATTCTTGGGCAATGACCTGAAGATGAGTGTGTTTTACTCACTGCTGCCCATTAAAGTAAGGGATTTAGAAGTAAACAATTGCCTAAGAAGATAGAATCTGAGTTTAGATTTCTGAACTATATTCATGGATGTGCTAGAAGCAGCTCAAGCTAATACAAGGGGGCAAATTTGACCTCATAACTATCACTGAGAAACAGTGGGATGAAATCCATTGCTAGGATGACTTTGTATGAATAATTCTTATTCAAAAGCCAAGTAGGCAAAAAAAAAAAAAGAATGGGAGGAAGTATCATGATGGAGCATTAAAGACATATTTATGTGAACAATTTCAGAAACCATGATGAAAAGCATCTGGGTAAAAATCAGTGGAGGTGGAAACAGAAGCAGCTTTGTCATCAGAGTAAACTACAGACCACCTAAACAGAAAGAGGAACTGGATGGGAAATCAGGTTTGATTACAAGCCTAAAACAGAAGTGATAGGAAACTTCAATTTCCAGACATTGGCTAGAGCTATCCTTCTGCCAAAAACAGAGCAACGAACAAATTCTTTACTCAGCATGATTATAATTTCATTTTTCAAATCATGGAGGAACAAACAAAGAAAAATGCTATTCCGGAACTGAATCTCACCCACAAGAGAAAAGGAGTTGCTATTAAGAACTGTTTGCTGGGGAGGAGGGGATTATGGAGCAAGGTGGGCAATGACCATTCTCTCTTAGAGCTTCTGATAGATGACAACAGGAATACTGGCCATAGTCTGATATGTATCCAGGTTGGTGGTGGGGAGAATCGATTTCAAAGGGTTCAGAGAAAGAATAAGTAGGCTCCTACAATCTAAAATGCTACAGGGAAAGTCAGGTGAGCAGAAATGTGAAACTCACAATAATGAAATTCTGAAAAAAATGAAGGAAATTAAGTCTAATGAGGAGGAAAAAGAAGTGTTGTCTGAAGAGAGCAATTCAAAAGCACAGGGAACTCATCAACTAATTTAGAATTTTAAAAGATATGTACAGAGGATGGAAACAGAAAGATAATGGAGGACAAATACAAACTGTGGCACAGTTCTGTAAAAAAAAAAAAAATAATGTCAAGAGTGTAAAAACTTCCAATGTGCTAAGGCTGCCAAGGAAAGATTTTTAGCTAGTGGGGAGAAAAGGTGATGGGTAGAGAAGGGATGGGATGCTACCTCAGGTGGATGGGATATTGATGAATAACAACAGAAAGAAGGCAGATCTACTCAATTTATAATTTTCTTTTGTTTTTTCTACCAAAGTGAATTATCTTTGCACTAGACAGACAAGACAGAATGAAAATGGCTAATTATGAGTCACTATACAAGGTAAGTAAAGAGATGGTTACAGAGTACTTTGAGAAGGTCATATCACCTGTCCTGATGAATGAAATCCTCAGCTACTGAGAGAACAAGCAGATGTGATTGCTGACTCACTGACA
This sequence comes from Phascolarctos cinereus, assembly GCF_003287225.1. NCBI lineage: Eukaryota > Metazoa > Chordata > Mammalia > Diprotodontia > Phascolarctidae > Phascolarctos > Phascolarctos cinereus. Next base: position 62,288,434 of record NW_027555736.1, on the reverse strand, counting down.
ATGATCTTTGAAGGATGATGGTGAACAGAAAAGGTCCTCCACTACTGGAGAAGGGCAAATGTTGTATTGATTTTCAATTAAATGAAGAGAAGAGAACCAACAAAATATAGACAAATAACTTTGATTTCAATTTCTCAGAAAAAAAACATTATTTAAAATATGGTTGGAAAGCATCAAGAAAAGGAAGTGGTATTGACAAAGAACCAACATGGCTTCAAGAAAGGTAACAAAGAGAAATGAAAGAGAGAGACAGAGAGAGACAGAGAGAAACTACAGAGTATTTACTAAACACCTCTAGCCATCAAGTACTGTGCTAAAAATGCTGGGGATACTATTACAGTTTATTAATCTTAAAACTGCACTAATGTTATGGGGACATCCTGCACAGGCAAACAGTCCCTACCCTCAAGGAGTTTACATTCCAATGAAGGATCATAACACATCAAGGGGAACAAGAGGGGGAAGGTGAAGTCTTCTGGTGGTGAGATGGCAAGAAGGTTCGAAGAGTTATTTGGTAAGAGGGAAGAGAGCTTGGTTAAGGCCCTTCATTAAATTATCCCCCAATCCAGGAATTCATCAATCAGGAGAACAGGCCTCAAGGCCAAACTATGTCCAAAGTGAGAAGGCTGCTGGTAAGGAGGTGGAGAGTTACTATATAAATTTCATATTCCTTTTTTTTTTTTTTGGAAAGTATTATGAAACCAATAAGTCAAGGGAATGTTGTAGATAGAGTAAAATAATTTGTACTATTCTTGTGGAAAAGATAAAGGCATGGAATAGACCAAGGGTGGGAAACCTGTGGCCTTCCAGGTCCCCAAGTGCAGCCAGAAGTTTTTCAAGGCCACGGATTCCTCTCCCCTGAAACTTAAAGTAAACCAGAAACATCAGGAGGTGGAGTTGAGGAGATGAAGCATCCGAGTTTTGGGGGACAGAGAGAAACCGCCCAGAGCCAGAAGATGGAGTATCTTGCTTATGGAACAACAGGGCTAGTGTTGCTTGTTCTAAAAGCACATAGAAGGGATAAGGTGTCAAAAGACTGGAAAGGGAGGTAGGGGAAGGAGGCAGGTTATGAAGGGCTTTGGACGCCAGAGAGAGTATTTTGTACTGAATCCTGGAGGTGAGAGGAAGCCAACGGAATTTATTGAGTAGGGGGGTGACATGGCTGGACCTACCCTATAGGAAAATCACTTTGGTGACAGAATTGGTAACGGATTGGAGTAAGGAAAGACTTCAAGCAGGCTAATGTTTAAGTATGAGTTGATGGGGGCCTGCACCAAGGCGATGATGGTAGTATCAGAGGAAAGAAAATTAAAATTAACAAGTCAGCGACGGAGACGATATGGGAAGTGAGGAATAATGAGGAATTGAAGATTACACTTTGCCGTAGGAGTGAAGGACTGAGAGGATGGTATTGCCCTTGATAGGAATTCCTAATAGGGGTTTTAGCAGGAAAAGATAATGAGTTCATTCTAGACATACTGAGATTAAGATGTCTACTGGACATTCGATTCTAGATGTCTGAAAGGTGCTTGGAGACGCAAGATTGGAGGTTAGGGCAGGATGGGTAGATTTGAGAATCATCACTACAGAAACAGTAACTAAATCATGGGATCTGATAAAATCACTAAGTTAATTGGGAGGTTGTAAGCTCTCCATCGCTGGATATAATGCATTAAAGTCTGGATGACCATTTTCTCAGTACATCATAGTAAATATTCTTCTACAGGTAGATATTGTATCAGATGACCGTTCAAGTTCCTTCCAACTCTGAAATTCCACAGTTAGAATTCTGATGCCTGAATTTTCTGACATGAGCATATCCTCTTTGTATAAAGGTTATTCTACTATCTCTTTTACTTAATCTACTCCTTTGGAACAACGTATGCTGTTCTGTAAGTCACATTCCATTTATGAGACCTATCTGTCAAGTCTCAGTGACGCTTATGTGGTGAAATTAGCCTCTTTGTAATAAGGTCGATAGTTCAATTTATCTACCATACGTGCTTTGTACATTTCTTTATACATGACTTTGGCCATGGGCCAAAGTCCCACTGTAGGGGGACTATTCTAGGCACTATTCTTGAATAATGTCTCCTGTGAATTATTGTTTTTCTCTACTGATATTATTTTCCCTGTATTGTACCTGCTATTCTCTGTGGCTTCTCCTTTGCCAAAAACATGTGGATAGTTTTCTGTGTTCCTCTTCATTTTCTGTTTCAGCTTTTTCAGATTCACAAGACTCCAGGCAAATATGTTTTTAGCAGATTCTATTAGAAGCTTCCCATCCTTGGCAAAGAGCTCATCATTCCAATGATTTAAGCAGTGATCCAGAAATCCAGCTCTCATTCTCAGGCAGGATATCTAACTCATTCACCTCCCAAACCTGCCTTTCTTTACTGAAATCTCTACCATCAATTGGCTAGAGTGATTTTTAAAAGTAAGTTCCACCTTCATCCTTAAGTTTCTTGTCTAGAATTTCATAATCTCTACCAGTCTCCAAAGTTTCCTTTGACACTAACATTGTCTTTTCTAATGAATCACCAAAAGCATTATATATCTCAAAGTTCTACATCATGTCTCAGATACATGTCTAAGGACAAAAAAATGCTTCTCTGTTGTTAGTCAGGAAAATAGATGTATATGCATGTGCACATATACATACATGCAAATATATGTATGTACATACATACACACATATACACACAACCAAGTCAGGTACACATACATTATATTTGTGTACATGTTTGTATGTGTTTATATACATGTATACAAATATATATATATATATATATATATATATGTATATATCCATACATATACATATGAGTGTTGATAATGTTCAGCAAGGAATCACCAACCTTTACTATTTAGCTCTTCTTCTTATAGCCACTCACTACTGAACCACCACAACTCATAGATGGGACCTTTATCATCACTTATTGGAACACAAGAAGCTGCTTGGTCCCCTTCCTCAGAGGACCCATATCCACTCTGCGCAGGAAGGATCTCACAGCTAGAACATCTCTTTAAAGATTCAGTAGTGCTTGCCTTTCCCTGTCTGAGTCACATTCTTCTACCCTCCAATCTTCTGACATCAATTAAATTTCCTCTCTAGCTTGTTTTCCTTTCACTACTCTTTTTTTTTCTTTTCTTTCAAGAGGCTCTTCATTCTTCCTGCTAACCTGGAGAATAGGGAGGCATTCCTCAAGCACCATCATCTTCACCTCCAGTGGGGAGACTGGCCTGCACTCTTTGCAGATCTAATTGATTCTTGACACTGATGGACTCACAAATTGTGTACTATATTCGGGTTGCAGGCAAACTTTCTCCTGCTGTTCTTTCCCATCTTAAAGCAACATCTTCAATTTTTGTCACTTTTATTAGTAGTTATTTGACTACAAGCTACATACTATTTTTGACTATATAATCCACATGGCTAATGGCCCTAACAAGTCTCCCGTTTGTTATACCCTCTCCTTCACAATGGAAGCTTAGTTGCTATAATTTCAAAGCAATGCGCTATTTTTCGTGAATGAATGAATGAAAAAACATTTCTCAAAAAATGGAAGGAGATGAAAGCACTGGGCTAAACCCTGAAGATACCAGTAGAATTGTCAATACAATTTTGCCCTCAAGGAGTTTACCTTCTAATAGGGGATTCCATAAATATAGGAGATTTTCAGCTGTACATCAGATGGAAAAGTCTCATGATCCTTAGGGCACAGTAGCAAGAAGGAGTTTCTGATGCTGGCCATTTGATGGTTTTAAGAACTGTGATGATAACTTTCTTTTCTGGGTCTTTAGTAACTATGGCTTTTGAGAAATCAGGAACACAGCCTTTGAGGAAGATGCCAGGTCATATCTGCACAAGGGCTGCTTTCCTGGAATACAGAATATGGAAGAGGGGGATAGATGGGCAAGAGGGATAGGAGATGAGGGCAGGCTGGAAGCAGTGCTCAGAGCAGGGTGCAAGGTTGTGTCATTTTTCTGAGATCTCTTAGCCTTCTGCAGCACTTTCTGGGACTTCTCTCCCTTTTCCCCTTGATATGATGGTAACTGGTAACTGCCTTCCATCTGTAATTAGTATATTCTTGCTGAAGTCCTAATGCAAAGAGACACTGCCCTTAGTTGTTGCCTGCCAGAAGATTTTAAGTAGAAACCAGCTTCTAGCCCCTTCTAGACTCTTCCTTCCCCCCTCTCAGCTTTCTGCTAACCTGATTTCAGACACCTTCTTCCATCTTGTGCCTTCACTATCTCAGTCTCTTTTACCCCCAATGACCTGAATGAGCATTATTTATAGCAAGTTTTGCCACTCTCTTCTGGGGCATTACCACCTTTTCTCATGATAGGATACAGCTCAGATGCCATTCATGCTTCATGCTCCCTCACCTTCAAGTCAGCCTCCAGCCTTCTTCTATCCACTAAGCCACCTATCTACTCCCATTCTTCCAAACTTTCCTACTCCCCCTCAGCCCTATTAAATAATCCTCCAATATATCGCCTCTGGTGAGAAGTGTCTCTAACTAAGGTAGATGGTACTTTTGGTGGTGACATTTCTCTCCTGTTCTAGGCAATGCTACCAGTAATTGAAAATAAAGGGGGACAGCAAGACAGAAAACAAAAATGTAAATAAGCTAAGTTATTTTGATTTTAAACCAGTGCAAGATGTCTATACTGTGCAGTAGGATGGAATGTGAGTTATCCTACTTGAGAGTAGGAACTGAACCTAGGTAGTTATGCAAACGATGGGCACTTAAAAGATATTGAATAAGAATCAAGGAGCTCATCAGGTATTTCTGGGACAGATTACAGAAACTGAAGAGATGACAAAATTACCTTTTCAGTGCAGCATAAATGAGAGGAAGTTAAGTTCTACCCAACACTCCAGACATGTTCCTTGAAACCCATAATCAATAACACACAATATTTTGCTGCTTTATTCCCAGACTTCTCAGATTATAGCATGGAGGTCTCAGATTCAGGTTTTATTAAAACATTTATTAAAGCATTGTTGATTGGCTAATATTTAAAATGAAACCACATGTGCTTTTCCCTCTGCAATGTGTCAGAGAGCACATTGTTCACATATTTAGAGCTTGAAGAAATTTCAGAAGCCAACTAGTCTAACCCCCTAATTTTACAGATGGGGAAACAAAGGCCAGAAGTTAGGTGACTTGCCCAAGGTCACACAAGGAAACAAAGCATTGGAGATAAGATTTGAACCTAGGACTTCTGCCTCCAAAACCAGTGTTTTTTCCATTGTTTGGACAGCAAATACTGTGGTTTTGAAGTAATAGGAAGAATGTCTATTAACATGTTTTACTATATTTTCTTATGTAATATCTATGCATGCGACCTTAAGAAGAGGCGCAGAATGCTCTATACATTCAGAATCCAGGCTTCTTTGCAATAAAAAGATTGAAAGTAGACAAGCAACTGAGCTCGTTTTTCCCTGGCAAAGATAAGAAGCGAATTGTCAGTTTGAGGAAGGGAAGTAACTTACTTCTCCTGGAATGCGGCTGGTGCCCTCAGTGCTATGGTGGCATCTAATAATGACTTGTAGTTTATGAAGTAAAATGCATCATTCTGATTTTTTTAAAATGCTAGAACCAGCTCATTTTAAATTAATAAGCTTAATGGTGCCACCTGCTGGCAGAAGAAAGAACATCTTTTCCCCAGGCAGACCGAGTCTTTTTCCTGACTGAATTTCAAGCAGGCATCCCTGGGCCAGCATTCACATCAGAACCCTGGGGTGAAGCAAACACAAAATGCATTCAGTCTATCTGTGGGCTGCCTGCCCCTGGTTGTGTTTTCACGGGGATGGAAATGTGTTCTTTGGCTCTAGGAAAAAGCCATATGAGATGCAACAATGTTCTGTTTTGTTTTCTTCTGGAGGTACCTCCTGTATGTATCCCCTTTTTCTCCTTCATTCATTTTTATTGTTTGTTCTTCTTCTAAGTAACTGGCTTAAATGCCTTCCTAAGCCATCTACATATCCACCTTCTACACACTGCCTTATTTGTGAATGTTTCCTCTTAGATATCAAGCCCCTATTTCTTTCCCCTTTCCTTTAGTAGCCCTGCTTCATCAATCAATCAATCAATCAATCAATCAATCAATCAAACATTTATAAAGAACCTACTATGTGCCAAACACTGATTGGGTTTTCCTCTTAACCTGGGAATTAATTTTTTAAAATACATATTGTGCTGAATGACAGCACTTACAAGAATGGTTTTCCTATGCAAAGATCCTGCCTTTCCAGTTACTTCTGCCTTTTGTGACTAGTCTCCACTGTGGACTTCCTTCGAAGTTATCCATTATGAAAGGGAAGGGAAGATTCAGTGTCATTATTTTTAATAATGCTCTAAATAGAATGACCTTACATCCCAATATTTGTATTCAGTTATAAAAAGGTTGATTTTATTCACCCACACAATAGTCCTGAGAATATTAAATTTAATAAATAATAACAGGACAACTTGTCCTGTTCAAATAGTTCTATGGGAACTTCATCAAAAAGGTGAGAAAAACAAGATTACCATTTATATTTATATATCATGTCTCACAACAGCAAATATTGTTATTCATGAGGAAACTAAATCTCAGAGAGATTATGTGATTTGCTCAAGGTCATATACCTAAGCCCAAGTGTCCTGACGTTAAAACCAGCGATCTTTTCACTTTTAATATGACTATTTCAAGCAGGATTTGAGGAGGTTCTCTTTTTTTTTGACACGCTTAGCCCTTGGTGATGCTTGGAGCACCTCTCTTCCCCAGTTCCTTATCCCTCCCTAGGAATCTAAGCCATTGTCCACCCAGATGCCCTAAGTTTCAATCAATCAAGAAGCATTTATTATGACCCTTCTATGTGCCAGGAATTGTAGATGCAAAGATTTACCCTCACCTTAAGGACTTACAAGGAGCTTTTTCTAGTCTAAAAAAAATGGCTACAAGGACACCAAAGACAAAGTTTGGCCCCAAGGATGATGGCTTGCTTCACTCTATTTTGCACTGGCTTTTTCAGTACCCACATCCTGTTACTATCATCTGTATGGGCTTGAATGAGAGGAGAAAGCAGCAGTAAGTGTGCTGGAATCCCTTGGCATTAATCTGTGGCACACCATAACACATGTGCCTAAGAAGTACCTTGGGCACTGTACTTACATCATGTGGGAGATAAATCTGAACATTTCATTGCATTCCTCTCTCTTGTCTGTCACTGTCCATCTGAACACAAGCCCGCCATCTGCAAATAACCAGGTTACCTTCTGAAAATTGTGGGAGGAGCTGCTCAACTGGAGTTCAGAAAAGGATTTAGCTAGTCAAGACTGACTATTGAGACAATACAACTAGAGTGTGGGAGGTACTACTGATAAAAACAAATGACACTTATCTAATTTTTGAGCTAAGCAGAACCAGAATGAATGAACCCATTAGCAGGTCTAGAACAACTATTGCCAGTACAAAAAAGTTGGTCCAGCCTGAAGGAGTTTGCTACAGATAGTCACTGGAAGGAAGAGGAGCTTACTTTCAGATGGAGTCCCTGCAACTTTAGTTTCTTGGGAAAATGGGAAAAGATCAATGAAGGGTTGAGTCATTTGAGAGGAAGTGGAATATAGTGGATAGAGCACTGAATTTGGAGTCAAAAAAATCTGAGTTCAAATGTCCTTCAGACACTTCTTAGCAAATCACTTGATCTCTCTGACTTTTAGTTTCCTCACTGGTGAAATGGTGATAACAGTACCTGCTTCATAGATGCACAAGGTTCAAAAGATAATATACGTAAAGCATATCAAAAACATTACAGTTCTATAAATGCTAGCTATTAGTATTTAGAAATCATGATTTGAGTTAAAAGTGTGGAGGAAATGTGTAGAGGCAGAAGCCAAAAGATTAAGATAAACACATGCATTCAATCTGGGGCCAGGCATTCTGGTAGAAATAAGGAGAGGGGAACTCAAGGGAAACTCTTGGGAGTATTTGAGAGTCTGATCAGTGTTTTGCCAGAGAGCTTAGCACAGTGCTAGGTACATAGTAGGCACCTCGTACGTGTTTATTGATTTATTGATTGATTGAAAATAAGTTTCAGTAAAAGCCAGAGGCAGAGCCAATGTCCAAAGTCAAGGTCATGAGTCCCAGTCAATAGGGTCTTTCAAAGTCCTTTCCCAACTTCATATGACCAATTTTCAATCCTTCCTTCAGTACATATCTATATCCCTGAGAATCAATTAACTGGGCAGTAAAGTCCCTTAGAGTCATTTTTATGAGCAGTAAAGTCACCACAACCCTTACAAATGAATACTCAGCTAAGCAATCCTCTACCTCAAGAAGTCCTAACTAGAAAATGTTTACCAAGAAGAAGTAAAAAAATAAAAAATGGCTATGCCACCTAATTGCCTCTGTAAGAGACGTCTTTTAAAAGCAGAATAGCAATCTTTATGACATCATCATAGGTTGATAACTAAAAAGTACTGCAGAAGCCATCTTCAACTAGGTGAAACAGTGGCTGGAGTGCTAGGCTTGGAATTAGAAAGTCCTGAGTTTGAATCTTGTCTCAGACATTTAGCAACTGTGTATCTATGGGCAAGTCATTTTACTCCTCACAACCTCAGTTTGATCATCTTTAAAACAGGAATAATAATAGCACCTGCTTCATGAGTTTGCTGTGAGAATCAAATGATGTTAACATATGTAAAGCACTTTGCAAACCTCAAAGCACTATATAGATGCTAGCTATTATTATCCTTCTCTAGATCAAACTCCTCATTTTACAGATGAGGGAACTGAAGAGCAGAGAAATTATTCAGTTTGCCATAAATCATACAGGGAGTAAATAGCAAAGCTGGGATTTGAACCCATGTTCTCTGATTCCAAATCCAAGACTCTTTCCACTGCATCATGTGAAATGGAAAGAATCTAATCATAATTATATTTTTAAAAATTTATACTATTTTTGTTGGTTTTCAGTTGTTTCAGTCATGTCCAACTCTTCATGACCCCGTTTGGGGTTTTCCTGGCTGAGATACTGAACCAGTTTTCCATTTCCTTCTCCAGATCATTTTACAGATGAAGAACTGAGGAAAACAAGGTTAAGTGACTTGCTCAGGGTCACTCAGATAATAAGTGTCTGAGGCCAGATTTGAACTTAGGAAGAGTCTTCCTGACTCCAGACTAGGCACTCTATCTATGGCACTTTCTGGCTTCCCTTTTTATACTATAGCCAAAGCCTTAATGATAAGTATGGTTTCCGAAAGGCTTCAGAAATGTAAAACCAAACTAAAAAAAAAAATACATTGTTAAAAACCCCACACATGAGCTAGGGCCTGTAATAGAATTCCTTAGTTGTTGTTCCATGAAGTCTTTACCCAAAACAGGTTACAAAAGAATAGGAGGAAGACTGCTTACCATTGGAGGTCCTGCATAATGTAGTCCCACCCTCCCTACATATCCTTCTGTCACCTGATTCTTCAATATGCACCTTCCACTCCAATCAGGAAAATCAACCACCAACAGAGAATTTCTAAAGTTCCTACACTGAGAATACAAATAATAGAATCCATCTTCTCCACCTCCCCCAATATATAGCACTTGAATTACCAACTCTTTGGCAATTCATTTTTCTCATGCCTAGAATGCCCTTCCCCACCACCTACCTAGTAACCTAGATGCTATCTTGATTCAGATTCATTTAATGGCCAACCTTGATTCCAGAAGACTAATGGAGAAAAAATACATCCCTCCTTCTGACAGAGAAGGGCTTATAGAAATGTTCCATGCATTAGCAGACACAGCTGATGTGTTGGCTCGTTTTCCTGAAATGCTTTTCTTTGTTATAAGAGGGGATTCTATGGGGGGCAGGGGGTATTCAGAAGTAATCCAAAACCAAGAAGAAAAAGCACCAATTAAATATTTTTGAAAAAATTAATAAACCCTACATAGACAAATTATGGGGTCACAGGAATAAAACTAGAAGAGATACTAGAGTACATCTAGACTAACTCTTTTCATTTTACAGATGAGGAGACTGAAGCACACAAAAAGAAGTTAGGCAGTAGTGAATAGTGTTCAGCTTGGAGTCCATAAGACCTGAGATCAGATCTGGCCTACAGCACTTAATATCCAGATGACCCTGTGCATGTTGCTTTCTGACTCAGTTTCCTTATCTATAAAATGATAATAATAGCACTTACTTTGCAGAATTGTAATGAGGCTCAAATGAGACAACTTGTTAAAATTCTTTGCAAACCTTAAGTCACTATATAAATGTTGGTGATTATTATTACATGACTATGATGACAATAATGATGGTGGTGGTGGTGGTGACGGTGATGATGATATGAATTGCCCCAGGTCACACAGATAGTAAATGGCAAAGCAGGGATTTGAGCATGTCCTCTGACTTCAGATCCAGAGCTCTTTTCTTCCTATCTTTCAAAGTCAAGTCCAAATCTAACCGTCTCCATTCTTGACCACCTTAGTCTATAATCAGAGTCACTATGAGCCAAAATCATGACTGAAGCATTTGAGATTAAGGAAGGATGGTGTCTCAGAGGACAGTCTGACCATGAGTAGGAGCCAGAATTTTGACAGGACCCTGAGGGGTGGCAAATAGCGATATTTGCAAAGGATCAAAAGGAGTTCATCTACCTCCTTGACAACCTAGGACAATGCCCCATTGGCCCTGTGATATTCACAGCTTTGGATCCAGTGAATTCTTCCTCCCTACTTCTCGGACACTTAAGGTCTAGACTACTCCTTTGGGATAATTATATGCTCTTATATAATCATTAACTATTTCATATTTGTATGTTCTACTTCCCAAATCAATTTCCTTGAAGGTAGAGCCTGTGTCTTAGATTTTGTTTATATCCCCAGGGAACCTAATACAGGGCTTTAAACATAGTAGACACAATGTGTGTTAACATATTAGAATAAATTGAAATGGTCAGTGTTCAATTAATTCTGGTAGAAATGAATGTTGTGTCCTGGCTAGATGGCCAGTAAGGACTGTTAAAAAAAAAAGTTTCTTCACGACATGTTTAGCACAGACTGAATATGGGTGCTCATCTCAGTTCTTTGGTCTTTAATTTAGCCTCCACAAATTTCCAATGCAGTTGTAACTGCTCATAAACTCCAAGTGACCCAGGATATTAAGGTGGATTAAGGAAGGCTATGCATGTCACTTCCTAGATGGGGTTTTGAAGAGATGCTGAATTTTATGATTGCGTAGGATGTTTGCAGCAGAAACATTTGTTTTCCAAAGTGCTCTCTGGTGCTAGAGTGAATTTCCTCTAAAGCTGAAAGTGGCCATTTATCTGTTTTATCAAGAGTTTCCCCTCAGCAAAGAGTGCAGGGATTTTATGGGGGTCAAGGGGAGGAGCAGGAGAGGGAATTGGAAAGATCAGCTGGTTCTCATGTCTTGTCATGGACAGGTTGACCTTGAGGTAGATACTCCACCTGCCTTCATGAAGTTCCTTTAATAGGGAAGAAAGTCTTTCATCCCACTTTTCAACAGCTTGCTGAAAAAGGCAAATGTCTTTGTGAGAGGAAATATCCACCAGGACTCGAACTCACTAATATTAAGGTCTAAATGACTGATATCAGAGCCTTCCCAGGAATAGATTTCGATTCAGGGATTTTCCAGATGCCTCTAAAACCAAGTACAATGTTCTCTGGCATTTAAAGGTTTTCCTAATCTCGCTCCAACCTGCTTTTCCATACTCATTAGATACTATTTCCTTTGAAGAACACTTCAGTCCAATGAGAAATGTGAAATAGCATCAGAAAAAAAAAATGGGAAGTCATGTATGAACTGATGAGAGTACAGAAGCAGAACCAAGAAAATAATTTATACATTAATGATATTATATAGAAAAATAATTTTGCAAGACTTTAACACCCTGATAGATAACAATGACGAGGACAAATTGTGATTCTAGAGAACTGAAGATGAGGCATGTCGACACTTTCTAAAAGAGAAGTGAAGGAGTCAGGGCACAGAACGAGACCAGCATTTTTGCACATAGCCAGTGAGGGAATTTGCTTGCTCAGCCATACATATTTGTTAGGAGGATTTTCTTGTCTTTTCTCTTTTCTTCTCTGACCTTCTTGCTCTTCCTTATATTCAATAACACTCCATTCCTTGAATTTGCACCATCTGGCTCTCATGCCTCAGAGGCACTTCTTAGAGTTCTTTGAAACTTCAGCTCAAAGACCACCTTCAATGCAAAGCAATTCCTGATGCCCCAATTTCTAGTGCCTCTCCCCATCACGGCTTTGATAATGATAGCACCTAACACAGGGCTGTTGTGAGAATCAAATGAGATTGTGCGTTTACAGTGTTTTGTGAACCTTAAAGAACCAAATGAAAGTGAATTATTATTATTAGTATCACCCATATGGAAGTTTAACAAGTATTTATTAGACATACTCTGTCCAGGCATCTACTCAGAGGTGGGGAATTTCTGGCCTTGAGGACACATGTGGCCCTCTAAGTCTTCAAGGGTGACCCTTTGACTTCATCCTGCACTTGAGGCCTAGAGGGCCACATATGGCCTTGAGACCAGAGGTTTCCCCCACCCCTGTACTAGGGGATATTCATGGAGTTTTTATTAGACTAGATGAAATTATGACTGACATTTTTTTCAGATTTTTAAGGTTTACAAAGACCTCACATATATTAGCCCTTTTTAGCCTCACAAATCTTCTGAGGTAGATCTGCCTCCAGCTGTTATTATCCTCATTCTGCAGATAAAGAAACTGAATCTCAGAGAAATTAGGCGATTTGCTCCTTGTATATCCTTGGGCAATTCACTCAACCTCCCTGGGTTCCATTTTCCTCAGATGTAAAATGAAGGGATAAGATTGGACTGGATGACTTCTGAGGGCCCCTTCATCTCAAGAGCTATGATCCTACGTCTTGCCCACAGTTACTAGTGTCAGAGGCAAAATCTGAATTCAGATTGTTCTGATTCCAATTCCAACCACACTTTCCACTACACCACACTCTACTTAACATGCATGACTATACTTCTAGACTTTCCTTCAGGGACTAAATCTTAAATAGCTCCATGTTCACCTTCTCTGTAGCTGTGTGTGGATCCTCAAGCTTCTGTGTGTGTTGGGGGAGTGGGGAGAGAAGAGGGTACTGATGCTACTGAGGCATCCATGCCTCCCACAGTGCCTTGCGCATAACAGGTATTCAATAAATAACTTTGAATGAGTGAATGAATAAACTGCAAACTCTGAGTCTATAGCTACCTTGCAAATGGCAATCTAAAGAGTTAAGGCAGTTAATAAATTCAGAAGCATCCAGAAGTCTGGCACATGTTCCACTCAGAGGGAACACTGAGATTCCCAGGAGAGAAACATTTTATTCCTCATGCTGGCTTTATCTGGAGGAAAAACTGTTGTGTTGAAAAATGAGGAAGGCTTCCCCTGAAATATGCAGCATGAGTTATTATCACAGAGGAATCTTCCCAGCAAGCAAGGGCACAGAGTGTGTTCCCCTGCCGTTGTCACCACTTAATGAGGTTGCGCCTGGCAATGAGGCAGAAAGACAAACATGGCAGCGTGAGGCATAGTGTGTTTGCCAGGGAGGGGCATGACAGACCCCACACTAGTCTGGGCACTTCTGCTTGCTTTTCTGACTGTGATTTAGAGTGCCTCCCTATGAACCATTTCTCTCCCCCATTGCAACACTGAGTGAGGAAACTTAAAAGATAAAGGCTAGAGCCGACTCCTCAATTTGGGGAGTGAAGATTCCAGGGAGTCTACATCATGTGGCAGTCCCCAAGGGAAGAAGAGGATTTAATTGGCTAAAAACTCCCAGGGTACATTGGAAAGAACCCCAGATTTGATGTTAGAACTTGGGTTTATAGACCTAGATAGAGCTTGAAGGGAAGTCAGAGTCCAACACAGTAATTTTGCCTCCAGACAAAACCACCATGAAGAACATAATATTTCCCTCCTAGGAATCTTAGTGTTCTCTCTCAGGAGAATATGTGTATAGGATTCTAGATGCTTCTGAATTTATTAATTATCATAACACTTTATCCTCAGCCTTCATTTTCCAAATGAAGAAACTGAAGCCCTGAGACGTTTCAGTGATTTGCCAAAGGTCACGTAAGCAATAAGCTTAAGAAGTGAGATTTGAACCAAGACTCTCTGACTCAATTGTACTGTGAATTCCATTTCTCCATTTGCTACCTAAGTGACCTCAGGTAAACTACTTAGCCTCTCTGGGTCTCAGTTTACTCATATATAAAATGATAGTGTTGGACAAGATGCCCTCTGAGCTTCCAGATCTAAAAACTATGCCTTGAAGTTGTGCTGGGTAGATTCACAAGTCTATACTCAAAGGTAATTCTTAGTGATTTGTCTGGTCCAGAAAGCAGCTAATTATTTTCTCTAAGGAAAGACAGAAACTCCAAAACTTAGCAGTATTTCACAAGGACATTTGCTGCAATTTTCATGATGTGCTAATCGCTGGGGTTAAGGCCTTGCCCTAAATAGAGGAAGCCTTTTTGAATATGGCTAGTGAGTGATAGTTGGTGCTGCTCCGAGTATTATTTCTTGACATCAGAAAAGAGTAGCTATTCATTAAGTTGTTCCTTGATTGACAGATGAAAAGAAGGCCTACTCATAGGACAGGTTCTCACTTTCTCCTGCATGTGGAAGGAAGTGACCCAAAGAGAGATAAGGGCCACTCAAATTGGCTGTTTCTGAGCTCCTAATAAGCTTCATAAATTGATAATTTTGGACACATTAGCATACAAATTATTCCTAAAGCAAGAAATACCAGTTGGTGAGCTGCCGAAAACCACCAATGTTCCATTGGGTTATAATTTTGCTTTAAATAGTGAGAAAATCCTTATTGACTTTCAGAACCCTCTTTTATTATTCAGAAAGAGAAAAAAATTTTGACTTGCCAGGGTAATTGGAATTTCCTGGCAATAAAGTTTAGAGGGAAGATTGACAATTTCAAGCTCTACAGGGTCTTAGAAGCTAAGGTTTGCAGTGAAGGTGACTGATTCAAAGGTAAGGGTGACCCATTTCTAACTACAGTGATTCTCTATTCAAGCCCACGTATAACCAAGTCTCAAATGTGGCTTTGAATCATATTCATGAGATTGGAGCTCTCCAGATGGAAGAGACCTCAAAGCCCATTTAGTGCAACTCCATTTTACAGATGAGGATACTGAATCCCAGAGATGTTTCACTACTTCGCCAAAGGCACATAGTAAGAATCATAAGTGATACTGTATGAAACCAGGTCTTATGAATCCAGAGACAATATGTCGTTTTACATTTCAAACTATATATGTCTTTTCTTTTTGATATTTTTCTTTGAAAAAAAATGTAGGATTTCATATCCTAAATCATCGACTTGTTTCCTGCTAAAACTATGTCTTTTTTTAATCTTACATATATTTTTAAAATTTTCTGAGTTATTATGTATGTATTTTTAACTTTTTTTCTTTTTAAATTTTGAGTTTTAAATTCTCTACTTTCTTCCTACTTCTTTCCTCACCCACTGAGAAGGCAATCAATATGCTATCAATTATACATGTTAAATCATGCAAAATATTTTCATATTAGCCATAGTTTTTTAAAAATCAAGAAAAATAAAGAAAATTATACTTCAATTTGCACTCAGAGTTCATCAGTTCTCTCTCTATAGGTGGATAACATTTTTCTTCATGAGTCCTCCAGAATTGTCTTAGATAGCTGTATTGATCAGAATAGCCAAGTCTTTCACAGTTGATCATCATTATAACATTGCTGTTATTGTGCATAATGATCTCCTGGTTCTTCTCATTTCACTTTGCATCAGTTCATATAAGTCTTGCTATGTTTTTTTTTCTGAAATTATACCCCTCATCATTTCCCACAGCACAATAGTACTCCACCACAATCATATGCCATAATTGTTCAGCCATTCCCCACCTGATAAGCATCCCCTCAATTTCCAATCCTTTGCCACTATAAAAAGAGCTGCTATAAATATTTTTGTATTGCCAGGTCAAAGGATATGCAGCTTTATAGCCCTTTGGGCATAGTTCTAAATTTTCATCCAGGATGATTGGATCAGTTCCCTACTCAAACAATACTTCATTAGTACCCTCATCCCCTCTGGCATTTGTGATTTCTGATAGGTGTGAGGTTGTTTTAATTTGCTTTCATATGACTGTGCATAGTTTTGATTTCTCTTTCTGAAAACTACCTGTTTATATGTTTTGAACATTTATCAGTTGGGGAATGGCTCTTATTTTTATAAATTTAAATTATTTCTATATTCAGTATTTATTTGAGAAATGAAGCCTTTATCAGAGAAACTTGGCAGTATAAATTTTTATATTTCTTGCTTGTCTGTGTTATCTTTCAGCAAAATGTAGTTTCCTGATTATCTTTTTTGATTAAGTCTGCATTTCCTTCTGCTTTGTCTGAGATCATGATTGCTATCCCTGCCTTTTTTATTTAGTTCAGCTAAAGCATATCAGATTTCGCTCCAGCCATTTATTTCAATTTTGCTATATCTTTCTGTTTCAGATGAGTCTCTTATTTTTTTCTTTTTTTAATATAAATGTATTTATTTTTAGTTTTCAACATTCACTTCCACAAGTTTTGAGCTCCAAATTTTCACCCCATCTCACCCCACTCCCCACCCCAAGACAGCATGCATTCTGAGTATCCATACCCCTAGTCTGTCCTCTCTTCTATCTCTGCTCCCTTCTCTTATCCCCTTCCTCTTCTATTTTCCTGTAGGGCAGGACAGACTTCTGTACCCCATTTCCTGTATTTCTTCTTTCCCAGTAGCACATGAAAACATTTTTTTAAACATGTTTTTAAAACTTCAGGTTTCAAATTTTCTCTCTTCCTCCCTCCCCACCCACCCTCACTGAAAAGGCAAACAACTCAATATAGGGTACACATGTGCAGTTATGCAAAACACTTCCATGGTAGACATGTTGTGAAAATCTAACTCTATTTCCCTTAATCCTGTCCTGCCCTCCCATTCATTCTATTCTTTCTTTTTACCCTGTCACTCCTTAGAAGCATTTAGTTCTGATTACCCTCTTTCAAAATCTGCCCTCCTCTCTATCATCCCCCTGCTCTTTTGTCCCCTTCTCCCCCTATTTTCCTGTAGGGTAAGACAGATTTCCATACCCAATTGAATGTGTATGTTATTCTCTCCTTAAGCCAAATCCTATGAGAATAAGATTACTCATTCCCTCTCACCTTCCCTGGTTTCCCCTCCACTGTAAGAGACTTTTCTTTTCTGTTTTTTTTTTTGTGAGATAATTTACCCCATTCTACCTCTCCCTTTCTTCTTCTCTGAGTATAATCCTCTCTCATCCCTTAATTTTATTCTCCAGATATGACCCCTTAATCTTCAACTCACCCTGTGCCTCTATCTATCTATCTATCTATACATATAATTTTTTTCCTCCAACTACCCTAATACTGACAAAGGTCTCATGAGTTATAAATATCATCTTTCCATGCAGGAATGTAAACAGTTCAATCTTAATAAGTCTCTTATGATTTCTCTTTCCTGTTTACCTCTTCATGTTCCACTTGAGTCTGTATTTGAAAGTCAAATTTTCTATTCAGCTCTGGTCTTTTCATCAGAATGCTTGAAAGTCCTCTATTTCACTGAATGACCATTTTTTCCCCTGAAGGATTATACTCAGTTTTGCTGGGTAGGTGATTCTTGGTTGTAATCCTATCTCCTTTGCCCTCTGGAATATTATATTCCATGCCCTGTGGTCCTTTAATGTAGAAGCTGCTAAATCTTGTGTTATCCTGATTGTGTTTCCATAGTACTTGAATTGTTTCTTTCTGGCAGCTTGTAATATTTTCTCCTTGACCTGGGAACTCTGGAATTTGGCTATAATATTCCTAGGAGTTTTCCTTTTGGGATCTCTTTCAGGAGGAGATCTGTGGATTCTTTCAATTTCTATTTTGCCCTCTGGTTCTAATATATCAGGGCAGTTTTCCTTGATAATTTCTTGAAAGATGATGTCTAGGCTCTTTTTTTGATCATGGCTTTCAGATAGTCCAATAATTTTTAAATTCTCTCTCCTGGATCTATTTTCCAGGTCAGTTGTTTTTCCAATGAGATATTTCACATTGTTTTCTAATTTTTCATTCTTTTGGATTTGTTTTACAGTGTCTTGATTTCTCATAAAGTCACTAGCTTCCAATTGCTCTATTCTAATTTTTAAGGAAGTATTTTCTTCAGTAATCTTTTGGACTTCCTTTTCCATTTGGCCAATTTTTCTTTTTAGGGCATTTTTCTCCTCATTGGCTTTTTGGACCTCTTTTGCCATTTGGGTTAGGCTATTTTTTAAGGTGTTATTTTCTTCAGTATTTTTTTGGGTCTCCTTTAGCAAGCTGTTGACTTGTTTTTCATGATTTTCTTGCATCACTCTCAGTTTTTCCTCTACTTTCCTTACTTGCTTCTCAAGATCCCTTTTGAGCTCTTCCAAGGCCTGGGACTGATTCATATTTTTCTTGGAGGCTTTGGATGTAGGAGCTTTGATTTTGTTGTCTTCTTCTGGTTGTATATTTTGATCTTCTTTTTCACCAAAGTAAGATAATATAGTCTGACTCTTTTTGCGCTGCTTGCTCATGATCCCAGCCAATTACTTGAGTTTTAAACTCTTTGTTAAGGTAAGAGTCTGCTTCCAATGTGGAGAGTGTACTGTCCCAAGCTTCAGGGGTTTGTATAGCTGTTTTCAGAGATACTTGTAGGGACCTGTAAATTTTCTGTTCTTCCAAGGTGGTATGATAAGGGGCGAGGTGTTTACTCCATTCCTGGCCTGTGACCACAAGTACTCCTTTCTGTCTTGTAACTGTGAGGAGGGGTTTCTCTCCACAGCCACTACAAGCTTCACCATGCCTGTGCTCCTCCTCACCCCAGCACTACCGCCCAGAAATGTGACTCAGATCCAAACATGGGGAAAGCAAGAGATTCCTGCCTCAGCACTGGCAAGGAGATCCCTACAATCCCTCTCTGATCAGCCACTGGATTCCCCCTCAGTCTATGGCCGGAAGCTCGGGAAGCAGCTGCCCCCCCCCAGGGCCAACTCTTGGGGAATGGAGCTGAGACCCCACCTTCCTGTCTCAGCACCGACAGAAACAGACTTTTCCCACTGACTTTGTAAGTTGTCTTTGGCATTTGTGGATTGAGGAGTCTGGAAACCTCCACAGCTGCCTGAGATTCACTCCTCTGAGGCCTGCTCCAGGTTTGCTGTGGCCTGTGTGACCACTCCACGCTGCGCTGCACTCCCAGCCTGGGGAGATATACCTTTCTGATCAACCATTCCGGTTGTCTTGGGCTGGAAATTTGTTTCATTCTGTCTTTTTGTGGGTTCTGCTGCTTCAGAATTTGTTTAGAGCCATTTTTATGAGTATTTGGAGGGGTTTGGGGGAGAGCTCAAGCAAGTCGCTGCTTTCACTCTGCCATCTTGGCTCTGCCCTCCAAGATGAGTCTCTTATAAACAACATGTTATTGGATTCTGGGTTCTAATCCATTCTGCTGTCAACTTCTGGTTTATGGGTGAGCTCATCCCATTCACATTCACGGTTATGATTACTTGTTTTTCCCTCCATCCCATTTGTTTCCTCTCTCTGTTCTGTCTGTCTCTCTCTGTGTGTCTCTTGCTTTCTCTCTCTCTCTTCCAGTCTATTTTGCTTCTAACCACTACTTCCCTTAATGTGTCCTTCCTTTCATTATTCCCTCCCCCTTTCTCTTATCTTCTTCCACTCCTATTTCCCTATTGGGTAAGTTATATTTCTATACACAACTGATTATGTATGTATGTATGTAGATACACATAGATATGCATGTATACTTACATACATATATGTATATATTCTTCCTTCTTTCAACAATTCTTCTGAGAATTAGGTTCAAGCCTTTTCTGCCACCACCACCTCCATTGTTCTTGACATTACAAAAGCTCTTTCTTGTGTACCTCTTTCATGTGAGAAAATTGCCATTCCTCCTCTCAGTACATCCCTCTTTCTCATTTTTTTGGAGATCATTCATAATTGATTCACATCCATGCCTTCTATATATGTAAACTCCTTTTAACTGGTCTAATAATGACAAAGGTCTTGGGAGTGACATATATCATCTTCCCGTATGGGAATGTAAACAGCTTAACTTTATTGAGACACTTATGATTACTCGTCCATATGTTTGAATGTCAAATTCTATCCAGCTCTGGTTTATTTTTTCCCTGAAAGATTATACTCAATTCTGCTTTGCAGGTGATTCTTGGTCAGAAAGACATTACAGGGGACCCTTTGCTGGTACTGGGTACAGCTGGCACTGATCAATGACTCTATTGCCATACACAGTTCTGGGCACAGTTCCAGAGTGGAGAGGAGTGCTGGGAATTGATCACAAGGAAGCAGGGTCCCTGGTCACAGTTCCAAGGCAAAGAGAGCGCCAAGGCTTGTGGCTGCAGGGGACCAGGGTAAAGATCTTCCTGGGTAAAGACCAGGAAAGCAGTGACCACATCTCTTCCCGTATCATACCAACTTGGGAGCATTGAAATCTTGCATGCCCTCAGACACCCTCTGAAAACAACATCAGGAAAACATATGATGCCCTCCCTCCCTCCGACACTCTGGTGAGCAGAGCCCAACTTTAATATAAAATTCAAGGTAGAGAAATAGGCTAGAAAGTGAACAAAAAACAAAAACAAACAAATAAAAGAACTTGACCATGAAAAATACCATGGTGGCAAGGAAGACTCATTGTCCAACCTCCTTGCTATCTCTAGGCTGAGAGTTCCCAAAGCCGCTGCTGCTTCCAAAAGAAGGAACCACAAGAAAGAGGAAACAAAACAAAACAGAAGAAAAAACAGCAAATAGCATGCTTCAATCTGCATTCAAACTCCATAGATCTTTCTTTGGATGTGGATAGCATTTTCCATCATGAGACTTTTGGAGATGTCTTAGATCCTTGCATTGCTGAGAAGGGCTAAGTTCATCAAAGCTAGTCATCACGCAATGCAGCTGTTACTATGTACAATGTTCTCCTGGTTCTGCTCACTTGACTCAGCATCAATACATACACATCTTTCCAGGTTTTTCTGAAGTCAGCTTGCTCACCATTTCTTATAGCACAATAGTATTCCATTACATTCATATACCACAACTTGCTCAGCCATTCCTCAATTGGTGGGCATCGCCTCAATTTCCAAGGCCTGGCTACCACACAAAGAAATGCTATAAATATTTTTGTACATGTGGGACCTTTTCCCATTTGTATGTTCTCTTTGGGATACAGCCCTAGAAGTGATATTGCTAGGTCAAAGCGCATGCATATTTCTATAGCCCTTTGGGCATAGTTCCAAATTGTTCTCCAAAATGGTTGGATCTGTTCACAACTCCACCAACAATGCATTAGTGTTCCAATTTTCCCACATCTTCTCCAACATTCATCATTTTCCTGTTTTGTCATGTTGGCCAATCTGATAGGTGTGATGTGGTACCTCAGAGTTGTTTTGATTTGCATTTCTCTAATCAATAGTGATTTAGAACAGTGTTTCATATGACTATGGATAGCTTTCATTTCTTTATCTGAGAACTGCCTATTCATATCCTTTGACCATTTGTCAATTTGGGAATGACTTGTATTTTTATAAATTTGACTTAATTATCTATGTATTTTAGAAATGAGGCCTTTATCAGAGACATAGGTTGTAAAAATTCTTTCCCAGTTTTCTACTTTCCTCCTAATCTTGGTTATATTGGCTTTGTTGGTGCAAATATTTTCAATTTAGTGTAATCAAAATTATCCATTTTATATTTCATAACATTCTCTATCTCCTGTTTGGTCATGAATACTTCTGTTCTCCATAATTCTGATGGGTGAACTACTCCTTGCTCTCCCAGTATGCTTATAGTATCAGCCTTTATATCTAAATCATGAACCCATTTTGACTTTATCTTGTATATGGTGTGAGATTTTGGTCTTTGCCTAGTTTCTACCATACTCGTTTTCTATTTTCACAGCAGTTTTTGTCAAATAGTGAGTTCTTATCCTAGAAACTTGGGTCTTTGGGTTTATCAAGTAATAGATTACTATAGTCATTGACTGCTGTGTCTTGTGTACCTAACCTATTCTACTGATCCATCACTCTATTTCTTAGCCAGTATCAAGTAGTTTTGATGATTTCTGATTTCTAATACAATTTATGATTTGGAACGGCTAGGCCACCTTCCCCTGAATTTCTTTTCATTAGTTCCCTTGATATTCTGGACCTTTTGTTATTCCAAATGAATCTTGTTATTATTTTTTCCTAACTCTACAAAATAATTTCTTGATACTTTGATTGGTATGGCACTAAGTAAATTAGCTTAGGTAGAATTGTCATTTTTACTATATTAGCTCGGCCTACCCTTGAGCAACTGATGTTTTTCCAGTTATTTAGATCTGATTTTATTTGTGTGAAAAGCATTTGGTAATGGGGGTTCATATAGTTCCTGGGTTTCGGTAGGTAGACTCCTAAATATTTTATAATGTCTACAGCAACTTTAAATGGGATTTCTCTTTCTGTCTCTTGCTGTTGGGCTTTGTTGGTAATATATAGAAATGCTGATGATTTACGTGGGTTTATTTTATAGCCTGCAATTTTGCTAAAGTTGTTTATCAAGTCGTTTTTCACTTGATTCTCTAGGATTTTCTGAGTATATCATTATATCATCTCCAAAGAGTGACAACTTTGTTTCTTCTTTCTGTGTGTTCATTTCACTGAGGTTAAGTCACCAAAATACTGATTGTTTTTTCTGCTTCGCTAATTAACATACTTGTGTCTAATTACCTGTTATTTCATTACTCCATTGTTATAATGGCAAGAGGATTTTTTTTCATGTGTCCAAAACACGAATTCTACTGCTTGACTACCCTGCAGTCTGCCATGGGTACCTCCATGCCAAGGTATAGTAAGTAACCAAACAAATCACTAGATAGCTTAGTGGAGAACAGTTCATAAGCCCTTCTTTCTGGATCTGGCACCACTGGTCTAACCAACCCACCTATTTTTTTAAGTAGTCTTCCTGTGATCACATCATCCTGCATTTGTGAAGCTTTCTTCCCCAGAGTTCCTCCTTCTGGGTAATGGCTTACCAGTCTAGATTTCAATGAGAGGCAGTGTGCTAGAGTGGACAGAGAGTTGGATTTAGAAATGGGGGCAGAGGTTTGTTAGTAAATGTTTAACAACCAGCTCTCTGAAAAGAAAAAAATTACTCTGAAAATACTTTTAATTTAATCTACATTATTAACATTTTTCTATCACTTTCTTAACTAGACAAGCAAGAAAACAATAAACTAACCCCTGATTTGTAGTGTTTGCCCATTTGTAAGATATAAATACCCATCCAGAAAATTTAACAAACAGCTCTTGTGAGCCAGTTAGAGCTGGCTACAGCACACGCAGCGTGAACTTGTATTTGAAATTCAGCTCTGCTCTTTATTACCTGTGAGACCTTGATATGTCATTACCTCTCTTCAAGTCCCAGTTTCCTTTTCTATAAAATGAAGGGATTAGATCAATGATTCTAATCTCCTTTCAACTCTGAACATAGGAGTTTCTAACAAGCAATGGTCAAGAAAAAGTACTATTATCATCCCCCTTATTTTACAGAAGAAAACTAGAAGAAAGTTTAGATCTAGAAAGGGCCACAGGGGTCAACTAGTCTAATAGTTCTTAATCTTTTGTCAACGAGAGCCTAAGTTAGACAAGAGAGATGTTTCCCAAGCCTTGGGTTTAAGAGGAAGTTAAATAAGTAGTGCCTTTTTTTTTTTAATGCTGAGTACATATGATGGGTCTCCAAAAAGTCTTAGTACAGCTTTAGGCTGCTTAAGCTTTAAAACCACACTAAGACTTAATGGGTTACCCTGTATGTTATTAATGATCACAATACAAAAACTTTTAAGATTTTAGGGCAGCAGTTCGTAACCTGAGATCCATAGGTAGATTTCAGAGCAAATCTGTTTGAATGGGACTTTGGATGAGAAAAAATTACATTTTATTTTAATGTCATTTGTTTCTTTCAAAATTCTATGGATTTTATGCATTTAAAAACATAACTCTGAGAAGGGCCCCATAGGTTTCACCAGACTACCAAAGGGCTCCATCTCTCTCTCCCTCTCTCTCTCTCTCTCTTTCTCTCTCTCTCTCTCTCTCTCTCTCTCTCTCTCTCTCTCTCTCTCTCTCTCTCTCTCACACACACACACACACACACACACACACACACACGTGCGCGCGTGTAAATAACTTCCTGATTTAGGCTGTATATGTGTCTTGTTCTAAGTCACAACAGCCCCACTTTATCCTTGCTGAATTCCAAGGAATATGGTATTTTCTACATGGTCCTGGTATATTATAACAATGAATATACAACTTCTCAAAAAAATGCTATATTCTTCATGCCTTTTTCCTCCTCCATAGAAAGCACAAGGTGCAAAGAATTTTTTCATTAAAAAAATAGCCTTCACATTATGCTCATTATCTAAAACAATCTTCAGAAATAAACAGGGGAGGAGGGAGATAGGGAGGAAAGGAGGAAGGAAAGAACTTTAAATTCCTTCAACTCAGGTCCCTGACTCTATGTACATTGTTCCAAAGTATTATAGGAGGCTAGAAAACTACTCGTTTTTTAATTAATTTGATCTGAAAGTTATTATGTACACAATTCTGCCTTTTCAATAAAATCAAGAATCATGGAAAATGGGAGATACTACAAGACTACAGAGGGACAAATTTACCAATTTTTGAAAAAAGAAAGGTCAATTCTGTGAACTATAGACCATCACTTTCACAATTCTAGAACACATTACAGATTGTAAAGTCTTAGAGAATGAAACATAGATCCCTAAAAGACTGATTTCATTTCTTTTCCCTCTATCTCCTACCCCTCCTTCTTCTTCTCATTATTCTTCTCATTATTATTATTACTACTAGAGTTTTAATTCAACATACCAAAATTATAATACATCTAGATTTCAGTAAAGTACTTTATGAAGCCATTCGTGGTATCTTTGTAATAAGGAGAAATAGAGGTTGTAAGATAGAGTACATTGATTAGTAATGAGCTAAATTGTCCTCAGTCAATTAAAAATTTAAGTGCATACTATGTTCCAGATACTGTAGTAAGCACTAGGGATACAAAAAAAAAGGCTGAAGACACTCCCTGTCCTCAAGCAGCTTGCAATCTAATGATGAAGACAACAGGCAAATAAATATATGCAAGAAAAGCTATATACAGAATAATAAGGAAATAATTAACAGAGGGAAGGCATTAGAATTAAGAGAGGTTAGAGAAGCCTTCCTGTAGAAGCTGGGATTGTAACTGAGACTTAAAGGAAACTAAGGAGAACAGCAATCAGAGCAAGAGAGGGAGAGCATTCAAGGCTTGTGGGATAGTCAAAGAAAATACCCAGCGTGAAGAGATAGAGTGTCATATTCATGGAATAACCAGAAGGCCAGGATTACTGGATCATAAACATTATAAAACACCTTTCACACAAAGACAGAACTAAACAATTAGAGAGATATTAATTACCTATGGATAAGCTGAGCCAATACAATAAAAATTACAATTCTACCTAAATTAATTTACTTATTTAGTGCCATACCAATCAAATTAGCAAAAAAAAAATATTTTAGAGAGCTAGAAAAATAATTTTAAAAATTAATCTGGAAGAACAAAAGGGTCAAGAATATCAAAGGGATCAATTTTAAAAATTGAAGGAAGGTGTTCTAGTGCTATCAGATTTGAAATTGTATTACAAAGCAGCAATCATCAAAAAAATATCTGGAGACAGAGTGGTGGATGAGTGAAATAAAGTAGGTACACAACACATCAGTAAAAGAACATAATAATCTAATGTGATAAACCCAAAGATCCAGCCTTTTGGGACAAGAACTCACTATTTGACAAAAGTTTCTGGGAAAACTAGAAAGCAGTTTGGCAGAAACTAGACATAGAACAAGATATCACATGATATACCGAGATAAGGTCAAAATAAGTTCCTGATTTAGACATAAAGGGTGATATCATAAGCAAATTAGGGGAGTATGGAAAATTTTACTAGTCAGATCTGTGGATAAGGGAAACATTTATGACCAAATGAAAGATAGAAAGCATTATGAGGTGTAAAATGGATAATTTTGATTATATTAACTATAAAAGGGTGTGTATAAACAAAGCCAATGCATCCAAAATTAGAAAGAAAGCAGAAACTGGGGGAGGGGGATGGTATTTTACAATATGTTTCTCTGATAGAGGCCTCATTTCTCAAATATATAGAAAAATGAGTCAAGTTTATAAGAATATGATCCATTCCCCAAATGATAAATGGTCAAATGAAATGAATTGGCAATTTTAAAAAGAAATCAAAGCTATCTATAGTCATGTGAAAAAATTGTTCTAAATCACTATTGATTAGATAAGTCAAAATTAAAACAATTCTGAGGTACCACCTCATACCTATCAGATTGGCTAATATGACAGAAAAGGAAAATAAAAAATGTTGAATGGCACGTGGAAAAATTGGGACACTAATGCACTGTTGGTAGAGCTGTGAACTGATCCAACCATTCTGGAGAGCATTTGGAACTATGCCCAAAGAGCTTTTGACCTAGCTATTGATGTCTGTAACTCAAAGAGATCAAAGAAAAAGGAAAAGGACCTATAAGTAAAAAAAAATATTTATAGCAGCTCTTTCTGTGGTGGCAAAGAATTGAAAATTGAGGGGATACCCATGAATTAGGGAATGACTGAACAAATCATGGTATATGATTATGACGGAATATTATTGTGCTATAAGGAATGATGAGCAGGATGATTTCAGAAACACCTGGGAAGATTTACATGAACTGATACAAAATTAAGTGAGTAGAGCCAGGAAAACTTTGTACACAGTACCTGAGACATTGTGTAATGCTCAACTATGCATGACTTAGTTATTCTCAGCAATACAATGATCCACAATTCCAAAGGATTTATGATGCAAAATGCTATTCACTTCCAGTGAAAGAACTGTTGGAGTTTGAACACAAACTGAAGCGTACTTCTTTTTTTTAACTTTCTTTATTTTTCTTGGGGTCTTTTTGGTCTCTATTTTCTTTTACAATATGGCCAATATGGAAATGTTTTGCATGACTATACATGTATAGTCTATATCAAATTGCCTGACTCCTCAAGGAGTTATGAGCAAAGAAAAAGAGAGAATTTCGAGCTCAAAATTTACAAAACAAATTTTAGTTGTTGTTTTTTTTTACTTGTAATTGAGAAAAAAATATTTAAAAAAGAACTAACACCTCTAAGAAAAGGTTTATTACTGAAAGAAAAGATAGTCACATGGAAAGAACAAGGATGAGATATGGACTACAAGGGTGTTCCTCTGATACTCTTACAATGTCTAGAGAAAGCAAGAAAGGCCTTTCACACAATGGGTAGTCCTTCTGGGTCAAGCAGTGATCATTGTGAAGAACAAGGACAAGAGCCTCACAGGGTGAGTGAGCATGAATAGGTTGCTGTCTATGTCATTAAAAGAAGCTCCCAAATTGCAAATTGATTATGATAATCAACTAATGATGATAATTATTTGATTTATAATAATAATGATAAAAAATAATAATAATAACCAGCATTTATATAATGCTTTAAGCTTTGCAAAGCTCTTTTTACAAATATTTCATTTGATCCTCACTGTGACCCTGAGAGATGGGTATCATTTTTATGCCTATTTTTAAAGATGAAGAAAGTGAGGCAGACTGAGATTGTGATCTTGCCTACGATCACATAGCCAGTGTATGAAAGGGGATTTGAACTAAAACTCCAAAGTCTATCACTCTGTCCACTGCACCACCTAGCCACCAAATTGATGATATTTGAGCATTTGGATCAAGATGCCAAAGTCATGTTTATCAAAGTCACAGGTGATACGTGACATGGAAAATATAACTAATATATTATATGCAAAAGCAAATTCCCAAATGCTTACAGGCTGAAAACAAAGGTTTAATTTAATGGCTCAAAATGGATTAGGCATAAGTCAAACAATTCTTTGTGAACCCTGCACATCAATTTTTTTTAAAAAATTGAACAAGTAAGGGATTGGTAGATCTGGATTCATGTTCATTTGAAAAATGACTTTAAAAGTTTTAGCTTACCACCAACTTATTTCTAATTGCCAAATATTTATTTAAGAAAAAATGATGGAAAGCAATTTGAAATTATGCCCAAAGGGCTGTAAAAATGTGCATACCTTTTGACCCAGGCATAGCACTTCTAGGGCTGTATCCCAAAGAGATCATAAAAATGGGAAAAAAGACCCACATGTGCAAAAATATTTATAACAGCTCTTTTGGTGGTGGCAAAGAATTGGAAATTGAGGCAATGCCCATCAGTTGGGGAATGGCTGAACAAGTTGTGGTATACAAATGTAATGGAATACTATTGTGCTATAAGAAATGATGAGCAGGTGGACTTCAGAAAAACCTAGAAAGACATACACGAACTGATGCTGAGTGAAGTGAGCAGAACCAGGAGAACATTGTACACAATAACAGCCACACAGTATGATGACTGACTTTATAGACTTAGCCCTTCTCAGCAATGCAAGGATCTAAGACAAATCCAAAAGACTCGTGTTAGAAAATGCTATCCACATTCAGAGAAAGAACTATGGAATCTGAATGTAGATCAAAGCATACTACTTGCTTTCTCTTTTGTTTCTTCTTTCTCATGGTTCTTCCCATTCATTCTAATTTTTCTTTACCACATAGCTAATATGAAAATATGTTTAATAAGAATGTATATGTAGAACCTATATCAGACTGCATGCCATCTTGGGAAGGGGGAAGGGAGAGAGGTGGAGAAAATTTAAAACTCAAAAACTTATGGAAGTGAATGTTGAAAACTCAGAATAAATAAATTAATTTAAAAAGAAAAAGAAAAAGAAAACTGGAACAAATCCAGAAGAGAATGACTAGGATGAAAAGTGATTCAAAACCATGCCAAATGAGGAATGGGTGAAAAATTACAGATGTTTGGCCAGGAAAAGAGAAGGCTTAGGTGAGCTAGAAGAAATGGCTTTAAAAAAGGGGGGGGGCATAGCTAGGTGGCACAGTGGATAGAGCACCGGCCCTGAAGTCAGGAAGACCTCAGTTCAAATCTGGCTTCAGATCAAATACTTGACACTTACTAGCTGTGTGACCCTGGGCAAGTCACTTAGCCCCAATTGCCTAAAAAAAAAAAAAGCCAAAAACAAAGAAATGGCTTAAAATGTTCAAACAGATTTTATATGGAAGGAGGACTAAAATTATTCTGTGATGATCCAGAGGACAGAGCTAGGACTGACGGCAGAGGAAAGCAGATTTCAGCTCAATTTTAAGAGCTCCCTAACAAGTAGAGCTTCCTGAATAATAGAATAAGTTGTTTCATGAATTGAGGTCACTGAAAAACTTTAAGCAAAAGCTCAATGACCACTTGTCAAGATGAGGCAGAAAGAATTTATGAATCAGCTAAGAATAATTAGAAAATCCTTGCTCATCCACCAGAATCCAGTCAATGTTTCAGAAAAGTAATGCTATGAATTTCTTTTCATCTCCTTCATTAATTTTTCATAACTAGAAAATTATTGCCAGGAAAGGTCCCTGTTCTATCACTAACTAACTGTTTAGCCTTGGACACATTGCTTCATTCTCAAGCCCTAAGTTTCTTCACCTGTAAAATTAGAGTGATGGAAAAGACGACAAAGTCCATTGTATCTCTAAGATTATGAATCTCTCAAAGGTGAATATTTGGGTTATGATCTTCATCCCCAAGGGGTAGATGCCGTATTCTGCTGAGAGGAAAGGAATGGTTTAGTTGAAATTCAAGTTGTTTCTGTCTACAGAAAAATAGGGCCTTTCACTGCTCAGTGCTGCCAAATTCCCAAGGGCAAAACATAGGCCTTTACACATAGAAACACTCTCACCAAAGTGAAAGGGTAGGGGCATAAGTACCCAATATTCATAGTACCAAAAGCAATTCTGTCTTAGAAGACAGACCTTTGGATGATTAAATTAATACCCTTTGCCAGGATGAGTCTTAGCTCTCCAAAACGGCCCGGAGAGTGACTTTGTGCTGTCAAACACTCTATAACTCTTAAATGTTTAACAACTCGAGACCCTGGTTCTGGGTGTTCTATTTCCATTGAATCCCTGGATCCTATTTTCTGCCTTAGAAAATAGCCCCCAAACCAATTTCTTCTCTGAAGAGAAAGACATAAATGCCTTTCCTACACCAGAAGCAAGCACTGGAGTTGGACTTCTGATGAGACCTTTTAAAAGATGGATTATCCCTTTCATCCTGAGAGGGCATTATCAAAGGCCTTGAAAGAGGGATCTTGCTGAAGGTGTCTTGCAATGAAAGAAGGGTCTACACAGGTCAGAGTTGGGGCAATAGTTGCAATTGACTCTATCTTCTCCAGGGGAACAAGGACTGTAGTTTTTCTTAGAAAATAGAGATTTTTTTTTTCATCTGTTTCTTCATGGTCTTGAAACTCCGAAGAAATACCTTATCTCCCAGGCCACAAGTTTGATGAGACTGGAAATAGTATTCAATCAACATTGGATACTAAATGATTGTTGGCATTAAGGTACCTTCTGTAAAAAGGCCCAAGGGACAAAGACAAATTCTGAACAATGACATTAATTCCAGAATTTAGCACAGTGCTTGGCACATAGTAAACGTTTAATAAAAGTTTATTGAATTGAATGGAGTTGAATTAATTCACTTCAGCATACTTTTAGAAATCATCAATTAGGACAAATGAGAGATTTAAGATTTTTTTTATCTTTCCTGAAAACAATATTTTAATAAAAGTCATTAATTGTGATGAGACATGACAAGATTATTAATTGTGCTATAATAACTGACTTCTACCCTAACAACAAGTCAACCTGGAATTGGGGAGGGGAAAGGAAGAGAGAGACATGAAAAATTACATAGAGGAATAAACAGGGAAACGTAACCTTTTGGCTATTCAAATTCCACTGGCTTTTTCTAAGAGATATTTTGATGCACAATCCTAAGGAGTTTGGTCCTGATTTACTATTTCCATAGGACTTGTTGAGAGTCCTACTAGTAAGGGGCAGAATTAAATATTTATTTTGCACCTCTGGTGGTTCAGTGAATAGGGCCTGGGCCTGGAGTCAGGAGAGACCTGAGTTCAAATCCAGCGTCTGATACTTCCTAACTGTGTGACCCTCGGCAAATCACTTAACCTCTGTTTGCCTTAGTGCACTGAAGAAGGAAATGGCAAACCACTCCAGCATCTTTGCCAAGAAAACCCCATATGAGGTCACAAAAGACACAATTAAATGACTGAACAACAACATGTGACAGACATTAGGCTAAGCACTTTCCAGATATTACCTCATTTGAGACTAACAGCAACCCTGTGAGGTAGGTGTTATTATGGTTCCCATTTTGAAGTTGAGGAACCTGAGGCAGGGAGGATAAGTGACTCACCAAGGGTCCTAAAGCTAGTCAGACTCAACTCAGATCTGAACTGACTTCACACATACTGTGGATAGATCCCCTTATTTTTGCAAGTCCAGATGAGAGATGGCTATATAATTATACAGCTTTAGCTTTTTGAGTGTTTGAACAAATGTTCTTAGGGCTCAGAAATACAAGAATAGCAAAGAACAAAGTGTAAGTGTTTAAAACACACACACAAAAAAACGGATAACGAAATTGTGTATATCCACTTGCTATTCTAATATATGCATTTCTTCTTAAAAATCATCTCGGGCATAGGATATGCAAATACTTATGTGCACAGTAACTTTGGGGGTGGGGGAGCTCCTTTAAGTATTTGAGCATTTTCTGATTAACAGGTTCAGCCAAGGAAAGAAGCTGCAGGCTTTGTTCGACATTCCATATGTTGGGGTGTCTTGTGTTTGTGAGATAGAACCAAGAAGCCACGATGGGCATCCTGAAGGCACATTTTACAGAAGCTAAGGTATTAATTTTTCTGTTGTGATCCCATAAGGAGAGGTAGGATGGCATTACTGAAACAGAGATGGGCCTCAAAACCAGGAGGATTTGGGTTCAATTTCTTCTTCTGACACATATTTGATGTGTGACCCCTGTATCAGTCACTTAGCCTCTCAGTAATCGTATACAAGTCTTTTAAGACTATAAGTTTCCAAAGAAGGTGTTGACCTGCATTGGAAAAAGGAGTTTCCTCACCCAATATTTATGAAATTACAGGTCCAGTCCCTATCCCTAATCCTATATTAGCAGAATATTCTTGCCAATCAATCATAATAACAACAAATTCAACAGACATTTATTTATTAAGCAGAAACTATGTACTAGGTACTATGCTAGGCACTGGGGATTTTCAATTCAGTTAAACTATTTGTGCCAGAAATATAACGTGCCTACTTAATAGCAGGCACTATGTTAAGCACTGAGGTGAAACAAAAAGAGTCAAATGATAGCCCCTGCCTTCGAGGAGCTTACAATCATTCCTCTCCAGGCTACGCTTTGGATTTTATCTGTCATTCACCAGAAACTTATTAGATCTAGAAGTTCACTACAGCCCTAGGTGCAAAATGTAGGGACTAGACACAGTTATGCCTCATTCCTTTCTGGGCTGATCTCTGGACTTTCTGTACCTCTGCCATCCCACCCACTCCCCTCTTAGCTTCCTTTTATGTATTGTCTTCTACCATTAGAAAGTAAGCTTCTTGAGGGCATGGAATGTCTGTGTTTCTGCTATTATGTGTTTTTATAGCACTTAGCCCAGTGCCAAAGATTGCTACATAGACCTTGCTCTACTGAGCTTGCCCAGGCAGTGATCTCCACCCTTATTTATATATATTGTTAATATAGTCTGTATTAATATTCTTTATGTTAAATATTGTTATATAATGTTTTACATTACTTACGTACATACACTTTTTTATTATTATTGTTTGGTTTCAGTTGTGCCTGACTTCTCGTGACCCCATTTGGGGTTTTCTTGGCAAAGATACTGGAGTGGTTTGCCATTTCCTTCTCCAACTCATTTCACAGATGAGGAAACTGAGGTAAATAGGGTTAAATGACTTGTCTATGGTCATGCTGCTAGTACACGTCTGAGGCCGAATTTGAATTCAGGTCTTCCCAACTCCAGGCCTGGTACTCTATCTATTGCACCAACTAACTACTCAATATATACATAGTACTACACTAATAATTAAGTACATTATGAAACTTACCCAAAAAAGCAGAAATTTAGAAAAGGATGAGATAAATATGAAATAATATTTGACCTTACAGTCAATAGAAGGCCACTAGAGTTTATTGAATAGGGAAGTGACATGGTCAGACTTACCCTTTAGTAAAATCTCTTGGGCAGCTCTGGGGAGTTTAGGTTGGAGAAAGGAGAAACCAAACTCAGGCAGGTCATTTAGAAAACTTCTATGATATTCTAGGTGAGATGAGATGAAGGCCTGGACAAGGGGTAGTTGAAGTAGGCATAGAGAGAAGGAAAAGAAAAGTGTCTAAAAAATGATTCCAAGGTCTCAAGCCTTGGAGAGTTGTAAGACTGTGGTACCATTAAAAATGAGTGGGGAAGGGTCAGTTTAGAGGAACAGATGATTCGTTCCATCTTAGAGCTATTGAGTTTGAAGTGCTGAATTGCAAACATTCAGATGGAAATACCCAGCAGGTAGGTGGATCTCTGGGTAGAGGTTCAAGTAAAGATAAAGATTTGATAGTCATCTACATAGAGGTGATAATTGATAAGGACATCTGAGAATGTCTTCATCAGCTTGACAGCAGGGAAGCAGATGGAACCAACAGCTGAGTCTAGGAAAGGTGACAATTGCTCATTGACCTCAGAATATATCTGTTATCTCAGCTTTGCCAATGAGTTAGGAGGCAAGGGGTGTCCAAAAAAAATCTTAAGTTTGGAAAAGAAAAGGAAAGGCAGTCTGAGAGGATCCATGCAGGGAGAAGGAGAGATGCTTGAGGGCTTCTGAATCAATAACCCCAGGGTTACTGTAGTAGCTCTTGTAGTCCTAAATTATATAACCAAGAACCCCAGAAAAGAGGTCCCTGATTCAGAGTTGGAAAAGAGTTTAGAGATTACCTAATACAATCTCCCATTTATCAGAGGAGACAAACGAGACCTACAGAGGTTTAAGAAGCATGCCAAGGTCCCACAGGTGAAGTATCAGAACCAGGGTTTGAACTGGTTCCAATAACAGGTAGAGAAGAAAACATTTCAGTATAAAGAGAAGAAATAGCCATTCTATCTGACTAGTGAATTAGTTCCAGGAAAATCAACAAGGACAGAAAAGCTAGATCAGATGTGAAAGAGAAAGTGTTTCCAGGGAGGGCCCAGAGATGCTGAGAGCTTCAGAAGGGCATGGGACATACCTGCCAGAGGCCAGTGCAGAAGGTCAACACCCTGAAACCCTGGAGATGAAATCTTGGTAAGCTAACTTTCTTTGTACAAGGATTCGGGGAGTATCTGTGAGACCGGAGGGGAGGCAAGTGACTAAAGTCTTAAAACCCTAAGGAGAAATTGGTGGGGATTCGAGGAGGGAGGAACTGTGTCACATCCCTCTGTATCCTTCACAATGCTCAACACAGAGCTAGAACCAAGCAATATACCTTTTCAATGAGTGAAACTTTTTAACTAGAACACCTTTATATTTGGGACTGGAACCCAAATGACAGCTAGGCATAGAGTAGGGGGCAGAACCAAATCAAGAATTTGGGGGCAAATGTAGTTGGAAAGAGGAAACTTCAGGGCACAAAGCCCTAGGGTGTAGAGAGAACCTACGATGCTGCTTGGGGGTAGGGCAGTGAGAGTAGGGGAGACAGAGACGCCAGATTTCTTTCTGTGAACAGGAAGATGGCGTGAGTATCTCCTATGAAAGGAATGACATAGGTCCCTAGGTCTGTCATTACATGTAGGGGATAGAAGGACAATTCACTCCAGTTGAGCACACGTTGTGCCTAAATGAGAGAAGAGGGTTCCATCTTCTAGAAAGTTTAGCCCATTTCTTGAAGCACTGCCTATTCCCTGTAACTTCCTAGCCTCTCTATTAGGACATGATAAGGATAGAGAGGGAGATGGGTGTCCCACTGTGGAGTCAATGGGGAATATGTTACCTGGAAAGAGGTGTCACAGGGATAGGACCCTAAGGGGATCATCGTGGAGCTAGGCAAGGCAACCTGGAAACTATGAGGCCTGAAGAAACTGCTTTGGATCGAGGACCATCCTAGGAGATGTTTCCATATCTGGTGCAATGAACTCGTCACAGCTTGAGGGTTTAGAGAAACAATTACATTACTAAAAACATACTCAGAAATGACCCTAGGCACGAACAACACACAAAAAGATAAAAGCAGCCCATAAAAAGTATCTTGGGGGTTTAAAGGTCTAAAACACTCCCTGCTTAAACCTGAGAGTGATCTTTGCTCACAGGACCTAGAAACCATAACGTTTCAGATCAATGCACCAGGGAGCAAACTACACTGTCATAGCCTCCCCGCTCTCAACAATCCTGGTTGGTGAAGTAGCAGTTAACTCAAGCTTCTCCAGTTCTGCTAGCACCCTGAACCACAATAAAGAGCCAAAAGACTGCTGTGTACACCATTCCCCTCACCCCCTCAAATCAGCACCCTGGAGCAAAGCCCCATTTCCCTGCCCTAGATTCAACTTTAGTGAGCACATAAACACATGCTGAGAGAGAAGCATTCCCAGTACTGGGATCATAGAATCATTTATTTGGAGTTAGAAGGAACCTTAGGAAATAATGAGTCCAATCTCCTCATTTTATAAATCAGGAATATGGTTTCAGGGTTCTCTAAATGACTTTCTGAAGGCCCTACCGCTAACCAATCAATGAATCAATAAATATTTCTCAATTACCTACCATGCGACCAGCACGGTGCTAAGCATTGGGAATATAAAGACAAAAATAGATTAGCTCCTATCCTTACAGAGCTTTTATTATGTTGGAGCAGACAATATATACAAGTAAATACAGAATAAATACAAAGTAAATTCAAAAGAGGTTTTGGAAGGAAAGCGTTAGCAGCTGGGAGACCAGAGAAAGAAGCAGTGTGAGGACTCGAACTCACATCTTCTAAGTGTAAATTCAGTGCTTGGAATGGTACAGACATGTATGAGGGCAGGTAGGTCATGACCATGAGAACTACTTAGGGTCCATTTTTCATTGTTTATTCATTTATTCATTCATTCATTGGATAAACACTTATTAAGTATAATTCCATAAAGAATACACCTTATAAGCTTGAGGGAAAGGGATAAAGTTTAGGTAGAATATGGTCTCTGCCTCCATGGTACCTACAGTCTCATAAGAGGACAATATAGAGTCATAGGAGACAACATCTAATATTACATTTTAAGTACTTTAGACAGTATAAGAGATAGCAGGTTGATAGAGCACTGGATCTGGAGTCAGTAAGACCTGAATTCAAATCCAGCCTGACTCTTCCTAGATGTGTGACCCTGAGCAACTCACAACCTCTGATAACTTGACAAAATAGACCTACTGGATCCCCTGGAGAAGGAAATAGCAATATCTTTGCCAAGAAAACTCCAAATGGATTCACAAAGGGTTGGTCACAACTAACTGAACTTTAGACAGTTGTGATATCAACTGTTATGTGGGATCAGAGCGGGAAAGGTCATTCCCAACTTGGGAAATCAGGAAAGTCTTCATAAAGGTCATAGTATTTCAGATGAATTTTAGAGGAGAAGGAGGGATTCAACTAGCAGAGAAAGGGATGGATGAGTTCCAGAAATGAGGAAGAGCCCAAAGAAAAGCATGGAGGTGGGATGAGGGTGTGTTCAGAGGTAGTGACTGGCTAGAGCACAGAGGGCACAGAAGGTGAGCATGAGAAGATGATCAATGACTTCACCAGAGAAAAGAGTCAACCAAGGAAACCAGCTCTCCCAGGGCAGGAGCTCTGAGCCACACTCCAACTTTTTAGTATTCAGGTTCACTCAACTTCTGGCAAAACACTTTGGGGAAAGGAATAAAAGCTTTGAATGGCTTATTCAAAGGCTTCTTGAGCATCAAATGGCTCCTATGAAATAACATTTTGATCAGTGAAGTGCGACTGAATCTGAGGCAGCAGGATGTGTCAGCAATCTGAGCTGGGGATGATTGAGTGGTGAGAAGACGATACCAAGGCAAACAGGCCCATCAGCTCCGTGTGAGATGGTTTTGCAACATAAACAGATCCCGGGGCCAAAGGGTCTCTACTTCCAGAGATTCTGCCAAGATCCTTGTTGAGAAATACAGCTGCTTAGGAAATATAGTCAAAATGGTAGGCCTGAAGGACAATTGGCCCAATGGGAGCTTCTCTGGATTTCCTCATGGCAGGCTTTTGTGTCGTGGCCCACCAACAGTTCAAGTACAGCCTTCCCAGACCAAGGAAACAAAAGGAACTTGGCACAAAGAGCACTGAGCAGAAAGGTTTCTCTTCTTTCTAGGATGATCTAAAAAGGATATAACATTTAAACTTGGCTTGAAGGGCAGGCAAAGATGGAGGAAGAGAGCATTCCAGGAAGAAGGAACTGCAGGAAAAGCTAGAAAGGTAAGCAGATCATGAAAGGTATTGAATGCCAAACTAGAGTGCAGGTTTTATTTGGAAAATAAAGGTTTAGAGAAGTAGCCCAGTCACAGTTATCCCTTAAGAGGATTTTGAATGAAATTGAAGGAGAGAAAGGGGGGGCGGGGCAAGGAGAGGCAAGGAGACCAGTTAAGAGGTTTTAAGAATAAAGCTGGCATGAAAATATTAAGAGTGTAAATTAAGTTAGAGTATTAGGAATAGAAAGGATGGGACAGATAGAAAAGGTTATTATCATTACCATAAAAATAGATCTGACCATGTCACCTATCTCTCTCTTGTTCATTGTATTCCAGTGGGTCCTTCAGGACCCTAGGATTACATATAAACTCCTATTTAGAGCTTTTAAAAGCTCCTTATAACCCACATCCAGCCTAAGTATCCAAGTTTATTGGACATCATTGTCTTTCACACACTCTATTTTCTGGTCAACTCCACCTGGTTACCAATGCCTATACACCATGTCCCATATCCCATTGCAGGCCTAGAATATACTTTCTCCTTATCGAGGCCCTATCAAATATCTAAGTTCAGCTCCAGTGCCACCTCTCCCAAGAAACCCATGCTCATTCTCTCCTTTTCCCAGTTACTGGTGCCCTCTCCCTGTAAATCACCTCATATTTATTTTGTATTTAATTTTCTATGCACATATTTTAACTCCTACCTTCAAAAGCTTATCAGCTCCTTGAGGTCAGGGACTATTTCTTTTATTTTGCTTTTTGTCTTTGTCAAGCACAGTGCCTGGCACATAATGGGTATCTAATAAATGTTTGTTGAATGGTATTGAAGACTTTATTAAATCTTAATGGAACACTGGAAAATATACATTTGTAATTATGATATACATGAGAACCTATGTTCAAATCCCATCTCTGAAACTTGCTATGGGCTTAGTCTCAGGCAAGGTGCTTAATCTCCTTGGGTTTTTAACTGAGTGCTTACCTTCTCATTTTCTTCATCTATAGCATGAAGGGGTTGGACTAAATGCCTTCAAAGGTGCCTTCTAGATCTGCAATGCTATGATTAGTGTACAAGAGGAAATAAAGCATAATGAATTAGGGCACTGGTCCTAAAGTCAAAAAAGAACCAGATTGAAGTCCTGCCTAAGACATATATAATGGTCAAAATAGTTAACTTTCCAGAGTCTTAGACAACTCCATATAGCTGTAAGTTATAGTTTATGTATTCATACAAGGACATGTTCATTACAAGTGTAAATAGAATCACAAATAGATACCCCCTTCCCCTTCAATAAATAAAATAAGAATAAAGGTGCTCACCCATTGTTTTCATTTTTTATAAGCTTCATTTCATCCTATGATGGTCAAGAATCAATCAACATGAATTTGTTGAGTGCTTACCATATGCCAGGCACTGTGCTGCTGCTGTTATTTGTGCTTCCTTCTCTAAGAGGACCTTAGCATCAGAGAAACGATGCCAAGACGTGCAAGTAAATTGGATTTAAGTGAGGGAGGGCTGTGCAAAGTCACCAGCCTCACTTTCACCTCCAGAGCCTTCTGGGGCCCAGTGTCCAGATACAGATCAGGAGGAATGGAGATGGCCCAGGATGCACCGGGAAACCTTGGCCTTTTCAAGCTAAGGTCTTTAACAGGACTCAGTCTGACTGAGGCAAAGTCTTATTGAGTGATTAACGCTTAATAAGAAATGAGGCAAAGAATGGCCTCTTTAAAAAAAATAGATCTGGCAGAGGAAGACTCTTCAGGTTTCTGGTCAAAACAGAAACAAGTGCTATTTGCATTCACTCTGAGCCAATCAGGGCCCAAACAATGACCACATAGGACTTCGCCTGGGACCTATTATTGGCCAATCAAGGACAGCAAGAGTGATTTGGAGAGCCAGAGAGATTTGGGTTAAGGTTGGTCTTTAAGAGAAAAGCGGAAAAAAAGTTTCAGAGATTAAATATTTATATTCGCTTTGAGAAGAGCACTCGTGGATAAGGGTGCTAAGCACAGGAAGGAAGACATCTTTGTTTGAATTAAACAAGCAAAGAATATCTACTTGAATGATCCTGCTTGAATTTGACTCACCTTCCACCCCTTCATAGATTCACAGGTGATTGCAAACACCTGGAGTGTGGACCTGAACTAAATTTAACCATTTGAGAACTCTATCTCCCAGTGAAGATCCAACCAGAATAGAAAAGAGAACCTTTCCTCACTATGCTGTGGTGTCTCTTATCATCTTTGAATCCTAGAAGGAATTTAAATTTCAAATAAAATAAGATATGGTCAAAGGAAAGATCAGTCTATTTGGGAGAGAAGCAGAGAGCAGAAAGAGCAAACAGGGAGCTGGGGCCACAAAGAAATTATGCGTGCTGTCAATGCTGGTGTAGGTTATCCTAGGCATGAAGTTTTAAAAATTGAAACTCAAAGAAAGGGTCATTGGGGAGGCCAGAAAATGCAGGGAAAGGAAGGAAAGAGAGAATATGCTAGAAGCCAAAAATTTAAGGCTCCTATTTTCTTCTTTTTTTTCACTTCTTTGCCCTACTTGACTGAAAAAAAGGGAAGAAAACTAATGAAGATAAAAGTGAATCTTTACTGGCCCCTTTATTAACTCAATTCCTTCAATTAATACAGGCTAACTAGGTACATCATTTTCAAATACAGCTTTGGACAAATCAGTTACTCATTACACAATTGTGTCATCATAAAATCATAATTTATAACTCCATTTTTTGCAAACATGAGAGGCAGCCTGGTGTAGTGGATAGAGAGCTAGCCATGGAGTCAGGAAGACCTCGATTCAAGTCCTGCCTTTAATACCTACTGGTTCTGTGATCTTGGACAAATCGCTTAGCTTCCCAGTGTACCCAAGCAACCCTCAAGGATTCTAAGTTGCAGATAAGTTCTACATTTCTACACTGGGAGATATATACACAGATGAAATCATATGTCCAGACACAAAAGATAAAAAAACATAGCAGCACAGAAATAAGATAACAGTAGAGTAGAAAGACACTGGTCTAGGAGACCTGGGTCATAGCACAAGCTCTAATAACAGAGATGAGAAGGAAGGAAGGAAGGAAGGGAGGGAGGGAAGGGAAGGGTTTTGTCTTCAGTCTCTCTTCCTTGCCCATAATCAATCAGTCAATAAGCATTTATTAAGCACCTACTAAGTCTCAGGTGCTGTGCAAAACTCTGGGGATACAAAGAAAGGTAAAAGACAATCTCTGCTCTCCAGGAGCTCAAAATCTAATGGGGAAGAGAACAGCAAAAACCATGGACACACAACTATAGATGGGATAAATTGTCTACAGCTTCACAGCTGCCAAAATACTCTTCATAATGCACAAATCTAAGCACGGCATTCACCTGCTGCTAGTTGAAATCTTCACTCGAACTTTTGAGTAGGTTTCACTGTCTACCAAATAAGAGGCAAATTTCTTAGCTCGTCGTTCAAGGACCTCCATAAACTGGCTC
The DNA here is from genome assembly GCF_003287225.1 of Phascolarctos cinereus. Lineage (NCBI taxonomy): Eukaryota > Metazoa > Chordata > Mammalia > Diprotodontia > Phascolarctidae > Phascolarctos > Phascolarctos cinereus. Next base: position 62,247,299 of record NW_027555736.1, on the reverse strand, counting down.
TAACCTCCTTTTCAGCCTTATTTCACTCTATGTGCTTTATCCCAGTCCAATTAGACTCCTCACTGTCCAATCTCATTCCACAACTTTCAACCTCTGTGCATTGTCAATAATCTATTGACTCTATCCCTAGAATAGAGTTCCCATGTGTTTCTATATGTTGAAATCTATCAAGGCCCAGCAAAAATTCTCTGTGCTTCCAACCAGAAATGATTTCTCCCAACTCAAAGATTTCTTACCTTTCTTATGTACTTAATCATTAGATATCTTGAATTAATATTACTTGTATTATATTACCAGGTTGTAAGTTCTTCAAGGAGATAGGAATTCATTTTTTATTTGGCATGGTAGTGGGGGAAAGGCATAGAGAGGTTGAACTGAAGTACTTTCCATGGCATTGGACCTGTGTGCTTTGGTCCATAGGGAGGGACACATGATCCAGCCCTTTGCTTAAAGAGTATGCATGAACAGAGAACCTTAGTTGGTCCATTGGTCCCTGTATGTGGAGAATGTGCTAAAGAGGATTATAGGTTACAGGGAATATGAGATCCATCAGGTGGCTTTGGTTGTTAATGCCCTTTAGGAAGGGACCAGAGTGCGTGTTTCTTGCCACACTGCCCAGATTGTGGACTTCTAACTCCACTCCCCACCACCACCTTCACCACTACTTCCTAACTTTGCTTTCATAGCAAAATTTAGCATAGTGCCTTGTATATTGCTGTGATCTGGAACTATCAGTTAATTGGTGTTGGTAACTAGGGAGTTCCCTACACCATGAATACAGATCAGCAACTCTATCTCATAGTCTTAAAAGCTCACCTGGGGCACCAGGAAGTTAACTGCCCTCCCTCATTGAAATCCAATTCACTTGTATGTTATGGCATCACCTCCCTGATGTCATGGTCATCTTCGAGAACAAAGGACAAACAACCATGACTGATGGGGTTCGTGATGCATCCCAAGAATGTTGGGGCTCACAGGCAGCCCAAAATATTGTGGTGCTTTAGAATGATGAAGAATAGATGTGTGGGTCCCAGCATCCTGAAAAAATTCACTCGCACAATCTCCAAGTTAAAAAGAAAGCCATTTATTAGGGGTAATACACGCAGTGGGCCTGCTCCCATAGGAGGTAGAGCAATTAGCCAGGTTAGGTGCCTGGTATAAATACAATTTGACAGGATAGGGGGTGAGGGAGCAGGAGAATGGGAGGAAGAGCAAGCAGAGTTCTGGAATGCCTGGAATATCAGGTAGTCTGGAGATGTCTTTGTCATATAGATAAACAAGGAGAAGAGGAAAGGGGAAACAGGGTGCTACTCTGCAGTCACATAATTGGGGGGGTGCTTTGTGAAAGCACATAGAAAAGTTCATGGTGGGGCCATCAATGCATAATACATGGCTGGTCATATATGGCATTTTTACCTCATATCTCACATCCTGCCTGCCCCATCTGCCTCAAACACTCTATCTCCCTCATCAGTGATCACACAGCTAGAATGTATTAGAGGCAAGATTTAAACCCAGTTCTTTTTTTTTTCAGCCAAAAACAAGGTTTATTAAAGGTCAGCCATATTAGCTAGACTCTTAAGATGTCTGAGCATCTGTGAGCTATTGTCTAGATTGTAAAAATCTGAGTAGTGGCTAGATTATAAGAATCTGAGCCTGAACCCAGTTCTTAGTGATTCAAAGAGTGGCCCTCTATTCATCACTCCACATGATCTTTCACCTTGCATATATATTTGATGCCTAATAGAGTTTTGTATTACTTTGTATCTGGTAAAAGATGGAAGGAAAGAAAGAAGGAAATAATGAACAAAGAAACAAGAGAATGAAGAAAAGTCTTGTTAAACATCCACACTATGCTGAGCACTTTACAAATATTAGCCCATTGGATCTTCACAATAATGCTGAGAGGTAGCTGCTGTTTATCAATATTCCTGTTTTACAGTTGAGGACACTGAAGCAAACAGGTCAAATCACTTGGTCACACAGCTAGGGAGTGTCTGAGGTCAAATTTGAATTCAGGTCTTCCTGACTCCAAGCCCAGAACTCTAGCCACTGTGTTGTGCTACCTCTCTCCTGTAGTCTGGTGGCTCTTCTTCCAAGTGAAATCTGAAGATCACATATGTCTAGTCTCTTTCTACTGAGGATCTTTTGTATGGCTGGATGCTGACTTAATGGGCATACCTTAACTTCCCTATTTTTGAGATCTTTCAATTGTCCCTAAGCTTTATGGAATAGTACCCATTTACTTTCCAATTATTACAAATATGCCCAAGACCATGGTCCCTCTGCCAGTCAATTAGCATTTATTAAGAGCTTACTATGATCTAGGCATTGTGCTAAGCACCGGGAAATGAATATGTGCATGTGGGTTTATATTTGGAGGGGGAAAGGCAGACCTATGATTTCATTGGTATAAGAAACTTCTCAAGAGGAAACTCCCTCTTCTAATGTGGATGGGGCACAGGTCCTTCAGTTCACTGACTCCAGTTTCCAGGGTTCCACAGACATAAAGTGCATGGGGCAGGACTTGGGCCCAGGTACTCCTCACTCCCAGGACTGGCATTCTATCTGTTTTGCCAGGCTTTCTGAATTCTGAATGGGTCATAAATAATCACCAGCCTAGGGTTTAGGCACATAGGTTATAGATCATTTGCTCACTTCTGAAATCTCTAAATGTGGAGATTCTCCTCTTGCTGACAGAAAACAAGCGAGCGCCTTAGAGGGAAAGACAGGCTCTGGATGCGAGGACAGTCGACAAACCTCTCGGGGAAGCTGGAGGGGGCAAAATCAGTGGCTCCCTCAATCAGATGCTCCCTTCAAAGTCTTCAAGAGCCAGTTTCTTTGAGAAATTGAATCATTTTTCTCCTGAGCCACTAACCATGAGGAGGAAAACTGTCAGCGCAATTCCCCCAGAGCGAAATTGCTGCGAGATTAGATGTTTAACCCCTAGAATCCTCAACCTGATTCATTAAAGAAAGGTCTGGGCAAAAATAAGCAAGACTGGAAGAAAGGGGCTGGAGAAGAATTTTATTGTGTTTGTCTTTTCTCACCTTAAAAGCTTGAGTGGCCTTCCCAATCAAGAATATCTTACAAAATGTACCTCTAAAGTCACAGAATCACTGAAATGGCCCAGTTAGACAAGCCTCAATCATTCAATCAATCAGTACAACATTTTGAGTATCTGCTATGAGCCAAGCCCTGGGCTGAGCACTGCAGATACAGAGATAAATATAAAGAGATCTCTGCCCTTAACAATCTTACATTCTGGTGCAGAAGACATGTAAATAGAGAAGCATACATAGAATTGATTTAAATTTATTACAAGATAATTTAGGAAGGGAGGGCACTAGGAACAAGAGGGGTCAGGAAAGGCCTCATGCAGGAGATGGTGTTCAACTGGCTTTTTTTTTGTCCATTGGAGCATTTTTATTTGTATGTATGTTTTACACCCTTAGAAAAAGAATTCCAGGATTTTTCCTCCTGTGTGTTTTCGTCTTGCTTCCTCATGGTCCATGATGCCAGCTGAGGTTGTAAGCACAATGAACCCAAACTGATGGGATGGTAGCAGATTATTTTGCCACTTTTCTAGATCTTTCAATTGAACATCAAATCTGGGGCTGATTAAACACTTGTTTAATCTGCCCATGAGGTTCACAACAATTTTTCCTGCTCTGTGATCATCAATGATCTCGAATTCGCCAATGTAACCATGCTTCATCATCACAGTTAAGAACCGGACAATTACTTTAGAGCATGGCCTAATTAGAACCTAGTTTTCTTGCTTTTCTGCATTGTTGATGCTTTTGAGAGCATCTGCCAGAACGTTCATGTGCACCATGGTGGCAATGCTGCAAGATGGCGGAAAGAGTGACTTTTTTTTTTAATGGGATTTTTTTTATTTATTTGGTGAAGCAATTGGGGTTAAGTGACTTGCCCAGGGTCACACAGCTAGCAAGTGTCAAGTGTCTGAGGCCAGATTTGAACTCAGGTCCATCGCACCACCTAGCCACCCCTCAACTGACTCTTAAAGCAAACTAAGGATGTCTTGAGGCAGAGGTAAGAGACTACATTCTATTTTCGAGGCCATGTATTCCAACTGGGATTAATTTATTTCCATTCCTCCACATTCTCTTTATTCTCCCCCTCCTTCCCCTTCTTATCTTCTTTTTCTCCAGGTACCCATAGTTCTCTTACTACCCAATCTTTCCTGTCAAGAAGAGGGAAATATCTGGTAAATCCATCTAGTTTGAACTATTAGGGACTCATATGTCACTCCCCTTAGAAGTATTTTCAAAGAGAACTTTAGGGAGATGCAACTGAAAGAGAAAATGCCCTGATAAGAGCATTTCAGGTAGCCATGGAAAAGAGATTTTTTTTTCTATGTCATTTGGAGGGAAGAGGGAACAAGGGTTTTTAGAGACTTTTAGTACTAGTATTGCTAAATGGGGCCTTAAGAGTCACAGGAACACAGATTTGGATCTGTTAGGACTCTTAAAAGTCATCTGGGCCAAATACCTCAGTATACAGAGGAGGAAACTGAGACCCACACAGTTCAGTGATTTTTCCAAGGTCACCCAAGTAAGTGCCAGAACCAAGATTTGAACTCAGGTCTTCAGAATCCAGATCCAACATTCTGCCCACAGCACAATCTACCTCTTCATTTTACAGGTGGGGAAACTGAGCTCCAGAGAAGTGGAGTGAGTTTTCCAAGTTCAAAAAACAAGTTAATGGCCAGATCAAGAATCAAACCCAAATCTTTTGATCTCCACAAGCATCCTTTCCACTACACTGGGATGCCTCTCAAATCTTACTACCCCGGTGACCAACCTCATGGAAGGCTGCAGAGTTCCTAGCTGAGTTTAAGTGGCCACCAGGCACATAATAGAAATATGTTTTGAGATTGGGGTCAGGGTTATTTCCCCTGACATACAAGGGAGCAACAGCCCAGAGAAGCTAAGTGATTTCCACAGAGGTAGCACCAAGAAGCTCCTCTGCTCAGCCTGGCTGGGTTTATTTCTTTGAAACATTCTTGATCTGTCAGCTTTATTTAATAATGTGGTAAGAGAATGTCAAGACTACAGAACTCCCATTGTTCTCCCTTGCTCTTCAGCCTCTGGGAAAAATATCGAGCTGTTCAGCTTTGCTAGTTTGAGAGACCATCTCTAGAAATAAAGAAGGTAGATGTTGGCTATGGAAATAAAATTCCATCCAGATTCCTGCACTAGATCCAACCTGCGGCCCAGCTAGCCCAGGATTCTTTTGCCAACAGCAGCCTCAGGAGCTAAATGATGAAGGAATGGAGGACAGGGAGGCAAAATAAGGGAGGAAGCCACATGCCTCCCAGGAAGATGCCAATTGGAAACTTGTGTATGTTTCTGAGCTTCTCTTATTAGCCATTGATAAATATATCCAAAACCTTTTTAAATTCATCTCAATTCCCTACAAGCACCACCATGTGAGATGAATTCCAAAGCCCACTGGGGCCATGAATATATTTTTTGTATTTCCCCTAGACTTATCTTGCTCTTTCTAGTATTCCATTGACAAATAAATCTTCTTGTTCACCCAATTCATTTTTTTTTTTAGGCTAGGCAATGGGGTTAAGTGACTGCCCAGGGTCACACAGCTAGTAAGTGTTGTGTGTCTCAGGCCGAATTTGAACTCAGGACCTCCTGAATCCAGGGCTGGTGCGCTATCCACTGTGCCACCTAGCTGCCCCTAATTCATATTTTTATAGATCTCAGACATGTCCCCTCTCAGGTGTCACCTTCTAACCCAGAAGGGGTTAATCCTTTTAGACTGTGCTCCTAAAGAAGCTTCCCCTTTAAAACTCTATATTCTACTCCAACAAAACTGAATGATTTACCATCCTCTGTACATTAGGAATAGCAAAATAGGCTAATAGAAAAAGCACTAGATTTAGGATGAAAAGACCAGAGTTCAAATTCTGTTTCTGCTATTTACTACTTGCATAATCTCAGGCAATTTTCTTTCATTCTCCAAGATTCAGTTTCCTCATCTGTAAAATGAGGATTTTTTTAATTGTATGTGCATAAATTCCTTCTAGCTCAAAATCCTATAAATCTATGCCCATTGCTTTCAATTAATCAACAAGGAATTATTAAGGCTTACCATGTACCAGGCACTATGCCAGGCACTAGGGACATATGTAAAGAACTTTCTTTTAAGGCCCTTACATTCCATAAGTACATATATAAATATATAGAGATTAAACATGTGTTTTCTCACATCCAGGCCTTTGTTTTTGTTCCCACAATCTCTATACCTAGGAAGCCCTTCTTACTCACAATTACTACTACTACTACTACTACTACTACTACTACTACTACTACTGATAATAATAATAATAATAAAAGTTTACCTTGATTTTTGCCATTCTTTAAGACCCAACTCAACTGTCACCTTCTCCAGGAAGCCTCTGCCTGTTCTAAATGATTTTCCCTTCCTCTGATCTCACATTGCGTCCTGTACTTCTCTTATGTTATTGTAGCCTATTCTGCCCTAGAGTTATTACATTTTTCAAATAATATTGACACTTTCATGTTTATATCCCAAATATTAGACTTTAAGTTCTATGAAGGCAGGGACCTTGTCTTAATTACCTTTTTACTCCTCCCAGCCCTTGGTGCTATGCTTTAAATGTGATTAATGGTATAATTAATTGTTATTGAATGAGTGAATAAATAGTTATTTGAGTAGTCAGGATTATTTTTTAAAAATTATTGTTTTTTCAGACTAGATCTTCCCATTTAAACCAAGCTGGATGTGCATGGACCTGTTCTCACTGTTGTTCATCACAGAAGCTTTGACCTGACCTGTACTAGTTTATCTTTCTTTTGGCAGCCTGGCGGCCCCCTGCTGATGCAGAGCTCATGATGTTGGCGCAGGACTCGGTACACACAGCCTGATCAGCTTTTGCTTTACTATAGCCCAGAACTCTGAAAATCAAGTGAACCAGCAGCCTTGGTCTCCCCAGTATCAGAGATTATAGGAGTGCACCATCGTACCAAGTCCAGGATTCTAATAAGATCTTACCAGTTCCTTGAAGGTTATCTAGTCTAGCCTCCCATCCGAGGCAGATTATTGGTAATCTAGCCTCATCTAACACTTCTAGGGACAAGAAGCTCACCAGGATTCATTGTTAGATGGCTCTAATCATTTGGCACTAGCTCTACTCCCTGGAGCAGAATATATCCAGTTTTCTACTTTACAGCCCTTCAAAAAATTGAAGATTTGAATTTCCTCACTATTTCCCTCTCTCTAGACCAAGGGTTCTTTACTTAGGATCCTTGAACATTTAAAAAATACATATTTTGATAACTATTTCAAATTGACTGGTTTCCTTTGTAATCTGGTGTTATATTTTATGGATTTAAAAACATTATTCTGAGAAGGGGGGCATAATACCACACTTCCAAAGGGTCCAGGATACATCAAAGTAGTTAAAAACTCCTTCTCAATGCTAAATATACCCGGTGTCTTCAACTGCTCTTCACATAAAATAGTTTCCCTAGTTTCATTATATTCTAATTTCTAGTTTTCTCTAATTTCATTATATCCTAGAGGTAGCATGGTATAATGCAAAGGTTCTTAAAATGTGGTCCAGGAACCCTGAGACCCTTTCAGGTGGTCTGTGAGGTTAAAACTGTTTTCATAATAATACTAATATGTTTATTTTCTAATAACAGAACATAATAATAGATATGATCCACATAAGCAAAAGCTCTTTGGGGGTAGGGAGGAATCCTCAATAATTTTTGAGATGTAAAAAAGGTGCTGGGATCCAACAGTTTGAGAATCAGTGATGATTGCGTGCTGTCCTCAGAATAAGGAAAATCTGCATTCAAATCCTACCTTTGGCACTTACTATCAGTGTGGATCCAGGCAGATCAGTTGAGCCCTCTAAGCTTCCAGGTACAACAAGAATACCCACATTACTGACCTTATAGGGTTGTTGTGACATTCAAAGGGGATCATCTATGTAATGCACTTTACAAACTTTAAACATTATATAAATGTCAGTTATTATTATAAGCATTATATTATGTTGTATTATGTTATGTTATATTACATTACATTATATTATTTATATCATATTACATTATATTATATTATATTATATTATATATATTCATATTATATTATATTATATTATATTATATTATATTATATTATATTATATTATATTATATTATATTATATTATATATATTATTATATTATATATACTATATTATATTATACTATATTATATATTATACTATATTATATTATATTATATTATATTATATTATATTATATTATATTATATTATATTATATTATATTATATTATATTATATTATATTATATTATTATATTATATTTATATTATATTATATTATATTATATTATATTATATTATATTATATTATGTTAATTATGTTGTATGCAACCATAACCACCCAAAATATTTGAGACACTAATGCACCATAGTTTTATGTAAGGATAAGATATTGTTCTCTTGTTTTCTCTTCAGTAGCCTTGATGATAGTATTATAAATATCAATAGCAGCATTTTCTGCCCTACAAACTGAGAGAAGATTTCATTAGCTTTCCTCTTCGTGTATACTGTTTATAGCTTCTGCTGTGGAGTTGTACCAGTCACCCTCCCACATACCTTTCTCTTGACTCTCACCTACACACCAGGTGAGCCCAATGAAGCCAGGCATTGCTTTTATTACAAACCTTAATTTCAAGGCCTAGTACACATGATGGGGCCCTAGGCAGTAAAGAGTGTTGATACTGGAGTGCAGCTATATTCTCTGACAGCGCAGAGGATGGAGGGGGCTGCTTTAGTCCAGTAACCAACAGCCCCTAGCCAGATGCCATGGCTATCTGTTTACCTGTCTCATTCAGTTCTAAATTATTTGATCAGTTTTGTTTGTATGTTTTTTGTTTGTTTGTTTGTTGGGGGGGTGTATGTTTATTAGGGAAGATTAAAGTCTACAGATAGAAATTGCTCCAGAAGAAAGTAAAGTTCATGAAAGGGAAGCTCTAATCCCTGGGCAAATCAGTTTTGTATTTAGGCAAAATAAGTGTCTGCCTACATGGAAGAATCTGGTTCCCTGCCCCAAAACATGTCTCTGAAACTTACCCTTCCATCATTTTCAGGGATTTTGAAGATTTTTCTAGTTTCATTTTAAGCCCGCTTTTAAAATGGAAATACTGCTATGAGAGAATGACAACTATCTGAAATAACTCTGACTATAAGTCTGCTGGCCTCTTCTTAGCTGTCTAAGTGACACGGGGCTTTGTTATACATAAAGATTTTAGAGCAGAGATTCTTAACCTGGGGCCCATAATTTTTTTAAATATTTCAGTATACCTGGCTTCCTTTGTAATCCCACATATTTAATTTTATGCATTTTAAGGCATTATTCTAAGAAGGAGTATACAGGCTTTCCCAGGCCCCCGAAAGCTACCATGACACAAAAGATGTTAAGAACTTCTGCTTTAGGGAGAATTGATTAACACTAGTTGAGAGCAGCATCGCAGGGACAGCCCAGGAGAGGCATCAGAGACAGGGGCTTGAGGTAGGAAGCTGTAGATTCAAGGTAACTTCAAAGGCCACTAACAGGAAACGTATGAAATTATCTGAAGAACATTTTTCTGGCTTCGCACTGCTTCTGACTGTACGTTTACTCCTACCATTGTTGCAACCTAAAAAAACAAACAAATAAAGGGCTTTTAAGTTTGGATTGACTAAATAAAGATCAATGTCATTTTGATGGTTTAGGGGATAGAGTATATTTCCATTCAATTCAATATATGTGTGTGTGTACGTGTTTGTGTGTGTGTGTGTGTGTGTGTGTGTATGTATGTATGTATTTAAAGAACACTGAAAAGTCAGAAGATTTGAATTCTAGTCCTGGCTTTACCGCTAACTATGACCTTGGAAAACTTACCTTCCATCCCTGAGCCTTGAATTTTCTGTCTATAAAGTGAAGGGGTAGCAATAGATGGTCTCTAAAGTCTCTTTCAGTTGTAACACTGTGATTTTATGAGTCAAAGATAATTTTGTCTTGGTGGTGTTGTTCAGTTTTTTCAGTCCGGTCCAACTCTTGGTGACCCCTTTTGGGGTTTTCCTGGCAAACACATTGGAGTAGTTTACCATTTCCTTCTCTAGCTCGTTTAAGAAGGGAGGAACTGAAGAAAACAGGGTTAAGTGACTTGCCCAAGGTCACACGTCTGGTAAGTGTCTGAGGCCAGATTTGAACTCAAGAAGATGAGTCTTCCTGACTCCAGACCCAGCACTCTATCCACTGTGGTCTTACTAATTCCTGTAATGGCCTTTAGACAGGACTGTTGGAAAGGAAAGCAGACAAGGACAATGTAGAGAATGGAAAAGTCAGTGACAAATAGTGTGCAGTGATATGGGGTCGGGATATAACATTTAAATCCCCTTTTGAATAATAAGGTCACAAATCTTTGTACTTTGTGTAATTTGTGACATAAATTATTTTCATAAGAGAAGAGGAAGAGGTAAGAAAAGGATATTTACTCCCTCCAGATGACAATAGAAGTTTTCATGAACCAAACTGAAACACTGCAGCTTTAAAAGACAGCATGAGTGTGTGAACCTACATAACTGATTGACTTACCCTTCAGAAGGTACTTAATAGCTAGCACTTACCATTAGGCAGTCAGCAGCAGATTATGTAATACATACAGGTGTAAATCCTCTCCCTGTGGGTCAAATTAGGAATTGCAATAGTTCCATCTCTAATGGAAATAGGGAGGCAGCTGTGGTGCAGAGGCCTGAGATGGGAGTCTCACTATCATAGTTAGAGCTGGCCAAAAAAAAGTCCAACTTCCAGATTTACAGATAAGGAAACTGAGGCACAGAAGAGACAAGTCACTTGCCAAGTACCACATAGCTAATATCTGAGGTAAGTTTTAACTCAGGCATTCTTAGGTTTTTTGTTTTGGGGTTTTGTTTTTATTTTTTTTTTTTTACTCCAGGTTTTATCCAAGCTAAAAAGGCCTGGATTTGAATCTTGGATCTACCTTCTATGACCTTAGGCATGTGTGCATGCCCTCAGACAAGGCATTTCCTAAGGGTTAGGGAATGAATGACAGTCAAAGAAATCTCCCCTCACCTCAAGGAGCTTATAGTCTATTGGAGGAATCCAGTGTGTACAATTTGTCTCAAATTTCCCCATTTGTCAAATGCAGAATTGGACTGAACAATTCTAAAATCCATTCCAGCTTCAGTGCTGTAGAACAAAGGACAGTTCAGGGGATATGGCTGCTCTCTCTCTCTGGTCACCCTCATTTGGGGATGTAGATTCTTTGAAGACAAAGAACATTCTTATTTTAGTATAATTCTCAGTACCTAGCATCAACACCTTGCATATGATAGGCCTGCAAAAATGTTTTTTTGGTGAAATAAATGAATGAACCTACAAATCTCTAGCTTCACCTAATCCATAGTTCCACAATCGATTTTCTTCAATAGATCCAAGCTCCTATTAACATGGGTCGTCCTTCCTATGGTGCAGTTTACACCCCAAACACAGCTGCTTATTGGGTCCATTGTTTTGTGGGTCATTATGGCCAGCAATCCATCACTTCTCATCTGGAGGTAATGATCCCAATTCATTACCACCAATCATGATAGGATACTCCTCAGGCAGCAGACCAAGACCATACTAGAAACCTTTCCAGCTTGTACTCTGCTCCAGTTTTGGTCCCCCCCAAAAAAAAACCTTTCACTTACAGTTCTTCCATTAGATTGTAAATTCCTCAAGGGAAGGGATTTTTTTTTTACTTTTCTTTATATCTCTAGAAATTAGTTCAGTTCCTGACACACAAGAATAGGAACTATACCTCTGATTTCATTGGTGTCAGTAACTCTACATGAAGAAACTGCCTTTACCGACAGCCTTGAAGAGCTGCCCAATGTACTGAGTGTAGTTAAGTAACTTATCTAAGGTAAAACAAGTATGTGTCAAAGGTAGAAGATGAACCCAAGCCTGGCTTGATCTGAGGCCAGTTCTGCCCCATACCGTCTGTCTACGTGGCATACAGCAAGTTCTTAATAAATATTGTTGATTCACTGACAAATTTATACCAATTTATATGCATCTTGTCCAGCACCAACCACTGAGATAAATTTCATGTTACATCATTTCATCTCCATGTAATCATTTGTTACATTTCCCAACCTTCAGTACCTAGCCCAGTGTTCCCAACCTTAGAAAGTACTCATATACTTGTTGACTGACAATCTACTGCGTAAAAAGCAGACTACATTTGTTTGGGGGTGCACTCAAACCTTAAGCCCTAGGGGAACCCTGAATTCAAAACTGAATTAAAAAGCAACCGTGATTTTTTTCCCCTTCTGTAGCAAGTACAAGCAACATCTCCCCCACCAGACAAGGGGCCTGCCTGTCATTATAATAGGGAAAGTAGGGACCTGCCAGAAGTAGACAAGGAAGAAAGAGAAGGCTTGTACTGTGCACACAAGATACCCTAGAGATACTCCCTGGCTCCCTGCAGTCCTCGTGCTGGAGCGAGTGGTGGTAGTTGTTTGATCCATCAGTAACACCAGATATTAAAGGAAGTCAGGTAATGGGGATAGTGATGATAACTCACATTTAAAAAGCACTTTAAGATTTACAAAGCATTTTTCTCACAACAACTCTATGAGATACGGAGAATTAGTATGGCAATTTACTATGTGCCCTGTCATACAGGAAATCCTTATGTGTAGGCATTATTTTTTTCACTGTGTTTACATACATAGCACGTGGCGCACAGTAGTTAATTAATATAGTCTTGTATGAGTGAACCCCTTAGTTGCTGGGTTTCTCTCCCTCCTTCCCAATTTCTCAAATCTAGACTTCTCTACTTATATATCTCCCTTAACAGATTGCAAGCTTCTTGAAGGCAGGAACTTATTTTGTTTTGTCTGTATTTCCACAATGGCAAACCCTCCCACACTTGCTGGTTGACTATCTGTTTGAACAGAGTAGGTGCTTAATAAACGATTGTTGGATTGAATTAGACTGGATCCTCATTTTAAAGATTGTTGTTGTCATTCAGTCGTTTTCAGTTATGTCCAACTCTTTGTTTTATCCACTGTATCACACCAGCTATCTTTGGTTAGGTACCATGGGAAGGCTGCTGGTATAGCTCTCAGATCAAACAGGCACATATTGGGTTTTAGAGAAAGAAAGAGTTTTATTTATGAAAGCTACTGATGTACTGGAGAAAGACTGGTTGAAACTGAAAGCCTCAGAGCAACTATAGAATCTGAGGCCTTTGGGCTTAGATCTTCTACCAGCTTTGCTACCTATTTATTATATGATCTTTCATCCTTCAAGTCTCAGCTTCCTTATTTTGAAGACAAGGGGACTGGGCTAGGTCTAGGGTTTGAATCTTTTTGGTGTCCTGGAAACCTCTGTTAGTCTGGCAAAATCTATAGAGCCCTTCTCTTTCTTAAAATAATGTTTTCTTAAAGAATTGAAGAAAATGCTAAATTTCAGTTAGAGGTTAGTGAAAATAAAGATGAATTTTGTTTTTCCCATGTAAGTTCACAGACCCTTTGTAATCTCTCCACAGTCACAGGGAAGAGGCACTTGGGGGCCTCAATTACAAACTTCTGGACTGAGTGGTCTTTTCCATCTGTAAAGCATATTCCTATGTTTTGTGTGTGTGTGTGTGTGTGTGTGTGTGTAGGAGGGCAGTGTTCAGAGTTCTCTATATCTATCCAGAGGCGTGATTCCTCCTATCTGTAAATGATATACAATCTGCACCATAGAGCTTATTAGAGATTTAGAGCTCAGAGAGGCCTTGGAAGCCATTGAATCCAACTCCCACTTTTTAAAGATGAGGAAACAGAAACACGCAGAAGTTAATAATTTGCCTAGGGCTGCAGCTAATAGAGGCCTGAAACAGGATTTGAACAGAAGCCTTTCTGACCTAGGGGTCAGCTAGGTGACACAGTGGATAGAGCACCAGGCCTAGAGTCAGAAGACCTGAGTTCAAATCCGGCCTCAGATACTTACTAGCTGTGTGACCTTAGGAAAGTCAGTTAACCTTGTTTACCTCAGTTTCCTCCTCTGTAAAATGAGCTGAAGAAGGAAATGGCAAAGCACTCCAGAATCTTTGCCAAGAAAACATTAAATGGGGTCACAAAGAATCAGACCTGACTGAAATGACTCAACTTTCTGATTCCAAATCCAGTGGCCTATTCACTATGTAGCACAGAGAAGTAGAATAAGGAAAAGAACCAGAGCTGTAAGTAATGATGACAGCTATGACCAGATTTGACCAGGAATTGCTCACCTAAATTCTACCAGTGGAATGGACTACCAATTTCTTAATCCTAGAGAACAATACCTAATACATAATACGTAACAAACTGCCTCGGGGGAAAAAAAAACTTTCTTCTCCCCACCTCCTACCCCACCCCAGGACTCCCAATCCCAGGACTTGGGAATATTTGTCTTGCTAAAGCAGACTTTGCCCTTACTACCTCTCCACATTTTTTTCCTGCCCAACTCCTAAACCCCATCTCCCTCTCAAGCCATCTTGCTCCTACTGTCTCTTGGTAGTCCTATAATCCAGTCCTGGAAAATGCTTTTGCCTCCCTTTTTCTAAATGCCATTTTGGGAGAGAATGCCCCCCTCTGTATTTCACTCCCCCCAGGGCTTGTGGGGCAAATGTCAGGCTCCCTCACATATTGGAAATCAGAAAGAGATTTTTTTTTTTTGGCCAGGGAAAGGTTACATTTTCAGCAGCATTACCCTCATTCATCTTCTGGCAAGTGCAAAGGGAGGATTATGAGCAGGATTCCATAAAGTCATGCAAAATTAATTAGCTATGATTTCGCTGCTGAGCTGCCAGGTAAATTTCACAGTCTTACCATGCTGCGTTCTGTGCGTAAACATGGCAATAACGTGTTATTTGCACTCTTAATATTCTATCATCCTCTACGGACCAGGAAGTAGAAGAATTAGGAAAAGGCCTAGATGTCAGGGCTTGGTTTGGAATTTGAATGTATTCAGATGTGGTAATTGTATGACAAATGGCTGAAGAAATCCCATCAATTTTCCAGAATTCTGATTATTCCCAGGCTCATTTCCACTGTCCTGCCTTTCCAAAGAAGTGGACCAGCTAGTCACCACTGGGTCTAGGTCACTTTTCAAGGTCAAAACTGTCCTATAGCCTCCATAAGCCATGGATTGAATCAGTTGACATAAGCCTTTCTAAAATAGTGTAACATTTTGAGGTTGAAGAAGGTTAAACACATACACAGACTCCTGCACACACCTGTGCTCAGAGCTGCTGAGTTTCCCTGATAATAAGCTCACCTGATAACATTGTGGATGGACAGCAGTCTCTAGAGCCCCACTCAGAACACAACCTCTTCCAATTAATGACCTGCATTATTCTACAGCAAAAGATTTTGCTGTTGAGCATTTATCAAAATATCAATGCTATGTCATTTATCTCTAATATTCTAAATGGGAGGAAAACCAGCAAATTTTCAGAATTAGCCTACATGATTAATAAGATGCACTATTTCACAACCATTCTAGCACTGTTGTGTCTATAAATTAACTTTGACAGCCTTAGAAAATATCCTTAGCTTGCATTGGAAAAGTTCCCAGTAACCCTGAGGCACCCTTCCAGACACCTAACCACATCCTCTCACCCCCAGAATGGGGATAGTTTTCCTGCTTCACCACACATAGAAGATGGATCACACCTACCCGTTTTGTTCTGCTTGACTATGCATATATATTACAAGGAATTTTTTTTATAAAGGGAGGGGCAAGTAGAAGGGACAAAAAAAGGTTTAATAATTGAAAAAAATACTTACAAATACAAAAAGATTTGTGCTACCCACCAAACCCCTTCAAATACACCTTCAATAAAATCCTCTTAATACACATGACTTATGGAAGGTTTTCCTCCGCTACTAAGCAAGAACACCCCATCCAGACCAGACAACAGGGCCTCGGTTTCCTTACTTCTTATGTGGCAATCTGGTTTTCTTATTATTTCTTGTTCACAACACTCCATGTCACATCTTAATGCTTTTGCACTAACCATCCCCTATGCCTGGAACACATTCTCCTATCACCTCTGCTTCTTGAAATTAGTAATTTCCTTCAAGACTTGAAAGGTACCATCTAGAAGGCAACTTGCATTTACCTTGTATCTGTTTTGTGTTTACCTATGTATGTGCATGTTGTCTCCCTTCCCCCCACCCCCATAGAATATAAGCTCCTTGAGGACAGGAATTGTTTCACTTTTATCTTTGAAGCTACAGCCTTTCAGAGTAGGAGTTCTTGATCTGAGGGCTATGAATTTTTTTCCTTGATAACTGGGTTTAAATATCATTATTTTCCTTTGTAATTTTACATATTTTATGCATTTAAAGATATTATTCTGAGTAGAGGCTTCATTAGACATTGCCAAAGGGATCCAGAACATAGAGAAAGATGAATAAACCCTGTCCTAAAGCAGTGTTTGCACACAGTAGGTTTGGAGCTCCTAGGTGCACAGTGGAGAGAGTGCCAAGCCTGAAGTCAAGAAGACTCATCTTCTTGAGTTCAAATCTGGCCTAAGACACTTACTAGTTGGGTGACTCTGCACAAGTCACATAACTGTTTGTCTCAGTTTCCTCATATATAAAAGGAGCTGGAGAAGGAAATGGCAAACCACTCCATTATCTTTGCCAAGTACATTCTGAATGGTGTCACAAAGGGTAGGGCATGACTAAAACAACTGAACAACAATAACAGATATTCAATAAATATTTGCTCCATTATTTATTGATTGATTGTTAGACCTATCAATAGAGCTATCGATAGGTTGATTGATAGAAGTGAGAGGGAAGGAGAGAGAGAAGAACCAGCATAATCCCATCTGTGTCTACAGCTACTCCAGGTTGTCTATACTGCTGGAGTATCAATGAATTACTCAAATATATGGAGTTTGAATTAAGATGAAAAGAAGGCATAAAGATAAAGTAGGAAAGCATTACAATAATCCAGTTGAGAGGTGATGTCTATGTGGGCAGAAAGAAGAAAGATGTGAGAGATAATATCAGATAGAAATGACAAGATTTGGCAGCTGCTGAGATAGGTGAGGTGAGGAGTTGAGAATAATGGCAATCTAGACCTCTGGAGAACTCCATAGGAATTCACATTATCCAGGCCTCATGGGTAAGGAGGGCTGCCTCTTCTACATGCTTTTCCAGAGACACTATTAATGTCTCCAGGAATAATCCCTCATCATTCTCAGGATCCCTTCCAAAGAAAGAAAGGAGAAAAGCTTTGAGGCAGCTAGGTAGCACAATTTACAGAGTGCTGGACCTTTAGTCAAAGAAACCTGAGTTCAAATCTGACCTCAGGCACTCTATAGCCATGTGATCCTAAGCAAGCCACTTAACCTTTGTCTGCCTCAGTTTCCTCATCTGTAAAATGAGGACAATAATAGTACCTACCTCCCAGGCTTGAGAGAATCAAATGGGATAATACCGATGAAGTGCTTTGCAAACTTTAAAGCACTGTATAATTGCTAGCTATTCTTGTTATCACTATTATTATTATGGAAAGGTCAAGAGCCCAAGTCCTCGGGTTAAGATCCCCTATGTAGGTTGGTACAAATTGTTGCTCCTTGCAATTTTCTGAACTTGATTTCTCCAATCAATCAATAAATCATGAAATATTTATTAAGTACTTACTTAGAAAGCCAAGTACTCTACTAGAGTAGATATAAAGACACAAGTGAAGCAGTCCCTGCCATCAAGGAACTTCCATTCTAAATGGGAGAGATTCCATGAACATATATAGCTTTGTGCAAAATGTGTACAAATCAAATATAAGATCACCTAGAAGAAGAAGGTACTAACAGCTGGGGTACTTAGGAAAGGCCTCATGCAGTTGGTGGAGCTTGAGTTCAGTCTTGAAGGATATCAAGGATTTCAGCAGACAGAGGTCTAGTAGGAGAGCATTCCAGGAAAGGAGAAGAGCCAGCACAAAGCATGGAGATGACAGATGGCTCATCTTTTGTGAGAAATGCAAATAGGCCAGTATGGCTAGATCATAGAAAACTTGGAAGGGAGCAATGGGGAAGTATATTGGAAAGGCAGGAGGGTCCATGTGGTAAAGAACGTTACATGACACACCGAAGCATTTATATTGGATCACAGAGGTAATAAGGAGTGACTAGAAAATACAGAACAAAGGGGTGAACTCATCAGACTTGCATTTTAAGAAAGTCACTTCAGCAGCAACGAGGAAGATGGATCAGAGTGGGGAGAGGCTTGAGACAGGTAAGCCTATGGGAGGCTATTGTAATAGTCCAGGCAGGAGGGGGCAAGGGGCTGAATTACAATGGTGGCTGAGTGAGTGTAGAGAAATGATCATATCTGAAAAATGTCATGGGGTCAGAACCAATGAGATTTGGCGAATGAAAAATAGAAACAATAATATTTGCAATACTTATTCCTTAGGGTTGCTGTGAGGAAAAAACCATGGAAACTGAAAATGCTGCATAAATGTAACTTATTGTTATTATGAATCTTGAATAAGAGACTTTCAAAGATGACACTTTGATATCCAAAGAAGGTGGAAAGCTAGTTAGGCAAGAGACTGGCTATGAAGAGGTGGAGAGGGGGGAAGCGTAATTACTTGCTATGTGGAAACTTTTTTTAAATAGATGATACTCCAAGCAAAATTATGGGTTTTTTTAAGTCATTGAAGTTAGAACTCAAAGAAAATATATTGTCCAGTTCAATCCTTTTATTTTACAGATACCACAGAAGCATATTGTTTCTTTTGGACTATTTTGAGTCTTTCATGTGATTCTTGTGTTGTTTATGGACTCCTGTGAATCCTTTAGCATCCACTTTCATTTTCAGTGGGATGAACTCCCTGTCCTATACACAATAAATGCATTTTTTATCTTAAGTGTTTGTAAATGAGCTGAGAAACTTGTTACCCACATCTATGAAGACCTAAATATTCTGAGATACTCCAGAGGAATCTCTGGATTGGGGCGATATAAAGCCAAAGAAGAGGGATTTCTTAAATACTCTAACCCAAAAATCGAACAGTAAAGTAAAATACTGCCTTTAAAGATTCTCCCCAAATAAGTTACCTCCCGTGGATTTGTTAAGATCATGCAAGTGTTCTTGATATAATCAACCACAAATATAAAAACTTTGTTCAATTAGCTACTGACATCAACATCAATTAATACATCAAATGGGAAAGTATTTATTTGTTCAATGGTAACTACCGCAGAGGCTGGCCTTGAAACAACCAACAGAAGGTGGGTTCCTTCTTGACAAACAGATTCTATAGACACTCCCCTTTTGCCGGTGACATCATACTTCTATCTTTCCTTCATACATACACACACCTAAGTCCAGTAAGACTTGTCATTCTTGCCTCCATCATAAGTTTCTTAGCCATCCCCTTCTCTCCACACACATAACCTCTATGTAATTCAGGTCCTTATCACTTCTCTCCAGAACTATAGCTATAGCCTCTTAATTGATCTTCTGGTGTCCCCTCATCTCCAATCCATCCTTCATACAACTGCTAAGTTGGTATTCCTATAGGATCATATCACTTCCTGCACATGAAGTCACCATGGTTCTCTGTTCTCTAAGAGAAAATACAAAACTCTCCTACCTGGAATTTGAAGCCTTCCACAATCTGGCTCCCACCTGCCATTCCAATCTTTCACAGACTCACCATTCTAGTCAAAGTGGTTTGCTACTTATTCTCCATACACGATATTCCATTTGCCACCTCTGCGCCTTTGCACAGGTGGTCCTTCACTTCTGTAATGTTCTCTCTCCTCATTTCTGCTTCTTAAGATACCAGTAAAGCACAACTCAGATGCTAAATGCTAGATGAGCATGAGGTCTTCCAAGATTTCAACAGTTGTTAGAGTTCTTTTTCCATCTTGGAATAACTTTGTATATTCAGGTTGTCCCTCTCGCCCTCCCTCCCGCCCATTAGAATGTATGCTCTTTGTGGGAAGAAACTATTGTTTCTCACTTTGTATCACGCTGAAGCTGGCAAAATATACTTTGAGGGAATAGGTGGTAATAGAATCTATTACCTGTAGGATGAAATAGGAACTTCTCTGTTTGTCATTTAATACTCCTCACAACTTAGTCTCATCCTTCTTATGTTTGTTTGAGGACCCAGAGTCACTCAGAACAGTGTATCAAATGAGATGAAATGTGCAGCATTGCAGACTTTAAAGTCCCACATAAATGTTAACAATGATGATGATAAGGAGGAAGGCAATGATACCCATTTTATAAATGATGAACCTGAGGCCCAGGATAACTAAGTAATTTGTCCATAATTATACAGCTAATCAAAAGTAAGGATTCAAATCCAGTAATGTACTCAAAATCCATTATTCTTCCCAGATATATCATGCTTGCATCTCCCTTACTTTGCCTGTTCTCTTACATTTTTTTTGGCTAGGCAATGGGGTTAAGTGACTTGCCCAGGGTCACACAGCTAGTAAGTGTCAACTGTCTGAATCTGGATTTGAACTCAGGTCCTCCTGACTCCAAGGCCGGTACTCTATCCACTGCACCACCTAGTTGCCCCTCTATTACATTTTTAAGTACCTTATATACAGTAGGTATTCAATAAATAAATAAGATTTTAGCTGACCAGAGTTTAAATGCACCATTACATCTCAGACTGAAAAACCTTTTAGGGACAAAAAAAAAACCCAAAAACTATTGGTCTCTAATGGTGGCATTTCAGGCTCCGATGACAAGCAGTGGAAAGATATTTTGGGATAGTTACAGGAGCAGGGAGACTGGCCCCACCATGACTCCAGTCATATAATAAAAGAAGCCACATGCAGTATTCTGTTATTTCAAAACCCTGTTACACCTCTGTCCTCTCAAAAAGGTTTTGACTTTTAGAGGTCATGAGTAAGATGGCTCATGCTGTTTCACACACACTGCCCACAGAGTCAGTTGGTAACAAGCTAACTTTGCCTCCAAACATACTTTTTTAGAGAGCTAAACCTAATCTGTGTGTACGTATATGTGTGTAGACTCACGTGCACACACACTTACATACACACACACACACACACACACACACACATACACACACACACGGCCCAGTTCTATACAGTGCCTGTCTCCACTTCCTAGGAAATCCCCTTACATCCTGACTATGAAGCACAACCTTACAAAAAGATCAAATAGAGCCAGCAGAGAAACACTTCCACTAAAAATAAATGAGGAGAGGAGAAAAGAAGAAAGGAGAGGGGAGGGGAGAGAAGAGGGGACGGGGGAAGGGAGGGGAGGGGAGGAGAAAGGAAACCCTGACTTCATTGTGACTTTTTTTCCATTTTCATACAACACTATCCAAAAATCACCTAGCAGCCAGGGGTCAATGGTCTTCTAAGATGTGCTTTCTAGGTCCCAGGTATGGTATGGTAATTACTTTTACAAACTCTTACATTTTGCTTGAATAGCTAAAATTAAAATTACAGCTGCTCTCAGTCCCTGGCCTTTTCAAAATTTGAATCCAGTTTTGTGTTGACTTTTTTTTTCCTTCCACGACTTGGGAATGCTGGCTGTCTTAGATTCCAAGTGGTCTATATTTTCTGGGAAGTAAAAACCAGAAAAGCCTTGGACTTTTTCCCTCAAGATGAAGTATAGCAGTTCAAACATAGTTAATGGTTTGGCACCCTCCTTCATTAATCAATCAATAAGCATTTCTTTAAAAACTACTATGTTCTAGCCACTATGCTAGGCACTAGGAATACAAAAACAAAAATTAAATATATTCAATCAGCTAAAATACTATGCACGTATATAGATATACACCTACATGCAGACATACACACACACACACACACACACACATATCTTTATGGATATATACATGTATATTATATATACATGTATATGTATTGTATATACACACGTATATTATATATACATGTATGTGTATTGTATACACACACACATGACTAATGTAGGCTCAATTCAATCAAATGCCAGTCTCCATTTCCTAGGAAATTCCCTTTGGAAGTATATATGAAACATAGATAGGTAGAGAGATAGATAATTGGTTTCCTTTGTAATCTTATATGCATTAAAAACTATATATATATTGTGTATATATATATATGTGTGTGTATGTGTGTGTATGTGTGTGTGTGCGTGTATTTGTATGCATATACACATTTAAAATATGTATATGTAATATATAACATATGTGTATACCTTAGTTCTTAAACATCAACTATGGATGGAAATGCCTTTTGCTCTGAAGGAGAAATCGAAACAGAGCCTTCCTGGAGCAGAAGGACCAGAGAAAGCTCCTGTCCTTTCTTCCCACTCCCACCATCTTCCATAATTGAGTTGCAAGCGTTTACTGAGAGCCCTATTCTCCAATGGGGTCACGGGGAAAATTCTTTTTCTTACTGTTCTGGTCCTCACCACAGATTTCCCTTCTGAATCGTGGTTCAAGAATTATGTCACTTTGAGGAAGGTTGCAGAGGCCTCCTACAGGGAGCACCCCTACAGGACAGGTGACACCCTTAGTCCTGAGGTAAAGGAAAGAGGCCAGATACGGGTGGATACCTCTTATATTCTTGGCAAACAACATATTTCCCAGACTAGTCTGAAGTCTTTACAGCTTTTTTTCCCCCTTTGGTTAAGAATTTCAAGGCCATCCAGATACTTCTTCTAGTTATTCTTTCTAGAATTTCAGGTAATTTGTTTTGTTTTAAAGCAGACCAAACCCAACTGAAGGAAGAGGTGCTTTTCCTCTACCTCATTCAAGGCAAGGTCAAGAGTTTAAGGCATCACTCACATTCTAGGAGCCACTTTGCTCATTTTTTTTTTATCTCACTTCTTGGAGAATGAATTCGACCCCCATTTCCTCAGGAAACATACACCTCTAAGATCCTTCCCTCTTTTATGGCCTAGGGAGGGCTGACTATATT
Organism: Phascolarctos cinereus; assembly: GCF_003287225.1. NCBI lineage: Eukaryota > Metazoa > Chordata > Mammalia > Diprotodontia > Phascolarctidae > Phascolarctos > Phascolarctos cinereus. The sequence continues at coordinate 62,224,264 of NW_027555736.1, read as the reverse complement.
CTATGGAAATAAAAAATTATAGATTTGTTCCCTCAGTTTGCACACAGTCAACAAGAAACAGCTAAAGGTATAGTAAATGGCTCCATAAAACCATGCTTTGTGGTGGAGAAATCCAAAGAGCCTCTCAGTTTATCTTCTTCCAGGAGTCAAGCTTTGGGATTGATTGTTCAAACAAAGCTTTTCAGAAATGTCAGAAACAATCACTTAGGAAATGGAATGACTCAGAAGATAAGCCATGCTCTATTAGGAAACCTTTCACCCACAGGACAAGTTCAAATCCAGCCAGCGGGTAACCTAGTCATTATCATGAATGAGTTTTTAGAAGAAATTCACTTGACACAATGATTTTCATCCCAATCTTGTTTCCCCTGGGGAAGAAGCAGCCTACACATCAAAAGTGTAGATCTAGTAGAAAATTTACTCTTCAAATAGATTTTTACAGGGACAAAATTTCTTCCTTTGATAGAACTCATCTCCAATAGATTGGTCAATTAATCAGTAAAGAAATATAGAGCACATCCTGTGTGTTCATCCTGGAGTGCTCTCCCTCCTTCCTCTACCTTTTAGAATCTCTATCATACTTCAAATTCACTTCAGGTGCCACATCTTACATGAGGCCTTCCCTATCCCCAACCCTCCCACAGCTGCCAATAGCCCTCACTACCAAATCACTTCCTCTTTATCCTCTGTATATTTTGTATTTACTTATATGTGTTCAATACTTATAAACAGGTATTATTAACCTTTTCTGTGTCAGGGACCACTTTGGGGATCTAATGAAACCTGTAGACCCCTTCTCAGAATAATGTCCTTAAATGCACAAAATCAAATTCATAAGATTACCAAGGAAACTACTTATCTCAATAATAGATAGTACTTATATAATGCTTTAAGGTTTGCGAAGCACTTTGTGAATGCTTTCTCACTTTATCCATCTAAGAACCCAGGGAGGTAGGTGGTGTTAATATCCCCATTTTACAAATGGGGAAACTGAAGCAGACAGAGGTCAAGTGACTTGCCCAAGGTCACACAGCTAGGAAATGTTTGAGGCTGGATTTGAACCCAAGTCTTCCTGACTCCAGGTCTACTGCTCTATCAATCACACCACCTAGTTGCCCATTGAAATGTAAGGGGGTGGGATGTATGGGTGATGTTTTGCTTTCCCATGTAGGTTATGCATGCCCATATGAGTCTATCTAAATGTACTTACAAGTAGACAAGAATCATTATCTCTAAAATCTCCTCCCTGTCCCCCTACTTTTCTCCAGGTAAAAACGTGATTACTGCTGGAAGGCAAAGTAGCAATTTGGTGCCAGTAGCTGGCCATTGCTCTTCACAGAGAGAGGAGGTATTGGGCTAGAGTGATCTCTATCTGCTTCCTTCAAGTTATTGGTCATGGAGAAATGGGTGTTAGGTTCAAGCTAAGCTCCTGATCACTATTCCTTAATAAGGAACAAGCTATATATTCAAGGCTTGACCAAATACCAGTTCCACAATGACCACACATAGCAAATAGCAAATAAATCCATTTATTCAAGTCAAAAACAAAATAGAAATCAAAAAAATAGTGTACATATGAGAATACATACTAAACAACACAGATTGAATTAAATTTCCCATTAGGAGTAAGATTACTTAGATAACAGAAAGTACCTAGTCTTACCTTCTAGTGAAGCAAGCTGGGAATAAAGAAATCAAAGTTCTACATGTCACCTTCTTCCAAGAGTCTTTCTCCCTCTTCAACAACCTGTAGATTGGAATGATGCATCTTTTCTCTTGAAGTCGGAAGCCAGAAGAGCCTGGCTCTCTCTTCTTTCCTGCTCTCACCAACTCCTCCTTCATACAGAGGTAGAGCATTAATCTCCACCAGTGAGAAGAGAGATCCATACAATTGGCTCTTTGAGCTAAGAGTTACAGAAATAAGGGGTGGCCATCTCTAATTATGCTGATCTATATCTTGCCACTGGACCAGTTGGCTGCAGAGGAGAAAGTGAGGCTGGCGACTTTGCATAGCCCTTCCTCATTTAAATCCAATTCACTTGCAAGTCATGGTATCACCTTCCTGATGTCATGGTCCTCTTTGAGAACCAGTGATAAACAATAACAACAGAAATAAAGGCAGATTGTTTCTTCTTTCCAAGCTCACAGACACCCTTCCCTCCAAAAAAAAAAAAAATCCATCAATTATCCCTTGGGGATGTGTAGGTCACATACTAAAAACCTTTGCTTACTACAACATAAGCTCCTTGGGGGCAAGAACTGTTTTGTTCTTGTATTTGTATCTACTATGCCTAACTGTGCTTGGAATATAGCAAATGCTTCCTCTAATGAAAATGATCTTGCATGTACAGTCTTTAAAAAGTCAAACAAATCAAGAAATTGTATAACAGGAAGAGAAAAGGCCTGGTCATATGGCAACAATGATGACAAGTGGACAGCCAGAGTGCTCCTCTGGTACCCTCACAGTGTCAGGTACAAATTAGGACAGCTTCTAAAACATTCCATCAAATGAAGAATAATAGGTAAGCAAAGACAACAGTCACACAAGGTAGGCAGGCATGAATGGATCATGATCTTCATTTTTGGAGGGTACTCTAGAATTAATTAGATCATGGATATTTGAGTATTCAAAATTTGCAATGAAAATAGTTCAACAAATACTTTGTCTGCAATAAACACATAGAAAACATATATTTTTAGTTATCTTATATGTGTAGATGAAGGAGCATGGTGCAATGGAAGGAGAGCTGAATTTGGAGTCAGACGACCTGGCTCTACACCAACTCACTATATGACCTTAGATAAGTCACTTAGCTCTCTAGGTCTCAGTTTCCTCAACTATAAAATTAAGGGGGTTGACTAGTTCGCACTGAAAAATCACCTCCATCTCTAAATTTATGGTCCTAAGATCCTATGATTTACAAAATCAAACTTCATTTAAAAGCATTTCTAAATTCATGGTATATTTTTATGAATGTGCAATTTTCTTATTAATGGATTATAATATGATAGAAAATAGCAAAATTACTATCATAAGGGCAGGACCTGTGATGTTATTTGATGTGAAAAGAGTTCCCCAGGGGCAGCTAGGTGGCACAGTGGATAGAGCACCAGCCCTGAAGTCAGGAGTACCTGAGTTCAAATCCAGCCTCAGACCAAACACTTGATACTTACTAGCTGTGTGACCCTGGGCAAGTCATTTAACCTCAATTGCCTAAAAAACAAAAACAAAAACAAAAGAGTTCCCAATACTTGAGAAGACATCTAAATAATTACACAGGATTTCTGGTAGTAGAACCAAGGGTATTCAGGGGAACCATGACCAGTTTTTAATGTGACTAATAGAATCATACAAAATATTGCCATTGGTTTAGAATAGAGAGTTTCGCAAACTTCATGATGAGACAGTCAAGAAAAGTTATACTGTTTGTTATTGGTGGTGTTGTTTTTGCCTGTTTTTTTTTTTTGAGTGGGGGCACACACTTTGATATTAGGAAGTGAATTTAGCTAAGTCATTTTAATGATGTAAACTATAGCTCTCCATAGTATTTGAAAGAAAAAATAAAGTCTAACCAAACAAATAAATGTATTTAGCTAAAAATCCCTATTATGGGTTACATTTTTCTATCAATATTTCTGGAGTAGTTATTTCCAAATTGAAGCCAATAAGTCTCTCTACTTTTCAGTGGTATTGGATTGTTGCAATGGTCTATGAAGTCATGAGTACAAAACAGCACTAGTCATGTTGTTAAATAAATAATAATAAAACATGCCGTTTATAGATTAATTAAACAATATCTTTCACATGTGGGTAACAAATATTGCTATTTTTCAAATGTGTAGGTGGTCTTCTGATTAATAAAATAAAATTATACTTTGACCATTTATATCCATTATATACTGGGAATCATCACTGTGTCTTTTTAATATCCCCTCATATATTTCAGATATCAATTTTTGTCTATAAGAATTACCATAAATATTTTCTCATCTGTCATTTTATTTTAGTTAATTTCATATAATTAAAATTATACATTATATATATATCATGTAGTTAAACATATACCTTGTCTGTAATAATCCCTTCTATTTCTTTTTCACAATTTAGATAAATATTTTATTCTACTGTCTTCCATATATATGCATATGTGTGTATATTTATATATATATATGATATATGTATATGTATATATATATATAAGAGAGACAGAGAGAGAGAGAAAGAGAAAGAGAAAGAGAGAGAGAGAGAGAGAGAGAGAGAGAGAGAGAGAGAGAGAGAGAGAGAGAGAGAGAGAGAGAGAGAGAGAGAAAGCCTCTCATTCAGCTGCCATTTACCAAACTACAGAACTGATCGGTCTAAATCTTATTCCTTCCAGATCGACAACTTTTTCCCCCCATTACATATGGTAAATATTGTATTTTTTCTCCAACTTTAACTTTCTATACTTTGTCAAACTCTAAGCTGTTGTATATATTTGGTTGGGTATCTGCTATATCTGTTCTAGTCTCTCTTCCTGTATTTTTTTCTTTTAATATCAGCTAGTTTTTACAATATTTGCTTTGTAGTCTGTTTTAAAATGTACAAGACCACCTTCATCAGCTTTTCACTTTTGTGCATCCTTGGATATTTTTATGTACTCTTTTTATCTAAATTACATTATGATTTTGTCTAGTTTTATAAAGAAACCCCTTGGCATTTTGGTTGATATTACCTTAGACATATAAATCAGTTTGTGGAGTGTTGTCATTTTTACTATATTAATCTGGTCCATCCATAAGTATTTATTTAATATCCTTCCTATTATTTAGATCCTCCTTTATTTTGGTCATTATGCTTTTATACTTGTCCTTGTGCAAGTCCTGTGTAATCTTAGGTAGGTTAATTCCCAAATATTTGCTAGTTTTTGTTATTATTGTAGAAGGGATTTATGATCTTTGAATTGAGTTTTCTTGATCTTTATCACTAGTAAATAAGAATACTGATGGTTTTTTCGATTAATCTTACATGTTATGAATTTGCTGAATTCATTTATTGCTTCTTTTTTTATTGAGGCAGTTGGATTTTCTAGATTCATTATCATGTCAGTTGCAAATAACTCCATTTTGATCTTTTTATTTCCCATGTTAATCTTGCAGCAATAGGGTGTAGTGGAAGGAGAGGTTACCTCAGACTGAATCAGAACTGGGTTCATCTTGTTTCTGACACAACCTGGATCTATGATCCTTAACAATTCATTAAACTTTTTGGTGTCCTAGGCAACTCTCTAAGACTACAAGTTTCAATATTAGTGGAGAAACATTTGAAAGAAGGTGGGAGAGTTTCCTCACTGGGATTTCCCTATACCAATGAAATTACAGGTCTGGTTTAAGAAAAAAATCCTTCTAGCATCTTTTTCCTATATTATTTCAAATGTTATAGTAACCCTCCTTCTGGCACCACTCATGGAGGTACAGAGTAAAAGTCCCGAGAGATCTGGGGATCTGTCCTTTTTGCTGGACTAGATTTACTCAGCATTCACCCAAGTTCTAGGCCCCCAAACTAGCCCTGACCTTGATATTTAAGTGGCTGGTGGGAGAAAGGAGAAAAACTCCCGGGAGGTTCATACAAGCTGCTGTAAGGTCCTTTGCATGTGGATCAGGTACAGATTTCTGACTGGGGACAATCTGAATATGAATGATGAATTGCTAATCAAGCAAAAGCCAGAAGAATACATAGGAAAACCTTCTTCCCTTCCCTTTCCCTTTCTTCAATGGGAAGCCACATATCTTCATGACTTATCCACTCAGTTTTATTCTGTGCTTCCATCTATCCCTGCCAGGCTGGTAGACAGGGATAACTATGACTTTAGGACTCTGATCTTATCCTGAACGTTTATTTTCATCTTCAAACCTTTAAACTGTGATCAACACTTCTTGGTCAACAAAATCCCCAGTAGTTTGATATGTTTTGTTTTATTGTGCAGATATATGGCTAAGAGGGGGAAAAAAGGGAATTTCAGGGGGAAAAGTGTGTTTTTGACATTTAGACTGAGCTGGAGGCTTGAGTCGAGAAGTAGGTAGGGTGGAGGGCAGGGTATTAGACTTTCATAAGTGCTGTAAAAGAGCTTCAGGCCAAATATGCTCAGGATACTACTAAATTCCTTCATGTATCTGAGTGTGGAAACAGCATTGGAGAAGGAAATATAGCCTAGCCACTTAGACTGAGAACTCTGACTACAGGCTTCTAAGCAAGTTTGGAAAAGAAGCAAAATAACACTATAATAATCCCTCCAAGGATAGAAGTGGTGAACAAGGATGCTCTAATACATCAAATAAAAGGGGTGACTGAGAATTCTTGTTTTACATTCTACAAATAGATAATTTAAGGACAAACTACATGGTATGGCCTATAAATGCAGTACATCAGAGAAAAGAGATATTAATGTGGGCTGCAACACTCAGGGACAACTGTGGAGAGGAGGTGGGGGAACAGCAGGATAAAGAGGGAGTTTGTGGAGGACAGTGAGACCTGCTGCCTGAAGGAGAGAATGCACGTGGGAGTCCTCCTTTTCTTTCAGCTGTGAATAAATCTGGGACTAGAGTTTTGGTCAGACGCATCCTGGCAGCCATCCCTAAAGCAAATTAAAAGAGCCAAATATATCTCTTTATGCACGAGGTTTAGACATCACCGAGACTCACTCATCCCATTCCATGTATCTGCTCTAGTTAGCTCAGGTGTTTACTGCGCTTCTCAGGAAGAAATATAATTCCTTCCTTGGAAATTATATTGGTAGAGTTTAGCTTCTGTGAATTCACACACAATGACTATGTCTTAAAGTACAGGTATGAGGCAACAATGCACCACGATGATCTGTAGAATTAGCTTCCAACAGCAAAATTAATCCAGGGACATTCAAGCAATAACTCAGTTGCCTTTTAATAGGCTGAGCAATGCAACAGAGCTGTGAACATGAATGGAGCCATCTATTTCAATGGATGCCAAAAGATTTTTTTGATAGTTCTGGGATGCATAAATCTTCCAAATGGAGAAAATTTTCAGAAGGGATTTTTCTAAAGATAATATGAAAGTTCATTTTACCATAGGTTTTATCAATTATAAAAGCCGAAAATATTCATGAAGTCAAAGACCTTAGGGAGAACACAGTGTTGAAGTGTTGAGTGAAAAGGGATGGAAACTCTAAAATGTATGATAATATGGTCATGAAGGTTTCAATAAGTTTTCCCTGTGTGCCTCAGTTTCCTCATCTGTAAAAGGCACTGCAGAAGGCAATGGCAAACCACTCCATTATATTTGCCAAGAAAACCTCAAATGTGTCATGGAGAGTCAAACACAACTGAAAAATCACTGAACAACAACCACAACTATACACACACACATACATATAAACATGTATAGACAAACACGTAGGAGAATGGAAGAGAAGGAACTAGGTATTTATTAAGTGTCTACTAAGTGCTGAACACTGTGCTAAGCATTTTACAAATATTAACTCATTTAATCCTCACAACAACCCTGGGATGTAGGTGTTATTGTTATCCCCATTTTATAGTTGTGAGAACCAAGGCAGATAGTGGTTAAGTGACATCCCTAGGATCACACAGATAGTAAGTATGTAAGGCTGGATTTAAACTCAGGTCTTCCTGATTCTAGTCCTAGGTCTCTGTCCACTGCATATACATACATACATACATACATACATACATACATACATACATACATACATACATAAATGTAAATAGTAACTATTTCTCTTTTGGCCAGCAACCCTGAGGGTCTCCCAGTTTGAGGTTTTTTGTTGGTTTTTTGAGTAAAGAGGCCATCCCTTGACTCACTTCTTGAAGAGTCCTCTTCATTGAATGGGCATTACTTCACTCAAAGTGAGAACCTGAGAAGACCTTAGCTTAAAAGGGCCAGTCATCCTGATGAATATCTGGCCACTGGACCCACATGGCTCTGGAGGAGAAACTGAGGCTGGTGACCTTAAGCATCCCTCCCTCATTCAAAACAAAGTCAATTGCAAGTCATGCCATCATCTCCCTGATGTCATGGTCCTTTTCAAGAATGGAGGACAAATGACAACAACAACACATACATATACACACATGTGCATTTTATATATGTATACATATACATATATAATATAGATAAATATTTAATCCCACATTCAGTACCTCTACCCTAAATCCATTGTTATCTCTCTGTAGATGTGTAGGGAGTTGATTCCTGCCCTTCAACCTTTCCCCATCATCAGCTTGATGAACTTACAGGGTGGGTACCTTTGTTTAGTACTTTATGAGTTTAGTAGGAAGAAAGTTTTTAAGAAAACTATGGGGAAACCAGAATATCTGCCCTCAAGGAGCTTATAGTCTCATGATGGAGACAACATATGAAAAGCAATGTGCAAACAAGATACACACAAGAAAATTTGGAGGTAATCTCAGAAGGAAGATACTTCCACTAAGAGGTCCCAGAAGACTTCTTACAAAGGTGAAAATTTAGCTTGCTTGAAGAAAACATGCATGTATGTATATGAAAGGAACATATTTAGTGGCCTTTCGATATAGAAATCATACATAAGCAAATATTACAAAATCTCCTGGCACTTTACTCAAATGTCATAAAGACAAAAAATTTATTATTTTATAGATAATGTCTTTAAGAATCAATAACATAAAACCACCTGACTTTACACAAGAGACAAATCAGGAGTTGGTGAATTGTCTTACAAAAGGATTCATAGTTTCCTGTAGTAAGACGTCTTGAGACATTTTAAATAATGATATACACACAGCTCTTCAAGGTCGGGGTTTTATTCTCTCTAAGTGTGAGTCATATCACCATCACCATAGTCACATCCCAACAGAAAATCAAAACAGCAGGGCTTAAGGTCAGAGAGACATAAGAGCTAGTTAGAACTATATTTTGATTATAAGACATATACATTGCCATGAGTGTAGGTCTTCTTTCACATTGGAATTGAAAAGTATAGTAAGAAGCCAAGCTCACAGCATTCCAGAGCCAAAGGTGAGCTATGTCACAAAAGCCCTTGTTCAAAAGTATGGTATGTCACAACTGATGTTGAATAGCTTGTAAGAATAGCTAACATTTAAGTAATGCGTAATATCACATATATGTGTATATGTATACACATATGATATATATATATATACATATATACGTAAGTTTGTTTAGATATATTATCCTACTTGATCTTCATAACAACCCTGTGAGACTGGTGCTTTTATTAAACTTATTGTGCAAATAAGGAAACTAGGGCTGGAAGAAGTCCAAAGATTTGATCAGGGTCACACAACTAGCTAATGTCTAAGGGGACTTGAACCCAGATCTTCCTGACTCTAAGTCCAGTGATCTATTGATTACATTGTGCTGCCTTTTAGTATTCAATCTAATTCCTGGAATTTTGTGTTCTTACCTATAGACCTTGTAATTGTGTGGGGGGGAGGGAGGGAGGGAGGGAGGGAGTCCTTGACCTGTAGAAGGGGAAAATTCTGAGCAGTATACCTTTTGAAGAAAAGAGAGAATGGTCCATTTCACCTCCACAGCTGGAGGGATGGTAAAAAAACTAGAGCCACAGTATAGGAGAGCAAAAGGCCTACACTTTGCTCTATGCTATTACCATGAATCTTAGAAGCTAGAGGGCATAATGGATAGAACACTGGGCCTGGAGTCAGGAAGACTCATTTTCCTCTGTTCAAATTTGGCCCCAGACACTTAACTAACTGTATGACCCTGGGCAATTCACTTAACCCTAGTTTTCTCAGTTTCTTCATCTATAAAATAAGCTGGAGAAGGAAATGGAAAACCTCTCCAATATATTTGCCAAGAAAACCCCAAATAAGGTCACAAAGAGTTGAACATGAATGAAAAATGACTGAACAACAATACCATGAATTATTGAGACTGTGTAGATGGATAAGAAGGGAGCTACCTGTTTAAAAGTCACAAAGTGAAATTCCTTTCTAGAAGAAGTGAAAACTAGAGGTGGCACTATGAATCTGGAAAGGACCCTGAGGACATGTGGAATCCACTGGTGAGGAAGGATAATTGTATTGAATGTTTGTAAGCTATTCTGAATCCTTAATGGGTTTTCTACATTTGTTTATGGGCTCCAGTGAGAATTTTACAGCTTGTGCATTTTCTGTGGGGTAAAATAAAGGATGTCCTGTACCAGATAATGGAATTTATTTCCTTGAGTCATTATACAGGATCATGAGAATCTATTACCCATATCTGTAACGATCTAGAAACAAGCTATATTCTTCCATTTCACTAAGTAAATTCCAAGTAAGGGCACTATGAGCCAGAGATACTGAATTTGGGGGATAGCCCCCAAGCTTAAACCCAGTCTATGAGAATCCAGAGTTTGGGGACCTTGAGCTACAGGTTATGCATAGCTGTCTCTAGTTCTGAATAGTCTGATGGATCCATCTGTGATTGCATCAATAAGGTTGTTCCTTCTAATCCTCTGTTTTCCATTATGCCAAATGATAGAGGTTAATTCAAGAAGCATGGAGTATTTAAAGGAAGGCAGGAAAGAATACCGGCTGACTTGGAAGTTAGAAGACATGGGTTTGAGTATTTATTCTGCCACTTAAGCAGCCCTGTAACCCTGGAAAAGTCACTTCCCTCTCTGAGCCTCAGTTTCCTTATCTGTAAAACAAGGGAGTTAGACTAGATGGTCGCTTCTAACTCTAACAGTCTGAGAGTCTCTCGGATTATCCCAGAAATTTCCTCTAATACAGAAAGCCAGTCCCTGGATGTACTGAGAAAACCATCTGAGTTCACTACTTCTTACTATATATTCGGAACCTAAGTCTCAGAATCAAATTAGCCAAGCTATAACAAGGAATTCTTGAAATAGAGGCAAATTCATGAGGTGAGGGGGATTCCAGAAGTAAGGATGAAGGTTAGATGGAAGTAGCAGTGTCAAACTTTAGAGTACAGTTGGGCTGGTAAGTGTTACATGCCCCCAGAGCATTCAATCTCCTGTAGAAGACAGGGTACAAGGTAGGCCCCAGGAAAATGGAGCCATGAGAATGCAATCCTGGGAGGAGCATCTAGGTGGCACAGTGGATAGAGCACTGGCCCTGAAGTCAGGAGGACTTGAGTTCAAATCTGACATCAGACCAAACACTTGACACTAGCTGTGTGACCCTGGGCAAGTCACTTAACCCCAATTGCCTAAAAATATGAATGAATGAATGAATGAATGAATGAATAAATAAATACACACACACACACACACACACACATATATATATATATATATGTATATATGTATGTATGTATGTATGTATGTATGTATGTATGTATAAAAAGTTTTAAAAAAAAAGAATGCAATCCTGGGAGTGATTGTGCCAAAGCTACATAGCATAGTAGAATAACTGAGTTGTATGGCATAGAGACAGTGGTCCCCATAGAAAGGAAGAAACTCCTCTTCCTTGCCTCCCTCCACTTCCCCACTCCTCCACCCCCTGCAATATTCCAAGCACTCTGAAGTAAAGCTCTAATCACCTCAACGTGGTCCTGAAGAGTAGTTATCCCTTTGAGCAGGGTCCTGTTTCCTCTGGGAGCAATCACAATAATGCACAATTATGTAGTGCTATAGGCTTTAAAAGTCCCTTCTTTAACAGTAACCCTGAGGATGATATGGAACTGATATCCCCATTTTTCCAGAAGAGACCAAAAGGTTAAATGACAGGTTCACAGAGCTAAGAAAGCTCTGAGACTGGATTTAAACACAGGTCTCAAGACTCCAAGTTCAGTCTTCTCTCCATTGCCTCTCAAGTAGCCACTTTTAGTGATATAGAATTCAAGATGATCTAGAAAATAATAACAAGTAATAATAATAGCTAACATTTATATAGCACTTTATACAGTTATTCACATGGGTTATCTCATTTGAGCCTCACAACAATCCTGTGAAGTAAACATTTTCATTATTTCTATTTTACAGATGAGGAAACTGAGACTGAGAGAGGTTAAATGACTTGTCCAGGGTCACATAGCTAGTAAGTGTCAGAGGGAGGATTTGAACTCAGTTCTTTCTGGATTTGAAGTCCATAACACTATCTACTAGTGCCCAAAGCACTAAAAATAATAAGAATAAATATAGAAGTAAACCTAGACTTCTTTAACCTTCCTTTAAGCTTCAATTGCCCCTCTCTGGGTCTCCTTAGAGTTACATTGCAGTAAACAAGAGAGGGGAACACAAGAAGTTAGTCAAATAATACTCAAAGAATGTTAATTTGTTCTCTTTCCTCCTTTGATTCCCTTCACAAACCCTGATAAAATTGGCTTTGTCAAAGGGAAGAACTAGAGATGGTTACAAAAGCCTTGGGGACATTCGTCATTGGGAAGTGCCCAGTTTAGTCTGTCTCGTGAATGCTCAATAAATACTTGTAGACAGAAGGATGAGTGATAGTACAAAGCCCCCAAACAGCAGAACTCCTACCTCCTGCTCAGTACTTGTCTGAAAACCAGGAATAAATATCACAGGCTTTGCAGAAGCCTAAATATAATCTAAAACTGAAATACACTATTTGATGTGGAGGAGCTCTCTTCTAATCTCAAACTTGCAAGACAGGAGGAAGTAACCCGTCATGCTTAGAAACCCCTGATGGATGCCCTATTGTTTCCGATCCCTGAGACAGACACATTCATGCCAGTCTCTGAAGGAAAGGCTATTTACAGTCTCCCCAGTGCAAGTTGAGACAGTGAGAATATTGGGAAGATTAGACTAGAAGCCAGGAGATTCAGGTTCTACAGCAAAGTGCCACTAACTAGTATCATCAAGGGCATTTCTCTAAATCCCTCTGGGTCTTATTTCTACAGATATAAAATAGATCCCTGCCTAGCCTACCTCATGGTTGTCCAGAAACAAGCTAGCTTTAAGTATAGAAGAAAAAGGAAGTTTCCTGCCTGGGAGTGATTTCAGGGTGTCCAAAGAAGTCTTCCTAGTCGAGGAAAAATCCTCCCACTTATGCTTAATTCTGAAATTCCTTTAATGAGATAAAGTGTTTCCTTCCACAAGTAAGAGATTGGGCTTAATATGGCAGGTAAGGGGAAATGATGCATTACAGTCATGCTGAAGCAGAAATAATAACGAGCAGATTTTTTTTTTTTATGGAATCAGGCTTTGATAGGAGGGAGGGAAAAAGGATGAGGACTATTTTGGGGATATGGAGAGGGGAGCCCTGATGGGAGAAAAGGGTTCCAAAAGGGAAGGCTGGTGCCTCCTGAAGATGGCTAGGCTTGATTGGAAAGAGCCAATGGGATATGAACATGTAGACAATGAAAACTGGAAAGCACCACCTAGATTGCAGCAGGATTTAAGTTGCTTGCTGAGGAAAGGGGAAAATAGAGGAAACTTCTTTCCTCCTGTCTCAAAAAGAAGGCAAGAGGCAATCAAATCAGGACATTCCAGAACAACTGTCAGTTCTGTTTAACTCAACACGTACTGTTTGGTAAGAGTGTAACATTGGCTGGACTTGGCTTCAGAAGAGGCCTAGGTTCAAATTCAACACTTACTAGCTTTTTATGACTAAGGGCAAATCTATTAACCTATCTAAGCCTCAGTTTCCTAATTAGTATACAAATATATGTATATGTGTATGTATAATGTATGTATATATGTTCTCCCTACAAAAATGTGCCAATGAACATATGCCTTCCAATTTTATTAACAGGAAAGGAGTCCTTGATAGTCTATGTATGAGTAAATGATTCTATTATTAGAGTTGCCATTGAGTCAGCCAGCAATAGCCTTTCTCAGACATAGGGCCATATTTATAGACTATCTTTTTGGGAAGGTACTCTATGTGCTTTAAGCCCCCACACCCATGAAAATTAGGGAACTACTAAAATCAGCTTGGAAACCCAAGATATGCAATAATTACCACACTAACAGAAATCCAGCAAATAGCAGCACTTAAGATTAAAGGACACATAAGACATTTGAAATAATTTCTGCACTTTTTCTCCAAATGACTACAAACTCATTCCCAATTCTGACAAAGTTACTTGCACAAACAGCATTCCACAAATCCAAACTGGATTGTGGTCTTTTCTCCTTAACCTATCTCCTTCTGTCTAACCATAATGAGAATAACTGTGCTGCTCAGTAATGATATCCTTGAGATTGAAGATGATGTAGGCCACATATAAAGCCCTATAGGGAAAGCAGTCCCCAGAAAGACACATGCTCTGTCTGTGATGTGAAAACTTCTGACAAACCTTCTGATACGGCTAGACCAAGATGGGCTAGATTTTCCCACTGAACACCTGTACCTCTAGCCAGAGAATCTCTCTTTTTGCGACTTTCTCCTATTTCCCCTCTTAGTTTCACAGGTCTAAGGACATACTCTAATGGCTGCTAACCATTGAAGACTCACCTTACTGGCTCTCCCTCCTTCTATAGGCCAGAATTCTTCACCAGAATACATACAATCATAGCCACTAAATATCGTGAGAAAAATGGAATCCCAAGAAGTGTCCCCCATTGAACAATAGCACCCTAGATTAAGGCATTACGGGTAAGATAAATATATCTCTGTTACATGCACCACCCACTAATAAGGCCATAGATTTTTTTAAACCAAAATCACTGTTACCAGCAACAGAGTTTAAGGGAAACACTGACATATATAGATTGCTGCCATTTTGAGATAATAAAATAGAATGTAAAAAAAGTTACAATTCATTCCAAATGGTTTATCATCTATAAACAGTAGGGTATATTCCTGACTTCAAGAACAGAACTACAGATGCTCTCATTTAGATAGAGTAGTCAAATTGACTGACATCATAATAGCACTCTCTATTTCCACAAGCCCCTGCATCCCTGGCTCTTCAAGTGCTTTGAAGCACTAATTAATTCTCATCAAGCCCTAGGAGCTCGATAATTTTATCACCAAGGATCCTCAGACTCAGAAAGGTTCAGTGACCTGCCTTGGGCCACACAGCAAGTCATCATCAGAAACTGAATTAGTAACTACAACCCACAGATGTTGCCTTTGGGCTTACCTTCCTTCACTTTGATCTCCAGGACATGAGGAAAGGACCAACTTATTCCAGACCCCACAGACGATGAAAGACATTTTTTGCTCATATGCTAATATCTTACAAACTGAAACTTGTTACTACAGACATTCATACTGGACAAGTGACCAAATATTCAGAAGACATGTATCAGTCAGTCAATTCATTGGCAAGTATCTAGTTAGGATTTTTATATGTTTAGCACAACATGGATTCAGTAAATTCCAAGACCTACTTAGTAAAATCCAAGATCTGGGTTTTTTTTGTTGTTTTTGTTTTTGTTTTTTGGTGGGGTGCGTGGGGAGGCACAGAGGTTTTGAGACCAGATCTCTTTGTCTCTCAGACTGGAATTTCAGCTGCCGTTCATAAACCTATGCTTAATGCTGATTAGTATGGAAGCATTAACCTGCTCCATTTTTCTAGCTAGGCTGATTTACCCCCTTCTTGGGGAGCCTGACAACTCTCTGTTCTCAAAGGCTCATCATATTAGTGCAGACACCTTTAACCCTACTACGACTCAGAATTCCTGAACTCATTTGATCCACCAGCCTCAATCTCCCCCAATAACAGTAATTACAAGCATGTACCACTGACTTCCTTGTGACAGCCTGAGTTGACTTGTTGACTCATCTCTCCCCTTTCCAGTCAAAACTCCAAAAAGCTATCAAAGTGATTTTCCCTCAGTGCAGATCTGACCACCTCAGGAAACTTCAATGACTCCCTAGCACGTCTAGGATCAAATAACAAATGCACTGTTTCATTTGATGCAGTTCCTTGCCTTCAGCTTCTCAAGCAGCAGAACTGCGCCCTTGGTCTTCTTCTACCCCTCGACTTCATCTTCAGCCACTAAGGAAGTTCTGAGATTTCTTCAATTCAATGACCACTTGACATGACTAGATCTGCCATTGCAGAGAAGATGGCAGAATGTTTTTGCATTGTGTTCACCCTGTGATGCTAACAGTGCCAAGTCTTGGTGGGAGCAAACATTCAACCTCCTCTGAACACATTTCCAAAAGCACCCAAGCCATAGCAGCAGATCCCACCACCCCAAACACAAGGAATTCCAGCACTAGCTCTATCAGTTTCCCAAGTTCCAGCACTGATCTGATGATCTGCTAATTCATTGACATCATAAGGTTGCCAGTTTCTCTTTATGGTTGTATGAACAAAATTCATGCTATTTGGATGAATTTGAGTCTTAAATACAGCAGGTAAGGTTTCATTTTAGCCAGATGTTTTCCCTTTTGGGAAAATAAGGGAAAGTATTCAAGTCATGGCAGGCACAGGAGAATATGAGCTATATTCCTCTTCACCCTCTCCCATGGCTCCCACAGGAAAAGGAAGTATTTTTCCCCCAAAGCCACCTGAAGAATAGGTCATTCCACTTTTAATATTTATTCTTTAGAAATTTACATTATTGACATAATGTATTATGGCCCAGTGGATATTATGGCTCTGTTTCTTTTTTTTTTTTTAAAGCTCTTCATAACCTGGCCCCAACCAATTTTTCCAGCTTCATGACACATTCTCCACACTCTCAGATCCAGACACACTGGCCTTCCCTCTGTCCTTACATATTACCTTCCAACTCCCATTTCTGTGCCTTTGTGCTAGCCATTCCCCATGCCTGGAATGCCATTCTTACCGCTTACTTACAGGGTGTTACTTTTACTTCAAGATACAGCTGAAGCCTCATTTTGATGTGAGACCATTCCTGCTCACCCAACTATTAGAGCCCTACCCACCACCAACTGCTTTGTACTTATGTTTATTCTCTTTATATTTTCCTATACATCTATATCCATGGGGGAGGGGGGTATATGAAAACAGAGACAGAGACAGAGACAGAGAGAGATGTGGATGGATATGTAGATTCTCCCAATAGAATACAAGCCCTTCAAGAGTACAGCTGTTGTTTCATTCTTTCTATTCATGTCCACCTTGCCTCACATAGCACATAGTAGGCATTTAATACTTATTGACTGATTAATTAAGTTCTATTTATCCCTAGCGTTTCTCATTGTGACCCACTAGCTTTGGTTGGGAAAGGATTACAAGCACGGATGTTGTCAGAAACTAGCATCAGTCCATAGATTTGGGGGGAGTGGGCTAACAGGAGAAGCCAAGCATCTGAATCAACAACAAAATAAAGCAAAACAGCAGACAAAAAAGCAGTATGTTGAGCATCAGGACGTGGGAGTCAGTGAATCAAGTTCTCTTGCCAAAGGAGGCTATAATTATAGAGAGATGTGTAGTTGGAGAGAATTGTTACAGACAGAAGAGCTAGGATGAGGGTGAAAACATCAAGGGCAGAGTCAGGCAAACCTAGATCAATACTGGAGCAGAGAGTTCACTTAACAAAAGTTGTTCTCCCTTCAGCAGGCTGTTTGGTAGACTTCTGTTTGTGTGTATGCTAACCACACCCCTGAGAGGGAGAAAGGACTTTAGAGGTCATCCAGCTCAGGCCCTTTGCTTTATAAATGAGTGAACTGGACCCCAAAGTGACTTGCTCAAGGTCCCACACATCATCATCATCATCATCCTCATTCTCATCCTTATCATCATCATCATCACAATTATCATACTTAATATTTATATAACATCTACTATGTGTCAAGCAAACATTATGCCATGTTTTACAAATATCTCATTTGATCCTTACAACAACCCTGAGAGTAGGAGCTATTATTATCCTCATTTTACAGATGAGGAAACAAAAGTTGTGACTTGTCTAGCGTCACACAGCTTATGAATGTCTGAGGCTGCAGTCTGGTTCTCTTTCCACTGTACTACCTAACTGCCTAACATAACAAATGGTATACCTGAAATTCAAAGCCAGGTCTTCTCACTCTAAATCTAGTACTCACTCTCATGTATCATGGCTGTTACCTTCCATTTCTCATAAAGACAATGTTCCCTGTACTTATAGAAACAAGACAAACCATCATTCTCTTATACATGTCCTTTACCTTCCATGCCTTGGTTCATGTTCTTTTCATCAAGACTACCCTTTCCTCTTTGCTGCCTGTCAAAATTCTACCCATCCTTCAAAGCCCAATTCAAATGCTACCTTCTCTATGGTATTTTCATATGCTTTGGTCCTCACAAGGTAGAAATGATCTCTTCCTCTTCTAAATTCCCGTTTTGATTTCCCTCTCTCATAGCACTTGCTACATTTGCCTTTATATTACTTATTATAGTTATATATATATATATATATATATATATATATATATATATATATATGTGTGTGTGTGTGTGTGTATGTATACATATATATACATATATGTGTGTGTGTATATATATATATATATGTAGCTATTTGTTTCATTTATCACAGAGGTATTTAGGTGTAACAGTGGATAGAGTTGGCTTGAGGGTCAAGTAGACCCAGAACAAAAAATGCCTCTAAGACACACTGGCTGTGTGACCCTGGGCAACTCTCTTAACCTCTAAGTGTTCAAAAAACCTCCCTAAGACTAAAAGTTACTAAGTATTACCAATCTGTTCTTCGTGGATGGAAGGAGTTTCCTCCCCAAGAATTTACGATTCTTGTTCAAAAAAATCACAGACCTTTTTATCAAATCCATTCTCTCCTTTTTAATAAAAATAGCCATTTTACATAGTACTTTAAGGCCTGTAGTCTTATATAAATATCACATTTTATACTTAACAACTCTATAAGGTAGGTATATTTTATGCCCATTTAATAGAAGGGGAAATTGAAGCAAAGAACAATTAACTGACTTGCTCACAGTGATACAGCTAGTATCTGAGGTTAAATTTGAACTCAGATCTTCCTGATTCTGGGCAGTTAAGTGGTATAGTGGCTGGAGCGCTGTGCCTGTGGTTAGGAAGACTCATCTTCCTGAGTTCAAAACCAGCCTCAAACACTCACTCGCTGTGTGACCCTGGGCAAGTCACTTAACACTGTTTGCCTCAATTCCTCATTTGTAAAATGAGCTGAAGAGGGAAATGGCAAAACACTCCAGTATCTTTGCCAAGAAAATCCCAAATGAGATCATTAAGAGTCAAACACAACTAAAATAACTGAACAACTTCCTGACACTAAGACTAGCACTCTATCCCCTTCCTTACCTAGCTACTTAGCTTCTTTACTATAAACTTATTGAGGACAAGGATTTCCATCTTACTGAACATCATAATCCCCACAGATGTGACCTCGGTTATAGTAATACTTAAAGAGATCTGTCAGCTCATCAATTTTAAAGTTCCTTCCAATAATATATCTGTGCCTGTCCATCTTGTATAACTCTCATCCATGTCCTCCTCTAAATTTGCCATATGGGATTCATCATTCAGTAGAAGCCTTCCTTGATTATCTGTGACATCACAAGGGCACCAGTGGAATTCTCTGGCTGTCTACATATTATCCTTGCCCTTATCACATGATCAGCCCATTTTCTCTTTCTATCATATAATTCCTTAATGACTTTTGCTCTTGTTCCAAATCCCTCATTGAATATATGTTGTAGTATACTCATACCCACCATATATTTTTTCTATTGCCCTTTGTGCAATACTCATTTCTAATTCTTCCAAGCTACTACATTCTGTGTTCCACTGATACACAATACTGGTGGAATACTGGTATGGAAAAGCTGGGGTTCTGCTTCTCTGCGAAGTACCGCCAAGACCTTCAGAGAAGGGAAAAATCTTTGTGGGATGAAACCTAACTTCTTCTCTTTTACTAGTGGGGCATCATATATTAAATTCTTTAAAAGACTTCATTTCACTGAAAATAACTGAACTACCATCATTCTTTCAAGGAGAGGAAAATGTCCACACATTCCAGCTTAGAGACCAGAACAATCTTAACAAATAAAGAAAAAGGTAAAGCCACATTACTACAATCCAAGTTTAAAGCAAGCTATTCTAGCAAATTTTCTTTGATTTAATTTGACACTGACATGAAAGGAAACAGCACACGTGATTTTTTACAGCTTTCTAAATGGTTCTGCAGTGATCAATTACTAGTAAATGACAAAGGCTAACAGAGAGTGAATTGTGGGCATCATTGTAGGGCTTCAGATTATTCACCAACCCAACCTCACCTGGAGACAAGATTATTATTAAGGGTGGTGAACTTTGCATCAATTGTAGAAGCCCAGGTTTGGAAAGTGTTTGGATTTACCTAGAAGATGATTGAGCAGAAACTATTGGCCAGGAGTGAAATAACAGACTAAAGGCAGAGTTAGCCAGTATATATTATGGAATCTCACAGTTGGCACCTCAGAAGCCATGTAGTTTAAGGAGTCTTAACCTGGGGTCCACAGGCCCAACCACTCCCCCTAAGAGATCCATTGATAGATTTGGGGAGGTCTGTGATTTTTTTTAACATCCACATTTTGATATAATTGGTTTCCTTTGAATCTTGTTCACTTTATGCATGTAAAACATTATTCTCAGAATTATTCTATATGTTATATATATATATGTATGTATATATATGTATGTATATATACATTTATATATATGTATGTATATATGTGTATGTATATATACATATGTGTATGTGTATGCATGCATATGTGCACATGGATACATATATATACACTCATATGTGCATACATATATACACATCTGCATATATGTATATGCATACATATGTATATATATACATACATATATTTTTGTGTGTATATATACACACACACACATATACATATATGTGTGTGTGTGTATATATATATGTATATATAAAATTTGAGAATAAGAGTTCTAACAACTTAGGGAATCATGAGAAATTTCTGTTATCTGATGTCACTTGAATTGAGCTTTGGAGAAATCAAAAGATTTAAACAGGTACATGTGACAAAACTATGTATTTCCCTTCATCCCCCTAAGGATGGCCCCAGACCTGCAGTCCTCTCTTAATGACCCTTACTGCAAGACAGATGCTGTCTTGAAGGCTTTTTGTCCCTTGCTGCTATTATTCTAAAATTCCAAATCCCGGCTCTCATTTTAGCAGGCCAAGTCTTTTCAGGTGACAGAACAGCTTTCTATAAAGTAATTATCCCAGCTGGGAGACACACAGATTTTTGCTGGCCATTAGAGTGTCCTTTGACAAATTACAGTGGGAGGGTTCCCTGACATCCAAACACTAGGTGCCTGACCTAAGAGGAAAGCATTTCTAAACCATTCATTTTGAACCACCTTCTGAGAATAGATGAATGGATGATATAGCAAGGTACACACTCCCATAGCTCTAGAGCCTCAAAGACTCTTGAAACAAAGTCATAGGAAGTTGTAGCTGAAAGTTATCTGGACTTCAGTCCTAACTACACTCTAACCCTCTTCACCTTTCCTATAAGAGCCAGGAGGTGCAGAAAAACATACTCTGATTTGCCCTGTTGAACAAAAGGAAAGTCACAAAGAACATTGGAGTTATCTTTCCCTATCTAGAAGTCAGTTGTCCTTTTCATACATGCACTGGCAAAATTATGGAATTTATTCTCCAATCTAGAAAGTTAGTGATAGTGAAAAGGGCACTTCTTTAAAGTACTAACAGAAAAAAAAATCTACAAAAATCCGGGCCCAATGGAGATTCTTTTTCCACAAAGCTCGGTATTCAACTGATTTCTCATTTCTTTGAACTGTGAGGAATAAATCATTCAGCTTCTTTTATTTTTAAAATTCTGGTTTCATTCAGTGACCATTCTTATTTCATAGAGGCAATATGACGTAGTGAAAATGGTAGAGACAGCAGAGACCTGGGTCTGAATCTCACCTCTGACATTCACAATGATGTGTGACTATGGGCAAGTCACTGAGCCTCAGTTTTCTCATCTATAAAGTGGGCATGATAATACCTATAGTACTTCACAGGGATGCCTATGAGGATTAAATGAGATAATGTGTAAAGGACACTGTGGATTTGGGAGCAGCTATAAAAATGCTTACTTATAAGCAACTTGAGGTCAGGGACTATTTCATTTTTATGCTTTTAACCAGCACCTGATATGGTACCTTGGTAAAATTGAGCCAAAGTAAATTTGCAGTATTACTATTCTAAGTAATTCTTGAGTGGATAATGTAAATTATTCATGTGAATGTGGAGGTTGTAGTGAAAATGTATCTACAGCTAACATTTAATACTTTCTTTCCTATGTATGATGATAATTGCCTGAGAGGCCTACATGTCCATCTCCAGGTGGTATAATTGGTTGACTGTGCAGTCAGGCAGGAAAAAAGGAGCAGAAGAAAGTAAGGTATGACTGAGCCCTAAAAGTAGGTTGTTACTAGGCTATCTTAAACATTAATTAATCCACTTTCCAAATAGAATACTTTTTTTCCCACCTGGCATTTAAAGGCCCATCTCTATATATTCAACTCTGATATATAGGGGGAACGGGCCAATGAGCATAATCTTTATGAGCATGTGCACCATGCTTTTCTGATGCAATGTCTCCATGGACTTCTGGGTATGCATAGATATTATTCCTTACTTTTTAATTGGCTACTTTCTTAGAATTCATTAGAATTCAGAACAGAAAACTTCCATGAGGGCAATATAGCCCTTTTCCTTGCCTGGCTAGTTTGAGTGAGGAAGACATACTGTAAACCTCTGGGTTGAGTGAGATCTTAGGCTCTCCCTACCTCATTAACATGGTGCCATGAATATAGACCTCTATTATTTGCCTCTTTGTGTTTGCTCTTTCTTGATCTTAGTTGAATGAATATCAAATTAGGCCACAAACTTATAAGCTTTGAAAGCAATCCATCAGGAAAGCAAGCCATCAAAGGTCTGGGAACCAGATATCCAAATCAAGAAATAGGGTAGAAAAATGGACAAACAAACAAAAAAAAGAATATGACCACAAAAAGTTACTTATAAAACAAACTCAGAAGAAGACAATGAACCTGAAGCAGCTACAAGCAAAGCCTCAAAGGAAAAGAAGTATAGATTGACACAAACCCAATAACAATGCTGGGAAAAACTAGAAAGTTATTTTCAAAATCAAATAAGAGCTATAGAGAAAAAAACTGGCAAAGCACTGAAAGGAAAGGAAGAAAATTATGAAAAGACAATAAACAACTTGGTGAGAGAAACACAAAGAAAATTAAAGAAAATAACAACTTAAAAAGCAGAATTGGCCAAATGGAAAAAGAGGTACCAGAGCTCACCAAAAAAAAAAATAATTCCTTAAAAATTAAAATTTGGAAAGTAGAAGCTAATGGCTCCATGAAACATCTAGAAACAATAAAACAAAGTTAAAAAATGGGAAAATAGAAGGAAATGTGAAATATCTCACTGAAAAAACAACTGACCTGGAAAATAGATTGCAGAGAGATCATTTAAGAATTATTGAAAGCCATGAGCAAATAAAGAGCCTAGACATCATATTTCAAGAAATTATCAAGGAAAACTGCCCTGAGATCCCAGAACCAGAAGGTAGAATTGAAATTGAAACAATCTACTAATCACTGCTTGAAAGAGATCTCAAAATAAAAACTCCCAGGAATATTATACCTAAATTCCAGAGTTCATATGTCGAAGAAATATACTTCAAGTATCCAGAAAGAAACCATTCAAATACCATGGAGTCACAATCAGGATCATAAAAGATTTAGCTGCTACAACATTAAGGGAGTGGAGGCCTTGTGATATAATATTCCAGAAAGCAAAACAGCTGGAATTATACCAAGTATAAGCTACCCAGCAAAGCTGAATATAATCCTTCTAGGGGAAAAAGAATATTTAATGAAACAGAAAACTTTCAAGCATTCTGGATGTGAAGACCAGAGCTGAATAGAAATTTTTACTTTCAAATGTAATACTAAAAAGAAGGATAAAAGGGTAAACATGAAAGAGAAATCATACGGGGTTCAATAAGGGATACATGTAATTTCTAAGACCTTTATCATTATTAGAGTAGTTAGAAGCACTCTACATGGAAAGAAGGTGCAGAAGTGAGTCAATTATGCTGAAATGATGTAAAAAAAAATGGATAGCTGTGGGATCCCAATTAGTAAAAAGCTCTAAAATACAGTAATAAGTGAAAAGACATAAAAACTTAAACTCTGTGAAAGGTGGAAGCCCAAACATGGTGACCTGTTTAAAAATTGTGACTTAGATATTAAATCATACCTTAGACACTGAATCAAAACTTAAGATGCTGTGACCTATGAAAGCCATAAAATATTGTGATTCATATGTGACCAGTACATGATTGGTACACAAACTTATGTTTGGGCATAACTCTGGCTTAGTTCCCAAGCTCTTTATTAAGCAGAAAATCAAAAATATCCACCAATCAGTTGTAATGTACTCTCTAGCTCCTCCTGTCTTTGTTTTCTATAATTACAGTGGAGATCTTGGGATTCTTCAGTGGGAAGCCAAAAAACTATCTGGCTGCTATCCCAGACTGAATATTGCCCCTGTGTGTAAGTATTAATAATGATTGATTAAACTACTACCTATAATCAATATGGAGATACTTGGCCTCTTTCTTTGGTATTAAAAAGAATACCCCATGATTTTGGGGAAATGACAGGGTTCCCCAGCCAGTGAATTCTGGACCTTACAATAGCAAAAAAAGAAACTTACACTAGGAGAAGGGGAGAAGAGAGCAGAGGAAAGGGGAAAGTTATCTCACTTAAAAGAAGCATACAAAAAGAGCTTTTAAAGCGTAGGAGAAATTTTGGGGAACAGGTAACACTTGAACTTCACTCACATCTAAATTGGTTCAGAGAGGAAAATGCACAAACATATGTGCATACATATGTACATACGTGTGTGCGTATGTATGTGTGTGTACAGACATATTCAAATGGTAATAGAAATCTATCTTACCCAAAAGGGAAGTATGAGGGGAAGGAAATAAGAGAAAGAGGAGAGTCATGAAAGGGTTGGCAGATAAAAGAAGGTAATTATCATAAGCAAAACAAACTTTAGAGGAGGAGCAGGCTAAAAAGAGAGAGAGAAGAAGAAACTGAAAAAAATAAGATGTAAGGAAATGGAAATTAGTAATCATAATTTTGAATGTGAATGGGATGAACTCACCTGTAAAATAAAAGCAGACAGCACAATGGATTAGAAACTAGAATCCAACAGTCTGTTGTTTATGAGAAGCACAATTGAAACAGAGAGACACAAAGTTAAAATAGGGGATGGAGCAGAATCTATTATGCTTCAGCTTAAGTAGAGAAAGGTAGGGATAGCAATCATAATCTCAGACAAAACAAAAGCAAAAAGAAATTCAATTAAAAGGGGTAAGAAAGGAAACTACACTTTGATAAAAGGCACTATAGGCAATGAAATAATATCAATACTAAACATATATGCCCCCAAATGGGTTAGCATCCAAATTCTTAAGGGAAAAATTAAATGAATTACAGGAGGAAATAGTAAAACTATTCTAATGGAGAACCTCAAATTCCCCTTCTCAAAGCTAAATAAATCTAACCATAAACCAAATAAAAAAGAAGTCAAGTAGCTGAATAAAATCTTAGAAAAGTTAGATATGATAAACCTCTGGAAAAAACTGAATTGGAATAGAAATTAATATACTTTTTTTCCTCAGCTGTACATGTTACCTTCACAAAAATTGACCATGTATTACAGCATAAAATCCTAATGACCGAATACAGAAAATCAGAAATATTAAATGCACCCTTTAGACTGTAACGTAATAAAAAATTATGTTCAATAAAGAGTCATGGAAGCATAGATTAAAATTAATTGCAAATTAAATAATCTAATCCTAAAAATGAGTGAGTCAAAGAACAAATCATAACAAGAATAAATAATCTCATTAAAGAGAATGAAGAGACGACATTTTAATATTTATGAGATGTAACAAAAGCAGTACTTAAGAGAAATTTTATATCACTAAACATGTTAATCAATAAAAAAGAGAAAGAGCAGAGCAATGAATTTGGCTTGAAAAAAAGCTTAAAAAAGAAAAAAAGATAGATCCCTAATTAAACACCAAAATGGAAATAATGCAAATCAAAGAAGTGATTACTAAAGTTAAAAGTAAATTAAAATTGAACTAATAAATAAAAGTAGCTAGTGTTATGGGAAAAAGAAATTAAAATAGATAAACCATTGGTTAAATTTATTTAAAATAAAGAAAAGAGAAAAGCAAATTACTAGAAATTGAACAAACCATCAATGAACTCCCTAAGAAAAATTTGAAAAAGAATTCCACCAAACATTGAAGGAACAATTAATCCCAATATTATATAAGCTATTTGAAAAAAATAGGTAAAGAAAGAGTCCTCCCAAATTCCTTTTATGACACAAATATGGTCTTAATACCTAAACCATGAAAAGCGAAAACAGAGAAAGGAAACCATAGACCAATTTCCTCAGTGAGAATTGATGCAAAAATTTTCAATAAAATGCTGGCAATGAGATTACAATATATGGTAATATACTGTTGTTTTGTTATCAATATGGTCAATTATGCTGATAGTGTTCCTAATATTGAACCAGTCCCACATTCCTGGTATAAATCCCATCTGGTTATAGTGTATGATTCTGTGATAAATTGCTGTAATCTCCTTGCTAGTATTTTATTTTAAAATTTTGCATGGATATTCATTAAAGAAATCAATCTGTGATATTATTTGGTTTTGCTCTCCCTGATTTAAGTATCAAAACCATATTTGACCATATCAAAAACAAAAATCATATGATCATATCAATAGATGTAGAAAAAGACTTTGACACACTACAACACCCATTACAATTAAAAACACTAGAAAGCATAGGAATAAATGAAGTCTTTCATAAAATGATAGGCAGTTATCTATCTAAAACCAAGTGCAAGCTTTAACTATAATAGAGATAAACTTGAAGCCTTCCCAATGGGGTGAAGCAAGGATGTCCATTGTTACCACTATTATTCAATATTGTACTGAAAATGTAAGCTATAACCAAAAGACAAGAAAAAGAAATGGAAGGGATAGAAGTAGACAATGAGGGAAGAAAACTATCACTCTGTGCAGATATGATAGTATACTTAGAGAACCGTAGAGAATCAACTTAAAAATTAATTGAAACAATTAACTTTAGCAAAATTGCAGCATACAAAATAAACCCACATTAAGTCATCAGCCTTTCTACATACTACCAAACTCAGCAGGAAGAAATAGAAAGAGATATTCCTTTTAAAATAACTTCAAATAGTATAAAATATTTGTGAGTCAGACAAATCAAGGGATTATCTGAACATAATCACAAAATACTTTTCATACAAATAAGGTTAATCCAAGCAATTGGAAAAATATTAATTGCTCATGGATAGGCCAAGGCAATATAATAAAAATGATAATTTTAGTTAATTACTTGTTCAGTGCAATAACAATCAAGCTACCAAAGAATTGTTTTATAGAGATAGAAAAGATAATAACAAAATTCATCTGGAAGGACAAAAGATCAAAAATATCAAGGGAATCAATGTAAACAAAATGTTAAGAATGGTGGCCTTGCAGTACCAGATTTTCAAACTATGTTTGAAATAGTCATGAAAACAATCTGGTACTGGCTAAGAAATAGAGTGGTTGATCAGTGAAATAGATTAGGTATGCAATGCACAGTAATAAAAGACCATGGTAATATATCATTTGCTAAACCCAAAGATCCAAGCTTTGGGGGTAAGAACTCAACATTCGATGAGAATTTCTGGGGAAACTGGAAATTAGTTTGGCAGAAACAAGATATACACCAACATCTCACACTGTTTGCCAAGATAAGGTCAAAATGGGTACATCATTTAGACATAAAGTTAATATCATAAGTAATTTAGGGGAGCATGGGCAAAGGTACTTGTCAGATCTATGGATAAGAGAAGAGTCTATGACCAAATAAGAAATAGAGAGAATCATAGGAAGTAAAATGGATAATTCTGATTACACAAAAATAAGACTTTTGCAGATACATAACTTATACAGCCAAAATTGTAAAGAAAACAGAAAACTTGAGGGGGTGTATTTGCAGCAAGTTTTTCAGATAAAGGCCTCATTTCTCAAAAATAGAGCTAAACTTACAAAAATAAGAGCCATTCCCTTGTTCATAAATAGTCAAAGGACATGAATAGGCAGCTTACAAAAGAAGAAATCAAAGCTAGTAACAGTCATATAAAAATGATCTAAATCACTTCTCATTAAAGAAATGCAAATTAAAACAAACCTGAGGTGTCACCTCACATCTATCAGATTGGCTAACATGACAGAAGGAAAATGACAAATGCTGAAAGGGGATATGGAAAATTCAGGATACTAATGCACTGCTGGTGAAATTGAAAACTAATCCAAACATTCTGGAGGACATTTTGCAACTATGCCCAAAGGGCTATAAAACTGTGCTGATACTTTGACCCAGCAATAACATTATTAGGTCAGTATCACAAAAGGGTCAAAGAACAAAAACTAAAAGGACTTATTTTTACAAAAATATTTATAGCAGATTTTTATGGTGGCAAAGAATTGGAAATTGAAGAGATGCCCATCATTTGAAGAATGGTTGAACAAGTTGCATATATATTTATGATTGTATATGATTGGGATGGAATAATATTGTGGTATAAGAAATGTCAAGCAAGATTGTTTCAGAAAAAAACCTGGGAAAATGTATGCAAGCTCCTACAAAGTGAAGTGAGAAGGACTAAGAGAACACTCTACACAGTAATAACAATATTGTAAGAATGATCAACTATGGAAGACTTAGCTAGTCTGATCAAGACAATGATCCAAGACAATTCCACTCATGATTTTAAAAATTCTGTCCACCTCCAGAGAGAAAACTGATGAACACTGAATGCAAACTTGTACATACTTTTTTTTACATTCTTTATTTTTCTCAAATTATTGGTCTTTTTCGGTCTGTGTTTTCTTTTGCAACATGACTCATATGGAAATTAATTTTGCATGACTTCACATGTATAGGTGATATCAAATTATTTGCCTTCCCAAGGAGGGAGAAGAAGTGGGAGGGAGGGAAAGAATTTCGAACTCAATATTTTTTAAATTTAATGTTAAAATGTTTTTTATGAATAATTGTAAAATATTTCATGGAATAAATAAAAAAAATTATCTTTAAATAGAGTCTAGTGGCTATCCTAGCTGCCTGGGCCTCTTTCCCTTTCAGAGATATCTAGACATAAATGTCTAGAAACTTGAAAATAAAGAATTTTTTTAAGTCCAAAAAATATTCTTCGATCACCCCACCCCATAGTGATCTTTTCATCTACAGAATTACTATAATATTTAGTATTTGTCCACCCACTTGTAACTTATCACATGCTACTTTGTGGTCATCTTGGATTATTATTTTACATGTATGTATGTATACCTTGTTTCTCCAAATATATTTTAAGCTCCTAGTGGGGAGGAACTATGTGTTAAACTTTTCTCTATGTTAAATTCTATGTGTTAAACTATTCTTCTATCACAATACTAAATATGTGTGTGTGTGTATAGTGCATTATATATATATATATATGTATGTATGTATGTATATGCATATATGTATATATATGTATGTATACATAGGTCACTATATATTATTTGTTTATTAATAATATTAACATTTATATAACATGTGCTATGTGCCAGGCACTGTGCTAATGATTTTACAATTATTATCCTATTTTGTTCTCACATCAACCCAAGAAGATAAGTGCTATTATTATCCCCATTTTACAGATGGAGAAAGTGAGGGAGGTAGAGGTTAAGACTTGCCCAGGGTCACATAACTAGGAAATGTCTGGGCTGGGTTTGAACTCAGTAATTCCAGATTTGAAGACCAGGACTCTATCCATTGTGCCAACCTAGCTACTACTAAAAAATAAATGACAGAATTAATTTGGATTATCACACATGTGTCCTTATCACCTCTCCTTAAAGGAAAGGAATATCTTTCTCTCTCTCTCTCTCTCTTTTTTTTTTTTTTTTGGTATTTGTATCCCTAGTGCTTAGCACAGTGCCTGGAACATACTAGGTACTTAACAAATGTTTATTATCTGACTAACCATGATGAAATCATTTAACTTCTTGACACCGTTGGCAACTCACTAAGATTACAAGTTACAAATCAGTTGTCAATACATGGCAGAGGTTGCCATACTGGGAATTCTCTACACCATTGATTCAAACCTACTCCCCCAAGAAAAAACCTTCAAAATGATAACCCATTTGATATAATTAATCCAGTACTCTATTGAGTACTCTGTGGGGTGAAAATGGCGTAGCGGTTACAGTGAGGCGGAGTCTATTTCTAGTAATAAAGCCTGGGAACAACCCCAGAGCTGTGTGTGCAAATATCAAAACTTGCAGCTGTGGCACTGAGGCAAAATAACTGAATTGTTATCCAATCCATTATCCAAACATGTATCCTATGTTTTCATTTAGAATATATGGTCCTCATATGTATAGCCTTACCACCAGTAGGCTGTCCATTCACTGATATAAACTTTGGCTGTGGCAATCCATGAAGTAAAGTGTTGATTATGGGATCAATCACACTGTGAGTGTATTTATATGGTTCATGGAATCAGGGCCTGCTTTACTTGTAGATGGAATAACCAATGTTATCTGTGGCACATATTCAATTACCTCAAAAAACGCAGTTACAAGTAAGTGGTACAAATGTATCTAGGATTGGGTCATGGCACCCTGATTTTCCAATATTATGCTCATTTTTAGGGTCAATTGGAGATGTTTGCATTTTTGTTGGTTAAAGTGCCATATTTCATTGGAAGGAGTCAAGACAAGCAAATCACATTATCTAAAAGAGAGCATGGCCTAAGTGAATGCCACAAGGGCCAGGTAGATTTGAACTGTACAAAGGAGAGGAAAGGAAAAGTCTACAGCATGGATATTGCCTTTCCTCAGTGGGGAATCATAGTAGGAGACCTTATATCTCTAAGCAAGATCATTTGTTCCAATTATGGCTATGGAAGCAGAGATTCCTAAGTAGTGAAGGGCCTTGTTCATGGCTACCCAGCCAGTTTTTAGCAGAGGCAGGACTAGAATCAGGGGCCTTCTGATTGCAATGCTGATAATAATAGAGGCAGTCTGGGTCTTTAGGCTCTCTTTTCTATAATAATGCTCAGACACTGACCACAAAATTTTCCCTGAAGGGGTTGGGGGCAGCCTCAGTATTGAAAAAGACTCAGATGATTGATGTATAGTTAATAATAATAATAGCTAATACTTATATAGAACTTACTGTATGTGAGGCATTGTGCTAAGAACTTTGCAGTTATCTAATTTGATCTTCACAACAACCTTGGGAGGGAGGTGCTATTATTTATTCCTTTTTTTCAGATGAGAAAACTAAGGCAAATGGAATGACTTGAACAGGGTCACATAGCTAATAATTGTCTGAGGCTGGATTTGAACTCAAATTTTCCTAACTTCTGGTCCAGTGCTCTATCCATTGTACCTCCTAGCTGCCTATAATTAACCCCTACCTCTCATGGTGAGTCTGTCTTTATGTTCATAGCCATATTCCTGTGAATTGAAGGCTAACCTCCTGAGGTGTGGGAGCTGATAATGTGAGATACATATAAAGATATATTTCTGTATCTCCACACGGAGATGTTCAAGCCAAACAAAACCCTCCTGACTGGCAGTTTTGTATAGGGCCAACCCTTGCACTTTTCGTACTGTATTGTGTTCTATGGGCAACCAGAAATGATACTGAAGGTTCTCTGCCTACAGGATGATCAATTTTGCTAATCCCTTGCAGCTCCATTCAGCTATACCAAGGAAATAACTTGTTTCTTTTTTTTTTTAATTTGGACAAAAAAAAGAATGCTCATATCCCTTAGCAATACCTTGAAGCATAGTCCTTAATTGAGAATTTTGCTTTATGCACCATAGGGTTGTAAATGTATATTTTACTCTTCAAGCTCTTCTGTAGGGTTTATATACATCTGTATCCCCTAGAATATGGAGATGGACTTTTTAAAAATTAGATAGCATGAATAAAGTAATGATTCCAGTTTTTTTAGAGTTAATCTTATTTTGAAAATATCTTGTATTGTATAAATAATGTGTGCATATGTAAGCACACATACACGTATATATGTGTAGATATACATACACGTACGTGTGTACACATATATATGTATGTGTGTGTATACATACATACATACATACATACATAATCTTTGTATACATTTATTGGCATATATTTTGTATTACCCCAATAGAATGTAAATTTCTTGAGGGCAGGAACTATTTCCTTTTTATCTTTTTAATCACCACTATCTAGCGTAGTATCCAATGTGTTTGTTGAATTTAAATGAACGGAATTATATTAGCTATATCTAACATGGAGAGTCAAAAGTCAGGTGACTTTCACAGAATCATAGAGTTAGGAGGGAAACTAAAAGGTCCTTTGGTCCAATGCATACCTGAGAAGAAATCTCCCTTTACAATTTCTCCCTGACAAGCAGCCATCTAACCTCTGTCTGAAGCCATTTCATGTCTAAATTATCCTCTTATTCAAAGGAGAGATTTTCTGCTCCAAACACAGAATGGGGGTGGGGGTGAAATTGAATAAGGGAAATCACAGAATCACAGAATGTTAGAGCTGAAAGGAATCTTAGAGATCTACTCCAACACTTTTATTTTTATAAGAGTCGTGAATTAATTAATGTAACAGGGTGACTCTCACGTGGTTTATACCCAGGGAAGAAAGATACATCTTCAACCTTTTGTCAACATGCTAACATACATTTGATCTTCCCTTTCCAGAGAGTCAAAAACTTATTTGACCTACTGACCCTTTTTCAAACAAAAATTACTCAGCACTCCCATGGAAATCTAGTTTATTTAACCCTTTAATGATTTTTTTGGAATTTGCACCATTTCAAAATATATGATTTTTAATGATGATTCTTAAATTTAATAATTTGTTATAAATTTGTGGGGTTTTACCTGCATTGAAATTTTGATGATGCAGTATTGCATCATGTAACTATATAGTACCATATTATAAATAAGTCATTACATGCACATATTTCTGCCGATACACACCGGACTTGCATGCTTGCTTGCCAACACTCGCTTGTTAAGACCTGTAAGTGGACTTGACCACTGATTGGTTATAACTTGAATTCTGTGTGTTTATTTCAAAAATAATGGAATCACTATGACTTTAACTCCTCTACACAACCAGTGAAGTATGTAGGAATGGTTTTTCAAAATTTTCTTATCTTCTTTTCTTTCATTATGCTTCTACCACCCCCTTATTTGTATTCAATCCCCCAGTTGCACCTGTGGCTAGTATCAATCCTCCAGATAGTTCCAGCACCCCCAAGGGTATTATTACCCACTTTGGGAACCTATGCAAGTAAACTGATGTAGATGAAGAGAGAGTTGTTGACATTGGGGAAAAGACAACCAAAAACAAGAGATCTATTCTATTCCTCTTATTCTGGCCTTAGGGTGGCATTGGTCCTAAGAAACATTAAGAAATACAATATTCCAGAGAAGGGGATTCTAAAACATAGACAGGCTCTTTTGCCAAACTGATGCACAGTGGGATTGCAGACAAAAAGTGGCACTCCTGTGACTCTGGGCTTGAATCCCACTGCTCTATTCACTTGTGTAGCTGCCATTAGGAGAATTACCAAAATCTCCCATAATATTCAACCAATTTCAGTGTAATCCACTGCTCAAGCATAGACAGAAACAGGACCACTAAACCATATATAAGGATCCCTGGTGGCCATGTATTGGCTTAGAAAGCCACACATTAACGCTATCTATGCTCTATTGTATTTTTATTTATTTTGTTAAACATTTTCCAATTACATTTTAATTTGGTGTTATAGTATGTTTCAGTATGCATCTCTGGTGTAGGCTGTCATTCATGAGTTAATACTCTATCTGACTAGGAAGTCTTTTGCCTTACTGTTTTAATGGAGGTCTGGTACATATGTTGACCTCATCAGATTGCTCAGTTGATTCAACTATTCCATACAGAAGTCACTAGGCAGTGACTTCAAGGACACTCCACGATCACAAATAAGGGAATGCCTTGAAGTAACAATAGACTTCAACTGTATTTTGTAACTGATTAGTTTGGCTAACCACATGACTAAAAGGAACCTTTTTTGATTGGCTAATTAGACAGATCTGCCAGAATATTCCAAAAGGCTCTAGTAAGCTCTTTGCTGTTGTTTAGTACTTTCACTCATGTACAACCCTTTGTGACCCCATCTGGAGTTTTCTTGGCAAAGATACTGAAGTGGTTTACCACTTCCTTCTCCAGCTCATTTTATAGATGAAGAAACTGAGGCAAACAGAGTCAAGTGACTTGCCCAGGATCACACAGCTAGTATGTGTCTGAGGTCGGCTTTGAACTCTGGTCTTCTTGACTCCACCCCTGGCACTCTATCCCCTACACCACTTAGCTGCCCATTAGTTAGTTCTGTTCACCTCTTTTTGTTTTATTCTTATCTAGGGGAGCTCTATACTTCTTTTGCTCATGGTGTTCGGTGAGAGACTCTTCAAAAGGAGGGGCAGTTTAAGACATTCTCTCCCTCTGATGCCACGTGGCCCCTGAGAAATGGACTTTGGTCCTTGGTCTTTCCATTCTTTCCATTCTAGGTGAAAGGAATAGAATTTCTGACACTGGGAAAAATCCAACTAAGCCAAGAGTAAGAATTCAGGTTCAGTGTTGCAACCAGTCCAACATCAATGCCCTAAGGAATCTTCAGGATTGACTTTTTGGACCCATTCCAGCAAAAGATGAAACTAGGTCATTTGACAATGATGCCCACTTTGGACACGGACTTGCTGGGACCAATGTTATGTGGAAAAGTTTTGAGCCTACAACTTAAAAACTCCCATTGTGTAGGATAGAAGTGTCAAACACAGACCTTGGGCCAACACTCCTACATATTGATTACAATGTAAGTACCATAAACAAACAAACAAACAAATAAATAAATAATTGAATAAATAAGTAAATGATAAATAAGTAGATAAATGAAAATACAACAAAACATAGATAACGTTAATATATGGTTTTCTAAGTCAGTATGCACCCCACAGGGATTCTTAAGTATGGTTTAGTGGCCTTTGTTTTCTATTTGCGTCTGACACCATTGGTGTAGGGGTTGCATATCCCTGGACTTATGGGGGATGGGGGGAGAGGTAGAATGTTTTTATGTTTGTTCTTGTTAAATCTGTAAAGTCAGTATTCCTTTGTTAAAGCTACTATATCTTAAGTGGTTAAATGGAACTGGGAATAATGTGTATACATTTGTTCTTGCTATATCTTTAAAATGGTTATTCTTTTATAAAGTTATCCTATGTGAACTGGTTAAATAGAACTGTGGTGCTAGTCACAGGCCCCTAAAATGGGGGAACATAGTTTAGGCTCAAACTGATTAGAATAGAGAAAGAGATACCCCATTTTCTCAGGCTACCCTGGAATCCTGAGGGCTAATGTAACCCACCCTGGCCCTGAGAGAGTAAAGAACATACATACCACATTGGGGAGATCATAGAATAATGAATTCTTGACTGATTGTTCTCCAGTTCCCGCGTTATGGATAAAATGCTGAAAAGGGAAGACTTGAACTCCAACCTCAGATAGTTTGGGGTTTGTTTTGATTTTTAACCTTGAAGAGAAAAATTGGGAGTGAGGGAGACGCTATGATTTGTGATAAAATTGATCATTGGGGCAGCTAGGTGGCATAGTGGATAGAGCACCAGCCTTGGGGCAGGAGAACCTGAGTTCAAATCTGACCTCAGACACTTACTAGCTGTGTGACCCTGGGCAAGTCACTGAACCCCAATTGCCTTTAAAAAAAAAAAAGAAAGAAAGAAATTAAAGGATACTAAGATTTACACAATTTTAGGGGCAGCTAGGTGGTGCAGTAGATAGAACACCAGCCCTGGAGTCAGGAGCACCTAAGTTAAAAGCTGGCCTCAGACACTTAATATACTTACTAGCTGTGTGACCTTGGACAAGTCACTTAACCCCATTGCCTAGCCAAAAAAAAAAAAAAAGATCAAATTGATCATTGTGTCTAAGTTTACTGTATTATTTTCTAAACTAACTAAATAGCTTGCTGAAGTATATATTGTCTTTCCTGAGGTTAAGTGAATATTTAGAAAATACTGATCCTGGAAAGGAATATAGAGGGCCAATATAGGTGGAAGCAGAGTCACAGGACTGACATACCATAACTGATTCATATACCTCTATAACAGCCCCTAGCACAGTAGTGGGAACTGAATCAATAGTCAATGGGCTTCACAGCACAATGTCTTAACTCATGACAAGGTCCAAACTCAAGCCAGTTCCATGTCCAGCTCCATGTGAACAGTGTTTTAGGAAGACAAGAAATGAAAGTTACAGTAATAGTTTCCTCTGGTGGTGGTGATTGGCTTCTCTGAGAATTCTACCCATTCTTATCCTCACTCTTGGCAGCTAGCTTGTACAGTGCATAGAGTACTGGTCCTGGAGTCAGGAAGATTGCTCTGAGTTCAAATCTGACCTCAGGCACTTACAAGCTGTGTGAGCTTAGGCAAGTCTATTAACCCCATGAAGCTCAGTTTCTTCATCTGTAAAATGAACTGGAGAAGGAAATGGCAAACCACTGCAGGATCTCTGACACAACAACCTTAAATGGGGTCATGAAGAATCAAACACAACTGAACACAACCGCAAACATCCTCAATCTAATGTTCATAATTCTATTTCTTTTCTCCCAATCTCAATGGGTTCTTCTTAAGCTCCCTGATAGCTTCCTTTTACTCTTCATTCCTCTCCATATCTTCTATCCCTCCCCAACAAATACATTCATCCCCCTGACCCAACAACACAAATGTAGAGATTCTTAAAGTGATTTAACAATTATATTTTTTCTCAAAAAACTTAACAGAAAATATAAAGGACTTTTTGGTAGGCAGACTGGAATATGTAATGCTAATAATATTTTTAAAGTTTTTTTTTCCATAGTAGGTACCTAATATGATGCTCAGAACTGGGCTCCTCAAGGTTCCATGGGGTGGAATGACTGTCAGGCATGGAATTATCTAATGGAGCTTTGCAATCTGCAGCTCCCTTGAGTACTTCAGGACTTCCTCTTCCCATAAAAAGGATTGGAAGTCCCTCTGGTCACTTAAGTCTGCAGAGAGGATTTGCAACCCGGAAGGAGAACAAAAGGGACTTTAAACTCAGAGTGAGAGAAGGAAAAGATATGAAGAGACAATAGAGATAAACCTGGAGAGCTTTGCCTTTGGCTGGGTGGTAAATCAACAGAGGGCTGGTGAGCATAACAGGGGCCTGGTGAGCAGTGCTGTACGCTTGGCTGATTCATGCCCCATGTGGAAGAGGTTAGGGAGCCTGCTTCCAGAAAACATGATGATGTTTAACAGAAGGGAAGCATTTGCTCCCAGTTTGGAGCATGAGCAGATATTCTGTAATTGGTTCTCTGCTGCTAACCACATGGTGAAGAGAAGACATTTTAATTGGCCATGAAGCAAGCGCTAAGGTACATTCAAAAGATGCTAAGCAGTCGAAGAAAACCTCTACCTCTGGATTTTTCTTGGCTGTCTGTGGTTGAGGGCAGAGGAAGAGAATGATATAAGAGTAGTGAGAGACCTCAGACCTTTGTCCTTTGCTACCCCCAACCCAGGATGGCACCATGTAATCCATGAATGCCTTGCCCTGCAGTTGTTTCTTCTCTGTTGTGTCTATTCCTCCCTGTTTTAGGGGGAGTATCAGAGACACCTACGACCTTATGAACTTCAAAAGGTTAAAATGGTAAGCCACAAAGACCTCTAGGAACTGGAGTCCATACTAACTCTTGTGGCCAGCCAATTCATCCAGTAAGTCAATAAACATTTCATAAGCATTAACTGTGTGCTAGGTACTATGATAAGCACTGGGAATACAAATAACAAGACAATCATTCCTTCCCTCAAGGAGCCTAGATTATAACAAAGTAGCAAGAACCCAAGAAACCACCTTCAGAACCTAACCCAGGAGTACCTGATACAAGGGCTCACGTGGCTTTGCCACATTTGGAAGTGAATTTTGTGGAAAAATTCTGAATAGAAACTGATTTAAGTTTGAACCCACTTTTTCTGCACACTGAGGTATTACAGGGGAAAGTATATCGACAAGTGTTGGGGGAAATGTTTGATAACTTGTATTCCTGTTACAGTTTCTCAGTAAAGATCTTGCTCCAAAATCTAATTTATGTAAATTTATTAAACATAACTGAGGTACTGATAGTCAACAATGAAGCAAATACATCAGAATGAGAGCTAAAAACCTTTATGATTAGAAAGAACCATCTTCAACTCCTCAGGGAAATACCTAGAACTTTGGAGGAAAGGGAGATACAGGTGGCCTCACTCTAAAAAATTGAGTCTAGGTTCTTTCTATGTATGATTTCATGAACTCTTAGAATACCTCTGCCTCCTGCATATACACACACACACACACACACGCATATATACACACATCCCTTACCTGATACAGATGCCTGAAATTTCTTTACAAGGAAACAAAGCTTTGTCTTGTACAATAAGAAATCAAGATTAAAATTTAATATCTCCAAAAGAAAGGGATAGTGATTTAGATGCAGGATAAGTTGCAAATGACTGATCTAAAAGCCTTTCCTGAGAGAAAATAAAGCTAGGAAGGGAAGAAAGTAAGCATGAAAGTTCTGGACACCTTGGTGTCAGCCTCTGCAGAGAAGAAGGAGCACTGAAAGAAAGGCTGTGACCACCAAGGACACCCATCACCTCCTTGAGAATTTCACTCAGGCCAGCCCAAATCTCATTTACCAGTAGTGTTCTCATTTGCTTGAAGTTGCCTGCCCTGCTACCGAACCTCCTGCCTTATTTAATCTAGGCTTGCTGTGCTATGCCTTTGTTTCCTCCGAAATTTATCTTCAGTTAAGCTGTACTATATTTCACAGCTTTCTCTCTGGTTATATATTGTAAAGTTTTCTTTGCTGGGTCTCTGAGCTGCTTGCTTGTTTTTCATTATTTCTGTAGAATGCTGAGAGGAAAAAAAAAAGCAATTCCTTTATTTGAGAATCCTCACATTTATTAGCATAATAAAACTCTCAAGATGAAATTGCAGTTTTCCAGACAGTAATTTCATTTGCAGGACAACTTACTAGAAATTTATTTTAAAACTAGGTAAAACCTAAAATATATGAGACATGCACAGAATACAGACCTGAAATAAAAGAAATGAGAAATGCATTAGGAATGGAAAATGAGGCTGTTGTCTCTCACATATTAATTAGGGACAACAGTGCCAATGACCCACAAATCCCAATCTCAGCTGTCATGGTCTCTAACCAAAACCACTGCGGATTCCTAGGCAACCTTTCCTTCAATATGTTCAAAATTGCCATACCCTTCTTGCTCTTTCAAATGAATACCAGTTGTGAAATAAGGAGAACCAGTTATCGAGAGAATTTGAATGTCAAATTGGTCTTCCTGACCATCTGAAAATTTAAAAATGTAGTACTAAACAGACTAGACAAGCTATTGGATATCTACAAGAATCAATTTGCCCTCACAATCACTAAGGCGGCAGGGTTCCCCATCCCAGCTAGGGGGAATGTGGTTACATGAGTTCAGATGCCCTGCTAGCTGTTCCTGATTTGGCCAAAAGCTAAAGAAATCCATTGTTTTTTGCATGACTGAATGCCTCCAACTTTTTTTTTTAATTTTCAAGAATTTATTTTTCCATTTTCTACCTCCCCTCATTCACTGGGGGAGAAAAAAGAAAAAAAAGTTATTTAAAAAAAAAAACCTTTTATTTTACAAGCACAGTAGAGCAAAACAAATTGCTGCATTGGTCACATCTCAAAATGTTTCTTATTCTGTTGATTAGTCTGTCACCGTTCTGTCATAAGGAATTCATTTGTTTGTTAATCCCATAGGTCAGAATTCCACTAACTTCTCAATTTCAGTGCATTTCCATTTGTACACTCACGTAGAATGTAGTTTCTTTACATTTAGAGCATTTGAAAACCTTTAGCGACCCCAGTCCCGTTGGTATCTGACACTCTTTTCATTGGTGTCACTAAAATTCCAACACTCTTCAAGCTCTAACAAATACAGAATAATACCTTCATTGCCTTATATATCTATCAAAGGCTTTTAATTTTTTTCAAATAATTTTCACATATAGTATATTGTTATCTCATTCCCTTGTTTCCTCCTAAAACTAGGATATTAATAGAATCTAGCCTTTCAGGGAGATTGTATTTGTGAACAAAGAATATTTTGGGTTTGTCAAATACTACAGCATAAGCATTAGGTCCCTCCTCCATCCTAAGGTGAAGAGCCTTGAATATCTAATCTGTCCTGAGGCCTCATAGTATATATCCCTTGCTTTTCTTCTAGCCTTATTGGGAATAGGTGTTTTCTACCTAAAACTTGTAGAAAGTTGGAGAAATTGGCAGAATTAGCCATTGTTCCACACTGAAGCTCTCCACAGGATGGCCACTGCTTTCAGAACAGATCCACAGCAGGCCTTCTATTCTCATTCATTTCTTCAGACCTTGCCTGCCTCCTCTTCCGTACTCTACACTTACTGTTCAGGAAGAACACTTACAGTCTACTCTTTCTATGAAGCATTCTGGTTTAAAAGCAATGTGCCTCAGAACAAGGAATGATGAGATTCACAGGAGGACATCATAATTAAGCTGAAAGGCAACATGTAGCAGTGGACAGATAACCACTGCCTCTGAAGCTGGAGAGTCTGGGATCAGGTCCCAGGATCTGATCATTCTGGACCAAGTCCTTTCACTTTGAGGTATACAGGCAACTTATTCATTTATTCATTCATTCATTCATTCATTCATTCATTCATTCATTCATTTATTTATTTATTTAGTATTTAGTATTTTATTTTTTCCCAGTTACATGTAAAAATAATTTTAACATTAATTTTAAAACTTGGAGTTTCAAATTTTCTCCTTTCCTCCCTTCCCAACCCCTCCCCCCACATTGAGAAGGCAAATAATCTAATACATGTGTAGTCATGCAAAACATATCCATAATAGTCATGTTATGAAAGAAAACCTAGACACCCCCAAAAAAACCTCAAGAAAAATAAAGATAGTTTAAAAAAGTATACTTCCATCTGTATTCAGATATAATCACTTCTTTTTCTGGAGATGGATAGCATTTTAGACCATAAATCCCTCAGAGTTGTCTTGGATCATTGTATTGCTAAAAATGCCTACGTCATTCTCAGCTGATTGTCTTACATTATTGCTGTTGCTTTGTATATAGTACATTTCACTTTGCATCAGCTTGTATAAGTCTTTCCAGGATTTTCTGAGAGTATCCTACTCATCATTTCTTATAGCACAATAGTATTTCATCATAATCACATGACAGAATTGTTCAGCCATTCCTCAACTTATGGGCATCCACTCAATTCCCAATTCTTTGCCACTAGAAAAGAGCTGTTATAAATATTTTTGTACATATAGGTCCTTTCCTTTTCTGTTTTATTTTCTTTTTTGGTATACAGATGTAGCAGTGGTATTGCTAGGTCAGAGTATGAACGGTTTTGTAGCCCTTTGGGCATAGTTTCAAATTGCTCTACAGAATGGTTGAATCAGTTTACAAGACCACAAACAGTGCATTAAGGTCTCATTTTCCTACAATCCCTCCAACATTTCAAATTTTCCTTTTCTGTCCTATTAGCCAATTCAATAGGTATGAGATAGTACCTGAGAAATGTTTTAATTTTCATTTCTCCAATCAATAGTGAGTTAGAGCATTTTTCATATGGCTATAGATAGCTTTGATTACTTCATCTGAAAACTGTCCAAAGCTTTTGATCATTTATGAATTTGGGAATGGCTCTTATTTTTATAATTTTCACTCAGTTTTCTATATGTTTTAGAAATGAGGACTTTATCAGAGAAACTTCTTTCAATTTTTTTTCATACAAATGATTACTAACTGTATTTCCCTCCATCCTAATTCTCCCGTTTATTCTATTCTCTCTCTTTTCTCCCTGTCCTTCCTCAAAAGTGTTTTGCTTCCATCTATACCCTCCCCCAATCTACCCTCCCTTCTCTGAGCAGCCCCTCCTTCTCTTATCCCCTTCCCCTCCTAGTTTCCTGTAGGTTAAGATCAATTTCTATACCTAATTGTGAGTGTATATTATTTCCTCTTTGAGCCAATTCTGCAGAAAGTAAGGTTTGCTCACTCCCCCTTCCCTTCTCTCTTTCCCTCCACTATAAAAGCTTTCTTGCCTCTTTCATGTGAGATAATTTGCCCCATTCTACCACTTTATTTCCCTTTCTCTCAGTGCATTCCTCTTTCTCACCTCTTAATTTTTTTTTAGATATTCCATCATATTCAATTCATGTCTCTGTCTTCTGTCTATACTCCTTCGAACTGTCCTAATAATGAGAAACTTCTTGTGAGTTATAAGTATCATCTTCCCATAAAGAAACGCAAACAGTTTACCTTTATTAAGTCCCTTATGATTTCCCTTTCCTCTTTACCTTTTTATGCTTCTCTTGAGTCTTGTATTTGGAAGTCAAATTTTCTATTCAGCTCTGGTCTTTTCATTAAGAATGCTTGAAA
The DNA here is from genome assembly GCF_003287225.1 of Phascolarctos cinereus. Lineage (NCBI taxonomy): Eukaryota > Metazoa > Chordata > Mammalia > Diprotodontia > Phascolarctidae > Phascolarctos > Phascolarctos cinereus. Next base: position 62,181,615 of record NW_027555736.1, on the reverse strand, counting down.
GTCTTTTCATTAAATGTCCATTTTTTTTCCACTGAAGGGTTATACTCACTTTAGCTGGGTAAGTGATTCTTGGTTGTAATCCTAGCTCCTTTGCCCTCTGGAATATCATATTCTAAGCCCTCCAGTCTCTTAATGCAGAAGCTGCTAAATATTGTGTTGTTCTGACTGTGGCTTCACAATACTTAAATTGTTTCTTTCTGACTGCTTGCAATATTCTTTCCTTGACCTGGGAGCTCTGAGGTTTGGCTATAGTATTCCTGGTAGTTTTCATTTTGGGATCTCTTTCAGGAGGTGTTTGGTGGATTCTTTCCATTTCTATTTTACCCTTTGGTTCTATAATATCAAGGCAGTTTTCCTTGAGAATTTCTTGAAAGATGATATCTAGGCTCTTCTTTTTTGCATGGCTTTGAGGTAGTCCAATAATTTTTAAATGATTTCTCCTGGGTCTATTTTCCAGCTCAGTTGTTTTTCCAATGAGATATCACATTGTCTTCTATTTTTTTCCATTCTTTTGGTTTTGTTTCATTGCTTCTTGATTTCTCATAAAGTCATTCACTTCCATGTGCTCAATTCTAATTTTTAATGAATTATTTTCTTCAGCAAGATTTTGTACCTCTTTTTCCATTTGGGCAATTCTACTTTTAAGGCATTCTTTTCCTTATTGGATTTTTACCACTTGGACTATAAGGTGATGTATTCTTTAGTATTTTTTGTGTCTTCTTTACCAAGATGTTTACTCTTTTTCATGATTTTCTTGCGTCACTCTCTCTTACCAATTTTTCCTCAACCTCTCTTACTTGATTTTTAAAATCCTTTTTGAGCTCTTCCATGTTGTGAGACCAATTCATATTTTTTTGTTGGAGGCTTTTGATATAGGAGCTTTGACTTTGCTGTCTTCTGCATGTGTGTTTTGGTCCTTCTTATCACCATAGTAACTTTCCATGGTGGGAATTTTTTTTTCTCTTGTTTGCTTATTTCTCCAGACTATTTCTTTTAACTCTTTGTTAAAGCAGGGCTCTTCTTCCAGGTGGAGGGTATACTGTCCCAAGCTTCAGGGATTTTGTGCAGCTGTTTTCAGAGATACTTCTAAGTAAGTGTAAGTTTTCAGTTCTTCCAAGGTGGTATGATCCAGGGAGAGGTGTGTTTACTGTTCTGCTGGCCTGTGCTCTGGTTGGTCAGTGACCACAAGCACTGTTTTCTTCGTGGAAAGGCGAGGAGGATTCCCTCTTCACTATGGCCACAAGCTCTGGTGTTCTAGTGCTCCTCCTTGCCCTGGGACTGCCACCTAGGACTGGGACCTAGATCCAAGCATGAGCAAAGGAACAAAGTTCTGCCTTAATGCTAGCAAAGAGACCCCTGTAATCTCCTTCTGACCAGTTGTTCAACTCCCTTACCAGAAGCAGCTGCTGCCACTGCTGATTCAGCGGCTCCCAAGGTCTGCTCCTAGTTTGACGGGGCTCGGGCTCTGCTGGCACAGCTTGTGCTGGATTGTGCTCCACTCTCACCCAGTGGTCACAGACCTTTCCTGCTGACCTTCTAAGTTGCCTTCGGCTGGAAAATTATTTCACCCCTTCCTTTTCTGGGTTCTGCTGCCCCAGGAATTGTTTCGTGGAATTATTTAAAGGTTTTCAGAGGGGTTTGAGGGAGAGCTCAGGTGAGTCCCTGTCTTTTCTCCACTATCCTGACTCTGCCCCCTGCCTCCAACTTTTAAATGGAAGTTTATAAACAAGTAGCTCATTCATATATGTCATAATGCCTTCTTGTGCATACATATCAAAATATGGTCATATAATGAGAACGAGAGTCAACAGGTGGGCAGCCCATGTGTTAACAGTGGTACCCTGGGGATATTCAGAGAATCACAATAAAATCTGTAACTTATTGAGTCAGAGATTCTTCAGGGCATTAATATAAACACATGGATAAGAATTACACAGGACAAGAAGGTGTGGAGGGATTTCAGTGTGCATCAGTGGATCCGGTGCAACAGATCCATTCATCAAAGTATGAGAGGAAGGCATGTGATTTTCTCTGCTCTCCCCCGTGCACTAATGATTAATTCCCTTTGGCTATACAAACAATTGGATAGAGACCAGGAAAGTCATGGAAGTATATGTGATGATGTTAATAAAGAAACAAAGACCATGCTCTGGAAAATGGAGAGATTATAGCTCTCTTAACATATTGTGTCCAGTGAACTATCAGAGATCTTCAAGTATACATTTAAGCCCTTGAACAAAAAAAATCTGTATGGAGAGATCCAACTATTGTCTCAATGAGCAAGTATATATGTATATGTGTATATATGTGTGTATATTTGTGTATATATGTGTGCATGTATGTATGTGTACATATGTATGCATATGTGTGTGCATATATACATTATAGATACACATATGTATATATTGTGTATATTATATATATATATAGATATATATCTATATATATCTATATATATATCGATATAGATATATATCGATATATATATATATCTCACAAGCCAGGAACTGTGCCAGCCACTAAGGACAAAAGGACAAAGACAAAAGTGAAATACTCCCTGACATCAAGGAGCTTACATTCAAATAGTTCAATACAGAATCCAAGAATTTGCCCCATTGTATGAGCTCAAATGACATTCATTTGCCTTCATAAAAAGAGATACAAATAAGATAGGACAGATAGTGGCAAATGACTTAGTGAATAGAGTGGATCTAGGATTATGGGGGCATGGATTTAGAGCTGGAAGAAACCTTATGAGTTATGTAGTCCAAGCCCTCACTTTACAGATGAAGAAACCAAGGGTCAGAGAAGTTTGAAAAATTATCCATAGTCACACAATCATTATTAGAGGCAGGATTTGAACCCAGATCTTTCTGAATTCATGCCCAGCACTCCTTCAATACCTACCATTTGGTGATGAAACCACCACCCTCATAAATATACTGTGTGCCTCAGTTTCCTCAACTTTAAAATTGGTATAATAATCACATTTACTTCCCAAGGTTGTTGTAAGGATCAAATGAGATATTTACAAGGTGCTTATTATAGGCTCTAACACATTGTAGGAAATTATGTATGTATGTATATATGTATGTGTATAGATACATATACAACATTCATATACACATAGACATAAATGTATATATCTATATACTTGTGCATATCTCTATATACACATGTATACATGCATATGTATATATATACATATACACATGTGTATATCTATATATATATACATATACACATGTGTATATATGCATATATATGGATATACATGGAGACATATTTTGTATTCAACAAATTCAGTTCAAATTTAAAATAATAATAAAAATCGAGCATCTACTACATGATCCTGATGACTTTCCTTAATGCCAAGTAGGAGGTAAATCATTTGGAGATCTTGCTGGCTCCCATTTGGCTTTGAAAATTTTCAGAACAAGCTTATTAAATTTACCCATTCCTTCAGATGCCCACCCTCCACCATTGTTGGTACAAAGTAGGGGGTGTTGGGAAGGTCTTGGGTACAGGGATTAGAGAAATCTAATGCAGGCCTGTTCCATGGAAGAAAGTCAATCAAATAGCATGTGGTAGTCTGGTGGGTTGTCTCTCTGTCCACAGGGTTTCTGTAGTAACTCTCCACCTGATACTGTGATGATTTCCTCCTGAAAGAAAGGAAAAAGGGATGTTCACACATATAAATAGGAGGGAATGTCTGATTAACCTATGGTGACTGGAATGTACTGTTCTCTGAGAGATGGAGGCCAGGAGTTCATGAATTCAAAGAATCTAAGAATTGGAAAAGACTTCTGAGGAAAACAGGACTAAGTTCCCACCTAGAATAGGAATGACGCCTACAACATAGATTAATGAATGAACAAAAAAATCATTTATTAAGTGCTTACTATGTGTCAGGCATTGGGGTAAGGTCACCATTCAATTTTTTCTTGTATCTATCCAAGGAGACAATTATTTTAATGTCTCTAATTCTATTATGGAGCTCTCAGACCACAGATGGTAAGGGGGTCAAACAACTGCTCAGAAGGAGATTACAGGGGTCTGTTTGCTCAGTTGCTTTGCCCATAGTTGAATCTGGGCCCCAGTCCTACATGTCAGTCCCAGGGCAAGGATGGGCACTGGAACATCAGAGCATGTGACCAAAATAGAATAGGGACTCTCCTCACAGTTCCAGGGAAGAAAAGAGGGCTTGTGATTGCTCACAGACCAGAGAACAGGTTAGAATAATAGTAAACACAACTCTCCCTGGATCATACCACCTTGGAAGAACTGAAAACTTACAAGTGCCTAGAAGTATCTCTGACAACAGCTGCACAAAAACCCCTGAAACTTGGGACAGTGCACCCTCCACCCTGGAAATAGAACCCCACTTTAGCAAAGAGTTAAAAGTAAAGAAATAGGCTGGAAAAATGAGCAAACAATGGAAAAATTCTGACCATAGAAAGTTATTGTTGTGACAAGGAAGACAAAAACACACACTCAGAAGAAGACAGTGAAGTCAAAGCTCCCATATCCAAAGCCTCCAAGAAAAATATAACTGGCGTCACACCGTGGAAGAGCTTAAAAAGGATTTTTAAAATCAAGTAAGAGAGGTAGAGGAAATATTGGTAAGAGAAATTACAGTGATGCAAGAAAATCAGGAAAACAAGTCAGTAGCTTGGTAAAGGAGAAACAAAAAATATTGAAGAAAATAACACCTTAAAAACAGAATAGGCCAAATGACAAAAGAGGTACAAAAATTCAATAAGGAGAAGAATATCTTGAAAAACAGAATTGGCCAAATGAAAAAAGATTTACAAAAATTCATTGAAGAGAAAAACTCCTAAAAAATAGAACTGCCCAAATGGAAAAAGAGGTACAAAATCTTGCTGAAGAAAATAACTCATTAAAAATTAGAATTGAGCACATGGAAGTGAATGACTTTATGAGAAATCAAGAAGCAATGAAACAAAACCAAAAGAATGAAAAAAATAGAAGACAATGTGATATCTCATTGGAAAAACAACTGAGCTGGAAAATAGACCCAGGAGAAATCATTTTAAAAATACTGGACTACCTCAAAGCCATAATAAAAAAAAAAAGAGCCTAGATATCATCTTTCAAGAAATTCTCAAGGAAAACTGCCTTGATATTATAGAACCAGAGGGTAAAATAGAAATTGAAACAATCCACCAAACACCTCCTGAAAGAGATCCCAAAATGAAAACTACCAGGAATACTATAGCCAAACTTCAGAGCTCCCAGGTCAAGGAGAGAATACTGCAAGCAATCAGAAACAGTTCAAGTATTGTGAAGCCACAGTCAGAATAACACAAGATTTAGCAGCTTCAGCATTAAGGGATTGGAGGGCTTAGAACATGATATTCCAGAGGGCAAAGGAGCTAGGATTACAACCAAGGATTACCTACCCAGCAAAACTGAGTATGACCCTTCAGTGGAAAAAATGGACATTCAATGAAAAGACTTTTAAGCATTCTTGATGAAAAGACAGAGCTGAATAGAAAATCTGACTTCCAAATACAAGACTCAAGAGAAGCATAGAAAGGTAAAGAAGAAAGGGAAATCAAAAGAGATTTAATAAAGTTTAACTGTTTACATTTTTAAATGGTAAGATGATACTTATAACTCACAAGATCTTTCTTATTATTAGGACAGTTAGGAGTATATATAGACAGAGAACAGAAGTGTGAGTTGAATATGATGGAATGATATCTTAAAAGATAAAATTAAGAGGTGAGAAAGAGGAATGCACTGGGAGAAAAATATGAACAGTCAGTTTTCACAAAAAGTAATCAAAGCTATCTGTAGTTATATGAAAAAATGCACTAAATCACTATTGATTGGAGAAATGCAAAGGAAAACAACTCTCAGTTACTACTTCATACTCTGTTAGATTGGCCAATAGGACAGGAAAAGAAGGTGACAAATGTTGGCATGGATATGGAGAAAATGAGACATTAACACACATTTGGTGGATTTGTGAACTGATTCAACCATTATGTAGAGTAATTTAGAACTATGCTCAAATAATTATAGTGGCTCTTTTTTGTGGTAGAAAAGAATTGGAAATTGAAGAGATGCACATCACTTGGGGAATGGTTGAACAATTTGTGATGTATGATTGTGATGGAATGCTCTTATGTTATAACAAATGATGAACTAGATGCTCTCAGAAAAATCTGGAAAGATTTACATGAATTGATGCAAAGAGAAACAAGTAGAACCGGGAGAACATTGTACAAAGTAACAATAATATTGTAAGATGATCAACTGCAAATGACTTAGCTATTCTTAGCAACACAATGATCTAAAACAATTCTGAAAGACTTATGATGAAAAATATTATCCAGCCCCAGAGAAAGATATGATGGAGTCTGAACACAGATAGAAATTTTTTTTATGTTCTTTATTTTTCTTGGGTTTTTATTTTGGTCTAAGTTTTTTTCTTACAACATGACTAATATGGAAACATGTTTTACATGACTACATATGTATAACCTATATGGACTTGCATGCCTTCTCAATGGGGGGGGAGAATTTAGAACTTTATTTTAAAAACAAATGTTAAAATAGTTTTTTTTACAAGTAAATAGGGAAAAAACAAATATTAATTTTTTTTAAAAAAGAAATTTACTAGCTGTGTGACCCTGGGTAAGTCATTTAACTTCTGTTTAATTCAGTTGCCTTGATTGTAAAATGGAGATAATAATAGCACTTACCTCACAGGATTGTTGTAAGGATCAAAGCAGATAATATTTTTAAAGTACTTAGCATAGTGCCTGGCACATAATAAGCACTTTATAAATGTTTATTTCCTTCCCTTGAACTCATTACTTGTCCTATTCATTTATTACTTAGTACATTTTGTCTTATGGCATCTTTGTAGTGTTGTTTTTATTTATATTTTATCTGGCATAGGTACAATGTAGGTATAGATCCACATATATATGTGTCTATAATATACATTACATGTATGCCACCTATATAGATTATAGATAGCATATTATATATATATATATACTAAATGAATAGTGAAAGTGTGTTTATATACATATAACACATATGTATATATTACATATAGCATGTGTGTATATATATGTAGTAAGTGTATAGTGAGAGGCAGTGTATATATATACATATATATGTGTGTGTGTGAGTGTGAGTGCATATACAGATACATATATGTATGTGTGTGTATATATATATATGTGTATGTATATGTGTGTGTGTGTGTGTATTCAGTCATTTTTCATTCGTGTGCAACTCTTCATGACCCCATTTTGGGGTTTTCTTGGCAAAGATACTGGCTTGGTTTGACATTGCCTTATCCAGCTCATTTTACTAATGAAGAAACTGAGGCAAAGAAGTTTAAGTGATTTGCGCAGGATCACATAGCTAGTAAATGAGTTCAGATTTGACATCACATTTGAACTCAGGAAAATGAGTTTTCCTGACTCCAGGCCCAGTACTCTGTCCACTGCAACACCTAGTTGCCACTTTAAACAGAATTTAAATGACTTACCCAGGATCACAGTTAGTAAGTGTCTGAAGCTAGATTTGAACTCACAATCCTCCTGACTACAGGCCCATGGTTCTATCTACTATACTACCAGAAGATAAGAAATTTGTTTTTGTTTAGCTGTTTACCATCATCTACAATTCTTCTTGACCTCTTTTGGGGTTTTCTTGGCAAAGATATTAATTTGCCATTTTCTTCTCCAGCTCCAGATGAGGAAACTGAGGTAAACATGGTTAAATGATTTGCCCAAGATCACACAGTTCCTATCCAAGGTTGGATTTGAAGTTAGGTTTTCCTGACTCCAGGACCTGTCACTCTATATACTTATATATTTTATGTATATATTACATGTATTACATGCATATATACATATATACTAGTGTATTAGTAAGAGGTATTGTATTTATGTATATATGCATGATGTATACATATATACATATACAAATATGTACATGTATAATAAATATATAAGAGAGTACATATACACTTCTATATTATATATACTTATACGTACACATATTGCATGTATTCTATAAATACATATGTGCACACATGTACATATATGAACGCACTATATACACATGTATTGCATGTGTGTGTGCATGTGTGTTTATATATATGCATATACACACAAATATATCAGCATGCACTAAATGTATAGTAAGAGATATAATGGATAGAAAGCTGGCTTCAGAGTCAGGTAAGCCTGTGTTTAGATCCTCTGTATGCTGGATCCTGGTTGTATGACTCTGTGCACATCACCTGATCTCTACATGTTCATAGACGACTCTCGGTGATTCCCAGAGAAGTTACTAGTTTGCCTTGATGGAGGGAGTTGCCTTACTTGGATTCCCTATATCCATAAACCCACATAAATCCACAACAACATTAACAACAACAACAAATGTATTTTTATATATTGAATGAGTAAATTAGTCACATGTTCTTTACCACCAAACCCAGAACAACAGAAGTCTACCTGAGCATACTTGGGGAAAGAACAGTCTTAAGCAACCTCTAAGGAGCCTTATTTTTATGTCAGGCTGGTAATTGGAACTGTGGGGGAATTATGGGTTAGGCCACTAGGGCTTGAATCCAGGCCAGAATTCAGGGGCACTTCGTCAAATGCTCCAGCATTAGCTCCACTGTCCTGGCCCCAATCCCATTTAGTTGATTAGGTCCTGTCTCCCTCCGGCTTCCCTGCAGTTTCAGTTCCCTCAGGGAGCTAACCTGAAGGAGTTTCATATGGAAAAAAGTACTGCAATGGGGCAGTAAGAAAATTCTGCTCTTCATTTCCATAGCCTTGGTTTTGCTTAGACAGCTGATTTTTAAAGGCTCCAGGGTTTCTGACAAAGTGCACTTTGGAGCCACACTTGGCATGAAGTCAAGTGTCCAGAGTTGACCTTCTGGGAGACAGGACATCTTTAGAATATTTAAATTGCAATGTGAAGCAATTCAGACAGGTATATGAGCATGTTAAACCCAAGTTCACTAAGCAGATAATAAGCCAGTTAACATAGAAAAGAAAGTTTGTTAAGATTACCACACACTGTTAACTGGGAGTACATGTGGGGGGTGTATGTGTACTTTCACAGGAATATCACTTTAGGTTTGGAACCAGAAAAGCCCTGAAAATGAGAAACTATTTAATTTTAAGAGGCCATTTATATGAAACCTAAGCTGAGCTTCAATTTGATTATGGAAAAAGCCTTTACGATACCTTATTTTGAACCTATATTACACCATAGTAGCTGGGGAAGAAGGTTGGGACAGTGCTAAAAATGTAAGATACTTGGAGGCACAGTCTATGTGCCCTCCCATGTGACAGAAACTTCTTGCACAGTGCTAGGCACATAAGCAAGCCCTGGAAGATGTTTGGAAGATGAGGATAATAATGATTGAGAAATAGAAAGACTCCCACTAGCTCTCCATGTCATCCTTTCATTAAGTGGTGCTCCTGTGGTGAAATAGATATACCTAGATAACCCTCCCACATAAAAGGCATTACGGACAGCTTTCAGGTATTGTGGCTACTATCCTAAGGGTGGGGAATTTTTCCTATAAAGATCAAAACCATAGGCAACCTGTTACATCACTTTTTTCTCTTTGTTTGTGGTTCCTTAAGAGAAAACCAAAGGGAATGTGGATGAATCACAGAGGGATGATCTTTGGAGGAGAAATATTCCCCAAGGGAGGGTAAAAAGGAAAGTTACCAAGAGAAGCGGCAATTAGAACTGGGTTTGGCGTCTTTCTATTTGGGGTTGTCTTGAAGGTCCTTATATCATCACATCTTTCAATCACACTCATTACACAACACCTCTGGCTTGGTCCTAGTCACTGTGATGACACTTCTTAAATGAACAGCTCTGACCTCAACCATCACCCAAGTCTTCATGACGGTGCCTCACAGAATGGATACCTTGTGAAAATCAATAAGGTCTGTGAGAGTCGCATGGCGATTAGGATCCACTCCCAGGAAGCTATAAAAATCCCCTGATGCATCCACAAGAAAGTGCTTGAACCCATGCTGCTGGCGGTAGGAGAGGGTGTAGCCCCAGATTTTTTCACTGACGCGAACGAGAAATGCCCCCTCAGTCATGTTTGACAGAAGGTCTTCTGCATCCTCTCGGCTAACGATTCCTACGAGAAACGACATTGCAGTCAGCAACTACAATCAATAACAAGTAATGAGCCTCTACTGTATACACGGCCCAAGAGAGCTATAATGAGAACCTAAGTTTAACCTTGCTAGCTTGGACAAATAAGGTGGGATAAGTATTGTCTGAATTATAGGATATTTTCTAAAGAGGCAATTTTGTTACTCTTAATTACACACAATAACTTGACGTGGACTAATAAAGTTTTACTTTTCTCTAAAGAGACTTTTAGAGGAATTGTTTTAATGAACACATTTAATGATTTGTAATTATTGGGTACCTGAATATTCTGTTTTCTTGAGTAATGAAATCACCCCCAAGTAATTTTCTTTACCCTGTTAAAATCATAGTTTTGGCACTTCATGGAACTTAAAATGCCAGCTAGCCATTTTACGTATGGGGAAACTGAGGCTTAGAGAGATTAGTTTAAGTGATTTGCCCAAAGTTATCCAGGTAGCAAGTGTCAAAGGTGAAATTTAAACCCATAGTCCTCTAACTATGCAGACAGGGCTTTCCCCACTGTACCCTGTTAATGTGCTTAATAAATATTTTCTTCATAAATAAGTAAAACTGAACTTCAATATTCTCAAAGTACGTATATATACATATATGTATATATATATGTATGCATGTATATAAAGTAGTGCAGTTACTATTTTAAAAAAAAAAGTCTCACTATACCCTAGAAGTCCTGGCTCTGCCCTTTACTTCCTTATGTAAAAGGACCATGTGAAAACTCAGCAAAACCTTTGGGGAGTAACGTCAATGCCTGTGTTTGGGTATTAACTCTCCATGGTTCATTAACCACCTTGGTAACTAAAGTTAAAATGTTTATACATATTTTCTCTGTCACCAACAACATGATGTTAAGGCTGCTATGGAAGGGACTGCACATTAAATGGGAGGGTGCACCAAATGACCTACAATCATAAAATCCCAGATCTGGAAAGGACCTAAGAGGTAATTTAGTTCAAACTCCCCTGAAGTATGACTCCCATCTAAAGTCCCTTCCAGCTCTAAAGTCCTGATTCCAAGATATCTCATATATTCTCCCAGGCATTCCCTTATCCCTAGTGTGTCCTTAAGGTATGCCCCAGGGCAAGTAATGAAATCTGAGTAGCTGGAAAGAAATCCTGTCATTCATTGTTTCCACTGGATATTCTAATGTCATGATGACTGTCCCCCAGACAAGGGTCCTACTAGGGACAAAGGAAGGTTCTTGTTGTTGGAGCAGAATGATTTCTAGGTCAGGGTCACTAAATTGTTATTGATAAGGATATTCCCGGCAGAAAGGTGGAAGAAATTGGAAGTTAAATACATTTTCCTCCATCCCTCTGTAATATTTAGATAGAAATGAAAAGTGTGGGATTTTAATATCAAAGCTTCCTGTAGACAAGATTACAGCGATCTTATTCCTCAGACAGAAAAAAAATTACCAATTATCATATTAGAATTCTCAACTCTCTGATGTAACTATAGTGACAATCTGACAGAAATCCTTCCAAATTTTCACTTGGCTGCTGTAATTCATTTTCAAAAACATCCTCATATATTCCCTTCATTATTTCTCAGCTGCCCTATCTTATTCTTCTCCTTTCCTTCTTCTATTTTTTTTCTCTGCATTAAATGCTTCATCTGTTTCTTCCTATCTCTCCTTTCCTGATTGTTAACTATTCATGTGACATATCAGTGGGGCACGTTCCTGCAAGCTGATTAATAGTAAAGATGGATGTGGCCATTACAGGCATCCTCTCATGGATTGTGGTATAAACAAACACTGAAGGTCTAGTTGAAACTCAACTAATTCTATTACAAATAAAAGGATCTTCTAGTTCTTAAGTGTAGCATCTGCTGCTACTAGCTAGCACTTTAATTTTGGGCAAATCACTATGTCTATGTGCCTTACTTCATCTGTAAATGGAAATAATAATCCCTTGCACTATCTTCCTCATATGGAAGTATAAAATGAAGTAATAGATACGATAGACGGATGATAGATATAGATGGTGATGATGATGATACACGGATGGATAGATAGACAGACAGATAGATAGATAAATAGACAGATAGATAGATGGATAGATAGAAATGGGGATATTTTGACAAATTGAACTGAATTGAATTCAGAGAAGAAAAATTATGTTCTTTTGGAAATCTGGAAAGGCTTCATAGAACAGGAAGTATTTGAACTGGTCTTGATAGTTAGATAAGATTTTGACTGACAGAAATGTTTTCTCCCTCTATCTAAGATCAAAAACAGACAGAGGAAGTATATGCCAAAATGCCCCAAGGAAAGATCAATGAGGCCAAGTCAGCCTGAGAGAAGAGAGGCAGAAAAGGATTCAAATCACATAGTAACAAATAACTGGCAGGGCCCATTGGCTTGAATGAAACCACATAATTAGATTCTCACGCAGTTTAGTAAGTTCCCAAATCAAAACTATTTGTCCTGGCAACCATGCAGCCCCCTAACTAGCCCAGTGGTTGAGTAGAGACATTTGAACATAGCCATAGCCAGATTTCCCAATAAATGCTTATCCATCTCTTCCTGTGACTGCTGCTCACCCTTTCTATTAATAAGATACTAAGTCATGTTTCTTACAAGGCCCCAGAATGGCCAGATCTCACATCTAGGCAATCTCACTCATAGTTATAGAACAGATGAGTAGTAAAAGCAATCAATAAAAGGCCAAAGAGGCCCAGCCTTTAGCATCATGACCAGACCAACTAGCAAGAGTGGGCTTCCACCAGCCTCCAGGACAAGCCAGCTAGTATCCCACTTGCAGACCCACTGGTTAGATAAGAAGGATATATAGCACAATGTGATGGAAAAGAGGATTGAATGGAGAGTTAAGAAGACTGGAACTTTTGTCCCATCTTTTCTAACTATGATAGAAGGTAAGTCATTTTATAGGTCTAGGCCAAGGATTCTTGATGTTTTTATATCATGGAACCCTTTGGAAGTCTGATGAATTCTGTGGACCCCTTCTCTGAACAATTTTTAATACATAAAATAAAATACATGGGATTATAAAGAAAACCAACTTTATTGAAACATATTTATCAAAACAAAAACAAACAAAAAAAAAGGTTACAGACTCCGGGTTAAGAATTTCTGTTCTAGACCTTGGTTTCCTCACCCAGTAAATGAGGGGGAATGTCCTTTTCAACTCTAAAAATTTGTGATTCTATAAAATGATATATAGTCCTTAGAGACAAGCTCTTTTCATTTCATTTCTCTCTACCTAATGATTCCCCCTAATAAATCACCAGCCAGCTAATTTCTTCACCTATGCTAACCCAAAGCAATTAACAACTTCTAAGAAACTCTTTTCTTCCTGTGTTTGTTTGTTTGTTTTATTCTTTCTATGTCTAAATCTTCAGTGGTTGGTAATTAAAGCAATGAAAACTTTTTTTTCCCCACCCTTTCAAAACACTGTGTAATTCTCATGACTGCTAAAAGAAAGAAAGAGAGAGAGAGAGAGAGAGAGAGAGAGAGAGAGAGAGAGAGAGAGAGAGAGAGTGATTGCTCACTCCTGGGACTGCTGAGGAGAAATAAATAACATCTGTGGAAAAACTGCATGAACATTTGAAAATTGTTTGAACTCAAGTCAGGAAACTTTGCTCTCACCTCAAGGCTCTGCTAAGAGGTTTAGAATCCTGGGCCCTTTGATTGCTGGTGGTTCAGGTATTAATTGGAATTACTATCTGCAAACAGAATTTCAAAGCCTGTTCTCTCACCCCCTAGACAATTCCTACTTATCTCTTAAAAGTATTTCCAAGAAGAGCTCATGGAGGAGGAAACTGGGGGTTTCAGGACTATAATCCTTTCAAACAGGCTCAGCTTTGGAAGGCAGTGAGAGCACTTCACAATAACTGCCATATCACCAGGGTGTCAGGGAAACTCTGCATGGACTCATTTCAGTCTCCCCAGACCAAGGCATACTCAAAGTCAGGACTACCAAGATAGTCACTGTATACAAGACTATGCAGGAGACATACCTGTTTGAAAAGGTATCTGTGACCGAGGAGAAAAGAGTCAGAGCCCAGAAAAATAACAGCCAGCATGGGATAATGGAAATAGCACAGTTGTGGGGTTTTTTTTCAGTTAGAAGACCTGTGTTCAAGTCCTGACAGTTACTACCTGAGCTAGTCACTGAATCTCTCTGACTGAGCCTCAGTTTCCTTACTTGTAAAACAGAGGTAACAGGACTTTTTCTATCTCACAGAGTTGTGAGAAAAGAGCTTTGGGGATCCTCAAGTGCTCTATAGTGTGAACTTAGATATCAAACAGGTATCCAATGACAATCAGGCTAATAATACATGGACATTTCTCCCCATATTTTGTCTAGACAATGCTTTTGTGAAGAAGAAAAAAAGAGCAAGTTTTAGTAGCCTGCAAATGCCATATAAGTCACCAATATGGTGCTGAAAACAAACCCAAAAAAAACTAATATAATTTTAGCCTGCATCCTGTAGGATGTTCAAAATGAAGAATGTGATGATTTGGTTTTATTCTGTCCTGATTTGATATTGATTGTACTTGAATTTGGGCATTTCATTTTAAGAAGGCCATTAACAAGCTGGAGAAATTCCAGTGAAGAAATAGTAGGACAGTGAGAAGGCTAGAGAACATGCCCTATAAGAGTTGGGGGAGAAAGGAAGGATATTTAACCAGGAGAAGACTTGGTAGGAGGTGCTAGGGCAGCTCTCTTTAAGCATTTGAAGGGTTGTCTATAATAAGTCATAACATAGACATATAAAGCCTGGCAGGAAATGGTAGAATAAGGAACAGTGGATATAAGGTGCAGAGAAGAAGATTTTGGTTCAATGCATGAAAAAATTCCAAATAAATGTGATTATTCTGACATATAACCTATACCTCAAAGGCCATTCACATGAGACTTCTTATTTGTGAAGACTGATTATTAAATGCTCTGTCTCTTCATGAAGGGTGGAGTTCACTAGAACCTGGGAGAAGAAAAAACCTGATCTTCTGGTTTCCATTTTCAAGAAAGAAAATGCAGTCCTATAAGCTGACATGATTAAAGCAGTTCCTCTACATGTTGGCTTCTTCCTAGAGTCTTTTTATTTTTCCTTCAGGGATCTGAAGAGTCTGTAACTATTTTTTTTTCCTTCTCAAAGATGGAAGTCAAAATACTAGGATCTTTTTTCTCTTAAGCTTTTTTTTTTGCCAACTCCACCCCTTATGTGGGCATACAACATTGAATAATCAGTTTCCACCAAAGAGGAGAGTCCCATGCAAATGGACTTTGAGGTATAGGTTACCAGTGTAATGGTCTACTTCCAGATAGTGACTTCTGCTTCAGTAAGGATCTTCAGGTCGGGACTGAATTAACACTTTTCTGGGATACTACAGAAGAGATTACTATTTAAGTACCAGATTCCTACAGAATTCCATCCAGCTCTGTAATTCTTTGATAGAACAGGCTATTATTAACATGATTGATTTTTCACTGGCTGTCATTTCACTATCATATATATATATATATATATATATATATATATATATATATATGCATATATATATATGCATATATATGTATATACATATATATATGTATATACATATATATATATCTTGAGATTCTTGATCATTTGCTATTATTTTTTCTAGCTCTATTAAACCTTCTTTTGGAAGATTGATTGACACAGCACTAAGTAAATTAAAAACAAATCTAATGTGAAAATTAGAAGAGAAACAGGTAATTGGGAGAAAAAAGTATGTTACTCTGATAAAAGTCGCATTTCTAAGATATGACATGAACTGGTTCAAATTTATAAGACTAAGAACCATTTCCCCAGTTGATAAATGGTCAAAAGATATGAACAGGAAGTTTTTAGAAGAAGAATTCAAACTATTAATAGTGATATGAAAAAAATTCTCCAAATTACCGATAATTAGATAAATTTAAGTTAAAGTAACTTTGAGATTCCACCCACAACCATCAGTTGTTGTTTTTTTTAGTCTTCATTTGAAAAGAAAATTTAATTAAGAAAAAAGTTAAGGGGTGGTGAGAACTGAGTCTTGGGAAGGGGAATATGTTCTGTCACAGTATTGTTTACATTTATTCTCCCTAGGAATGGGAAGGTAGTTCCTGGCTTTTTGGTCTTCAGATCATTGTCTCAGATCAGATTGAGATGAGTAGAGATGATAAAAGAGAAAAATGACAAATGTCAGAGGGGTCATGGAAAAATGGGTACTTTAAGTTCAATAGTATCAAACTGAAATAGATATGCATTCCTAGGGGCTGCATATTGACTTAGCATTGACAAAATGGCATTATCTATGTTATAATGTATTTTTATTTGTTTTGTAAAACATTTCCCAATTACATTTTTATCTAATTCTAGTCACACTCAGGAATTCTGCAGAACACCCAAGCAAGTCTGACAACCTCTGCTCTAGTATACTGTTTGTGGATCTGTCTCAATTATAATTGCCTGATCTGCAATAAAAAACAACAACAACAACAACACTTGGGCAGAGTTCTGAACCAATGTCACTTTATTAAAGAGTCAATGGTCCCTTCTAATGAAGTACCTCAGATCTGCCTCACAATCTAATATGCCACTGGTCCCCAGGACTTTGTTTCATGGTTTGATATCCAAATATGTAAAAGAGGCATGGGTAAAATACAGAATTTAATTGGTTGATAGACCTTGCTCTTCAGGGCCAAAAATGATTTAGCAGTGAGGGCAGAGGGCACAAATTGGTAAATTACAGGGCATCTCCACTGAATTAAGTGGTGATAGGATGGTTACTTGCTCATATTAGACAAGAGAGAGTGGTCTGGGGGTACAAACATAAGTTGGAGAACTTTCTAAAGAATCAAGCCATCTCATTCATTCTTGGTTTGGACAACAAATTTGAGTTAAACAGGATGAAGATATCTTTGTCAGCATTCCTGTGGTTGCACAAGTGTGCTTCATAATTGGTAAACAAGTACTGAACATCACATTATAATGAGGCCCATTATAAAGGCTTATTATAAGGCCCAATCTTATCTAATTATTCTTACATGATATAGGAAAAATATCAAACTGATTAATAATGATTGGAATAGAAAAGTGTCCCAAAGAATCAATTCTCCCAGAGCTGTCCAATTGCTCTAGTTATTCTCAAAAAGTGATTTGGAACAATGCCCAGAAGGTTACCCAAATGTCTATACCTTTTGACTCACCTATACTAACACTAGAACTATACCCCAAAGAAATCAAAGAGGGAAAAGATCTATGTATGCAAAATAGTTATACCAGCTTTTTTCTTAGATAAAAATTAGAAAATAAAGAGGTGCCCATTGGGAAATGAATAAGCAAATTATGGTATATGAATCTAATGGAATAGTATTATGCCATAGCAAATGATGAAATGGACAATTTTCAGTAGCAACTGGAAAGACCTTTATGAATTTTCTGAACTTGGCAGAGCCAAGTGAGGAGAATGAAAAGAATAACTTATACAACAATAATAACATTATAGAGAAAAAACAATTTTGGGGGACTCCACTTCTGGGAGCCAAGATGGCAGAGTAAGAAGTAAATCACTCTCACAGTCCCTTATTAACCTCTGAAAGCCAAGAAAACATCACCCCAGAAAATATCCTGGAACAGCTGAACCAGCAGAATGATGGGATGCAGCAGTCCGGTAGCCCAGGAAGTTTGAGGGATTAACAGGAAAGGCCCCTCTTGTTCTGGAGGAAGAGGAGCAATACAGAATGGGAGGCATCCCAGCAAGCTAGCAGAAAGCCCCACCTCAGCATACCAGGGGGAGATCCTGAACCCCAGGTGGTGGAGCAAGCAAGCACCAACACCAGGACCCCTGAGTGCCTCAGTACAGGGCTGGGGTACCAATGGAAAACAGTTCAGAAAACCACCACATGCCATAGCCTTCTATGGCAGCCAAGTCTCCTGGTGCTTCAGCAAAACTCTGGGAAGCACAGCTCCAAAAGGAAAGCCCCAGGCAGAGAAACATCCCACACCAGTGAAACATCCATCTAAAAGGAGCCAAAGAAAGTGAAAGGAAAGGTCCAGGTGAGCAGGCAACCTCCAGGCGCCAGACTACCCAATCCTACCACTAGAGTTCCAGTGTTACTGATTCCAGCCAAACACCATGGAAGCTGCCAGAACCCTACAGCCTCCAACTGCCAGCACCGGAGGCCCCAGCACACAAAGCCAGTGACCAGGCCCTGGGCTCCCAACACAAGAAGCTTGGGTCAATGCCTCCTGCTCACCAGCAGGAGAGCTCAATCTTTTTAAAGGCTAGGAAATAAGCAAACACCATGAGCAAAAAGAAATGTACTATGGATTCTTACTATGGAAACAGTGAAGATCAAGGCAGAAATTCTAAAGAGGACAGCATTGTAAACAAACCCACGTCTGGAACCTCAAAAGGGAATATGAACTGGTCTGAAGCCCAAAAAGCCTTCTTTGAAGAATTCAAGAAGTATTTTAAAAGTCAAATAAGAGATGTAGAAAAAAAATTGGGAAAAGAATTGAGAGATATGCAAGAGAGAGTCAACAGCTTGGAAAAGGAAAGACAAAAATTAACTAAAGAAAACAACTCCTTAAAAAGCAGAATTGGCCAAACAGAAAAGTAGACACAAAAAATCACTGAGGAGAAGAATTCCTTAAAAAATAATATGGGCCAAATGGGGAAGGAGGTACAAAATCTAATAGAAGAAAAGAATTTGTTAAATATTAGAATTGGGCAAGTGGAAGCTAATGACTCTATGAGAGAGCAAGAATCAGTCAAACAGAAACAAAAGAATGAAAAAATAGCTGAAAATGTAAAATACCTCATTGGTAAAAACAACTGACCTGGAAAATAGATCCAGGAGAGAGAATTTAAAAATTATTGGTCTACCTGAAAATTACAATTAAAAAAAGAGCCTGGACAATATCTTTCAGGAAATCATCAAGGAAAACTGCCCTGGGGTCCTAGAACCAGAGGTTAAAATAGCCATAGAAAGAATCCATTGATCACTTCCTGAAAGAGACCCCAAAATGAAAACACTAAGGAATATAGTAGGCAAATTCCAAAATTACTGGGTCAAAGAGAAAATACTGCAAGCAGCCACAAAGAAAAAAATCTAAATATCATGGAACCACAATCAGGATTACGCAGGACCTTGCAGCTTCTACATTAAAAGAGTGTAGGGCATGGAATATTATATCCCATAAGGCAAAGGAGCTTATATTACAACCAAGGATCAACTACCCAGTGAAAATGGGCATAATCTTTTAGGGGAGGAGATTGACATTCAACGAAATAGGGGACTTTCAAACCTTCCTGATAAAATGACCAGAGCTCAACAAAAAATTTGATCTTCAAATAAAAGACTCAAGAGAGACATAAAAGGGTAAATGGGACAGAAAAAAAATGTTATTAATAAGGGCAAACTGTTTACATCCCTGCAAGGAAAGACTACACTTGTAACTCTTGAAAATGGTATTGCTATTACACCATTTTAAAGGGATATAAATGGAGGGGGCGGGTATAAGTTGACTTTGATGTAATGATTAAAAAAAAAATCTAACCAAGTGGGTTAAATGAATCTAAGTAAGTGGACTAACCTGATCTAATTAAGGAAATTCACTGGGAGAAAAGGAAAGGAGGAGGCAGACAAGGATAAATTATGTTACAGTAGAGGCAAAGAAGGGAGGAAGATGAGCATTGTCTGAACCTTACTCTCATCATATTTGGCTCAAGGAGGGAATAACATAATCAGTTAGGTATAGAAATATAACTTGCCCTATAGCCAGTAGGAGGGGAAAGGGGAAAGAAAAGGGAGGGAAGACAGAGGGGAGGGAAGAAATAGTAAGGGTAAAGGGGAAAAAAAGGGAGGGGGCAAACAGAAGGGAGGTGGGACTGAGAGAGGTGGTGGTGAAAAGCAAAACACTAGCAAGGAGGGAAAGGAAAGGAGAAAGAAAAGTATGAAGAGGAGGGAAATAGGATGGTGAGAAAGACAAAGATAGTAATCAAAACTGTGAATGTGAATGGGATGAACTCTCCCATAAAATGGAAGCTGACAGCAGAATGGATTAAAAACCATAATCTTAAATATTTTGTTTACAGGAGACACATTTGAAACAGAGGGACACACAAAGTGTAATGATAAAAGGCTGGAGTAGAATATATTGTGCTTCAGCTGAGCTGAAATAAAAAAAAGCAGGGGTAGCAATCTTGATCTCAGACAAAGCAAAAACAGATCTTATCAAAAGAGATAAGGAAGGAAACTACATTCTGCTAAAAGGCACCATAGACAATGAAGTAATATCATTAATAAATATGTAATAAGTAATAAACATATATGCAGGGGGGAAGGGGAGAGGTATAGCATCCAAATTCTTAGAGAAGTTCAGGGAGTTACAGGAAGAAATAAACAGCAAAACTATACTAGTAAGGAAACTCCCCTTCCCCCTCTCTGAACTAGATAAATTTAACCACAGAATAAATAAGAAAGAACTTAAGGAGGTGAATGGAATATTAGAAAAGTCAGATATGGTAGACCTCCGGAGAAAACTGAATGGGGATAGAAAGGAATATACATTTTTTCTCAGCAGTACATAGCACATACACAAAAATTGACCATGTACTAGAGCATAAAAACCTCACAATCCAATGCAGAAAGGCAGAAATATCAAATGCATCCTTTTCAGATCATGATGTAATAAAAATTATATGTAAAAAAGGGCCACAGAAAGATAAACTAAAAAAAAATTGGAAACTAAATAATCTAACCCTAAAAATGAATGGGTCAAACAAATCATAGAAACAATCAATAACTTAATTCAAGAGAATGACAATAATAAGACAACATAGCAAAACTTATGGGATGCAGTGAAAGCAGTTCTTAGGGGAAATTTTATATTTCTAAATGCTTTCATGAATAAAATCCAGAAAGAAGAGATCAATGAATTGGGTATGCAACTAAAAAAAACTAGAAAAAGAACAAATTAGAAATCTTCAGTTAAACAGCAAATTAGAAATACTGAAAACCAAAGGAGAGATTAATAAAATTGAAATTAAGAAAATTATTGAACTAATAAACTAAGAGCTGGTTTTATGAAAAAAAAATATAAAATAGATTAACCTTTGGTCAATCTAATTTAAAAAAAAAAAAGAAAGAAGAAAACCAAATTACCAGTATCAAAAATGAAAAGGGTCAATCCACCACCAAGGAAGAGGAAATTAATAAAAAGAATTAGGAACTATTTTCCCATGTCGGGCATGTACTAAGATGTATGTTTCTTCCTACATCTTAAGTTCATCACCTGTCAAGAAGTGAGTGACTTTTTCATTTTCATTTTTTTTGGACTTACTGTCATTTTGTTGTTCAGAGTTCTAAAGTCATTAGTTGACAATCTTAGTAAAATGGATGAATATTTACAAAAATATAAATTGCCCAGATTAACACAAGAGGAAGTAAAATATTTAAATAACCCCATCTCGGAAAAAGAAATTGAACAGGCCATTGATGAACTCTCTAGGAAAAAATCTCCAAGGCCAGATGGATTTACAAGCGACTTCTGTCAAACATTTAAAGAACAATCAATTCCAATGCTATATAGACTATTTGGGAAAATAGGTGAAGAATGAGTCTTACCAAATTCTTTTTATGATATAAATATGGTGCTGATGCCTAAACTGGGAAGAGGCAAAACAGAGAAAGAAAATTATAGACCAATTTCCCTAATGAATATAGATGCAAAAAATGTAAATAAAATATTAGCAAATAGATTACAGCAACCTATCACAAGAATAATAAACTATAACCAGGTAGGATTTATGCCAGGAATGCAGGGCTGGTTCAATATTAGGAAAACTATTAGCATAATTGTTCATATCAACAACAAAACTAACAGAAACCACACAACCATCTCAATAGATGCAGAAAAAGCTTTTGACAGAATACAACACCTATTCCTATTGAAAACACTGGACAGCATAGGCATAAATGGAGTCTTTCTTAAAATAATAAGTAGCATCTACCTACAACCTTCAGCAAGCATCATATGTAATGGGAACAAGCTAGAAGCATTTCCAATAAGATCAGGGGTGAAACAAGGATGTCCATTACCTCTGTTGTTCAATATTGTACTGCAAAAGTTAGCTTTAGCAATAAGAGAAGAAAAAGAAATTGAAAGTATTAGAATAGGCAAAGAAGAAACAAAGCTATCACTCTTTGCAGAACATATGATGATACACTTAGAGAATGAAGTAAAAAACTACTTGAAATAATAAACTACTTCAGCAAAGTTGCAGGCTATGAAATAAACCTACATAAATCATCAGAGATTAGAGCCCAACAGCAAGAGACAGAAAGAGAAATTCCTTTTAAAGTTACTGTAGACATTATTAAATATTTAGGAGCTTGCCTCCTGCAACAAACCCAGGAACTATATGAACACAATTACAAAACACTTTTCACACAAATAAAGTCAGATCTAAATAATTAGAAAAACTTCAGTTGTTCATGTGTAGGCTGAGCTAATATAACAAAAAAAAATTACAAGTCTATCTAAGCTAATTTACTTATTCAGTGCCATACCAATCAAATTATTTTATATAATTTTATATAATAACAAGATTCATTTGGAATAACAAAAGGTCCAGAATATCAAGGGAACTAGTAAAAAGAAATGCAGGGAAAGGCATCCTAGCCACACCAGATCTTCAATTGTATTATAAATCAGCAATCATCAAAACTATTTGGTACAGACTAAGAAACAGAGTGGTAGATCAGTGGAATAGGTTAGGTATGCAAGACACAGTAGTCAATGACTATAGTAATCTCCTATTTGATAAACCCAAAGACCCCAGCTTCTGGGATGAGAACTCATTATTTGACAAAAACTCCTGGGAAAACTAGAAAAAAGAATATGGCAGAAAATAGGCATAGACCAAAATCTCACACCATATGCCAAGATAAAGTCAAAATGGGTTCATGATTTAGATATAAAGGCTGATTACTATAAGCAAACTGGGAGAGCAAGGAGTAGTTTACCTGTAAGATTTATGGAGAACAGAAGAATTCATGATCAAACAGGAGATAGAGAACATTATGAAATGCAAAATGATAATTTTGATTACATTAAAATGAGAAGTTTTTCCACAGACAAAGCCAATGCAACCAAGATTAAGAAGGAAGTAGAAAACTGGGAAAGAATTTTCACAACCAGTGTCTCTGTTGAGGGCCTCATTTCTAAAATAGATAGAGAATTAAGTCAAATTCATAAGAATACAAGTCATTCCCCAATTGATAAATGGTCAAAGGATATACACAGGCAGTTCTCAGATGAAGAAATTAAAGCCATCTGTAGTCATATGAAAAAATGCTCTAAATCACTATTGATTAGAGAAATGCAAATCAAAACTCTGTGGCATCACATCACATCTATCAGACTGATCAACATGACAAAACAGGAAAATGATAAATGTTGTAGATGTGGGCAAATTGGAACACTAATGCATTGTTGGTGGAGTTGTAAAATGATCCAACCATTTTGGAGAGAAATTTGGAACTATGCTCAGAGCGCTATAAAAATGTACATATTCTTTGACTCAGCAATAGCACTTCTAGGGCTGTATCCCAAAGAGATCATAAAATTGAGAAAAGGACCCATGTGTACAAAAATATTTATAGCAGCTCTTTCTGTGGTGGCAAAGAATTGGAAATTGAGGGGATGCCCATCAGTTGGGGAATGGATGAACAAATTGTGGTATATGAATGTAATGGAATACTATTGTACTATAAGAAATGATGAGCAGGTGGACTTCAGAAAAACCTGGAAAGACTTGTATGTACTGATTCTGAGTGAAGTAAGCAGAACTAGGAGAATGTTGTACACAGTAACAGCAACATTGTGTGATGACTAGCTTTGATAAACTTAGCCCTTCTCAGCAATGCAAAGGTATAAGACATCTCCAGAAGTCTCATGATGGAAAATGCTATCTACATCCAAAGAAAGAACTATGGAGTTTGAATGCAGATTGAAGCATACTCTATTTTTTCTTCTGTTTTGTTTTGTTTCCTCTTTCTTGTGGTTCCTTCTATTGGTTCTAATTCTTCCTTACAACATGACTAATGTGAAAATATGTTTAATAGGAATGTATATGTAGAGCCTATATCAGATTTCAGCCATTTGGGGGAAGGAGGGAGGGGGAGAAAAATTTAAAAATCAAAAGCTTATGGAAGTGATTGTTGATAAATCAAAATAAATTAATTTTAAAAAAAAGAAAAAATGCTGAATGACTTTAGAACTCTAAACAACAAAATGACAGTAAGTCCAAAAAAGAGAAAATGAAAAAAGTCACTCACTTCTTGTTAGGTGATGAACTTAAAATATAGGAAGAAACATACATCTTAGTACATGCCCAACATGGGAATCATTTTTTGCAGAACCAAGTAGCTATTTATTGAGGGATTTATTTTTGTGGGTTTGGTATTTATATATTTTTTTGTTTTTCTTAATATAGGTAGGGTATTGGAGGAAAGGATTAACTTTTTTAAAGCCTAGCACTTGAAAAATAAAATAATAAACAAGGAAGAGGAGAAAGAGAAAAGAAAGAAGGATAGAAGGAAGGGAGGAGAAAGAAGAAGAGAGGAAGGAAGAAAAAAAGGAAGGAAGGAAGGAAGGAAGGAAGGAAGGAAGGAAGGAAGGAAGGAAGGAAGGAAGGAAGGAAGGAAGGAAGGAAGGAAGGAAACTACAAAGCACTAGATTAGATGCTTTCTAACATTTGTAGTCAAGTCTTTGGCTGAAGTTTCCAAATCAAAATTTGATCCATTACTTTTCTGTGTGACCCCAGTCCCAAAGTGCATTGGAATTGAATTCTATCCTCATTGGTGTTGATTAACGCCTCTTGCCTGTCTCACCCTTGCCAATTCCTCCCTGCCCCTGAGGCAAGTGAGAAGTATTAATCTCTACCAATGAGGAGAGAGTCTCATACCAATGGGATTCTAGGTGGGAAATCCCATGCTACCGTAGTCCCAGAAGAGAATGGAGTCTTTTGCCCCTAGAATATCCCATTTGGATATAGCATTTGCTCAACTGAGCACTCCAGATCGACATCAACTATAAGCATTTATTAAGCCCCTGCTATGTACCAGGGACTATGCTAAGCACTGTGGATACAAAGATAAGCAAAATAAAACAAAATTCCTGCTCTCAGGGAGCTCACAATCTAATCGGGAAGACAACATGCAAATAACTAAGTATATAAAAGATATAGACCTGATAAATTGGATGTAATCCAGAGAGAAATTACATTAGCATTAAAGGGGATGTGGAAAGGTTCATTGTAGGTGCTGGGACTTCAAGGAAGCCAGGAGATGGTAATAAGGAGGGAGAGCATTCACATATGGGAGATAGACAATGCAAATGCACTGGGAGATGAAGAGACAAGTGTAATCAAACTCTTTGGTACATTTGTATAATCCAAGGCTCACTCTAATCCTGAAGTGCTCTTTTTTTTCTGGTAGGCCTATGGGTATTAGGACCACATTTCACCTGATCACTAACTGTATACACCTAGTCTAAGAGGAAGATAGGCATTTGGTTACCACTTACAAAAATGGCACTATGACACAGTGTTATTCCCATTTTACAAAGGAGGAAACTGAAGCAGACATTTAAGTTATTTGTTCATGGTCACACAGCTAATAAGTATCTGGGACTCGATTTGAACTCAGGTCTTACTGACTCCAGATCCAGCATTCTATCCACTGATATCCTTTGAAGGATAAATAGACAAATAAGTGGCTAATTATTAGGCCAAGAATGGGGAGGAATGGATTGATGAGAGATAACAATTAGGAAGCAAACAGTCAGAGGCAGAAACTCAATTCAATTCAATTTACATTTATTAAGCATCTACTACAATAAGACACTGCAAAAATTAAAAAGAGCCCCTCTCCTCAAGGAAGTTACATTATATTTAATGTGAGGATGAGTAGATATCTGAACAGGAGCAAAAGATTCTTGGAGCAAGGATTTCATGAAAAATAAAAATGGAAAAAACAGGAATTTCCAGATTGTAGAGGGCTTTAATGCTAAGCTAAAGTTAAATTTTATCTTGTATACAATGAAAAACATTACTGAAGATTCTTAAGCTTCTTCCAGTGTTTCCAAAATCATCCTTGCCAAAAGAAAAATGCATCAACTGATATTTAACCCCATGATGATGAGGCTTTTTAGATTTAGTTAGGCTGGTCCTTGGACAAGAAACATACCTGACCTATGATTCTGATTCATGCTCAAAGCCTTCCCATATTGGTAGGACATGCAAAAGACCCTCACTACAAAACTCTTCTGGAGAACAAATTCACTTCCTTGTCACATCATTTGAAGGTCAATTTAAGTGAAGCTTCAACTAGTATAGCAGGCATAAATTAGTCTCACAGACAAAGAATCCTTCTCCTTTGCTCCTCTACCTCTTTCTGTGGATTTGTTAACCTGGGATCCATGACCTTGGTAGACTTTTTTTTAATATTTTGATAATTCATTTCAGCATAAATTGTTTCTTTTGTAATCCTATTATTTTATGTATTTAAAAATATTATCCTGATAAGCAATACATAGGCTTAATCAGACTACTAAAGGGTTCCATAATATAAATATAAGTAATATATAAAAAGGTTAAGAACCCATGCCTTCAGTCCATTTCTACAATTTTTTCCCTGTATCTTTAGAAACACAGACAATACTCCAGTTCCTCATAAGTTCCATAAAATCTAGAGGTTAGTGCCCTAATCAGAGAAAATCCTAGATAAATATTTGCTGATGCCTCAGACCATCTATGTACAGCCTCTCACTGTTAAATTCCTTTAAGATGTATGTATATATGTATGTATATGTATATTTATATGTATGTGTGTGTGTACACACACACACTCACACAGTTTATTGTGGCCTTCTTGGTGGGGGAAAGGGGGAAAAAAAGAACAAAGTAAAAAGTGCAGAACAGAGAACACATGAAAACTCACAAGGAGCAAAGATGGACAGCTCTCAACACAACATGTAGTATTTATCATACAAGCTTTCTTGAAATGAAAATGTATTGCTATATATTTTGAATACTCTCTTATGTTCTGATGTGCACATGACATGATGTGTTCCCTTTTATTACTTTGTATTTGTTTCAGTATTGAAGTAAATGATGCTTCTTTTTCTTTTCTCTATTTTATATTTTAGTTTTAGTGTTTGAGTCTGAAATAATAAATAAATAAATAAATAAATAAATAAATAAATGAATGAATGAATGAATAGGTAGATAGATAGATAGATAGATAAATTAAATCCTTTAAGACCCAGCTCAAGGGCTATCTCTTCCATAAAGTTTTCCCTGATACTAGAACCCCAACTAGCCATTTAATACCTCATACAATTAGCACAAATTTTGTTATTTATGATGTGAAAATAACACAATAAATAATTAAGGAAAATTCATTTGAGCAGGAGACAACCACAGTTACTATGGTGACTTCTAGCTGCTGAAGGAGCTTGTATTATTTTTGCACACTCCAAATTTTGGTACCCTGCAGCAAAGCTTTTCACACACACACCAACATAGTTAAAGGCCCACCTGATCTTTCACACACACACACACACACACACACACACACACACACACACACACACACACACACACACCTCCAAAGCTAGAGGTTGGTGATCATATATTTAGAGCTAGAAGGCATCTTAAATACTATCTAATCTGATTCCCTTTAAGAAGGAAGTAAATTGATGGTTCATCCTCCTGCCCTAATCTCTTCCCTCTCTGACCTCTCTTCCCACCATAATACATTTTAACTCGTAATATTATTATTGTGTCCATGGCTACCATACTATAAGCTTCTTGTGAATGAGGGTTCTGCCACACTTTATTTTTGTAGCAACAATAGTAGAATAAAAAAAAGTAATCATTTCATGAATGTTGATCAAAATACATTTTTTAAATGACCAGGAGAAATCAAGTCAACTCTAGCATTTGTAACCTGGAGAACGTCATGTTTCCTGATGTATGGATGCAGAATTTTTTATTCTACCTGATGCTACTGCTCCTGTGTCTTTTCTTAGCCAAAGATGTGTCACTGGCTAGAAAAAGGAGGTCTCAGATGACTTAATAAGTAGCATTGTAGTATTTGAAGGGTTGTTGTTATTCACTTTGGGGACCTTGACTACATTATTGTTAAATCATTTGTATACAGTTCAGTGAAATAGAGCTGGCATTTAATAATGTGATGCTAGGTCTGTTGGTCTGTTAAATACTGTTAAATCCTGGAATTACATTTCTGTGCTCTATTCTTGACCTGTATTGTTTCTGCTTCTACCCAGAAACAGAGAAATGAACACCATCAGTTAATCACATTATAAACAACCGTTTATTGAGCACCTATCACAGATAAGGCAGGCCATCTTGGCAACCTAGATGTCTAAAAGCAATTATTTCTGCAACATACCCAACAAGAAGCCATCTCGCCATTGCTTGAACATGTCCAAAAGACAGAAAACACAGTATCTCCCCAGTTCAATCATTCCATATTGCATAGCAATATGGGTTTCCTTCTAAGGAAAAATCTCCTTGTTGGGTAATACTGTAGAATGGCAACTTTGTTGAATTAGTAGCCAAGAGACCCAGGTTCTAGTCCCAGCTGCATACTTTGTGTGTAACCTTGAACAAGTTCTTTAACCTGTCTAGATTGATGTCTTTCTTGATAAAATGAGGGGATTAGACTAGATATCCTCTCCTTGGGGTTCTTCAGCTAGTATCCTTGAACTTGTCTGTATATATAGATAAACATACATGTAAATATGCATATGTATTAGTAACTATATTTCACCAGAATTGGTTTCTTTTGTACTCCTTTGTATTTTATTTTATGTATTAAAAACATTGTTCTGAGGAATCCATGGGCAAGGCTAGCCTACCAAAGGAGGCCATACCAAAAAAAAAAAGTTAATATCCTCTACACTAAAATCTTTTCCAACTCTAATTTTTCATGTCTGAGTTCTATTTCACATACTAAACATTTTATCTCAGCCATATCATTGAACTCTCAGAGCTTTAGTTTCCTTATATCTTAAATGGGAATAATGATGCCTACCTCAAAGGAAGCATTGTGAGAATCAAATCAGATTAGATATTGAAAGCACTTTGAAAAATGAAAACTGCTTTCTCAATATAAAAATTATTTTTGCTAGTTTATGTGCAGTTTTGTGCTTGCTGGAGATAGAAGCAAGTGTAAGATATAGTACCTATCCTTTAGGAAATGTTTCTCTAGTTGGGAAGACAAAAAAAAAAAAGATCATTATCTTTCCTTTACACCATCAAGTTAGAAAAGATAATTTGAAAAATAACAGTATTGGAGGGAAATTAAGCAGATAAGCATACTAATACACTATTGGTAGAGCTATGAATTGGTCTAGTGATGGAATAATTTGAATATATGCAAGAAAAGTCACAGAACTTCATAACCTTTGACCCAATTATCTATCTATTGGGCATATGCTCCAATGATGCCAATGAGTTAAACATATACCCCATACATATCAAAATATTAGTGGCATATCTTGTGTAGCAAAAAACTGGAAACAAAATGGGGTCCCAGCCATTCAGGAAGGGTTGAATGAATTGTGATACATTGATATTATGAAATGTTATTTTGCTTTAAAAATAACAATTATGAGGAATTCAGAGCAGTATGGGAAGATTTATATGAACTGAGGCAGGCTAAAGAAAACAGCCAAGACAATGATATACAGAATGATGACAATAATGTAAATGAAGTAACTCTAAAAGAAAGCTAAACTTAGATTAACCGTGAAGACTAAACTTCCCTCTCCACCTCAGAAGAGAAGTGGGGGACTGTGGGATCGTAATGTTTCATATGCTCTTGTTAACACAGGGTGTGTTTATTTGTTTTCCAATAAGTTATAGTACCATAGATCTAGAGCTGCCAAGGATCTCAGAAGTCATTTAGTCCAACTCCTTCATTTTACAAATGAGGAAACTGAGGCATAGAAAATTTAAGTTCCTTGCCCAAGGTCATACAGGTGACAAGTGTCAGAGGTAAGATATGAATCTAGAATATTTAACTCTAAAACCTCTGCTCACTTACTATACTATGCTGCTTTTACTTAATTGTTCTTCTTTGTTATAAGGGAGGAATTAGTAGAGTAAGAAGAGTACGTCAGAATATTCAGGAGCATAAAAATCAAAATATATCAATAAAATACTTTCTCAAACCTACATCCTGAGTTAAATGGAAGGTATAGACTATAGGGACTTGGCCTCCATAGTCTAGATCCCACTGTTTCCAAAATGATTGTATCAGTTCAGAGATCATAGGTAAGGACTCTTTACAAACAATAACTACAGTTTATTCAGAAGCTTATAGAGACCTCCATTTTTTTCCTCCTCTACCCCAATAGGTCTCCTTGTTTCAAAAGGAAATCCATGGAATTCCTGTGCTCTGGGAACTTTATATCTCTAATGAAGTTACAATTTACCTCCCATCAATAGCCTGCGTTTAGGACAAACTAGAGAGTACTTGGCAATGGACATATTCTCCCCATGATGAAGCATAAATTCATCCTGATTTCTCTAAGGAATTTTCAATGGCTTCATATTGTTCAAGGAAACACATCATTAGAACATGAGCTCCTTGAGGGAAGGGACTGTGTTTTTGCCTTTCTTTTAATCTCCAATATGCACCACAGTTCCTGGCACATAGTATAAGTGTCTAATAAATGCTTATTGACTAACTGACAGACATAGCTTGGCACTCAAAACCCTCCAAAATCTGGCTTCAATCTTCCTTTCCTTTTTTTTATTATCCTCTCAAATGGACTATTGACTCCATTCAGAAATCAGGTGGCAAAGTACCATACACATCCATTTGTTTTTCATGTTCAGGACAGCTTTTCTGGTATGGGCAGAGGGATACACAAATAATGTTGGGGGAAAGGAAAGATTCGGAGCCACTAGCATGCAAATAGCTGGGTTTCAGAGCTCATTTTAGTTCTGTTTCTGCTCTCGCATAGGAAAAACCAATTAAGACTCCACAGCAGTAAATCAAAGATGTCTAGAAAGGCAGACCAAACTGCCAAAGTAATTCACCATCTGCTACCATTACAGGCCCAACTCATTCAGTTACCGTCATCCATCCTGCCAGAGCCACTCAGACTGCTAGGGAGCAGAGGGAAAGTATGCCCCTTCTTAATGTTCAGTGCTGTCACAGTGACAAGGGAACCTGGGCTTGCGCATACATCATTTTCTTTATCTGTGAGGTTGGTAAAGAAGAGGGAGGTGGAGAACGGGAGGGTATCATTAAAATCTAAGCTCATTGCCAGTCAGGATTGTTTCATTCTTTCTACTTATGTCCCCAAAGCCTAACGGAGTGCCTGGCACACAGGAGGAGTTTAATAAATGCTTGTATATTGATTGATTGATTCTCTGTTACCAAGCTTTGGTGAATCCAGAGGAGCTAGGATACTTCCTTAGTGTATTATGCCTTAAAGGTATCAGAAGGGGGTTAGGTGGGCCAATTAGGGCCGTCCCTGGTTCATAACTCCAGACAGGTCCCTGAAGGGTAACTGTTAACTATACTTCTGACTTTATCTCCTCTCCCAGTCCATAGGAACATAGATTTAAAACTGAAAGGGGCCTCATCAGTCATCTGCTCAACACCATCATTTTACATATGAAGAAACTGAGGCTCACAGAGGTTAAGTGCCTTGTCTAAGATTATATAGCTAGCAAATGGCAGAAAAAGATTCTCAGGCTCCAAATCTAGCATTGGCAATCAGGCAGGATACAGCAGACAAGGAAGCCTCCACTGCTTTCAAATTGTTCTCAACATCTAAAAATAGTGTTATGTGAGATTGTGTGAAATGTGATCCCACATCTCCGGGATATGCCAATGTGATACAGAGAGACAGCACTTGCAAGAGATAAATACTGAGAGATTTATTACTGGCATTCAGTTACTGGCTGAGCACACTGAAGAATTCTAAAAGCTTCTTTCTGATCAACATGGAATGTCTGTAGGGGGAGGGAGATTATAGGGAAGCACTAAGTTTGAGTAGTGGCCCTCTCCAAACCCTGTAGACTGACCAAAGCTGCTCCGTGCACTTGATTTCCACTTATGAGTGTTTGAAACTGTATTAATCAAGCTCTGAGTAGTACCGTTCTGCCTGACATTCTCCCTTAAAATATTGTATTTGGCCAAGGCCTTTCCCATCTCTATTTCATCTTATCCCTTATTATATGAGTACTGGGGGAGAGAGGAAGGCTGGAGATATATAAATTAATCAATCATTCTGAGTGTATATACCCAGAGAACAGGCCTCCTTGGGCTGTTTCTGTTCCTATGCTATAGTCACCTTAGATTAGGTGGAAGTAATATCACAATATTAATAACCCTTTGGTATTCTGTCTATAAAGGGCAAGTAGGAGTTATTATGATGTGAAGTTCATTGTTTACTCCAGATGGTTATCTTAATGTTGAGATTGGGAACAACTTTAATTTGTAAGGGCCTACTTCTCACCTTTCTAAATTATTTACTGTTCAAAAAGTCTATGAGTCAGTGAACTGAGTCTGCATCTTGATAAAATTATCTCATCATTACATTCAATGATGAGATTATCTATCTCTGCTAAAATTTTACGAAGTTAAAAAAATGGTGATCAAGGGAATCCTTGATTTTCTGGACTGGGGTGCCTTCTATGCAGCTGGACATGGGCCCTCATGTTTTGCTGAGTGATATGCCCTCCATCACAAAGCATACTTTGAATAGCATTTTATCTTTTTCACACACTTGAACACTTGGAGGCTATTGACAAGCCAACCCAATGACAGAGGCACCAACCTAGATTATGCTAAAATTGATAAAGCCAAGTCTCAGAAGAAATTCTGTCCAGAGCTTGTATCCCAGACATGTCAGCAGAGATATTAATACTCCGACAGTAGCAGGAAAAAAAAATATAAAACAAGAAGCAGCCAAAACTATTCTCACATCTTTTTTAAACTTCCTCCTTTTATCTCCTTAACACCTTTAGTAAAAGGTGATTCAATTGATGATTTCTGTCCCTTTTGGAAATAAAAAGAATGGCTGTAGTGTCACATGGCAGCCAAAAAAGCTAAGACAATCTTGAGCCACATAAAGAGAGAAATAGCTTCTAGGAATAAGAATAGGATGAGTCCTCTGGCCTCTGCCCTGGTCAGATCACATCCGCAGGATTCTGTTCCATTCCAGGAGGCACAACACAAGAAGGACGTTGATAAGCTGGAGAATGTCCAGAGGAGGGCAGCCAGCATGGTGAAAAGCCTGGAGTTCACGTCACATGACCATCTTAAAGGAACTGTCAATGGTCATCATAGAAAAGAGAAGGCTCAGAGGAGCCGTGATAGCTGTCTTTAAGCATCTGAATGGCTATCATGGGAAAGAGCTATGAGGCTTGCTTTTGTTGGCCCCAGAGAGAAGAACCAGGAGGAATGGTTGGCAAGCGTAAAGAGTGAACTTTGGGCTAAAGATCAGGAAAAACTTCCTTCTAATTAGAATCAACCAAAAGTGGAATGGACTACCTTGATTAGTGGTAGATTATGTCTCCTTGGAGGTTTTCAAGCACATACTGAATGACTACTTATCAGGCATGCTATAGAAGATATTCCTTTCAAGTGTGGATTGAAATAACGACCACTGAAGTCTTACCCATCTCTAAAATTTTGTGATTCTGCAATCTTATTCAGCTTGGAAAGGTGCCATATGAAATGGTTGTGGAAGCTGGCAGGGGAGAGAGAGCCAAGAGTTCAAGGATTTGTATTCATAAGTGTTCTCCTGTTTATCATCCAGTTTCAGTGACTGTATTCTACTAATAACTAAAATGTACATACTTCTAGCCCTAGAGATCTCCACGTAGGCATGTGCCCCCAAGGGGATGAAAGGCAAAAAGAAAGGTCCCATGTACACCAAAACACGCATAATAGCACTTTTTATAACAGCAAAGAACTAGAAACAAAGTAGAAGCCCACTGATTTGTAAACGACTAAATAAATAGTGGTACATCGATATAAAGGAATATAGACTGAGCTGTAAGAAATGATGAATATGAAGAACTGAGACCATGAGAAGACTTAGATGAATTAACACAAACTAAAGTAAGCAGAACCAAGGAAATAATGTACACAATGACTGCAATATACATGGAAATCTCAAAGATGATAAAAATGAAACTGTGTAAAGGTCAAGTTTGGCACCAGAAAAAAAAAAAGATTAGAAAATGTACCTCCCTCACTTCTCTACAGAGGTGAGGGATTGTGGGTGTGAAACATTACTTATACTTTCGGATTCAAGCTTTTGCTTGAGTCACCTCACGTCTCTGGGTCACAAATTCCTCATCTATAGAAGTAAAAGACTTGCACCAAATAATTTAAGGGTCTCTTCAAGCTCTAAACCCTATATTTCTATGATCTGTTCACGAAGCAATGAGGATCTATTGAAGTTTTCTGAGCAGGAGAGTGATATGGACAAAGCTGTGCATTAGATTAATCTGATGACATGCATATGATGATTTTAAATGGCGCTCAGGAAAAATATTGAATATTTACTATTTAAAAAGCTCAAATGTCCCTTATTTAAATTCTGCTTTATTCCTGGATGACAATAGGACTGTGAAGAAAGGGTGAAAGCAATCTAGCCAGAAAGCACATACAAGATTGCTTTCATTCTAATTTCTGAAAATTAAATATGGTGGCTAAATACATTCACAGTCAAGTGCTCAGAGAATTAGGGGTGTACTACTCATTACTGTTAATGCACCTTAAATATGATTTCTCCATGCATTCTGCTAGAAATCTATCCCTTAATTGTCTCCTTACACTTTATCCCATACTTCTTCTCTCAAATACCATAAACCTTTTTATACTCTCTGTCAAAATATTTACACTGTAGTTACTAACAAGAGGCAATACCTCTAAAAGAAAGATGCTTTCTCTATTTCTTCAAACACAGCACAGGTATAATAGACCTATAAATTTGTTTGTTAATGTCTCCTCGAAGCATAAAATCATTCTTTTTCCCCCTTCATTCAGTTTACCGAGAGCATTAACCCAGAAGTGAAGCCAGTACTTACTCCAGCTCTTTTATTTCCCTATTATTGCTCCTTGCCTGAAAGAGAAATGTGAGCAGCCCAGACAGATCTTTTGGGCTTTTTATGCATCTCAATTTATCCCACGTACATATTTCTTAAAGCTTTCATCACAAATGTGTCTCTCTGCCTGCGATTTCTCCTTTACATCTTGGCAATTTCTCATTAATTTTTGCGCCTTCTTCCTTCTCAAAATGCTTTCTCTACACGATCTTATTAACAGGAGGTGGAATTATTAAGCTCCTCATTTAAAGTGATTTCTTTAAGCCGTCTAAAATGACTGAAATCTACCAGTCCTGGCTCCTTCATTTTTCACTGTCAAAGCTTGAAATTTTACTCCCAACTAACTTGGCTGGAAATACAGGTTTTCACATGGATCAACACTTCTTTGTTTCAGATATGTTCATACAAAGGGTGATGTCAGCATAGGTAAAACAGTCTGTGACCAGAGTGACATGTGATATTTTAATCAATAGTGTATTTTGTCTATGGCATTAAAACAGTACTAATACCTAAAAAAGTCTAAAAATAGCCATACAAGAGTCCACCACAGTGATTCAATAAAATTCTAGTGCTTGAGGATAGATACTTCACTTCATTTTTCTCAACTGTTGTTGAATCTTATATTGAATCAAAGAATGTTAAAGATGGAAAGAACTTTAAAGGTCACACAGTCCAATCCCTTAATTCAATAGAATGGGGAGTTGCAGTCTAGAGACAACAGGAAGGCATTTATCCATTCAAAGTTAAAAAACTGATTAGGGAAAGAACTAGAACTAATAGACTAAAAGCTGCCTGAGGGCAGGATACATGCCATTTCTGTCTTTGTATTCCCAACACCTAGCACTCTGCCTGACATATAATGAGGCATTTTAAAATGCATGCTGATTGACTGATTGAATTCAAAGTCCCAGTCCAGTTCTTTCCCTAACATACAGCAGGTACTTACATACACATACACACACCTCATCGACTACAAGGTCATGTTAGTATAGTGGGGACAAATGCTTACAGACTTGGAGTCAGGAGTAATTTGAGTTGAATTCTACTTCTGACATTTTCCAGTTGTGTAAACATAGGTAATTTAATCAATCAATCAGTTAACACTTATTGTGTCTACTATATGCCAGACACTTTGTTATAAATTGGTGTTTCTAAGAAAAAAATATAGAGTTGTTTGTATTTATATACATGTTGACATGTTTATGTACATACATATATACACGTTTATATACACGTGTGTGAGAGAGAGAGACAACCTGTATTATCAGGGAGCCTTAGTTTCTACACTTGTAAAATGGAGGTAATAATTCCTGTGGTACTTACCTCACTGTATTTCATGAATTAATCCACACTAAACACCTTGTAAAGGTTAAAATGTCATCTCAATATCAGTTATTAAAAGAAAAACAAAAAATAATTTGGCTCTGACTCAGGTAACATCAGAGTCAGAACTGATAAGCATTTATTAAGTGCCTACTATGTACTAAGCACTGTGGATACAAGGAATAAGAGTCCCTGCCTTCAAAGAGCTCGTAATCTAGTTAGGGAAGACAACACATAGAAAGAATCTGAAAAGTAATACACTTTTTTAACCTCTTCCTGTCCATTCATTCATTCACTCATTCACCAAATAGTGATTGAATACCTATTGGAGTACTGGATGCTCTGATATATGTGAGTAGAACTGGAGGATGCAACTGAGAGTTAATTTAATTCAAAGAAGCATGTAAGACAGAGCATTTCAACAGGGATTATAATGTTATCAACATTTAAATGTACATTTATGAGAATTTTCCATTTTTGTAGGGAAACGTCTCTGAGGAATGCTAAGAATATTACAGAAATGAAATTAATCTCAGCAACACCACAGTTGAGTGAATAATTGCTCCATCCATCTATTTATACCTCTCTCTCAGGAATGCAGAACACTAGCTAGACTGAGAGGACTTCTCTTTCTCCTTGTCTCAGGCCATAACATCTTGTTTAGAGACAGTAGAAGGTCAAGTTATTTCCAGACAAAGCCCACAAAAGAAGATTTTTAGTCAAAATCTCTTCGTCTTTCTTTTTTGATGCTTATCTACACATCAGCACTTTAAAAAAAATTATTTTGATCCATTATTAACATTATAATGTTAATCCAAATTAATCCAGCAAGCATTCACTATGCACTGATACAAGGCACTAGGCTATGAAATGGCAACTACACAGAAAAAATAAGCAGAAAAGTCCCAAATAATCACAGATTTAGAGCTTGAAAAAGCCGATGTGGTCATCTGGTCCGCTAAGATGATGTTTCTTCACTTAAGGACTTTACATTCTGTTTTCAGATACCAATGATCCTTATGTACTCTAAAAAGATGGGTCAACCATTCAATCAACAGGGATTATCGAGTGCCTACTTACTATGTGCAAGGCCCTTTCTTCTAGGAACTATAACTGATACATAAGACATTCAATACACAATCCCTGCCCTCAATACACTTCTAATTTAATTGGAAAGAGAACAAATGAATGAAAAAGCATTTACCAAGTGCTTGCTATGTACCAAACACTATGAGAAGACATTTTAAAAAAATCAAACTCAAAGAGTTCACATTCTAAGCGGAAGAGACAATTGCCTAAGGTCAGATGGAAAGATCCAGAAATCCTAAGGGTGTTTCAGCAGGGATCAATTTCAAAGTCCAAGTAAAATAACATAATTGAAACAATTAGAGAACTCCTGAATCCCAGCTATATAACAGGACCGGTACAGATTTAGAAAAAGGAGATCTCACTGTAGCCTGGAGCAGACATAGAGAATTGGTAGGTTTTCAGTGTACAAGAGAGTAAAGTAGGAAACAACAATAAGAAATATGAAAGGTTTGGTAAAGGTAGGAGAGGGAAACTGCAGGAGCAAAGGCAGGACACGTAGTGGAGTCAGAGGATAATGTGGAGATCAGACTGATTGATTGGAGAGTGAATTAGAGGGAATGGGAAAGATAAAGCTGCCTAGATTAGTTCTGTTTTCCTAGGTTGTGAGTAGGTTAGAGGTTAGAGTAGCAACCCAGCAGCTATTTATAGAATTTAGTACAAGTAATATCCAGGATGCCTGGAACATTACCAAGATCCTTTTTCTTATAAGACATGGAACCAAAATTATGATAGCTAGATCAAGGCAGAAGCAGCATCACCCACACAGAATTCCTCCAATTCCAATAATTAGAGGAAGAAGTTCACCTACTTTTCCCATATTTCAATATTGTGATTCTTTTCAAAATTTATGCTTTATATTTTTTCCCTTTATTTCTGTAACTCCACCACATATCCCATAACTCTCTTCCCCACTTTAGGAAACATTTCAAAATGTTGTATTTCTTTGCTGATTATATTGCATATTTCCTTTCTTACTTTGTTATATTTTTATTTTACTACTCCAACTATGATGGCTTCAGAGCCTATTGAGAAAAAACATGCAAAGACTATAAATGAGGTTTAAAGGAAAGAAAGGGAGTAAAAGATGAGCAGGCTAATTCCATATAGATAGACAATATAAGGGGTGCAAAGGAGGGAGGAAATTGCCTCTTTAGAATAGCTATATCTTATAGCACTAGGCACTCATCACAAATATTTAAACCCCTCCTATACAGTTCTAATAGACAGTTTGCACAGCAGATGGTTTGACAATAACATGAGATCCATTAAGCAAACTCATATGCTTCACTGTCTCCACCAATATCATTATATCATAACTATGACGATGATGTTGGTGGAGAAAGCTGATACTTATATGGTGCTTTGAGGCAGGCAAAGTGCTTTATACACATTATTTCCTTTAAGCCAACACAATAATCCTTTGATGTAAATATTGTAGGTATTACTATCCCCATTTGGGGGGGGGGGACTGGATTTTGTTTGGTGAGACAATCAAGGGTAAGTGACTTGCTCAGAGTCACACAGCTAGCAAGTGTTATGTGTCTGAGGCTGGATTTGAACTCAGATCCTCCTGACTCCAAGGCCAGAGCTCTATCCACTGCACTGCCTAGCTGCCCCCACTATCCCCATTTTGCAGATGAAGTCCAATAACTCACCAATAAGCACAAAGCTTCCTAGTGTTAGAGTAGTGTAGTGTAGATTCAAACCCAGAACCTATTTGAGTCCAAGTCAAGCACTCTCTCCACTAGGCCATGCTATCTCTAATGAACATTATGAGCAGTAAAATATCATTCTATTATTAATTCACCATGCAACCACGACAAGTAAGTTTGCCACCCTAGAACTCTGGCTTCTCACTTTAAAATAAGGACATGGAAAAAATTATCCTTACAATCCTTTCTAGTTCTAAAGTTGTATCACTCCAGCATTCTATCTAATACACAATAGAGACATGATACTATATAATATACCATAGAGAGAGTATTACGGCGAGTTTTAGGAAGGACACTGACAAACATTGGACAAGTGTGTCCAAAGCAATGTGGTAAGGATAGTGAGGAGACTAGAAACCATGCCATGCAAGAAGGGCTTGAAGGAACTCAAGTTAAAAAAGACCTGGAAAAGAGAAAGATTTGAGAACGTAATAGCCTTTTTCATGTATTTAAAGAATTATCATAATAAAGAGAAAATAAAATTGTTCTGTTTGGCCCCAAAGGGCAAAATTGAGAATAATAGCTAGAAGTTTCTAAGAATTAACTTTTGTCTTGGTGTACAGGAAACATTCTTAACAATTATAACTCTCCAAGAGTGGGGCAGCTGGGTAGCACAGTGGACAGAGAACCAAGCCCGGAGTAAGGAAGACTCATCTTCCTGAGTTCAAATCTAGCCTCAGACACTTACTAGCTGTGTGACCTTAGGCAAGTGACTTAACCTTGTTTGCCTCAGTTTCCTCATCTGGAAAATAAGCTGGAGAAAGAAATGGCAGACCACTCTAGTATCTTTGCCAAGAAAACCCCAAGTAGGGCCACAGAGTCACACATGACTGAAATGACTGAACAAGAGTGAAATGAGTTATATGGAGAAGGATTGAGTTTTCCATCCCTAGAGGTCTCCAAGCAATGACTGGATGACCATTTGTCAGGTATATTATGGTGAGGACTCCTTTGAAGGTAAAGATTGGACTGCTTGACCACTGAGATCCCTTTCAATTCTGAGATTCTATAATCTATATATAGTTTAATATCTATTTTTCTATGTGTATAACTTCTTTTCTGCATCATTTCATATTTTTGTTAGGGGGAGTTCTCTAGGATCATAGGATGAGAGATTTATAGGTAAAAGGGACCTTAGTGGTCATCTGGTCCAATTTTTTTTATTTTACACATGATGAAATGGAAGCCCATTGATGCTAAGTTGCCGAAAAACACACAGGTAGTACAGAGCCAGGAATCAAATGCAGACCCTCTTACTCCAAGGCCAATATTATTTTCACTCAATGATGTTGTCTCCAAGTCTATATCTCACAGAGGCAATCCAATTACAAATGTGAAATTTAGGAATGTGATGTACTTGTGTCTAAGCATTACGTCTTATCTCTACCTACCCTGTATTATAAGGTTCTAAAGGGCAAGAAATATATTTTATTTTAGCATTGTACCTCACTAAAAGTTGACATAGCGCCATCTGTACACAAATACAGTGAGAGATACCATCGTCTTAGAATGTGACTTTCATCAATGTCATAAGAAGCTATTTGGATAGGTGGGAAGAAATTCACTCCAGCTTTGTGACTGCTCTGCCCCACCCCCAATCTTTCACTCAGCTGGTTCATCTGTGGGGATTAAAATGGTCCAATCTACAATGAAAGAGACTAAGACAGAGCTCCGAACCAGCAGCACTTTATCAGAGGTTCCATGGTCCTCTCTAATGAAGTGGACCTCAGATCTTCCTCATGATCCAAGATGCCCCTGGTCCCCAGGATCTTGTTTTTATAGAGTTTGATGTCCAAATTTGCAAAAGAGGCATGGTAAACTACAGAATCTCATTGGTTGATAGATCTTGTTCTTGAGGGCCAAAAATGACATGTCAGCAGGGGGGTGGGGTCACAGATTGGGTGAAGCATGGAACATCTCCACTGATTAAAAGGTCATAAAATGGTCATCTGCTAATGTTGAACAAGAGAGAATGGTCTGGAGGTACAAAAATAAATTGGGGGACTTTCCAAAGCATCAAGGCATCCCTCCCATGCTGGGTTTGGACACGAAATTTGAGTAAAACATGATGGAGATATCTTTGTCAGCATTCTTGTGGTCACACAAGTGAGCCTCATAACTTGGTAGACAAGTAGTGAACATTACATTAAAGTTTGAGGCCTAACTCATCCAATTACCTAAAATATCAAACTGATTAATACTAATTGGAATAGAATAGGGTTCCAAATGAATTATTTCTCACATACCCATAAAATAGGGGGAAACTTCCTTTCTCCACTGTTTGCAACAGGGATGAAATCAAGACAAAACAGATTTAAAGAAACATAACTAAAAAGCACTTTGAGCAACTTGGATATTTGGTGTTAGAGAGGTGCAGAGCGTAAATACCCAGAGTCCATTTGTGAGGAAAAGTGACATATGAAAGCAGAGACAATAGAAAAATGAAACCATATAGCTCCCTTAAATTTTTGCCATGATTCTTTCCTTTCTGCTCTCTACAAGAATAACTGTTCCCTAAAGAAAAAAACTGCCCACCTCTGTGAAGTTCATGTTGGTTTAAAAAATGACACCAGCTCTAGAGCCCCTGTCAACATCCACATTTATGCAGTAGATGGAGTCCCAGTGTCAGCAGATAGGGCACCTGAAGTGCAGGACAGCTATTATCTCCCACAATCCATCCTACTGAAACTTTAGGACAATGCTTTGAATCAAGATGAGAATTTCAAGTGATCACTCAGGGGGTCTGATGCATGTATGTATCTATGTTGTAAAGTGATCCATCCACATAGGCAGCCAAGTTATTTGTGTACAAGTCTTTCTCTCTCTGAGCTGTATGGAAATCTCTGTGAGAGTGTAAACTATGCATGTTGTGTGTATTTCTTGTTTTCAGTCGGTCAATAAGCATTTACTAAACATTTACTATGTTTCAGGCTTAATTCTAAGGGCCAAAACACTGCCTTCAGTCTCACAAAGCTCAAATTCTAATGGGAGAAACATGTAAACAACCACGTACATACTAGATATATACAGTGTCAATGGAAAATAACCTCAGAAGGATGAGACTGGAAGAAGAGAGTAGGAAAGACCTCAGATGGGGTCTTACACATAATGATTGCTTAAATAAATGCTTGCTGAACTGAATAATCTAATCCAAAGCAATGGTAAGGCACACAGAAGTTAATGGCACAGGTCAGGAAATCTCACTTCCTCCATGAAGCCCTCCTGAACTAGATAGCAACTATTATACACTGGGTATCAACCTGAGATCAACCCCCTCACTAACTCTACTTGGGTTTATGTCCTTTCATATCTGTATGTGATTGTGTGAAGTCATTCATTCAAACACTCATTATGTAACTAATATGAACAAAGCTCTCTTGTTAGATACTGAATGAAACATGGAAGGAAGGAAGGAAGGAAGGAAGGAAGGAAGGAAGGAAGGAAGGAAGGAAGGAAGGAAGGAAGGAAGGAAGGAAGGAAGGAAGGAAGGAAGGAAGGAAGGAAGGAAGGAAGGAAGGAAGGAAGGAAGGAAGGAAGGAATGAAGGAAGGAAGGAAGGAAGGAAGGAAATGAGCATTATTAAGCACCTATTATGTTCTGGGCACTGTGCTAAGAGCTTTATAAATGTTATGGCTTTCGATCCTCACAACAGCCCTGGAAAATAGCACTATCATGATCTCCAATTTATAGTTAAGGAAACTGAGAAAGATAGAGGTTAAGTGACTTGCCCAGGGTCACAAAGCCAAGTGTATTTAAAGCCAAGTTTGAGCTCAGTTCTTTCTGACCCCAGGCCAAGCCCTCTATCCACTTTACCACCTAGCTTCCAGACTAATAGGGAGATATAAGATGTACACATAGAACTATAACATAAACTAACATCTATGTCTGTGAGAGAGGAACAAGGAAAGATTACATAAAGTCTGAGGGAGAGAGGTATTAGTACCTTGGAGAATCAGGGAAAGCCTCATGGAGGAGGAAGCATTTAAGTTTATTTTAAAATACTGTAAAAATATTCCTTACCATTAGTTTAATTAATGAAACAATTATCATTAAAAACAATCATTGAGTTCATTGTGTCCAGACTACTGTGACAAGTGAAGGAGCTACAAAGACTTTATAAGACTCAGTCCCTGCCCTCAAGGAATGTATGATCTAGTAGATGAATAAGAAACACAAAAACAATTTTCTTCTCCAGGAGATACAAAAATAGCAATAATACATGTTACAAGGGAAGTTCTTTTTGGTGGAAAAGAACTGTGATTTCATCTGTGCAAAGAAGTCAGGACAGGGATACTCCCTACACCTTTGATGTCGTCCATCCTTTGTTTTTGAAAGGGACCAATGCCATTTACAAGTGATGTTTTTGACTTGTGTGTGAA
The DNA here is from genome assembly GCF_003287225.1 of Phascolarctos cinereus. Lineage (NCBI taxonomy): Eukaryota > Metazoa > Chordata > Mammalia > Diprotodontia > Phascolarctidae > Phascolarctos > Phascolarctos cinereus. The sequence goes on along the minus strand of NW_027555736.1, from coordinate 62,137,745 downwards.
TTGGATTTAAGCGAGGCAGAGTTGCACGAAGTTATCAGCCTTGCTATCTCTTCCATAGCCATCAAGGTCCAGTGGCAAGACAAAAGTCAGGATGACTAGTGATAGCAAGCATTCAGTGGCTGACCTTGGCATCTTCAATGTCTGACCAACCTCTAAGCACTCCACTGTGTCTGCTTTAGCCAACTTAGTGGCTGTTAGAACAAATTATTCTTGTCCACCCATTCCAATGGGAAAAGACTTCACGTGCTTGGGGGTAGACATCCCTCTACCTCACCGATGGGTTTGAGGCCTCAATCGGTTTAGCCCATCTGCTGAGAGGGTTTTTCCAGGGTGTGGCTGCTGCACATGTTACAGCTTATTGGAACCACAAGTGAGAATTCGGTGGCAGGTGGACACCAAAGGTAGGTGAAGGACTCAGAAAGCCCTCAAGCCAGAGGTGTTAGTCTTCCCTGAATACCCCACATACCTCAGAGAGGTGAGCAAATCCTTTGTAGCTGCCTTGGGATTAGTGAAAGTACTTACAAACTTTTTTGTTTTCAAATGAACAACAATATCAAGGGAAAAATATGAAAATCAACTCTATGACCTCCACAATATATGTATATTTGTTTGAATTTTTCCACATACTGCTATACTAATATATCATATATATTAGAAAAATATATACATAATGGAAAATTTAAAAGAATGAGCTAAACATGATATAAATGGCCATTTAAAATATTTTAAAATTTAGTTTACTTAATAGAACAAAAAACTATTCAGTGTGATTGAACATGCATCATTGTTTTTGAGAATCTTGGTTGAACACTTTGTGGTATGTGGATTTGAAGGTCTCATTCTGAGTTCTGTTTATTTTGTTATTTGTTTTTAATGGCTATTAGGACTGAAAAAGAAAACTCATGTCAATAGGTACATCCAAAGGGAGGAAGTATATCATACTCTGCTCTTACTTAACCATGATCTTCACTTTTCAGTCTACCAATTATGCAGACATTTTTGTTGAAATTTGACTAGTACATTTCCATTTTCCATGATGTCAATTAGTCCTTCTGCACACAAATCAGAAGGTGTTGCATTTTTTACGGTTTAAACACAGAGGCTCATCATCAAAACTATTTGGTACTGGCTAAGAAATAGAGTGGTAGATAGTGGAATAGGTTAAGTATGTAAGACACAATAGTCAATGACTATAGTAATCTACTGTTTGATAAACCCAAAGACCTCAGCTTCTGGGATAAGAACTCACTGTTTGACAAAAACAGCTGCAAAAACTGGCAAAGAGTATGGCAGAAACTAGGCATAGACCAAAATTTTACACCATATACCAAAATGAAGTCAAAATTGGTACATGATTTAGATATAAAAGCTAATACTATAAGCAAACTGGGAGAGCAAAGAATAGTTTACCTGTCAGATTTATGGAGAACAGAAGGATTTATGACCAAACAAGAGAGAGAGAACATTATGAAATGCAAAATAGATAATTTTGATTACATTAAATTGAAAAGTTTCTGCACAAACAAAGCCAATATAACCAAGATTAGGGGAAAACAAGCAGAAAACTGGGAAAGAATTTTTACAACCAGTGTCTCTGATAAAGGCCTCATTTCTAAAATACATAGAGAACTAAGTCAAATTTATAATAATACAGGTCATTTCCCAATTGATAAATGGTCAAAGGATATGAATGGGCAGTTTTCAGATCAAGAAATTAAAGCTATCTATAGTCATATGAAAAAATGCTCTAAACCACTATTGAATAGAGAAATGCAAATCAAAACTCTGAGGTACCACATCACACCTATCAGATTGGCTAACATGTTGAAACATGAAAATGATAAATGTTGGAGAAGATATGGGAAAATTGGAATATTAATGTATTGTTGGTAGAGTTATGAACTGATCCAATCATTGTGGAGAGCAATTTGGAACTATGCCCAAAAGGCTGTAAAAATGTGCATACTCTTTGATCCAGCAATAGCACGTGTAGGGCTATCTCCCAAAGAGAACATAAAAATGGGAAAAGGACCCACACGCACAAAAATATTTATAGCAGCTCTTTCTGTGGTGGCTAAGAATTGGAAATTGAGGGGATGACCATCAATTGGGGAATGGCTGAACAAGCTGTGGTATGTAAATGTAATGGAATACTATTGTGCTATAAGAAATGACGTGCAAGTGGACTTCAGAAAAACCTGTATGTACTGATGCTGAGTGAAGTGAGCAGAACTAGGAGAACATTGTATACAATAACAGCCATGTTGTGTGATGACTGAGTTTTATAGATTAGCTCTTCTCAGCAATGCAAGGATCTAAGACACCTCCAAAAGTCTCTTGATGGAAAAATGCTATCCACATCCAGAGAAAGAACTATGGAGTCAGGATGCAGATCGAAACATAATGTTTGCTCTTTTTTTCTTCTGTTTTGTTTCGTTTCTTCTTTCTTTTGGTTCCTCCTTTTGCTTCTAATTCTTCTTTACAACATGACTAATGGGAAAATATGTTTAATAGGAATGTATATGTAGAGCCTATGTCAGATTTCAGCCATTTTGGGGAGGAAGGTAGGGAGGAATGGGGAGAAAATTTAAAACTCAAAAGCTTATGGAAGTGATTGTTGAAAACTAAAAATAGATTAATAAAAAATAAACACAGAGGTTCAAAACCCATTAAAACTCTTCACTTTCAAGTTGGTTAGACAATTCTATTTCCAAGTTCTTTAAATGCATAGAGATGAGTTTTGTTTTTGTTTTTTGTTTTTATAGATGACATCTTGTTCAGCAACAAAGTCTCATGAAGAAGGAACCATTTCCAAGCATCCATCTTCAAAATGTTCTCTCCAATAAACTGGTTTCTTTCGAAAAGTAGTTATTTCCTCATTCATTGCTGAAATGACACTTTTACCTTGAAGCAATAGATTAAGTGGTTTTTTTTTTAATATCTGCTAGGTAGAACACTCCTGACAGCTACTTTCCATCACACACACACACAGACACACACACACAAAAGGCAAATTTGGAGCACTCTTCTCTTTGTAAAAGAAAAATGTTCAACTTATCTTTAATTTTGACGACTCCTTTCAGCTCTTTGTCATGAGATAACCAGGGAAACTTGATATGCCACAAGAAATCTTCGTGATCGCTTCTCATCTCTTTACAAAACAGGTAGAGATGCTACTATTTAAAGGTCTTATTTTTATAAGATTAGCCAAATCAATAATATCTGGGGGTTTGTTATATACTTCTGGGTCCAACTTCTGTGATGCAATAACCTGTCCATGAGTGATGCTGTGAATCAATTTCACATGTGGGGCTCTCTCTGTGACCCAGTCCAGAGAGCCATTTTTGATTCCAGTCACAATAGTTGCTCCATCAGTGGCCAGACTTACACAATTTTACCATAAAATGGGGTTTTTGTTAAAGTAGCAACTTGCCATTGCTACTTTATATAGCAGAATATATATTTATGGTGAAAATATATATTCCCTGATACACTTGTCTTTTAGTGTCTCACACCAAAAAATTCTTCACATATCTTGTTATTGAAACAGAATCTAGGAAATACCATAAACTGAGAAATGTTATAAAAATGTGTATTTTCATCCAACTTCTCTATCTGTATTTTCAGCAGACCTGTCATACTGCATAATTTGTTGTAATACTTGTCTCTTTAAATCTTGGACAGTGCTTTCTATGTGCCTTCCAAAGATATTTCCTGGAAAAGAAATGCATTTTGCTTTGTTGCCATGTTGTTTTCTGTGCTTCAGGTTTTTTCAAGCACAGCAGGAGGAAGAAGAGTTTCCCAAATGGATTGTAGTTTTGGTCTTTTGCTATTAAGTAAGAAATCTTAAAAAAAGCTTCTATACATTTGTCATCAAATGTAGCGAAACTTTATAAAGTAGCAGATTGAATAGTGTGTAACACTAAACTTTATTTAAAAAATTAAAGAAGTTTATCTTCACATGTTGGATATTTCATTTTTAAATTTCTTGCTAAGCATCATGGTTTCCATAATTAGCTTATGTCTCAGACTCAATATAAACTTAAGACAAGGTTCAGCATTAATGATGCTGGTTGTAAATCCACGTTTCAAATAATCATGAGAGGTTCTCTTTTTTTTTGGGGGGGGGCAACTTCTTACCAGATAAGATTAGATTTGTTTTTGTTTTTGTTTTTACTTCATAATGTGGCCAACAAAGGACTCATCCTACAGGTACTTAAAGTAGGGCAGGTGTCAGCTCTGCTATTTTCTTGTTCACTCATACTCATATTTTAGAAGTATCTTTAGGCCATGATTTCTTTAAAGGAGTCTTTTAGAGGTATTTGTACATTTTGTGAGGATTAGTTTAATTAAAACTAGACAAAATCATTCATAAATCTGTGCAAACGTAAGTTGCAATAGGTTATAATAGACTGAAAGCAAACAAATGAGTGAAGGCATCACTGTCAACTCCTCTGGGCTATAGAACTTTAAAAGATAGATAAGAGGTCAGCAATTGAATATGGGGAGGGAGGACATTCCCAGAATATGGGCCTGTGAAGAAAGAGTCTTGTTAGCAAATGACACTGGCATTTGAATATATATGCATATCTATGTACGTATATGTTTATATGTGTGTGTATGTGTTATGTACATGTTATTGTTGGTGTTGAATTGTTTCAGTCATATACAAATCAAACCCACTTGGGGTTTTCTTGGCAAAGGTACTGGAGTGATTTGCCATTTCTTTCTCCAGCTCAGTTTTCAGATAAGGAAACTGAGCAAACCGTGTTAAGTGAGTTGCCCAGGGTCACATAGTATCTGAGGCTAGATTTGAACTCAAGTCTTCCTGACTCCAGGCCTAGCACTCTACCCACTATGTCACCTACCTGCCCATTATTTGAATATGTGTATATAAATAGACACATATATTTATATCAGCATGCATATCTAAGTATGTATATGTATTATGTACATGCACATATCTATGTATGTGTACTGCATGTATACAGGTGTCTCAAAAGTCTCAGTGTAGCTTTAGTGTTTAATTGCTCAAGCAAGCATTTGTGACATGCTTACTATGTATACTGAAGGTGTTGAGTGTGATTCTAGGGATACAAACATAAAATAAAACCAGCCTCTCCCCTCCAGAAGCTTCATTTTGACTAACACATACATATAGAGGTTTGTATAAAATGAATAAAAAAGAGGCTATACAATAACATTGCAGAGAAAAGCACCAGTAGGTAGACACAAGGAAAATCCTCCTGCAGCAGGTAGCATTTGAACTAAGTCTTAAAGGGAATGCAAGAAATTTCACGGAGTAAAAGTAAGGAGGGAGCACGTTTCAGGAATAGGGAATACCCAATGCCAAGGCACAGAGGTGGGAGAAGACTAGCAAGAAGGTCAGTTTCATCAGATTGTAAAGTGCACAGAGGGAAACGATGTGTCATAAAGGAGAAGAGTAGTATGGGAGTCAGATTGTAAAAAGCTTTAAATCTGAAATAAAGAAATTTATATCTGATCCTAGGCATAATTGAGAATCACTGGAGTTTATCGAGTCCAGGGGTGACATGGTCAGTGGGTCTGGGCTTTAGATTAGAGCAGTGTCATCAAAACCCATGGAGGAGTAAGGATCTAGAAGGATCCAGTGGTCAACCATGTCAACCACAGCAGAGAGGTCAATGATGGCAGCATTTATATCACCTGAAAGTTTGCAAAACACTTTATAAATATTATCTTATCTTATGTGGACTAAAAAAAAGGCCACTGGATTTCACATGACCTTGAAGAGAAAAAATTCAGACCCAGAATACCTTCTATAACATCCCCAACAAATGTCTGTCCAGCCTTTGCTTGCAAACCTGCAATGAAAGGAAACCCACTAACTTCCAAGGAAGTCCATTCCACTTTGGCATACCTCCAACTACTAAGGCATTTTTCCTTACGATAAGCTTTAGCAAGTTTGCCTTTCTGCAAATTCCACCCTAACACGTGATTTCTACCTCTACTCTCTAGGCTAAACAGAACAAGCCAAATCCATCTTCTACAAGACAATCTTCTAAATACTTAAAATCACAGGACTACAGATTTCAACTAGAAGGAACCTCAGAGACCATCTAGTTAAAACCTCCTCATTTTACAGATGAGGAAACTGAAACCCACAGAGATGATGTGCATAAGGTCACAAAAGCCTGAAGGTAACTATTATGTCCCCTCCTCTAAATCTCTTCTCTAAGCCAAACATCTCCAATTCCTTCAATGATTCCTGAAATGGAGTATTTCTCCAATTTTGTTACCATCTTAATTGCTTTCTATCCAGCATGACCTATACTGTGTCTTTTCTAAAACATGGTTCTCAGTACCCAACACAATACTTTACCAGGGCTGAATGTAGAAGAGCAAATTCTTCCTTAACTCTAAATAGTATGTCTCTCAATATAGATTAAGATTACATTAGCATTTGTGAATGATATATCACATTATTTCCTCATAATGAGATTGAAGTCTACTAAAAACCCCAGATCTTTTTCATAGGAACTTTCATCTAGCCACATCAATGCCACTCTCTTTGTGAAACTGAATTTTTGCACCCAAATATAGAATTCAAAGTTCATCCCTATTCAACCTCATCTGATTCAATTAATTGTACCCATTGTTCTAGCATGCTGATACCTTTTGGAATCCATGCCTTATCATCCAACTTAGCTATCCCTTAAAATTTCATATCACTTGCAAATTTGTCAAGCAAGTTATCTATGTCGTGACCCACACTTTAAGAAGTGCTGAAGGGGTCATGAGTGGAAAAAGTTTAAGAAGCCCTGATTCTATGCCTTCATCCAAGCCATGCGCTCGCACATGTGTGTGTGTGTGTGTGTGTGTGTGTAAATTACCTGCACAGGACCAAGAACATATGCCTGGAGCATTCTGTTAGAAACCTTCCTCTAAGTTGACAATACCATTAATAACTATCATTTGAGTACCCCATTCAACTAGTTCAAAACCCCCCAGATACAATAGTATCTCTTCCATGTCTTTCTCTTACCCTCACAAATAACACAAGAAACTTTGTCAAATACTTTGCTGAAATCTAAGCATGCTATTATCTATTATACTCCTATTGCCTACCAAGTTAGTTACCCTGTTTAAAAAAATAAGGAAATTAAATTAGTTTGCCATGAGCTGTTTTTGATGAACCCAGGATGAGTATTAGTGATCACCACATGCCACTCTAAGTAGCTACAAATTATCGCTTTAATATGTTTTAGAATTTAGCCAAGAGTAAAGGCCAAGCTCACTTTTTGTGATCTTTAGTTTACCTCACTCTGTCTTAAAGGTACCTCCTTTCTTTACTTAGCCATATTCTCCTTCCAGTGCCTTTTAAAGAGCTCCTGTTTTAAAAGGGATGGAGCACTTTTCTAGGAGGGGGGTGGAGTCATAGTCATAGGAAGCTCAATGAGGGGGTTCATAACCAAACAGGACCTGAAACAAGAATGTTCCAAGAAGCTGTGTCACAGTAAGAAATACTGTGTAGACATGAAAGATGGACTGGTGGTTTTGAAAATAAGCACAGTGCTAGAAAGAGTGTTGGACTTTGGGTTAGGAAAGACTTAAGTTTGAATTCTGCCTCTGACATTTACAAGCTGCATGGTACAGTAAGTCATTTAGCATGTCCTTTTGTCTTCTGTAAAACAGGGATTATGCCATGTAGCACTACCCTCACAGAGTTGTTCTGAGAGTCAAATAAGTTAATGTCGGTATAAAAGAGTTCTGCAAACCTCAAAAAATGTTCAACGAAAGCCTCAAATGGATCTACGCTCTAATCTACGTGGAGGTTCCCTTCGGTGTTGCAAATAAGATTACATTCAGTCCTGTCCCATCCTTATGGCTATTGTCAATGTCCTCCCATAATTATCCATTCTTTCTTTCTCTTGACATAGCAAAGACACCCTCTGAGCCCTTTGGCCATCCAATGCTTATCCCTGGCCCCTAACACATGACTACCCCATCTTATTCCTCAAGTGTACATTTCTTTAATAACATCCTTTACTCTAGTTCTTCTTTGTACCGATTATAATCCCAGAATTTGAATAGCATCTTAATAAAAGGTACAAGATGGCAGAGATGGCATTGAATGGCTGACTATGCCATAGTACCTGCTTTATTTTATGGCTTTTTCTTTAAGCATGATGACAATACAATGCCTCTCTTACCACTAGCTCAAAAGTACACACGCTACTTGGTTAAACATCCCACGTTGGGAGCATCTCCACAGAAGCCATGATGGAAGCAGTGTTTACATTTGGAGCAAAAGTGGCACAATCAGTCATTCAAGTGTAGCATCTGCCACCACACCAGAGCCCCAGAGATAGAGCTTCCTGGGCAACAATCACATTTCAGATCCAGTTATCAACTTTGGCCAAATGATTATCTCAATGAATATTTTACCCCTACACCTCCAGAATTAAAAAGACCACTGCATGTGATGCCAAGCAACAGGGACGGGCTAGTGACCCTAAAAGAAAAAGAACCAAAACAATTGTTTCTACTGTCAAGTAAATCAGCCATGATCTGCATTGAGATTGTTCTGTGTTCTCATCTTTGGGCAGAATTGAAGTTCAAGGAAAGAAATTGGTTTCTGCTGAGCTAGGTTCAGAAAGAGAAGATTCATAATCATTTCAGATGCATGTCCAAGTTCAAAAAATGGATTTTTCTTTTCTTTATGACAGGAGCACATATATTGGATCTCCTCAGGGGTAAATCTTTTTTTTTTCCTTTTAATAAGAAATCACTCTTACAAACCCCAGCCACAGGTAATGACCGGGGAGCAGACCAGGGAGCAAGATAAATGACTTTATCACAAAGACTTTATCACAAATCTAGACCTCATTAAGAAGTCTAGTGGTCCCCACAGAGAGGCACTGCCCCTGCCCTCCACAAGTCCCATCTCTCCCCATTGTCCCATCCATTTCACCAAGTTCGAATACACAAACAGGGTGAAATATGCTAGTACTTCCTCTTGTGGGGGACTCGGGCATTGTGCAGAGATCCATGTGAAATCAAGTTAGACATAAAAGCCCAAATCAAGATCCTGATAGCAATGATATATGCGAGTAATATAGAACACTGTGCACAGGCCAGTAACATTGGACAGGAGTCTGAACCAAAAAGGAATCAATTCCTTCGTTCAATTAAACATTTATGGAATGCCTCCTATGATTATAGTAAGAGATTGGAGGGAATATAAAAGTGAGGAAGACATGGTCCTTCTCCCCAAGGAGTTCGTGATCTATCTGAGGAAAATAAGACAAATCATAAGCACCAGGTGGTTAGTCGGTATACAAATAATTATAATACTAGTCAGAAGATGAGAACTTTTATAACTAAAGTGCAGAACAAATGGAGGAAACTCTTCTCATTTTGTCTCATGTCCCCAGTGCTTATCACAGTGCTTTATATGTACCAAACACTTAATACATGCTTTTCAGAGTAGATCATATTAGACATAACCAAGATGCTACTACAGTTTAGAGAAAGGAATCATCACATCCAATTGAGAGGAAGAAAGATTTTTTTTTTATGAAGGATGAAGCATGTAAGCTGGGCCCTGAAGGATGGGTAGGATTCCAAAAATCAGAGATAAGGAAGATAATGTTGTAAGCAAAGGGAAAGAGATAGATAGTTTAACAGGACCATAGAAGTAGAAGGAATCAGAAAAGTCATTTAGTGCATACCGTTCGTTCTATTGACAGAGACCAGAAGAAATGAAGTGACTTGTCAAGGTCATAGGGATAATTAATGACAGAGCAAAGATTTGAACTCATGTCTTCTGACTCTAAATCCATCAGTCTCTGTAGTTACTATTGTTGTTGTTCAGCCATTTTTTAGTTGTGTCCAACACTTCCTGATTCCATATGGGGTTTTCTTGGCTGGATACTGCAGTGGTTTGGCATTTGCTTCTCCAGTTCATTTTACAGATGAGGAAACTAAGGCAAACAGGGTTAAGTGACTTGCCTAGAGTCACACACCTAGTAAGCGTCACGTCTTTTTGACGCCAGGCCCAGCACTGTATTCACTGCACCACCCCGCTGCCCCATAGTGGTATCTACCTTATTCATTAATATCAGTAAGTGGTTTGGTTTGGTTTTGTTTTTGTTTTTATCAAGTGATACTTACAAGAGTCATCTCCAAACCCTGAGCTCAGCTCTGTTCTTGCCCTTGGAACAGGTTTGTTCCAAGCACGTTCAGGCTTATATCACAGGCAACCAGTGATGTTAGGTGGCCAGCTGAGTGTCTGGAAACTCTTCAATAATGTCATCGTTCACAAATATGTTAGCTGATCAATCAGCATTTAGTAAGTGTCTCCAATGTGCCAGGCACAGTGCCAGGCAATGAGGGCACAAACACAAAAAATGAAAGAATGCTCTGATCTCAAGATTATATTCTATTATCATTTATCATTCTATTAAACACTTTGTGGTTCAGTTGTTTTTCAGTCATGTGTGACTCTTCATGGCCCCATTTGGGGTTTTCTTGGCAAAGATACTACAGTGGTTTGCCATTTCCTTCTCCAGCTCATTTTACATATGAGAAAACTGAGGCAAACAGGGTTAAGTGACTTGTTTAGGGTCATACAGTTGGTAAGTGTTTGAGGCCCAGATTTGAACTTAGGAAGATCAGTCTTACTGACTAGGTCCGGCAATCTATGTACCATGTCACCAAACCATAAGCAGCAATTTTGGTACCCCAGACAACATGTCCTGGTTTAAGCAGATTGAATCATTCTTTGAAATCAACTTATTAAAACAAATTCAGTTGAGAGGTGGAGAGAGACTCTGTGGTACAAAGAGGATCTCAGTTCAGCCTTGTATGTCTAACTTGGTGTCACATTGAGAGAAAAATCCTGGTATACTGCAAGGTCATTGCTAAGGAGAGGTTGAAACTGGTGAGGAGGACCAGGGTTTGACTCAGCCAATACTGAGTGGACCTGGGTTGTGGTCAACTACAGGAGAAAACATATCATCTGCTTTCTATTTTGAGTAATAGTTGTTGTTAGCTAGTTAGCTAGTCAGATGTTTCTATACTGCTGAAAAAAGAACTGAAGTGTTATTAGCACCTACTAAATTTTAGAGCCTTGAGGTAAAGCTCCAGTTGCCCTGCCCTATTTATATGGCTTACCACCTATTACTTGCACAGGCTAGTACTGAGCCCTTGAGAAAATGCAAAGATAAACCTCGCCCCTGTCCTCATGAAGCAAATAGTTTAGTAGGCACACAATAAGACAGAGAATCATATAAAATGATATAAAATGATTAATGCATAAAAGAAATGGAAATCCCAAGCCTCAAAGATAGTTGCTTTCTTAAGCTTCCCACCCCCACTCAAGTGAACATTTCTACCCAAATGCCAAGCTGAGGTGGGAGGGGGAGAATAAATTGGATTTCTCACCCTGGATAATGGAAAATTAATAAACGTGAATCGTGCATGCGAAATAGCTTTCTTCCATCAGCAAACATAAAGAAAGAATTCCAGTAAGTCCAAAGTGTGCTCTGTGGGGCCACAGCAGCACGCTTGCTGGTTCCTATGTACTCTCTAAACAACATTTGTTCTCTTAAATTAAAATGTGAATTGCCGAAGACAATTACTCTGCGGTAGTTTCTCTCTCTCCTACAGCACTTAGCTAGAATTAAGAGCTCTGTTAATTCCCAAGTTAAACTTTATCTGGTCACTAGAAACATATTTTTAATTTAATGAGGTTCAAAAGCAGTTTAGGTAGGTGTTAGTATTGCTGAAAAAGGACTAGATTCTACACCAGCCTTTAGCAAAAAATGCAAAGTGGGCAGACTTCGTATTCAGTGCCCCTGTCTTTGTTGTCATTGCCCTTCCCTCCTCCAAACCTCAGTTTGCTTGCTGCCTTGGCCTCTCCTATCTGTCTGACCTACCAGTTCACATTAAGGTGCTTGAAAGCTCTCTCCCCTCCTGCATCTAAAATGGGTGAAGTTGGTCTCTGCCCTTTAATCCACGATTTCCAGACCTCTTTAAGGAGGGCTAGGTGGCGTCATAGAGCACAGAGCACGGGACCTGGAGCCAAGAAGACTCAGCTTCACCAGTTCAACTCTGGCCTCAAAACTTAATAGCTGTGTGACCCCCAGCAAGTCGCTTAACCCTGTTTACCTAGGTTTCCTCATGTGTAAAATGAACTGGAAAAGGAAATGGAAAACCACTCCGGTATCTTTGCCAAGAAAACTCCAAATGGGGTCATGAAGAGTCAGACACAACTGAAATAACTGAACAAGAACTCCAGACCTTGGTTACCTCACAGATGCAACCTGGATGGGGATGCTGTTCACTGAAAAAAAAAAAACTCTCAATGGAAGCCCAGAGTACTTTGCTTACATCAAGTGAGACTCATCTGGAGAAGAAAGAAGCCACATGAAAAGGAAAGAGAGGTAGCCCAGGCTTAGAGGGAAGGCATGTGACTCCCAAGGTTCAGGGATTAGATAATGAAAGGAGTGAATGTGTAGGAAATGAATGGCACAGAGAAAACTGGAACTGAGCAGCATGAAAACTAGGGGTGCTAGTGAACAGGAGAAATAAACAGCAAGACCAAGGAGATGGGACAGCAGAAGAGGACATGGCAACACCCGGCTGTGGTGTGAGGATTCCAGAGCTGCAATAAAACATGTGTCAGCTAGTCTCGAGGCATCAGGGATCTAGATACTGGCCCCTTAGCCCTAATTCTAGAGGGAAAAACCTCAAGAAATGGTTTCAAGACTCTGCCTAGCCACTGGGACCATGTGTATGAATTAACTAATCAAAGCAGAGGATTAAAGGAAATTTTATTTTTCTTCCATTGAACGTATGAGAAATAGCATCTATTTCGTGTATGGTTACACAAAATGTTTACTGCTTGATCCAGTACCTTATTACTTACTTTTTAATTCTGTCTTAATTAAATGGTTTTTTGTTTGTTTGGTTTTGGATTCATGTGTCTTTTGCATGATCTAGTATAGAAGTTACATTGGTGTGAACTTCAGCCACAATGTGAATAGCTGAAGATCCAAAATAACACACCAAAATTGGGAAATAGAGAGGAACCCCAGATGTCTAGGGTTACCTGTACAAAAGGACACTGCAGGACAAGAGAATTACTTTAGCACGAATAAAGGACATGTCAGTCAAGTTTCATGTTTCAGTGTGAAAGATGGTTTGGCATACAGTTCTTCCTAAGGCCCCCAATAATACCACGTCAGCAGCTGCCTATTTCTAATATTAACCCTGATTACATGGAAGCGCAAAGTATAAAACGCTGTCACGCTTCAAAATTGTACTTCATCCCCCTCCTGTCCACACACCCACTCCCTTCACTCCAGTAAATCTGGGGCCCCCTTAGAATAGCCATCAACAACCTGGACAAATAATAATGCGACGGTTCCATCGATAAGTGCCCCTCTCCTTTTCCATTCCCCTCTCCCAGTTTCTCTGCCATTCTTTCTTGTTTTCTCTCTTACTCTATTCCCTCCTATTTTCATCAAATCCCATCAGTTTATAAGATACAAATCAAAATCAAGCCTAGTGAGACCATCAGAGTTCTACAGGCCTAAATCCCCTCAGGATGTCAGTATACTCATCTATGCAATGAGGAGATTGGCCTACATGGTTTCTAAGGTCCCTTCCAGCTCTAAATCCTATGATCTTGTAACCCTGAGTGAAATAAGGAAAATTGGGTCAGGGCCTCTGTTTTACTAAACTTACCCTAGGGGGCTTGAAACCTGTCAACTGAGCAGCCCTGGTAATGCAAATGTCTTGTTTCTGAGGGAATCTTTGTTCCTTTGGCTGTTTATTTTCTCCCAAAGGGCTGAGGTCCTGGGATTACATGATGGTCTAGCCCTTCAGGAATGATGAGAGAATGGGCATGTGGGGAATTCTATCGTTCTGAAGCCAAGTGAAGTGACACATTCATATGTCTCCTAGGAACACTACAGGCAATATGTTTTTGGTCTTGTACATTGATTGGCTCAAAGTTTTCTTAATTTTTTTCTTTTTATTGTTATCATCAACAAACACCTCATCACATAAAGAACTCAAAGAATATTGTGTATGAAAATGTAAATTATTGAATATAATTTTTAAGTATACTAGAAGCACATGGTAGTAACAAAATTGTCCCATTTTGTTCAGTGTGTTCTTTTGGACACAGACCATTCCTATCTCATTGCCTTCTCCTAAACAACCAGGTTGGGCAGCAAGGTGGCACAGTGGATAGAGTGACTGTCTGGAGCCTGGAAGACTCAACTTTCTGATTTCAAATCTGTGAAAGCTATGTTGATCTGGAGCAAGGAGACTGCTGCAGGCCTGGGCTGTTGCCCAGTGGGATTTAACCTGAGGGTACTATGGGTTATATGGTATGTCCTAAGTGGTATGAAGTGAGCATATGAGAGAGACCAAGGGAGGCATCTTGCTCCCAAATTCCTTCCTCACTAGCCTGAAATTCTATCATTAGACTTTCCTCTAAATAGGCTTTAATTTGAAGGCAGACAACCTCCTACATTATTATACCATCTTCTCTTCTTCCCTCCTCCCTACCTTGTACAAAAGCCAGAGGTGCCCGGTAGAGTAGTACAGTTCTGGGTATACATTCAAAACAAAAGAATGCTTTTTGAAGGAATGAACAATGTGGAGGCCAATAAATAAACCTTGGAGTATGGTAGAAGTGGTACTGGAATTTGAGTCAGCAGAGTCCTGGGTTCAAATTCTATTTCTGACAGTAGCTATGTGACTTTGGGCAAGTCACTTCATATCTCTGAGTATATTTTCCTTTATCTGTAAAATTGGGAGAATGATTAGTATTTATCTCACAGGATGGTTTTAAGGATCAAATTAGATGTTTGTACTGAAAGTGCTTTGTAAACCTTAAAGTAACATGTAAATGTCAGCTGTTTTTATTTCTAAACATGGACAGAATAGAAATCTCCTTTGGTAGAGTCCTTTAAGAGAAGAGTCATCATCCATCCTATAAGGAAGGGTAGGATTATAGTATTTATAGCTTGAAGAGACCTTAAATATCATATCCAAACTCCTCATTTTATAGATATAAAAATTGACTCAGAAAGGTTAATTAGGAAGTAACATAGCAGGGGCTTTAACCCAGGTCTTCAGAGTCCAAATCCAATTATCTTTTCATGCACTGTCTCAATGTAGGTGCAACCTCATTAAAAACATAAAAATGTACAGGATCACCTATAGACAAACACATGATTTTATTTAAGAAAGAGATACAGCTTCATATGATTTCTTTAAAGCATTGTATAAAGTATCCCAAGGAACAGTACTATGTTCTATTTAAGTTTCATTAGTTCTCTTTACATGCAGGACATAGTCCAAGAACTATAACCCTGTTTCCTCCTCCAACCTACACAACTGCTGATTTCCTTGCTTTTAATTCTCACTTCAGTATCTCCCAAGGATCACATATTTAGTAGGGGAACAAGGACCAGAATTCAGGTATTGTGATTAAAAACTGTTTATGAGCAAGCCTTGAAAGCCTGTAGCCCTTGAGCATATATTGTTTCTTTTGGAGACACTGAGAGGTGGGAGGTGTTGAAAGACCATGAGCCATCCTAAATCTATGAGCCCGTTGTGTGGCATCAGAACAAATTTCCAGCAAATGCTAGCCACCCTGTGTATGTCCAGTGAATCACTCATCAGAACAGGTCAGCAGGGGCCACAATCCCATTAGCCCAAAGCATCCATCACATCCGACTGCTCCATGTGATGGCATGGCCCTTTCTTGACTCTCTGCTTCTTTTTCTAAATGGTCCTGGCATATCTGATGGAAATGGGAAAGGAGAGCCTTGGGAATTGGCTTACCAGGAACTTTTTGGAGTTCAATTTTAAAGCTGCCATTGTTGATGGACTTTTTTTAAACTGAGCTGTAATGAAATGATAACCGCAAAGGGCATCTCTTTCCCTGGAGCACTGGACCTGAAATCAGAAGACCTGGGTTCCAATCCAAGCTTTGTAAACACTTGTGGTTTCCTTAGATGAATCATTTCATCTCTCTATGTCCAAGTTTGCTTTTTCACAAGATGAGGGTACCAGATTAGATGATCTTTGTAAATTATTTCTCATTGTTTTGTAGCAATGAGCTTTTTTTTTAATAGAAATCAGGCAAGAGCTTTGAGAAAGTTTTTTGACCTTTCTTGATAGCCACATGCCTTAGGGAAGGGGCATGGGTTTCTTATTATCCATTCTGTCCTTGGATATGGTGATTCTAAAACTAGTGCTAATTGGTAGACTTAATAGAATATGGAAAGGAATGTTATCCCCTGAAAATTTACCCTATGATTGTTTTGTATAAAGCATAATAATTTATACAGACCCCACCATTTGGGAAATTCATAACCCAAGTGAAGAGTTTCCCACTTTTTTTAGTATGAAGACTACTTTATAACATAAATTTTTTTTCAGACCCCCTCCAACATAATAGTGGTTGCATTATTAGAATCTACTGAGTCACAAAATACATGAGTTTTGCCTGACTATGCATATTTGTTACAAGGATACTTCTTTTCTTTTTCAATGGAGGACAAGGGAGGTAGAAAGGAAGAGGTTTTTGTTAATCATAAAAATTGGTGAAAGAAAAAACATAATGACAAAGAGCCAGTATTAATTATGTAATACTTTTCTATTAGCTTATAATTCCTTAATCTTAGGAGCATCTGAAAAATAATAATAATAATACATCTATGTGCAAGCCACATTATTCCGTCTACAGAGGGTATAACTGTTCATTCGCTATGTCCTCTGTGATGTCATTATCTATTTCCCCTAACTGTTGGTTTCCCCCAATGCTCTGTCTAGGGCCCTCTTCTCTCTCCACATTCTTTCTTGGTGAATTCATTAGCTACCGTTATTTAATCATGCTGATGATTCACAGACCTTTATTTCTAGCCTTACCAGTCTCACCAACAGAAACAACCTAATGGCCATTTTGAATTAGACGTCCCACAGGCATTTTAAACTCAACATGTGCTATTCAGAACTCATTATATCTCCGCCTGCAACTCTCCTCTCTTTATTTCCTCTTCCATTTCTATCGAGGGCACCCCCATACTTCCAGTCTCCCTGATTCACAATGTTGGTGTCACCTTAATGCTTCATGTTCACTCACTTCATGTTTCTAATCAGTTGCCAATTCTTATTGCTTCTATCACACCTCCGGCAGACATCCGCTTCTCTCCACTTCCCATTACCACCCTCTTTAGGTCCTTATTACTTTCTCCTGGATTTCTAATTCCAATTCATCCTTCACAAAGTTGCAACTAATTTTCCTAGAGCCCAAATCTGACCGTTTCACTCTCCTAAATTCTGTTAGCTCTCTGTTACCTCCATAATCAAAATGATATTCCTCTCTTTGTCATTTAAAACCCTGACCGCCTGGTCCTAATCTACCTTTCTACCTTTATTACATATTACTTCTTTCTGCCCACACTGCTATCAAACTATCCTAATCTTGTTCCTCATACATGGCACTATCATCGGTCTCTGGGCCTTTCCAGGATCTCTCTATGCCTGAAATGCTTCTCCTCTCCCTCAAAATCCCTGTCTGGTTTTCTTCAAGGCACAGCTCAAGTGCCATTTTTGACATGAGGCCTTTCCTGATCCCTGAGCTGTCGCTGCCATCCCCAATGATTCCCGAATCACTTATCTATTCACATACTATTTCCACTGGTTAGATTGTAAATTTCTTGAGGGAAGGGACCATTTTTAACTATTGTCTTCATAACCCCAGTGCCTAACAGTCCCTGGAACAAATTATGCGCTTAATTGTTGATTATTTATAGATACCCTTATGGATTCCCAGAACTCTAGCAATAATAACTCTGTGGCCCCCAGCTTAAGAATCATTGGTCTAAGACAAATTACATAGATTTAGATGTATATTAAGGAAATGCAGACAAGACAAGCCTTATTGACTCAAGTAGGAGCTCTGTTGAATATGTATGTGAATTAAAGGAGCAGTTGACTAGTAAAGGGCTGTGCAGATTCTACTCTATCAGGATGAATTGTAAGTGAAATGAATAGTTAATAGTGTCTAGTGAACAGCATTCCCATCCAGGTGCATCTTTGAGGTAGCCAAGGTCTAGATAAAGAACTGGTTTTGCTTTTGGAAGAGATAGGAAGCTTGGGGGTAAAATGACCATCTCTTTTTAGTGTTGGTGATTGCTATGTAGGAGGTCATTGG
Organism: Phascolarctos cinereus; assembly: GCF_003287225.1. NCBI lineage: Eukaryota > Metazoa > Chordata > Mammalia > Diprotodontia > Phascolarctidae > Phascolarctos > Phascolarctos cinereus. Next base: position 62,119,519 of record NW_027555736.1, on the reverse strand, counting down.
GTCTACTCCAATATCTCCCTTAGATTTTAGGAAAGCAGATTTAAAATATTCTGAGGGAAAAAAAGATATCCTATGACCAGAATCCAAAAACAAGGTCAAGAATGAAATGGATAGCATCATTACCAAGAATAGAATGGAATGGAAAAGCATTTATTAAGTACTTACTGTGTGCCAAGCACTGTGCTAAGTGGTAAGGATATAAATAGAAAATCAAGATGGTCCTTACTCTCAATGAGGTCACATTCTAATTGGATAAGAAAACAGATATAGTCACCAATATAATATAAAGAAACTAATGTGACTATACAAGGAGGTCTGAAGGGTTCAGATGTCTAAAAGATGGAAAAAAGTGCATATAACAAAGAATGAATTCAAAAGGATGGCACAAATCTGTGAGAACAGTGGTGGCAAGGCAAACCTTGAAGTGCCATATAAATGTTAGTAATTATTATTATGTCACATTAATAGAAGTTTAATACCCAATAGAGCTAGAGGTAGATATTACTTATAATTCTCAGAAAATACAAAAAGGGTATATAGGTTTATAATTATCTATCACCTATTTATATCCCACAGAATGGTATGAAAAATGTTACCAAGATTTTTGCCAATTACTTTGTCCATGTCCTCACTTTAAGAAAGCTATCCATCACTATTTATACTAGACCACTTCCTCTAATAGACTATAACTTTTGTTGTTCTTGTTTGTCCTTCATTCTCAAAGAGAACCATGACATCAGGGAGGTGATGACATTACATACAAGTGACTTGGACTTAAGTGAGGGAGAGCTGTGCAAAGTCGCCAGGCTCACTTTTTCCTCCAGAGCCATCTGGGTCCAGTGGCCAGACACAGATCAGAACAACTAGAGATGGGCCTGGATACAATGGGAGACTTTGCTGTTGTTGTTGTTTTTAAGCTAAGGTATTTAACAGGTCTCAGTTTGACTGAGGCAACACCCATTCAGTGATTAAGACTAGGTAAGAAAAGGAGGCAAAGAATGACCTCTTTTATCTAGTCAAAAAAAAAAGTTTTTCTGGCCAAAACAGAAACAATTGCTATTTACATTCACTCTGAGCCATCAGAACCCAAAAAATGACCAACATAGAGTTAGGTTAGGACCTATTGTTGGCCAAGCAGTAGAAGTCAGAGTGATTTAGGTTTAAGGCATGGTCCTTTAAAAAAGAAATCTAGCCTGTAAGCCCCAAAATGTCTTGTAAGGCCTCAGAAATCAAAATTTATATTCCTTTGGGCAGAGCACCCACAGGTAAGGGTATGATATCCTATGTGGACAGAGGGAGATGGGGGGGGAAGGAAGGAAGGAAGGAAGGAAGGAAGGAAGGAAGGAAGGAAGGAAGGAAGGAAGGAAGGAAGGAAGGAAGGAAGGAAGGAAGGAAGGAAGGAAGGAAGGAAGGAAGGAAGGAAGGAAGGAAGGAAGGAAGGAAGGAAGGAAGGAAGGAAGGAAGGAAGGAAGGAAGGAAGGAAGGAAGGAAGGAACTATGTTGCCCAAATGGAACTTGCCAGTTGGGTCCCCAGTGGGGTAGCTACTACCACTCACAATTTATTGTTTGTCCTTCTTTTGCAAAGAGGACCATTATATTGGGGAGGTGACGTTATGACTTGCAAATGAATTGGATTTAAGTGAGGCAGGGCTATGCAAAGTCATTTGCCTCACTCTCTTCTCCTGAGCTATCTGTGCAGGTGGCTATGTGTGTATTTGTTTAATTTCAGGGAAATGATCTATATTTGGACGAATAGGATGCCTTGAACGATAAATGAAAATACAAGGATCATAGACCTAGCTCTATAAGGACCATGACACTTCCTGAAAAATCACCAGTGCCATAATACATGTCTTCTTTATGGGATGAATAATAACATTTCCTTACACTGAGTGATTTATGCCTGTGGACTTTCCTTATTATTCCTTTACAAATGGAAAAATATTCCTAATAATAGCTAGAATTTACATAATGTTCAGATATTTGCAAAGTGGCTTACGTGTCATTTTATTCGATTCTCACAACAACCTTATGAAAGAGGTGCTATTATTATTCTCATTTTACAGATGAGAAAATTGAGGCTGAGAGATGTTAAGTGACTTGACCAGGGTCACACAGCTTAAGTCCCTGAGGCAAGATTTGAACTTTTCAGTTCACCTTCTGCAGGAACTCTTCCCTTAACCCCTCTTAATTCCTGTGTTTTCCCCCTTTAATTATTTCTTATTTATCCTATATATAACTTGCTTTGTGTATATTTGTTGTATGTTGTCTCCCCCATTCTCTTGTACGATCCTTGAGGGCAGGCAATGTCTTTTCCTCTCTTTTTGTATCCTCAATGCTTAGTATAGTGCATGGAACATGGTAGGTACTTAATAAATGTTTACTGAATGATAGTCTCCCCGATTCCAGGTCTAGAACTCTATAAATAGAAGCGTATACTTGCAAAGGTTCAGATTTTCTTCTTCTTTTTTCCACTGTCGTGTTCTTGTAGTCCCCAAACTTTTTTACACTGATTTTGGTCCCCTGTGGCCTTCTCAGAATCATTTTGTTATTATTGTTATTATTATTTTTTGCTAGGCAAGGGGATTAAGTGACTTGCCCCGGGCCACACAGCTAGTGTCTGAGTCCAGATTTGAACTCGGGTCCTCCTGACTCCAGGGCTGGTGCTCTATCCACCATGCCACCTAGCAGCCCCATCTCAAAATCAGTTTGAGTGTGGGTCCCTTCTTTGATCAGAACACATCATTCCTTTGGTCAAAAGCCTTCAGTGACTTCTTAAAATAAAATGCAATTCTTCATCTAGTAGATTGAGGACCTCTACAATCTGACTCCAACTTAGTGTTCCATCCTTATTTCATGTCATCCCCTTTCACATTCTCTACATTAAAGCCAAACTGTGCATTAGCTTTTCCCTGAACTCTACATTCCATACCCTACCTTCATCCATTTGCATAAATCACCCCCCCCATGACTGGAATGCACTCTCTCTTTATCTCCATTTCTAAAAATCTATCTTCTTTAAAGGCTCAGCTAAGGTGTTACCTTCTCCACGAAGTCTTCCCTGATTTTTACCCCCCTCCCCAAAGTGGTTAATATTCTCTTCCTCCTCAAATTACCTTGCATTTACTTTTCTGCACACATGACATATTCTTCCAATAAAATATAAGATCATGAGTACATGCTATTTCGTACATAAATACATAAATGTTTGTTAACTTGCATTTGTTTTTTTTCTTCCATCCTACGTGGAATCCTTAATCTTCTCTAATAAGGTAGAGAACCTTTCACCTTCTCCTCAGGAAAATTAGCTAGCACATGAAGCACACAGGATTGGTGAGTTTCTCAGAAAAGACACACATAGTACACTCTCTGTAGGTCACTAGAGTCCTTCACTTCCCATATATCTCAGGTCTCAAGTGAAAATATAATCATGTGATCCCTTTGGATCCCTTTGGGACCTCTCCTGAACACTTTCTGTATACCCTGTCTCGTTAAACCTTTGCACCTCCTTGAGAACATCGTTTTTAAGCTAAATTACTTACTCTCTATTAACTTCTCTCAATTGACCCTATTTATAGAAATTATTAATAATTAACTCAGCTAAATGTCAGTCTAGCTTCCTTCATTGTTGTTAAGTCATTTCAGTCATATCTGACTCTTCATGACCCTTTCTGGGATTTTTTTTTGGGGAGAGATACTGGAGTGGCTTGCTATTTCCTTCTCCAGCTCATTTTACAGATAAGGAAACTGAGGCAAACAGGGTTATGTAACTTGCCCAGGGTCACACAGCTACTAAGGGACTGAGACCAGTTTTGAATTAAAGAAGATGTGTCTTCCTGATTCCAGGCCTGGTACTCTATCCACTGCCAATCATCAAACCAGAGATCTTTAAATGACACATTGTAAAATCTCTCACTTATCTCTTTATACCTCCCTTCTGCAGTCAGTTGGCCACTAGGCAGAAATCTATTGATATATTTGAACCATTTATTTGGAACTTTGTATATGTTAGCCTATATTATTAGCTACAGTTTTATTTATATTTGCAGCCTTATCTATAAGCTCCCCCGAGGGCAGGGATCACATATTATAAATCCTTTATTCAACCCAGATGGTGTCCTGAGCATAGAAGCCACTCCATCCATGGTGATGATGATGGGTTCATTGATTTTAAAGGTGAAAAGTTAAAGATCATCTGATCCAGTACCCCCATTTGACAAATGACGGTGATAATGATTATGATGATAAAGAAGAAGATGAAGGTGATATTGATGTGATAAAGCAGAGAGTCCCTAGGAATAGAACCATTAGACTTTAAAAGTCTAAAACATATCACCACCTTTAAAGATCCCTGACAACTCAATAGCTTTTTCCCTGAGGCTAGATCAATACAGCTCAAGTCTGGGTGTCTTACACAGGCAAGAGAGAGATCGGTTTAAAAAAAAAAACCAGTTGAAGTATCTAGGATTAAGAGTCCTGGGTTACAAATAGTGGCAGAGAAGTTAAATAAGACAAGAAAACAAACTATTTAAAGCTCCAAGTTCATCTCACTCCTCTCTTCTTTTTTTTTTTTTAACCTATCCCACATAAAGGGATTCAATCCATTCAGTTTGACCTTAAAATTTTCAGTTATACTGCACACTGCCACCAATATCTCATGAGATCGCAAAGCATTTTTTAGATAAAACAACACTGATTGTTCTGGTATCCCAAGAGTAGCAAGCATATGTGTGTTGGGTGGTTGGAGGAGTAGGGAGGCTGTCTTCTCACTAAGGCTATGCACACAACTGGTTGTAATGTCTGTTGTTTTGTTTTAACTTCCCTGACCAGCTATTAGACTGTTCTATATATGTCCAGTTCCTTGATTGCCAAATAATAATGGCTCATACTTATAGTATAAGACTTCAAAGTTTGCAAAGTGGTTTACATACATTAGCTTATTTGATTCTCGCAACAATCTTGTGAAGTAGGTGCTGTTATCATTCCCATTTTATAGGTGAAGAAATGAAAAGTTTGCCCATGGATTTGAATGCAGAACTTCTTGACTCCATGCCCTCTAGGTCCTGTTTCTGGCCTAGCTTTCATGGCCATCATCTGAGAAGGTGATTCCTGTGGAGAAGGAGCCAATCATCCCCACCAACTGACAATCAACTGCCACTCACAGGGCAGGCAAGCCAGCCTAATTGAAACAGCATGTTCCAGGCACATCCAGGTCAAGCCACCACCACCTTGACCACCATCTCCATTCAGACCCTGAGGAGGACAGGGTCCCCCTTTCATTCTCATTCAGTTCTGTTCTTTCAAGAGAGACAAGAGTGCTAAAACTCTACAAGATTTATAGATAAGTTATGAGCAGATCCAGGTAGGTGGTACAGAGCAGGTAGGATTGGACTTGGGGTCAGGGAGATTTGAATCTGGATTCTTCCTTGGTAGCTATGGGACTCTGGTCAAATCACTAAACCTCTCTCAGATTCAATTTTCTTATCTGTAAGATGGGGAAAATAATAGTACCTACTTCACAGTTGTTGCAAAGATCAAATGAGATAAGGTATATAAAGCTCTCTGCAAATCCAGAAGCACTAGATATAAATGCTAGTTACGATTATTATCATCATTATTATTAAAATCATGAAAGGCTTTTTTTATAGATAAAGAACCACTCAGGGGAGGAACCAGCTTATCACTATGGACACCCTACTTGGAATACTCTTCTTTTCCCTCCATTCCTTCCAGCCAACCCCACCTGGATTAACATTCAATCAAATCCAGTCAGCGTCTATGTACCTGCCTTCAAGGAGCTTGAAATCTATTCAACAGACCCAGGAGCTATGGTTTCCTCAGTGTGAGAAATTCTAGTGCCTGTTGACCACTCAGTAGATAAATCTTAGGGAAATGCTTCAAGCTCAGATAAGAAAATGACTTGTTTTAAGGCGCACAAACAGGAAATGTCAGATAGTGTCAGAGGCAGGACTATGAACAGAGGTGTTTCTGCCTCCAGGCCTAGCTCTCTGTCCATCACCCAGTTGTCTCTAACAATCCAGCATGGGAGATGAAACAAGGGCACTCCTTCCCTGATGATAACTACTACTACTACTACTACTACTACTACTACTACTACTACTACTACTACTACTACTACTACTACTACTACTGCAACTATTCTGATGTCAATGAAGACTACCACAATAACAACAATAATAATGATAACTAACATTTATAGATAGATAGATAGATAGATAGATAGATAGATAGATACACATAGATATATATGTAACATTTATATATTCTATGTTCTAGGCACTGTGCTAAGCATTTTACAATTGTTATCTCATTTGATCCTTATAACAACTTTAGGAGGTAAGTACTCTTATTATCCCCACTTTACGGATAAAAAAAAAACTGAGACAAATAGAGGTTAAGAAGTTATAATGCTCAAGTGCTCCTGTCTCCAGGCCCAATATTCTACTCCAGGCCTAGTACCTCACATCACTCTACTCTCTTCTCTGAACCTTTAAAACACATATCGTCCCTGGTGCCACATATGCTTGCATTGGTCTCCATATGTTTCATTTTCTCAGACAGGCTATAAGCCCCTTGAGGGCAGGGACTATGCCATGTATTTCTTTGTATTCCTGATGGCCTAATGCTTGGTGAAGTTGAATTAAATCAAATGTGCCACAATCTATAAAGGAATTAGGACTGATAGTTAGCTGGGTCCTGGGCAGAGAGGCCTATGTCAGCAGAGGGCAGCAGAGGGCCTCACCCAGTACCCAGTGGTTCTTGGCCTTTCATTGTTTGCCATTAGGGAAATTATCTCTCCCTCGTTCCAATAAACCAATAAGCATGTATTAAGTGCCTATTATGTGTCAGACGCAGTGCTGATCACTGGGTACAAAGACACAAAATTACACAAAGCCTGCTCTCAAGGATTTTACATTCATCTGATCTCAGAGCACTTTGTACTCCTCCCTTGTACTTATAACACTCTCATGTTTGTATTTTCCTGGGCACATGCCTTGTTATTTCCTTCTCTGCCTGCTAACTGCCCACATATATACACACATACATATATACAAGCATACATACACACACACACACTCACTTGGGAGCTTGGGGAGATAATGCATGCAACATCGAGATCTGGAAAACAATGCCAATTCAACAAGGTGAATGAGAACACACAGAGGAGAAAGTATGAGGCCAAAAAAGGAAGTCTGAATGGAAGTAGGAAGGCCTGCCCATAAGTTAATGGGAGAGCTGATCAGAGTAAATTTAGGGTACAAAAGGGGCTCTGCAGGAGTGAGTGATTTGTGATATGCTTGCCTGGGCCTAGTAGCCCTATTCCCTTGATTTCTTAAAAGGGTGCTTCCCTGCTAGTCTCTGGTTACTGGTCAAAACCTAATAGAAGTGAGCTGAGATGAAATAATAGAACTGAACTCATCACTCTGCACAGAGATGCCTTCACCAACAGGGCTAAGGTTCATAGCACCAAATGCAGTCCAGGTTCTCTGCATATCCAAGGGCCTAGCCAAAACAAGCCCCAGTGAGCCTTTGTCTCTCTTGACATTGACTTTAACCACCAACAACCAGTCACTTTCTCTTACTTGTTCTAAGAAATAATCAGTCACAACTTGCACATTTCTACCTTTCTTTGAAAGACTAAACAGCCCCAACTTGCCCTTTGGGGACATTCAAGACAAAGTGAAACTTAAGAAAATCTTCGCTTTGCAGAGAGAGAAATGTCCTTGGTTACCACGTGAAGTTTTCTAAAAGCCTCAGTTGCCAGAATCTTTAACATAATCATTAAGCATCACGCCCTTTTCCTTCCCCCCTTCACACCCACTTTGTTTTACTTTCTCTATGAAGGCCAGAAACTTAGACCAACAGGGAGAACAGACAAAAAGGAATAACTGGGCATTTGGAAGTAGTATATTAAAAGAAAAATTACTTCAGTCCCTGCTCTGATTTTACCTTATTATTATAGTTATTATTGCTTTTGCCAACAACATTGCTATTAACATATTAACACTAACATGTTCTTATTGAACATATTTAGGGCCAGCAAGAACTGGCCATAACATTTGGTGAGGGGGAAGGGGGAATATAGAACCAAAAGAATGAGTAGACACCAGAGGGAAAAGTGATTGAAAATAAATAGATAAAGAATCCTGGTGAAGACTCAGAGGGATAGATAAAGTTATATATGTATGTGTGTGTGTGTGTGTGTGTGTGTGTGTGTGTGTATGCATATATATAATATATATATATATGCATACATATATATATAAAGTACTTTGTAAACTTTAAAGCACTATATCAAGGTAGCTATTATTTTCACGCCTTGAAATTGAGTCATTTAAATATAGTTTAGTTTGCTTATATGCATATTCAAACATGAGTTTCTAGTAACACATTTAATTTTAAAACAATAATAATAACTCACACTTGTGTAGCAACTGTAATGTCTACAAAGAACTTTTCTCACAACAACCTTGAAAGGTAGGTGGCAAATTATCCTCATTTTACAGATGGGGAAACTAAGGTTCAGAGAGGTCAAATGATTCGTTCACATTCCCACAGCTGGTGACTGGCAAAGGCAGGATAACAGGTTCGTCTCCCTTATAACAGTTGCTTTGATGAGTTACGGCTAGGTTTTGATTTTGTTTTGCCCATTTTTTACAAACATTAGGAATGACCAGCAAGGAGAGTTTGGGAGAATCAACAGTAAAACCAATTTACCAACGCACTGCATCTCATTTCAATCAAAGCCACAGGAGATATCCTTTTGTGTTTCTTGGCAAACATTTAACAAAATATGAAAAACCTGTACTGTGATTAGGCCCTGTGCCCAGGGAAAAGAGAGTGTGAAATCTCTTCACCTTCATATAAGATACAGCCATTTCTGCTATCATATTTCCTTCCTTAAATCAATCAGAATTTGGAAACAAATCAGCTCCAAAGAAGGCTCCTGCCTTCATAGCAATGGAAAGGCTTCTGGATTCAAGGCATTTCTCCCCAAATCTTCTGAATTCAAGCCAACGGCTCAGCTTACTTCTTTTCTGTAGTTTTCAGACAGCAGAGACTGAACCTATCTGGGCGACTGATAGATTCATGGAAACAGGTGGGAGTTGAAGGAGGAGAGATAATATCAAATTCGAGGAGATCCACTTGTATAGTGTCCTGTCTTTTGTTGGGACTCCCCAAAGACTGATAGATTTAGTCTGAGAATCCCTGAGTTCAGCATGGGGTAGAGGAAATAGCTCTGTTCATGAAGCATTTTTGCTTTTCTTCATAACCCTGGTGCTTAGCACAGTGTTTTGACTAACAGTAAATGCTTAATTAATGCCTCCCTGATGCCATGGAGATTCAGAGTCTAATCTTAACTCTACTATCGTCTCATTTCCCCCTTTTGCTAGCCTTTTCATATTTTCCCTACAGTTCCTATTGGTGAATCCTTAGAAAACCTATAGAGGAGCTGCATGCTTTTCCTACAGCAACAGGATAACAAAGCAGTGAGAAACCTATGTCCTTTCCTCTGTCCCAGAAGACATGAAGCAAAAGACCCTGGAGTTAGAGAAGGAAAAATGGCCTTTAAAATAAATCTCAGAGAAGTCAGTTCATCAGCCACTAGGACTCAAAGGTGGAAGGCAGTGGGCCACTCAGGAATCCAGCCTAGAATGAAGAGTGAGCCTCAACTCCACCAGATCACAGATCCCATATCAGCATGTGTTCCAGCACAGAACCTGGCCTGTGATTATGAATATTTTCATTGACATAGAACCTTTTGATTTTCAATGCAATACCTTTCACTTTGGGGAAGTGTGAAGAGTAGCCACTTAACAGATAGCTTTCTCAATTTAAATTACATGAATCTAATTAGAATAGATGGTCCTAATTGCCAGGCATAGTACAGATATTAACTCTTTTTTAATAGTATTTTATTTTTTCCAATTATACGTAAAGATAGTTTTCAACACTTACTTCTATAAGATTTTGAGCTTCAAATTTTTTTCTCCCTCCTTCCCTTACTCCCTCCCCAAGATGGCAAGCCATCTGATATAGGCTATACATGTACAATCATATTAAACATATTTGCACATTAGTCATGTTGTGAAAGTAGAATCAGAACAAAAGGTAAAAACCATAAGAAAGAAAAAAGAGAGAGAAAATGTTTCTATCTGCATTCAGATTCCATAGTTCTTTCTCTGGATCTGGACAGCATTTTTCATCATGAGTCCTTCGGAATTGTCTTAGATCACTGTATTACTAAGAAAAGCTAAGTCTATCAAAGTTGGCCATCGCACTGTTGCTATTACTGTGTACGGTGTTCTCCTGGTTCTGCTCACTTCACTCAGCATCAATTCATGTAAGCCTTTCTAGGTTTTTCCGAAATCTACCTGCTCATCATTTCTCATAGCACAATAGTGTTCCATTACGTTCATATACTACAACTTGTTCAGCCAGTACCCAATTGATGGGCATCCTCTCAATTTCCAGTTCTTTGCCACCACAAAGAAGCTGGTATAAATAATTTTGTACATGTGGGTCCTTTTCACTTTTTTATCTCTTTGGGATACAAACCTAACAGTGGTATGACTGGATCAAAGGACATGCACAATTTCACAGCCCTTTGGGCCATTCCAAATTGGTCTCCAAAATGGTTGCCCCAGTTCACAACTCTACCAACAATGCATTAGTGTTCTAATTTTCCCACATTTCCTCCAACATTTACCAGATATTAACTCTTGCCTATTCGCTTGTCATTCACTGTCAGGATAAGACACTCGGGTCCCTAAAAGAATCTAGACTCGCGGTTCCCCTTTTCTGTAATCACTTTGGTTTGTCAATGTCTTTCTTCAAATGTGATGTCCAGAATTGAACTCAATACTTCAGACAGGATTTAAGTAAAATACAGTGACTGTGATTTCTCTTTTATCTGTGCATTTTTTTTCTTAAGGCTATGGACTAGACCTGAAATTCCACTGGTATAGGGAACTCCCAGGTGAGAAAACTGCCAAGCGAAGTCTGCACCTTCTCTGCAATTTATGTACTGTCTTAGAGAGTTACACAAAGTCCTAAAAAGTTAAGTGCCTTGCCTGGGGTAACAAAACCAACACACATGAGAGGGAGACTGAATCCCACGTCTTCCTGATTCAAAGAACAGCTTTCTGACCATTAAATTACATAATTTCTTGATACATTTTTTAATAATCTAATATTGCATTTTTTTTTTGCATCTTCAACACACAATAAGCTCATATTAAACACGTAGTCAACACCAACAGGGTATTTTTTTTTTCGTAAATAAGGTCTTCTCCATCCTGTACTTATGCAAGTGATTTAAAAATAGCAAGATTCCCTTACAAACAATACTAAAATAACATCTCAAATCAATTTCTGGAGTGTCAGATCCAACAAAATGTCTGAATAAGCCATTTTTCCAGCCCAAGATAACACAGAAGGTAAGAAGGAGAGATTTGCAGCATGAGGAATGAGGCTGGCCCAGAGTCCACGTGGATGAAACACCAGTGGAATGAATAGGTAATGGTGACAGAGATAGCAGCAGCTTCAGAATCTCTTAAGCCAGAGACAGTAAGGGGACCTGGTAAATGGTCAGAAAGGGCAACAGGGTATCCCTGTGCTATCACTGGACACAGGAACAGATCATATTTGGTAACTCTTTGCCTACACTCACTTCCGGGTCATAGTTCAAAGGCAGAAAAGAGCACTTTGGTTAAGAGGGGCAGTATTACTTTGGGCCCCAAGGGATCAGGTACCCTGATGAACAGCATCATTTTCTGGTTCCAAGGGAGGAAGGGCCTGGACGAGCAGTATTGATTGTAATTCTAAGGGATTGGGGGCCCTTCCTGAATAAGGAACAGAGTACAGACCATAAGAGCAGTGACCATACCTCTTCTCAGATCACATCACCTATGAAGCACTGAAAACTTCCAAACCCCCAGAACTACCTCTAAAAATAGAAGTGCAAAAAGTCTAAAGCGTGAGACAGATCCCCTCCATCCCTCATGCCAAGAACAGAGCCAAACATTAACTTAAAGTATTAAGTGAAGAAATGAGCAAACAAACAAACAAACAAAAAAGAACCTGCCTATAAAAAGCTACCATGGTAATAAGGAAGAATAAGATATAAACTGAGAAGAAGTTAATGAAGTCAAAATAGCTATAAGCAAAGCTTCAAAGAGAAGATGTGAATTGGACACAAGCCCAACAAGAAGTCCTGGAAGAGCTACAAATGATCTTCAAAATTAAATGAGAGTGGTAAAGAAAAAATTAGGTAAAGAAATTAAAGGAAGATAATTATGAAAAGATATTTAACAGCTTTGTAAAAGAGGCACAAAAAATGCTGAAGAAAATAACACCTTAAAAATGGGATTGGACAAATGGAAAAAGTGGTACAAAAAAATCACTGCTAAAAATAATTCCTTAAAAATTAGAATTGGGCAGGTGAGAGCTAATGATTCCATATAACGAAAGCAGTAGTTAGAGGAAATTTATAAATACCAATATTGAAATCCTGAAAATCAAAGGAGAGATTAATAAAAGTGAAAGTTAAAAAAAAAACACTGAACATTGAACAAACTTTTTTTCATTAAATAAAACTAGGATCTGCTTTTATGAAAAAAATGAAATAGATAAACCACTGGTTAATTTGATTTAAAAAAAAAGAAGAGAAAATCAAATTTCTAATATTAAAAATGAAAAGTATGAATACAGCACCAATGATTATGAATTAAAGCAATTATTAGGAGTTATTTGCCCTATTACATGCCATAAATCTAGCAATTTAAGTGAAATGGATTGATATTTATTAAAAAAAATATAGCTTCCCAGATTAATAGAAAAGCAAATATAATACTCAAATAACCCTATTTTAGAAAAATAAATTGAATATGCCATCCTGGTCCCCAGGACCAGAAGGACTCACAAGTGAATTTTCCCAAACATTTGAGGAACAATTATTCCCAATATTATATAAGCTATTTTAAAAAAAAAATAGATAAGGAGCAGCTAGGTGGCACAGTGGATAGAGCACCAGCCCTGGATTCAGGAGGACCTGAGTTCAAAGCAGGCCTCAGACACGTAACACTTACTAGCTGTGTGACTCTGGGCAAGTCACTTAACCCCACTGCCTAGCCAAAAAAAAAAAAAAAGAAGAAGAAAGGAAAGAAAGAAAGAAAGAAAGAAAGAAAGAAAGAAAGAAAGAAAGAAAGAAAGAAAGAAAGAAAGAAAGAAAGAAAGAAAGAAAGAAAGAAAGAAAGAAAGAAAGAAAGAGAAAAGAAAAAAATAGATAAAAAAGTCCTACCAAATTCCTTTTATGACATAAACATGATTTTGATACCTAAACCAGAGTGAGCAAAAACAGAGAAAGAAAACTATTGACCAATTTTCTTTAATGAATATTGATGCAAAATTTTTAAATAAAATATTAGCAAATAGATTACAGCAATATATCACAAAACCATAAACTGTGACCAGGTGAGATTTATACCATGAATAGAAGGCTGTTTCAGTATCAGGAAAACTATCAGCATGACTGTCCATATTAATAACAGAACCAACAAAGAACAGATAAGCATTTCAATAACTGCAGAAAAGTCTTTAGCAAATGACAGCCCCATTTCTATTCAGAAACACTAGAAAATATAAGGATCAATGGGGCCTTTCTTTAAATGATAAGTAGCATCTATCTAAAACTAAGAGCAAGCGCTATCTGCAACAGGGATAAACTTAAAACCTTCCCACTAAAATCAGGGGTGAAGCACGGTGTCCATTATCACCGCTATTATTCAATTTGTTGTTCAGTTATTTTCAGTCATGTCCAACTTTTTGTGACCCCTTTTGGGTTTTTTTTAGCAAAGATACTGGAGAGGTATGCCACTTCGTTCTCCACTCATTTTATGCTTGAGGAACTAAGGCAAAAAAGTTAAGTGACTTGTCTAGGGTCATACAGCTGGTAAGTGTCTGAGGCTAGACTGGAACTCAGTAAAATGAGTGTTCCTCACTTCAGGCCTGGCACTCTATCCACTGTGCAACCTAGTTGCCCCTATTATTCAATATTGTACTAGAAATGTTAGCTATAGCAACAAGACAAGAAAAACAAGAAATAAAAAGAGTTGATGAGAAAACAAAAATTTCATTCTTTGTAGATATTATAGTATACTTATAGAACTTTAAAGAATCAATTAAAAAACTGGTTGAAACAGTTATCAACCAGGGGCAGCTAGGTGGCGCAGCAGATAGAGCACCGGCCCTGAAGTCAGAAGGACCTGAGTTCAACTCCGGCCTCAGACACATAGCACTTACTAGCTGTGTGACCCTGGGCAAGTCACTTAACCCCATTGCCTAGCTAAAAACAAAAAAGAAAAAAAGAAAGAAACAATTATCAACCACAGCATAGTTGCAGAATACAAAATAAACTCACATAGATCATCGGCATTTCTATAGACTACCAAAAAAAAAAATAAGCAGGAAAAGATAGAAAGAGAAATTCCATTTAAAATAACTGTAGACAATATAAAATACTTGGGAGTCTATCTACCATGACAAACCTAGGGATTACATGAACATAGTTACAAAACACTTTTCACATAAAGAAGATCTAAACAATTGGAGAAATATTAACTGCTCTAGGACAAGCCAATATAATAAAAATGGCATTTCTATCTCAGTTACTTTACTTATTTAATGTCACACCAATCACGTTACCAAAATTATATTATAAAGCTAGGGGGAAAAAATCACAAAATTCATCTGAAACAACAGAAGGTCTAGAATACCAAGGGAATCACTGAAAAATAAATAAGGAAGGCATTTTCGTAGCTCCAGATTTCAAACTATATTACAAAGTGGTGATCATGAAAACAATCTGTTTGTTGTTGTTGTTGTTGTTGCTCATTTCTTTCAGTTGTGTCCTATTCTTCATGACCCCCTTTGGGGTTTTCTTCAAAGATATTGCAGTGATATCTCAAAGACATCAAAAAAAGGGAATAGGACCTATTTGTACAAAAAATATTTACAGCAGCTCTTTTTGTGGTGGCTAAGAATTGGGAATCAAGAGGATGCCCATCAACTGGAGAATGGCTAAACAAGCTGTGGTATAGGATTATAATGGATTATTGTGCTGTAAGAAATGACAGGCAGGGTAATTTCAGAAAAACCTGGAAAGACCTACCTGAACTGATACAAAATGAAATGAGCAGAACCAGAAGAACATCGTACATAGTAACAACAATACTGTATGATGAAGAAATATTACTGACTTAGCTATTCTCATCAATACAGTGATCCAAGATAAACGTAAAGGACTCATGACGAAAAATGCTCCAGAGAAAGAACTTATATTCTCTTAATATAAACTGAAACAAATTTTCTTCCTTTTTTTCAGTTGAGTTTTCTTACATAAAATAACTAACATGGAAATGGTTTACATGATTGCACATGTATAATATATATATATATATATATATATATATATATATATATAAAGATTACTTATCTCAGGAAGAGGGGAGGGATGAGGAGGAACGAAATTTGCAAGTCAACATGTTTAAAAAATTATTATTGTGGGCAAGTTGGTGGCACAGTAGATCGAGCGCTGGCCCTAGAGTCAGGAGGACCTGAGATCAAATCCAGCCTCAGACACATAACACTTACTAGCTGTTTGACTCTGGGCAAGTCACTTAACCTTAATTGCCTCACTCAAAAGAAATAAAATAAAATGATTATTAATTTTTTTACATATTATTGTGAAATATGCAATGAAATAAAAAAAATTTAAATTAAAATAACTTAAATGCATAACTATTTTTTTCACCATGTTGGTTTCAGTCTATCCATTCAAAAACCATCACCCTAGCTTTGCAGACTGCACATGCTGAGTGTGACTGCAACTACCTTACACTTTGCGACACTGCTGTCATCAAATAAAAATTTGAGGCTGGCATTTTCAATACTTAAGGGATTTATTTCTCAAAACTTGCTCCCAAGGCAAAGTATCACCCAGACACCTTAATAAGTTGATCCAAACAACTAGGTTTGTGTTTTATCAGAGCTTTGGATCACAACCATGAATTTGCCTTTTTTAAAAATAACAAAAATTAAATTCTTAATCTAACTAGCTAAATTTGACAATATTATTGAATCTACTCATTTGAAAAAAGACCCTATATTTAAATAGATACATATGGGAGGATAGTAGTCATGGCAATAGAGGAACTAAGAAATCATGGAATTCAAAGCCAATAAGGATTGACATTAAGCAGACTTAGCTCAGTATTGAGCTTATTGGGGAGGAGGAACAGTGACTTAGAAATACATAAATGACAGCAAACAAAGATCAAGAAGAGTTATAGTAAATTTCAAGCAGGAGAAGTAGTCGCTGAGATAATGAGAGAATATGAATATAGCCATGGTGAGTGATGAGTATGGCATCTCTTCCTTTTAGCCTGGTGTGATGGAGAATCTGATGGAAGCTTCCAGGCTTAAAGAGAGTACCCACAGAAAACTAGGCTTCAGTGAGCATCAGAAGTCAAAGGAATAGAGAAAAAGATACTGAGGATGAAAAACAGGTAGCAACAGAGGAAAGTTTCAGAAAGAAGGGAAATGGAGGGCAGAGGATGACAGGATAAAAAGAAGACTAAGGCTGAGCTGGATAGGTAGGGGGGAAGAAAGGGTTCCTTCTTCCCTCCCACTCTTGTCACCTCAAGTACTAGGATTCTTACTCTCTTGCACTTTCCTGGGGCTTTCATCCCTCCAAATACCTATCCAGATGCAGGCCAGGGTATTGCCTACACCATTGGATATGGAGATAACAGAAAATGCTGTCATCTTAGACAAAATCATGACTGTTCCACTTAGTTACACTTCTTTCAGTACAACAGTTGTGACTTCTGAAGCTTTGGCCAACCTTCACATATCGAAAAGAAAGCCAGGCATTTCAGGTACTCTTCTATCCCTTCATTATTTGAGAATTTGCCATCAATCTACTTTTGCTCATATCTAGGAATAGAGAGAAATATATTAAAATGTTCCTTCGAGAAATTAAAAATATTCCTACCATGAAACCAAGGGGCAATGGATTTGGTGTTCCTCTCAAAGCCAGCCTGGCGGGGCAATTGTTCTTCCTTAAACCAGCGAATGATGACATCTCTAGAGACTGGACGAAGGGGCCGTTCCCAGGCCCTGAAAAAAAAAAAGAGAGAGATAGACACCAATATGCAGCATAGGTCATTCACTGAGAATAAACAAACCTCACTGAACTCCAATATGGAGTCATAGAACAAAGTAAAAGCAGACATTTTTCCAAACACCAAAAAAAAATCCCCAAAATACTTTCATTGTGATTGGAATATATTAAGGATTAACATTACAAATGATTCACCTCTCTCCTTGCTATTATTGCTATTTACCCTAATTCTCCAATTTTACACTGACTGCAATGGAGGAAGGCAAGGTAGAATTAAAAACATATTGAGTCAATTAATGTAATGTAATGTAATTAACGTACTGTTAAAAAAAAATTTACATGATGAATGAAGAGAAGCATGAGAAAACATATGTGAACCAATGGAAAGTGAATAAGCAGAACCGGGAAGCCATATAAACAATGATGATAACGATATAGATGAAAAACTACAACAACCAGAGATGAGAAGATGCACCTCTCTGTCTTCACTGGAAAAGTGGGAGACTATGGGAATGGAATAGTGCAAATATTGACATGTTGGGGTTTTTATTCTTTTCTCTTTTATTTTATTTTGTTACAAGGGGTGGTTTTCTAAGTGAGGGAGGGAAGGAGTATATATGGAAATGAAGATGATAGAAAAAACAAAACATACCCAAAAAATTGATAAGTGAATGAGTAAATGAACAAAGAAATAAACAAACATCAAGCTTAATTCTTAGAAGGGCAAATCACAGTAAAGATTCAAGGAATGAATAAGATATTCTTATGAACTATTGCTGAACAAGGTAAACAAAACTTGTAGAATACTGAACATTATGTCATTGAAAATAATGGTAAAAGGTAATTGAACTCAGGTTAGATGCAATGTGGGAGGGATAAGTCTTGGTGTAGAATGAAGCATATGTTGTCATTAGATGTAGTTGCTATGCCAGCTTTACTGAAATAATTTTTTGTTTGTTGCAAGAAAGGATTCTTCAGGCAGCTAGGTGGCGCAGTGTATAGAGCACCAGCTCTGGAGTTAGGAAGACCTGAGTTCAAATCTGGCCTCAGACACTTGACACTAGCCGTGTGATCTTGGGCAAGTCACTTAACCCCATTGTCTACCCAAAAAAAAGAAAAAAAGAGAAAAGAAAGGATTCTCTTGGCGGGCAGGTAAAGTATATTATGAAATAACTATGATGTAAAAAACAAAAGGTATCAATAAAACTTTATTAAAAAAAGAATAAAGGATTGATTTATAAAAAAAAAAAACCTTTATTGCACACCATCCCACCCTGTCTCATCTCCCTGCTTTTCCCTACCAAGAAAAACATAGCCATTACCAATTACGCTTCACATAACAAAATTAGAGTTGGAAATGGGAGGCAGGAAAGGAAATCAAGAGATTCTCCCCCATCCAACAATGGCTGTGGTGTACTTAGGACAGCATATTGCCTTGAGAAAGGATCTCCCAAAGAAAAAAAAAAAAGAGATAAGGAAAACTTAATGTACTTGAGTGAAGACATATTTGAGTAATATTGAAAATGTTGAGGGGGAAGGGCTAAGGACCAACCAGCATCTAGTACCACGTCATAATATCACATTCTTCTCCAAGTCTCTATTCAGCCCCAGGGAGGAGGAGGAAATCACCAGTGCTCTACTAAATATGGCGCTCTGCAGCCAGCGACCCAATTTAGTGAGAGTTGAAACTTTGCTATCCAGCCTTACAGCTACTTGTCTTCAGGATTTACTGCCTTCATTAGTGTTTCTATTCCTCTGTCTCCATGAAGGCCAAATGATTTAAGTATCTCACAAAAATAAAAATAATGAGAAAGACTGCTCTGACAGGTGGCCCGTCAGCAGCCTGGCAAGGTCCAAGAGCCGGCTATCCCTTCAGATGGCTCGCTCTGATTCTTCATCAAGCTAGGAATTTCAGTTCACATTAGCAGTGAGTTTCAGCAGCTCAGTCCAGCCGGTCAAAGAGATTACTCGTCAAAGCCAAATACTTCTGAACAGAGAGAGACACAAGTTCCTCTGAGTTTACTCCCCAGTTACACATCACAGCCACAGTGACTGACACGGGCAAGACGGAGCAACAGGGAATGATAAAGGGACTGTCCAGTCTTCATTGCCAGGACTCTCAATTCTAATTCCATGTAATGGCTGAACTGTCTTGGTCATTGCATTTATATAATTGTCCTAATATCCCAGAGGAGTTTTTGATAACTATACAAAGCTACCCTACAGCTAGGCCTGCATATGTTCTATTAGGACATTTCATGTGTATTTGGAGGACATGTGAAAGATCAGTTTTTATTAAGAACTCAAAAGATACCAGAACCTTTCTGGGAAAAATTCTGACTTGCAACGGATACACGAGAGATTGACACATTTCAAAAAATAGTTTCCACAAGCAATGTGGCACTTATTTCTAGACTATTGGACCATATCTTACATTATTATAAGGCTTACTTTTAACTGTAGCCAGTTTGTCTCTCATATTATTTATTCCCCAGTCCAAAATGTTAATGGAAGGCTGTCTTTGAAAGAGTCTTCAGTTTTTAGCAGACATAGACTGTGAATGGCACATACCAAAACAATACTTTCTTTAAAAGAAGGATACATTTGATCTGTACCTCTGACAAATCTTTTCATCTCCAATATTTCAATTAAAAAGCAAAGATTTTGGAAATCCATAGAAAGTAAAATATGTGAGTGACATTTTAAGAAGTAACAATGAAGGGCAGCTAGGTGGCGCAGTGGATAGAGTACTGGCCCTGGAGTCAAGAGGACCTGAGTTTAAATGCAGCCTCAGATACATAACACTCACTAGCTATGTGACTCTGGGCAAGTCACTTAACCCCAATTGCCTCCCAAAATATATATATACATATACATATTATATATACATATACATATTATATATACATATATATATATATACATATACATATTATATATACATATATATATATATACATATATATATATATACATATACATATTATATATATATGTTTAGGGGCAGCTAGGTGGTGCAGTAGACAGAGGACCGGCTCTGGATTCAGGGGGACCTGAGTTCAAATCCAACCTCAGACACATAACACTTACTAGCTGTGTGACCCTGGGCAAGTCACTTAACCCCATTGACTAATCAAATAAAAAAAAAAGAAGTAACAATGGATTCAATCAGCAACAAATTCACTTCAATTGTCCCTCCATATGGCCATGTTTGCCCCACTAGAATTAAGCACCTTAAGGACAGGAGCTATTTTGTTTTGGCCTTTGTATGCCTGTCACTTAGCACAGTACCTGGCACAAGTAAGGTCTTAAGGAATGCTGGTTTAATTAATTGATCAACTGATACCAACCTAACGGGGACAAGGAGGGACTTTGGCGGAGTGGGGCCAGGATGGTGGTTACTGAGCTTTGCCTCCTGCTCATTGTACAAACCAATTTCTTGGAACATGTTGCTGAGACCAGCAACCATCCCTTTCTGAATTGCTCGGAGTGAGTGTCGACGGTACTCATCCCGAGCTCTCTGAGCTTTCCATCTCCGTTCTTCATCTGCAGCTTTGGAACGGCATACTGAAAAAGAGAAAAGAGGGTAGGGAAAAGAGATGCTCAAAAATTGTGAGTCAATAAACATATATTTATTGAGTGCCTATGCTCAAGAGTTAAGGATGCTGTGGTACTAAAGGGGGATATATATATATAATCATTCCCTTTGCAGAAGATTTCCTTCACAAGCTCATGGTTCTGTAGCATTGTAAAGGAAGTAGATGGTTTCAATTTTTAAGGGATATTTGAGGAAATCTAGAAGTAGCCTCAAAGCTAGTCAATGTTGATTGATTGTTAGGAGAATGGGTTGGGAACTCTGTTTACAATCATGTGAACAGTGAGTCAGTGGCTGTGCTGAAATTGTGTCCTGGGTATACATTCACATGAAATTAGAGAGACTCAGTGTTGTTGAATGTGTGAACAGATCTATGGCATGGAAGATCCAAAACATGGAACATCTATAACACCCATTAAGTCAAGTGCCTCAGATTTGCAAAACAGTCACAGAAAAAAAAAAAGCACACATAAACAGTGAAGCAACCCGGCTGCATGCAGGGAGTCAAGGAGTGGGAAACGTCAACAACCTCTTTCAAAATTCTCCAAACAGACCCTGTGATATGCATAAACCACAGGTGACATCATGGAAATGGAAAGGAGTTATACCAGCAAAAAGGAATTTCCTCCTTTATGTCCAATAAGAATTTAGAATGAATGACCCAAAACACAGACTTAATGCTTAAGAGCTTTTATAGATAGCTGGCTAGGAATATCTGGTCGGGTTCTGCATAACAAAAAGAGCTAAAATAGCCCCTTGGGACTTCAAGCTAAAAACCAAAAGACCTTTACCCTCATGCTAAAGAAGATACAAAATATCCAACCTCTAGTAGGCAGTAATGG
Organism: Phascolarctos cinereus; assembly: GCF_003287225.1. Classification (NCBI taxonomy): domain Eukaryota; kingdom Metazoa; phylum Chordata; class Mammalia; order Diprotodontia; family Phascolarctidae; genus Phascolarctos; species Phascolarctos cinereus. Next base: position 62,097,876 of record NW_027555736.1, on the reverse strand, counting down.
GTTATAGCAGTAGCTCTATAGGGATACCCAACATAGTTTGGACAAACCCAGCAGAAAAGCAACAAAAAAACAGTGTGATGAAATCACCATTAGACATCAGAGGTTCTATAGTTTCAGAGGTGTAAATTGCCTTGGCATTGCATGCTCCCTATATATGTATGTGCCCTCTGGGCACATATGTCCCTATATATGTCTCCTCCCCCCACTGGTGATAGGGCAACTTGTTGCAAAGTGTTACCTCATGGATATGTGAAGAATTTTTCTTGTCCCAATTAATGCCTGCTCCAAATACCATGTAATAGGTACTAACCCAATGAAAACAATGTTGAAAATCTATAAAACCAAATTTCACCCAGCACAGTAAGATATATCTTTATGGTGTCAGTAGAGTGAATTTCTGGTTGGCAGAAAACTGGGTTGCTTAGGGCATTGGGTGACATAACAATTATATCAGCCCTAAGACTATATACTAATGTTTTGGTTCTAAATGTTCTCCATTGAATTGAACACATCTGCTTCCCCTACTCCCACCAGAAAGGAAATCTCCTAAGAAGGGGCTTACCTATACCTCCTTCTCCTCCTCCCAACTCTTAAAATATCCCAAGTACATTCTTTACTCTCTCATCCTTTATTCCAGTTTTAACTGAAGAGGAGGCCCTCCTCCTTGTCAAAGCCAAGATCTCTATTTGATTTCTTGACCCCATCCCCTCCCCTCTCTTTCATTAGATTACTCACACAATAGTTCCCCCAAAAATTCTCACTCTACTTCCTATCTGCAGGTACTTTCTTCCTATAAACATGCCAAGGTCTCCTTCAAAAATTTTTTTAAAAAAAACCTTTATCTGACCTTGTTTTATCCCTCAAGCTATTGCCCTATATTTTTTCCTTCCATAGCCAAATTTCTTAAAAATGCTAGTGACATATTTACTTCTGCTTTCTATCCTCTAGTTCATTAGGAAACTTCTTGCCATCTGGTTTCTAACCTCATCATTCAAGGGCTTTAGTCAAAGTGACAAATCATCTCTAATTATCAAATACAATGGCCTTTTCTCAGTACTCATCCTTCTTGACCTCTCTGCAGTATTTTACAGTGCTGACCACCATCACTTGTGGGATATTCTCCACTCTCAGAGTTTTCATGATACTGAATCTCCTGGTTCTCTCTTATTTTCCTGACTATTCTTTGTACTTTCTGGTATTCATCATCCATGCCCTGTCCCTCTAACTGTGGAAATATTCCAAATGTCTGTCCTGAGCCCTCTTTTATGCACACATATTCTTTCTCATTAATCTCATCATCTCCCATAGTTCAATTATCTCTAGGCAGGTGATTCTCAGATATATCTGTTCCTAGCATTTCCTCTAGCTTCACTTGTGCATTATAAATTGTCTATCAGATATTTCTCTGGATGTCCTATAGATTCTTCAAACAAAACAGATTCGAAGAGAACCAATTACCTTTCCCCCAAAACCCACTCTTCTAAACTTCTCAACTGTGTCAAGTGCACAACTGTCCTTGCAACTTCAGTTAATCTCAATTCTCCATCTTCTCTCTCATCTCCATAATAAATGAGCTGTGAAGCTTGGTTGATTCCCCCCTCCACTACATCTTTCCAATCTGTCACCTTCTCTCACCACCACCAACCTTTCCACCATATTGTACAATGGCACTGCATTTGGTCACCCTGCCTCAAGCCTCTACCCTCCCCCGTTCATCTTCTATACCAATGATAAAACAGTTTTCCCAATGCACAGGTCCAACCACATCCCCCACTATACTCAATAAACTCCAATGGCTTCCTATTACCTCTAGCAAAACATACAAACTGTTAGGCATTGAAAGTCCTTCACGATCTGGTCCCGGCTATCCTTGGAAAGTTCATGATATATTACTTCTTCTGTATCACTCAACTTTCTAGCCAACTGGTCTACTTACTGTTCTTCATACCCAAAAACCCATCTCTCATCTCTGTACCTTTACACAGTCTATATACCATTCCTGGAATGAAGTCCTTCCTTAATCTTACTTTGTGTGATTCCCTCCTTCCTTCAGAGCTCATTTAAAATGGTAATTCCCACATAAAGCTTTACTTATCCTTAAACTACTAATGTGTCCCTCAATTTGAAATTGCCTCATAATTACTTTGCACTTAATCTGAATTCACGTAGCTAGATGTTGTTTCCCCCAATAGGGAGTAAACTCCTGGGGGCCGAAACTATTTTTTTTTAAATTTTTGTGTCTTCAGTCCCGAAGAAAGTATTTAGTATTTAGTATGCCTTGTCGATTCAAAGATCAATGTGATAAAGTTCCTGACTCAAATTATGTGAAAGAGTTGCACTAGACAAATCAGTTTGCCCCTTTATGTCATCAACATTTTCTCTTCTTAGAAATATGAAGCAGGGGACTAGAAGGGTCCTCAGAGAACCAGTCCTTTGAAGATGAGAACCCTAATGCCTAAAAGGATTGGTTCAGTGAATCATTCAGGGTCTGGTTGTTATAAAAAGAAGTCAAATAAACTTATCTACCTAGTTTCACTCTGTACAATAAGGGAGAAAACAATACAGTGCAGAAATCTGGGCCGGATTACTACCAGGTTTATTGCTTGCTTTTTTTCTGAATTCTTATGCTTTCCCATCTCAAGTAGCAGAAAGCCCTGCTCTTCAGTCAGCTTCCTAGACATGCCCTCAGTTTAAAATAAAGGACATTTAAAAATCCAGGGATCAGCTGCTAGAGCATTAGCATGGCAAAGATTAAGAGAGGCAATAATCAGAACTAGCTCAGTGTACATAAGGTGCTACGAAGTGACCCTCAGGCACAGACAGTCAGCAAGTATTTATTCAGGACCAGCTGCATAGCTATTGATTAGCAGGGTTAATCATCAGGGCTGACCTGGTTAATTTCACTGAGACAACAATTGTTCATGCCCCACTCTCTGTAGCCCATGGACATTTCTTACGATGAGATTTTTTTTATCACTCCAATGTCAAGTTCAGGCCAGGGCTGAGGAGGGTGCCCTTTATGAATCCAAAGGCAGTGAATCCTTCAGGACAGGGGAAGCCTGTTTTAAAAAAAAAGACTGCATTGTCAGCGGATCACAGAAGGTGGATCTTTATGGAGAGCCTACTTCAGGCATTAGCCCTAGAATTTTTAGGCTCTGGCCTGGACTTGCCCAACAGATGGTAAGCTAGTTGCTGGAAACTGCCCTGAAGCTGTTAAATAGGCTCTACGAATGCCTAGGATGGAAGAAACTCCAGAGATTGCAGGTTGGGCTGAATCATGAGTGCCCCAGAGTCCTCACTGCTCTGGTCATGAAAACACAGCCCTTGGACTAAATCTGGCATACGGCAGACACTCTAGGGAGGTATCATGGTGTAATGGAAAAAGCCTGGTTTTTACATTAGGAGACAAGTTCTAGCCTCCACTCTGCTACTTAATGCGTGACCTTTTAGCAAATTGTTTAATTTCTCTCTGAGCCTCTGTTTTGCAGCTCTAAAATGAGGATGATAATAATACCTGGTTGTCTATTCAGACATTTGTTAAACACCTACTGTGTTCAGATCATGTCAGTGAGAGAGAAAGAATTTACACAAAACACAGTATTTGCTTTCATGAAGCACATACCCTGCTAGGGAGACGTGAAACAAGATCAAATAACGATCATTCACAGTTATACATGATAAATGCATCAGGACAGTGGCCTCTAAAATTGGGGATAGGGGTTGGAGGGACATGGTCTCACCTCAGGGGCCATGGTTGATCCCAAAGGGGGTGTGATCAACCAGGTAGGAAGATAAGGAACATCCCACAAGGGATGTAACAGCTGAGAAATGGCCAATTATTGGGTTTATCTCCAACACAGACCTCTACCTTTATCTACCTTTATCCCTCAACACTCATTCTCTTCTCTCAGCTACGCAAGCTCCCAGGTTAGCCCTGTAAAGTCTGCTGCAGACCCCTTGAAGCAGCTATAACCTAAACTAACCATTACCCAGAGAAGCTGCACAAATGCTATTGGAACCCCATAAATATCATGACATTGGAGGACACTAGGTGGCAGAGTGGACAAAGCACTAGGCCTAGAGTCATGAAGAACTGAGTTCAAATCTGACCTCACACACTTACCATCTGTGCAAGCTTGAGCAAATCACTTATCTTCCACTTTCTCAGCTATAAAATGGGGATAATAACAGCCTCAGTTTTCTCATATGTAAAATGGGAATATTAATAGTACCTACCGCCTAGGGTTCTTGCGAGATCAAATAAGACAACGTTTACAATGCACTTAGCACAGTCCCGGCAAAAAGTAGGTGCTTAATAAATGCTTGTTTCTTTCCTTCCTTATCTTTCTACCCAAACCCACCCATTTTACAAACTTCCCCTTTACTATTAAGAGTACCAACAGCCTTGTATTCACGTTTTTTTTTTTTCAATCTGTATCATCTTCAGCTTCTTCCTTTCTCTCTCTCACCCCATCAACATACGGAATCAGTTGCCACATCTTTTTAATTCTACCTCCACATTTCTTACACCTGCCCCCTTCTCCGTTTTACCCAGCTCAGGCCCTCATCGCCTCTTGCTGGCTATTAGAATAATCTTCTAAGTGGTCTCCCTGCTTCAAGTCTCTTCCCATTCTAATATATACTCTACACAGCTCCCAATGGGATTTTCCAAAAATGCAGATCTGAGCATGTCACTCCTACTCAGTAAACTCCAGTGACTCCATAGTGACTCTAGGATTAAGTCTTATCAGTACTTAGCATGGTGCCTGGCATGGATTATTGTTGTTCAGTCGTTTCAGTCATGTCTGACTCTTCGTCACCCCATTTAGGATTTTCTTGGCAAAGACACTGGAATGGTTTGCCATTTCCTTCTCCAGCTCATTTTACAGTTGAGGAATTGAGGCAAACAGGGTTAAGTGACTTGCCCAGGGTCACACAACTGGTAAAGTCCGATGCTGGATTTGATGAGTCTTCCTGACTCTAGACCTGGCACGCTATCCACTGTACCACTCAGCTGCCTTGGCATATATTAGGTGTGTAACAAATGCTAGTTGACTTTATTTATCTATGATACCGGAAGGTTAAGTGTCTTGCCAGTATTCATCAGAAGCGCAGATATCTGCCCTTTATCCACCATACTACACTGCTTCTCTACTTTGTATGTAGTAGGTACTTAACAAATGTTTGTTGAATTAAATTAGAAAAATACCAACTATTATGCCATGGTAATGCCAGGCCACTTAGAAGTAGAGATGGGAAGGAACCATGGAATGGAATTCTTGTGCCTAAAGACTCTATACTTCATATAATCAATCAACAAATATTTATTAAATACCTAGTGTATGCCAGGCATAGTGCTGGGGATACAAAGACAAAAAAAAAGATAATAATCAATACATAGATAGACAAAGATAAATAAATAATCAAATAAATGAATGGAGGGAGGAAGGGAAAGAGGAAGGAAGGAAGGGAAGAAAGAAAGGAGGGAGGGAATGGCACAGGGAGGGTGAAAGGGCCCCTGCCTTTACAGAACTAATATGCTATTAGAAGAAGTAAGATGTACACATAATTCGTGTATATATACAATAAACATAAGGCTTGGGGGTGGGAGATCATAGAAGCTGAGGAGAACAGGAGAGGCTTCATGTAGAAGGTGTTACCTGAACCAAGCTGGAAAGGAAGTTAGGAATTCTGAGAGGCAAAGGTGAAGAGGGAGTACATTCCAGGCACAGAGGACATCCTGTGTAAATGCATAGGCCTCTGTTGTCTCAGTGTGTGGAGATTGGGGGCCATCAATGTGTTTTCTGAGTCAATTTCTTTTTAAGCTCCTCAAATGTCACAATGATTGTCATTCTTCAGCACTGCCCTCAATGTCAGTGGCATAGTAGGGAAAAAGCTTGAAGTAAAACTAATTTACATTGACATTTACTGGACATTTTCAAGGTAACTTTCAGGCCCACTGAGGCTTTCTTGCATTTGGGGAATGAGGAGAGAGATAAGAGACGAGAGAGGGATGGGAAAAGCTTCAAATCACCAACAGGCTTTGTTGTACTCTCTAGCACAGAGACATCAACAAAGGAATTGCCCATAAAACTTCAAGCCATGTCTTCCTCCTTCCCCTTCATTTTCAATGATAAATTCCTTCCATCTGTTGTCTGTTCCTGCCTTTAAGCCTCCTCTCCAGAGGTAACCAACTATGACAGAGTTAAGACATGTTCTGGATGCCGTCACAAGGAAGACTCGTATCCATGGCAGCTTTCATTTCTGCAGCACATCAGAGAGGCCTTCCAAGCCTTGCTAACTACCTGACAATGGCCACCAAGGCCTATGAGGCTCCGGGGAGCAGAAGCAGTGGATATCTTCTCAAGTAGACACTATCACACACACCACCACCACCCCCAACTCTTTAGGGTGAGGTTCTCTACAAGATCACATGTCAATGTGAAAGAGAAATTAACTTCTTGACCCAATATCACTTTGTAGGAGTACCTAGCCCACACTTGCCTCAGAGCCAGTTCCCCAAGACAGAATTTATCATAGGAACTGGGAAAAATGTGCGGCCACAGTGAGGGTGGATGTGGGAAGAAAGATTGTCCCTGGTCAGCATCATTGTTCCTTTTCACAGACCTAACTAAAAACTTTTGACGTGTGTGTATAACTGGGTCTTCTTGCCAGTTGACCAGAAGTTGGAGCTAGAGTTGTTTAGCCTGGAGAAGAGTAGATTTAGATGGGACACAGTCACTGTCTTCAAGCATTAGGAAGGTTGTTATGAGGGATTAGACTTGTTCTAATCCCCACAGAGGTCAGATCTGGGATCCATGTGTAGGAAGTTGCAAAGAAACAAATTTAGAATTGATGTCACGAAAAAATCTTTTCAATCAGAGCTATTCAAAATGGTATGGGCTACTTCAGGGGGTAGGGTGCAACTATGGCTCTGACTCTGCGTGTCTTTCTACTGTACCACACAGAGTAAGGGTCCAGAGTGTGCCCCCAAAATCGAATCCAAGACTAGGAAGGGTTAGTGCTAATTTTGTTGTTTTTTGTTGCTGAGAAGGTCCATATACCAGCCTGTGTATGGGTTGGGAGTGGGGGACGTCCTTCCTACCCCACCCCAGGGTTAAAGTTATCCTTTAAAAAAGGCCTCAGGATCACCAGACCTGGAGAGTGAAGCAACAAAGCAGAAAAGGGACCAGACAGGTGCCGTGGCTGGGGCTGAGTCAGGAAACTTGTCCCTTGAAGCCAATATATTAACTTCTTATTAGTTCCAGCTCTGCCATGGAGGTATCTCAAATTCCCTAAGCTAGAAGCCATCTCTCAGACAGCATTTTGCCTGGGCTGCTCACTTGAGCTTAGCACTCTCTGTCCACCCTGCTAAAGACCTTAGCTTTAAAAGGCCATCTGGGGCCATCTCCAGTCATCTTGATGTGTATCTGGCCACTGGACCCAGATGGCTCCAGAGGAGAGAGTGAGGCTGGTGACTTTGCACAACCTCCCTCACTTAAATCCAATTCACTTGCAAGTCATGGCATCGCCTCCATGATGTCACAGTCCTCTTTGAGAACGAAGGACAAACAACAACAACAATGTCTATATCCACCTCTTTTGCCTCATTCAATGGTAGTCACCAAGAGCAAGGACCATGTCTTAGATTAGCTTTGCATGCATAGAATACTAACACAGTGCCTTGGCTATAATAGTATTACTTAATAAGTATTCATTAGGATGAATAAAGGCTTATTTTTATCATGTATTCCTATTAATGGCCCATTTTAATGATCACTTCAATTTGTCTGTGGGCTCCTCAAGAATTCAGGACATCTAATATCACCTAGCTATCTTAAGACCTAGGTATGTACCCACCCTTGCAGTAGGTGCTTGGTGAACAGTATTTTGCCAAGACAATAATTAGGCATTGGCCCAGTAATTTGGGTGCTGCCTCCCTTTCTCATTATCATAGACATTGACTAAACTCAATTCAATACACTGCGCAGTGTGATAGAGGTACCAGAGATGTGATATAGTCCTAGTACTCAAACATTCAAAGTCTGGTTTAGGGTACTGAGAGTCTAATTTGGGGAGACAGACCTAACTCATAAAAAAATGGAATCAAACTACAAGGCAGTGCAGGAGGCTATGTGATAAATATGAGGAGCAGGATGGGAGAGCAGAAGGAGCCCTGAATTGGGGGTCAGAGGGGCTGGTTTTCAATCCCACATCTGTTTCTTACAAGCTATGTGACCTTAGGGAAGTCACTTGCCTTGGCCTCATCTGTACAGTGAGGGGAATAAGAATAAATAGCCTCTGAGATCCCTTGTGACTCTAAATGTTATGAAACTTTCTTAGTACTGTAAGAGTTTAGAGGATGGAATAATTGTCAAGGCTACTTAACCTTGTGGAAGAGATATGAATGGCAAGATCTAGAGAACAGAGATTAAGGGGATCCTTTTGCATTTTGTAGCTAGAAAGAAGAATCCTCTACCAATAGCCTGACTTCATGGGAAGTCTGATCTCCTTGGTGAGAGCATCCACCTGTCAGTGTATCCTTGCTGACTGACTCTCCTCCCCTCCCCTGATTTGGCCTCAGAGGCCTTGCAGGTGCCATACTGTCCTTTATTTCTGTCCTACAATCTCCCTGCACCCACCCCTGTCTAAATCTCATCTGCACAATTCGAGGATTGGCCTCAATGAACTCTAATTTCCCTTGCAATTCTAGATGTTATGACACTCTCCATATAAGCTTCTTACACTTCATTCCTCCCCAAACTCTATCCTTGGCCTAGTTGCCCTTCCTCCCACGTGATACTCCCTCTCCCTTTGCACTATAGGCCCCCATGGATGCTCTGTCTCCTCACATCTACCTCTTACCTTTCCTGTCTTTCCTCAAGACAGCTCAAATCCCAACTTTTTCAGGAGCCTTTTTCAGTCCCTTCCCCATCTTTGAGGGCCTTTTCTCTGGGACTACCTTCTATCTACTTTGTGTATATCTTGTATATATGTATAGTTATTTACATGTTGTCTCTCCCATTAGAATGTAAGATCCTTGAGGGCAGGGACTCTGTTTTTTTTTTTTTCACTTTTCTCTGTTCCCCCAGCACTTAAAACAGTGTCTAACACATAATAAGCTTTAACAAAGGGTTCATTTTTTTCCTTAATAGTATTTTTCTCCAATTACATGTAAAGATAGTTTCCAACATTCATTTTGTAAAATTTTGAGCTCCAAATTTTTCTCCCTCCCTCCCCTCTTCCCCCCTCCCCAATACAAAAGCAATGCAATACAGGCTATATATGTACAATCATTTCAGAAAGGTTTATTGACCAACTGACTCACTGACTGGCTGCTGGTTCCGTTTCTGTTCATGAGAAATTAGCCTAGATGTGTCCTTTGAGGCAGAGTATGACCACTAACTGTCTCATCATGAGGATTTTACTCATATTCTTACTAAAAGTATGTTGATAACTCAGGTGTTATTGAATAGAAATGATAAATTTTTAAAATATATATATATATACGCATATATACACATATATATACATATATATATATACATACATATATATATCTTACATTTCTCTTGCAAAGCCATCAAGAAAACCTGCTTTCTCATTTCTATGTGATTTATGTTCAACCCTCTCCAGTTTGTTCCACAATGGACTGGAGTTTGATGATTTGAGGAGTGAATTAATCAGGCATTCTAGGTCAGGCCATTACTTTGGACAAGTCTCTTCCTTTCTCTGGGCCTTGGTTTCCTTGTCCACAATATGAAGATCTAAGGCCCTGGCAAAAGGCATAAGAGTCAGCTGTAGCTGGCAGAAAGCAGAGCTCTACAAATGAGAGATGGTGATGACAAGGAGGTATAGAAAAAAGAGTACTGAGTTTGGTTTAAGTCCCAGCTCTACTTCTTAGATGTATGTCCTTGAGCAAGTCCCTAGTCTGTTTCTCTATCTGTCAAATCAGGATAATAACACGTATGCCACTTCCCTTCCAGCATGTTATAAGGCTCAAATAGACAACATGTGTAAAGGTCTTTGGAAGCCTCAAAGCTCTGTATGACTATAAGCTATTATTAACCTCAAGACACTACATCACTGTTAAGTAGTCAGCAGGTATTGAGTTACTGTAGCTGAGTTGTGACTCCTGTATTTCATTTTTATGAATGCTGAAGGATGTGTGGGGTCTGCAAATGATGCACAACATAAAAGGGTATTCCCTAGAGAGTGTCAGAGTGAAGAAAGAGAGAGTATAGTTCATCCTTTTCTGAATTAAGCTGCCTGTTGGAAAATTCATAAACCATCTATATATGAGAAAACTTTCTTCATGCTCCCTCAGGCCTGTCAATAAATAGCTAGAGTTTTCTTGTCTTGAGCTACATTGGAGATTTTGCATTCTCGACATTTGAATCCATGGTTTTTGAATATTGCCTGCCCAGCCTAGATGGTTGAATTTTCAGTCTTCCATGGGTTACCTGATGTTGAGAAGACAGCGGAAGCTGCAAGTCAGGGAATATCTCAGTGTCTAGAGAATTAAAACTGAAGCTCACCAGAACAATGGAGAAGGGAATGGTTTATGAGAGTCACAGAAACAAATTATCAGTGAAGGATAGTTCAGAACAAAAAGCATAAAGGCCTTCATAATGTAAAACCAGAAGATAAAAAAGTGGGCTAGCCATATAGCTAGAGCAAGGGATGACCAATGGATGGCCCACTTGCTCCACTGGCAGCCACTCAAGGTCAACAGGAGAGAGCTCCTAACACAGTAATCAGACTCTATGGAGAAGATTTACGAAAGGATGTGCACAAGAGTTATACAGGATGGGCAGGCAAAATTGATTGCAATATCCATCACCAGAGAGAATTCTCATATTGAAGAGATCACAGATCTATGGAAGTATCAAATCAGAGTAATAGGAGACTGCAGAGGGCAGGAATATCCATTGGAATGATATAGCCTGCCAGAGGACCGTGTCAAGCCAAGAGCTTTGAAGCATTCTCCTTTTCACTGGACTCAAATGACTTCAATTATCATCTCTACACATGACTCCCAAGTCTATACATCTGATCTCAGTCTTCCTCTTGAACCTTAGTTCCCCATTACCTACCACTTCTTGTATATCTCCATTCAAATGGCCCATAGACATTTCAAACTCAACATGTCCAAAATATAACTCATTATATTATAAAACTCATCCATCCTCCAAACTTCTCCATTTCTGTTTATGGAACCACCATCCTTCCAATTGCCCAGGTTTCACCACTTCAAAATTATCCTTGACTTTCTCCCTCTACCCTTATCAAATTGATTATTGAGTCTAATCAATCCTACCTCCTCCACACTGCTTGCATCCATTCCTTTCTCTCCATTCACACAGACTCTCTCCTCTAATTCAGATATCACCACCTTTCACTGAACTTTTACCATAGCCTCCTGGTCAGTTTCCTGGATCTAGTCATTCCCCCTCTCCAATCTATCCTACATACAGCTGATAAATTGAAATTCCTGAAACTTAGATCTTACCATGTCACCTCCTTCCTCAAAAATCTTCAATGGCTCCCAGTTACTTCTAGGATGAAATTCAAAACCCTGGCATTGAAAACAATTTGGTTCCCACCTATTTTTTTGTCTCATGTCACTCCCCTTTGTATGCTCTGTTCCATTCAAACTGCCCTGCTCGTTACACGGTATATCATCTCCCACCTCCATGACTTCTCACAAGTGTTCTTCTGTGTCTAAATATGCTCTCTCCTCACTTCTGCTATACAGAATCCCTAGTTTCTTGCTATGGCTCAGGTCCAATCACCAGCATGACATCTTTCCTGTTCCCTTGGTTATCAGCTCTCTCTCCCAAATAAAATTATTTTGTCCTTCTTGATATACACCTTCCATTTGCTTACTTATGTACATGCTCTATGCCCTCTCCCTCCCCAGCACAATGGAAGTGTCTTGAAGATCAGAGCTTATTTTTGTGTTTGGATTGCCAGCACTTAGGATGGTGCCTTATTCCTAGCAGTCTATTAATAAATGTTTGTTGTTTTCTCAAATTGACATTAGACACAGGAAGTCAGAGATTCAGCATGGTATAGTGGAAAGGGAGCAGGTAGTTGGTACAGTGAGTGAGGAAAACTCATCTGTGAGTTCAAATCTGGCCTCAGACATTTCCCAGCTATGTCACTTAACACCCTCAGCAAGTCACTTAACACCCTACTTGCCTCAGTTTCTCATCTGTAAAATGAACTGGAAAAGAAAATGGCAAACCACTCCAGTAAATGGCTGAAATGATGGAAAAATTACTGAACTGGACTGAAAAGTGGAACAGACACTGAACTAGGGATTAGGAAACCTGCTTTCTTGGCTAGGCTCTGCCACTAGCTACTTATATGACCTTGGTCAAGTCCCCAGAGTTCTCTGGGCCTGAGTTTCTCATCTTAGAAAATAATTGGGCTAAGGCAAAAGATGAATATTTAAACTCCTTTGTAGTTCAAAAATTCCTACCAGAATGTAAAAAACCCAAGTGCAGCTACACAAAACAAAGCTGAAAGTGATCTTATTTACAAGTAGTAGATGAGATTTACTCTGGTTAGTTAGAATAGTGTGAGGGAATTAATAAAAATGGATGAACTCAAATATCAATGGGACAGAGGTCCAGCACAAAATGTCACACGTTTAAGGGGATTAAAAAAGGCTATAGAAATAGATGACCAGGGTTCTACACATAATAGCTGCTCAGTGGGCATTATTACTGATTTGACTAGCTAAGTTTTCTGAATACATCTTGATCCTTGGAAGTTGTATTTATAATTGAGTGGTTTGTCTTTTCCTTCTCCCACTCATTTTGCAGATGAGGAAACAGAGGCGAAGAAGATTAAGTGATTTGCCTAGGGTCACAAGGCTAGTAAGTGTCTCAGGCCAGATTTGAACTCAGGAAGATGAGTTTTTCTGACTTCAGGGCTGACACTCTATCCACTGTGCCACCTAGCTGCCCTACTAGGTACTGTGCAGATATTTTTTTTAAATGAAAGTAAAAAAAATGATCCCACCTTTCCAAGAACTGACCATCTAGTTGATGAGATTATATGTGTATGAATGTGTGTGTGTGTACACACATTTAAGAAATAGTTAAGTAACAATAGAAGTAGCTGATGATTAAGTCAAAGTGTGAGTGGTAAAGATTAATGTTATATGAATTCAGAGGAAGGAGAAATAACTTCATGCTGTATTAGATGAGGAAAAAGAGATATGAGCTGGGCCTTAAGGGAGGGGTATGATTTGGTTGGGTAGACCAGGCAGGAGAGGCCTTTCAGTATGAACAAAGAAAACTTGTAAGCTTGACATATTCAAATAGCTAGAAGACCTAGCTAGAGCAAAGGGTTTATTCCAGGAAATAATGAGTTATCTCATTAGAAAGGTGGGAGACTTTGGGTAGTTAGCTTCCTCTCTGTAAACCAAAAGCCTTACCCACCTCCATCTTCCTTCAGGGGGAACTAGGATCTTTCGAGCCAACGCCATCAACTTGTGCTGTATTTTCTTCTAATATTTCTAGTACCTTCTTGAGGCACCTTGGTGCTTCAAGACAATATGCATGGTCAGATGCTCATTACTATGGGCCATGAAGGGTGAAGAAATACCAAAAGAAAAGGAACAAAAGTGTTCCTCTCCTCTTAGAGCTTCCTGATCAGCCCTTTTGCTCACCAGGAAGAATTGAGCATGAAAATGAGTAACAGTGAAGCTGACAAAAGGTCAACTGGCCCTGAGGCATGTTGGCTAGGGTGGTCTCACTTTGTAAAATGATGACAATTCCCCTAAGCAGCAGCGGTGGTAGCAAAAGTAGTATGAGAAGCAGATAAGAGCATCAGTGCAGTAGAGAAATAGTAAATAGCAGCTTTGAAGAACAGCATCAGTAGATGACAGTTACAGCAACACATAGTTTCAGGACCACACCAAGGAACAGCAGCAATTCAACAGCAAAGATGAGACAGTCCATTGTTGAAAAAAGCACACAACACTGACATTCCTCCCCTCCTCATAGTGCAATTTTTCCAGGGTTTTATTCTCTTCTCCATTGTCACATGAGTGTGTGCTCATTTGTGCATAGAGGCTGAGGATGATCTTATTATGTGATTTTTGCACGTTTATTTTGCTATCCTCCTTGAATTTAACACATTTTTTTTAAATTTATTCCTGCTCTGTTTATAGGTCAGGCCCTCACTGGGGCTTAAACCATCTTCAACATTGAAACCAAGTGGCCTGTGATGCCAGAGTTGAATGGAATACCCATAAATTATCTTACAAGCCTTTTGACAACCCCTCTGTTATTTGATTAAAGGCACTAGTGAAGGATTGGCAACTCCTGCTTCTTTTCTCCCTGTCCTTCTTTCCTCTTGTCCTCTCAGAGGCCTTTCATGACATCCTGCCAAACATGTTACTGCAAGTTTCCATGGGTCCCTAGGAATTTGATATCATTGAAGTTGAAGTCAAAAGTTCCCTAACTAAATCGACTCAAGTATTTTCAACCCTTTTTTACCCTCATTCAATAAGAACCTGAATCATTGGTACTATAAGGAACAAAACCTGAGATACTACTAAACCTCCTGTGGAATAATCACTAGACATGTAATAAGCAATCAGAGATTAGAGAAAGACACAGAGCACTTATCTGCATGGTTGTCCTAACTCTCAAGCATTTTCTCATGTTCTTGGAAATTGCCTATTAACTGAGCCGAGGGATCCCTAAGGGATACATGGGAGGACTCAACTATGATGTCAAGGAAGAAACTCAAATCAGGTCCTCTCTTTTGAAAAGATTAGAAATTCAGTTTGAGTATGGTCTTTTTGTACTTTTAAAGTGGACAGTATTTTATGGGTAATGATTGCTGAAATGGTTAACTATGTGCTTTTTCATGGTCAAAAAATTATAAGAAAATTTGGTTGAAGGGACAAGTATCTCAAGGCAGTATCTTGGACTGACAGTTTGAAATAAAGTAAAAATTTTTGCCAAGAGGTAATATCTTTAAAATCTTCTGCCTTTTCTCCTTCAACACTAGGTCTTTTACTGGGGCTCTTGTTAAGCTCTTCATGTCTTTACCAACACAACTACATTTACTGTTGAAGTCCAAATAACTTTCCTCTTCCTCAGAACTGCCCATCCAGCTTCAGTGCTGAGCAAAAAGCAGAATTTGAAACAAATACAAGTAGTAAGCTATCATTATATCAATTCCATTCAAGATAATTCAGCCACCTACTACGTATTTGGCATTATGTTAGGTGTGCAGGAGGATACAGGCTAGGTAACAATATCCTTGCCCTAAAAGAAGCTCTTTCTTCTATCATGTGGCTACAAGAATATTTCCTGCATAAGCTATTTTCCCATCTCAGATAAAGAGCAAGTCCCTCACACCGCAAGCTCCTCCTTTATACTATGAGTTCCTTAAGAGCAGAGACTAGGTTTTTTTGCCTTTCTGTATTCCCTCAGCACTTATCATGGTATCTAGTATATAATAGACCCTTTAAAAAAGCTTACCAACTGGTTGACAACTTCTCAAGCAGTAAATATTTAGAGAACTATTGTAGTGTCCAAGGGTCTGTGAGAGAAACTAGACAATAAAAATGGAAATTTCTCTCTATTTGGGTTTCTTGACAATGACATTTTGGAGAGTATTTTTTTTTCATTGAAAACCTATCTGTCATGACGACCACCATTCTCATCATCAGCATCAGCACTGAAATCATCATTCATCATCATAATGATCAAATAGTAGTCAATAATTGCCCCCAATGTGATTGATGTTGTGCTACATACTTGTCAGAAAAATTAAATAGATACAGGCCACACCCTTTTAATAGTTTATGATGCCTAACAGACAATAGAAATATTACACATATCAGCAGACAAATGGCATACGTGGTTTAGAAAAGGGACTGGTCAATAACAGACCGGGAACTAAACAAATCTAGAAAAGGTAAGCATTGGTAGGACCATAGGCTCATAGATTTTGAGTAGGAAGGGGAAGTTGAGGGTATTGAGTCCAATCCCCTCATTTTACAGATAAGGAAACTGAGACTCCAGAGAAGTTAAGTAACATATGCTGAGTCATGCAGCTCAAAAGTGTGAAGATGTCCTGAGAATTCATCTCCAGTTTTCATCTTTAGAATATTACAAACTTAGATCCACTTGAGAAGTTAACATTTACCATTTAATTTCACCTCCCAATAGCGCCATTGGAAGTTATGAGAACAATTTTCCCCAATGTAGGAATTGATATGATTATAATGCTCAGCTTAATTTTTCAGTAATTGTCTCTGGCACCAAGAGAGGAATCCTTAGCTGTTACATGCAAGCATGAAATATTGGAATTTCTACCCCAATAAATCTCCAACTTTTTCCTGGCATCCTAACAGCATCTTCAGAAAAAAATATAGTACTTTTGATCCTCTAAGATATAACTATTTATTAGCTGAATGAAAAAATAATTTCTCGGACAAAAACTTTTGTGAATGGCCATGGAAAGTCATGTGACCCATTGACCCAGCTCTGAAATTGCTGAAAAGTAGGGAAACATCGGTCAGAACACCAGTCCTGGTTCTGCCAGTAACTAGCTCTGTGACCTTATACAAGTCATTCCCCTTCTCTGGGCCTCAGTTTCTCACCTATAAAATGATGGGGTTAGACTATATGACCTCTGGTTTCTTCAGCTCAAAAACTCTAGGATCCTAAAATGCAAGAAGTTTGAATATTCACTTGAGAAGTGAGGAAGGATTTCCTTGACCTAGAGGCATGAAGTAAAGATGATTCCTCTGGACAATATGATAATTATGCCCTTATCCTGATGTATTTTTATTCCTGATAGGGTTGGATCTTTTTCAAGTCAGCCATTCAACTGATCACCTCCACTGTGCCTCTCTTAAAAAATCTTTCCAAATATAACCTTGATGGAAAAATGCTTAACCCAACAAGAATGAATTCTAAAGAAAAAGTAGGATGATGTTGGGCAGCAAGGTGACACAGTGGAAAGAGTACTGGGCCTGGAGTGAGGAAGACTCATCTTCCTGAGTTCAAATATGGCTTCAGACACTTACTAGCTGCATGATCCTTAACTCTGTTTGCCTCAGTTTCCTCATCTGGAAAATGAGCTGGAGAAGGCAGTGGCAAACCACTTCATTTTCTTTGCCAAGAAAACCCTAACATGACCAAAATGATTGAACAATAAGAACAACAAAATGATGTTACTCTGTTTCCTGTAGTGTGAGGATTTTGATTCATGCATAATCCCTCTATGCTGAGACCTTCTCTTGCCAAATAATCCACAAACCTGCTTTGGTTCCAGAATACAATATTCTCTTCCAAAATAAACATCAAAATAAGTCCCCAATTTATATTTAGCCATCCACTGCCTGATTATTTTATTGTTGCTGATCACTTAAGATATTTTACCCAGTGGATTTCCTATAAAAAGCAGCAAAAATAATTTGCCATTGCAGAGACATCCAGCTTCAGTTCTTGGGTCTTTTTATTGGTCATATTTGGCCTGGAAAGTGTAAAAGAACTACAGAAAGCAGACATTAAAAGTAGCAGTAGATTGTCTTCTCTCTAGAGCCACAAACCGATTGGAGACAACATGGTGCTGAGAGATGAATCTTTGTTCTATTCTAAATTTCATCCCTTTGCTTAATTAGCTAATGACATCGATACTGCCACCATGTTCACCTCCTACCACCCTGCTATTCACTGTGAGGCTCATTTTTCACCCTGACCCCTTGTACAGCTTGCCACAGAGTCAGGCTTGGCTTCACGGAAGCAAGACATGATGGAATCTGGCCAGTCTACTCCTGGAAAGATTAATTTCAGCAACAGGAGAGGAAGGACCTAGCTTATCACTATTGCTTCCCTGTTACTTTGCAGAATAAGGTTGGAGTCACTGAAACCCATTTGAAATACCCAGAAAGACAGTTACCACTGTATCCACACTTTAAGCTGTTCTACTGGGAATCTCCAGGAATAGAAAACACAATGGACAAGAATAGACTCTATTTTCAATTTTGCCTTAGATGCCCGGAATATGCTCTCAAGTCTTCTCTGACTTTCTCCATCTGGGGAGAATAATAAATGTTTCACAGAAATATTGTGAGACAAATTAAATAGTATGAAAACAATGAGTCTTTCAGAGGAAAGGTGCTGTTTAAATAGAAAGCATTTTTAGACTAGTATTTCTCTACCTTCACCTACTAATTGACCTAGAATCTGTTAAGAGCCTGCTTATTCAATAATCTGTGGAAAATAATAATTATCAACTGGCATCTCATGAGCTTCTGGCTGCTTGAAATGAAGAGAGTGCTAACTCATCCCCTTGGCAGATAGGTGGTGCAGTAGCTAGGGTAGGGGGCCTGGAATCAGGAAGATCTAAATTTAAAGCTGACTTCACACTTACTACCTGTCTGACTTTGGGCAAGTCATTTAACCTCTCTATCTGCCTCAGTTTCATCAACTGTAAAATCAGGATAATAATATCACCTACCTCCTAGGACTGGTGTGAAGATTGAATGATATTATATTTGTAAAGCACTTAGCACAATTCCTGGCTCATAATAAGCACTTAATAAATGCTTATTCACTCTTTCCCTCCCCTTTCCTCACTTAGATTTAACAAGAGAAATTTGATTAGACCAAGAAGGTGACTTTCTTTTGTTATTAGGGCTGGACTTCCTTGATTCAAAATAGATTTATTTCCTCTCCTCCTTTAAAAGGGAAAGCATCACCAAACTGATTCTCAGAATTGCTATGTAGCTAAGAATGTAGATTTTACTTCTAACCCTCAGGAGGCGGCAGAAGAGCAGGCTAAAGAGATTCTAATAAGAAAAATTATATATGTCTTGATTTGATTAGAAGTAATAGGTAAGATCAAAGGATATACAAGGTCTTCCCCTGAATCCATTTTGGATCACCTCTTTTTTGCCCTTAAATGCTCTCTCATGTTTCCCCTTTGACCCTTCTTTATCAGCCACATCCATAAGGACCTATCATAAGTATCAACTGGCCATCTAATTCCATCCTGTTTCCATAAATGTTTGGGTCTCTGTCTTTAGAGTCACTGTTAAGAATTATATTCTTTATTTATAGAAGTGTTTTTTGTGAATTTGAATGTTTGTAGTAAGCTAGAAATTTCACCCCGAAATCCATATGAATGCAAGTCCTCATAAATATTTCTCTCTTTTTCTAGGGCAAAATCATCACCATTTATTCAGTAGGGTGCAACCAGCTGAGCATTCTCTTGTACTACTTATAGAGCCTGAGAAAAAATGGCTGAGAAGGGAAGGAATCCATCACAGTTCTAAATCCCCTCCTGAAGCAGTATGAGCAACTTCTTCAGACTGGGGCATTCAATCTTGATGACCTTCCTCAGCCCTAAGCTTTCATAGTCAAGTAAAAAAGCCAACATGCTCGTCCAGAAGAGGGTGAAGTGGAAAGCTGGAGAGTAGGAGCCAAGTCATTCTCCTGAGCCAAGCCAAACTAGCAACAGAGTATGGAATTCCAGCTGGTCTGGGTTGATGTCAACACAAGCCTGGGGCTCAAGCATGAGAGGAAAGAGAGTTCAGTTCTCATCTTGGCTTTGCTACTGACTAATTATGTGACCTAGGGCAAGTTTTCTTACCTCTGAGTCTCATTTGTTTCCTTACTAGAAATGGTGGCTGGCACCATCTTTGTATATATTGTATGTATACATATAAATATGGCCATGGTGAGTCTCTCTGCTAGACTGTAATCTCTATGAGATCTGGGACTCATTTGCTTTTTTTTTGCCTTTGTATGCCAGAACAATATCTGGCATATAGTAAACATTCAATAAATGCTGGTTAATTGCTCTTTGGCCCAAGGACTGTTGTATGGAAAATACATGCCAGGTTAAATTACTGTCCCCTTCATATTAAGGCAATATGGTAAAATGGATAGAATGCTAGGCTTAGACCTGAGTTCAAATCTTGCCTCTGACACTTATTAGCCCTTAACCTCTCTCTGTCTCTTATGCCTGAGTTCCCAACTGACACATCCTTTGCAATGCCATGTGCCTCCCTTCATTGGTTTCTCAAGTCTCCTAAACGTAGAAAAAGAAACATAAGTATTTTCCCTCTTTTCCCAATTGCTCTGTTGGAACCTGCCATTCTGAGCAACTAGAGGGTTCAATGGATGGAGCACCTGGCCTAGAGTCAGGAAGACCTGAATTCAAATACAGCTTCAGACATTTACTAGCTTATGACCCTGGGGAAGCCACACAAACCTTGTTTGCCTCAGTTTTCACATCTGTAAAGTGAGCTAGAAAGGGAAATGGCAAACAACTCTAGTATCTTGGCCAAGAAAATCCCAAAATGGGTCCACAAAGAGTTGGACATGACTGATAGAACTGAACAAAACCGTTATTTTGTTCTGCTATCACCTATTCAGTGGTAACTGAACTTATGAAGGAATATCTAACTAGTGGTTAAAGGAGGTAGGATTTTTTTTGGCACTTCAAATAAATAAATCCAAGCAATGTTCATGCATACGTATTATCCAAGTGGCATTGTTGTTATTCCTGCAAATTTGAGTGTGATAAGAGTCAGGTTTCCATCTCATGGAACTTTTGCAAATAATAGCAATGAACTTTAACAAAGATAAAATGGAAGACACTGATATTTAGCCATGCTGATGTGCTGAACATGAAGCTCACTAAAAGTCTATGGTCTTTTTCAGATTACTTGTTTGTAGGATATCACTATGGAGTAGCCAGGTGGCACAGTAGATAGAGTGATAAGCCTGGAGTCAGGAAAACCTGAGTTCAAATCCAGCCTTAGATACTTAACTAGCTGTGTGACCCTAGGCAAGTCACTTTACCCTATTTGCCTCAGCTTCCACCTCTGCAAAATGAACTGGAGAAGGAAATGGCAAACCACTCCAGCATCTTTGCCAAGAAAACCCCAAATGGGGTCATGAAGAGTTGAATGGGCCAAAAAAAAAATATTAACAACAAAAGGATACCACTCTCATTGTATGTATACCCAATTGTTTGGTGGGGTTTTTGTTTGCTTTTTTGTTTTTTCATCCAAGTGTCAGTATTAGCTATATTACATTATTGGCTCCTTAAACAACCCTGTGAGATATATGGAGCATGCATTATTATCCCCATTTTATAGATGAGAAAACTAAGAGCCAGAGAAGTAAAATGATTTGCCCTAGATCACACAGCTTGTAAGTAGCACAGCTGGGATTCAAATCTGGGTCTTCCAACTACAAGTCTAGAGGTTTTTTTCCTACTATTTGGTTAAATTTCTAGGAAGTTAATTAAAGAGCCTAAATACCTCCTCCATAACAGTTTTAGGAGTCTTCATATGACTTTTGAATGGTTGCCAGTTCCCTCTGAAATTCTGATCAGCCAGGGACTGCTTACAGGCTCTAACTGCTGCCACAGAGCAACCACAAATTTACTCATTTACACAGCAAAATTTCTTTGAGAAGCAAAGGAATGAGGGGAGCAAACAGTGTCGCTTTATAAGCATAAAAGGCTACATTTAAAACAATGATGCATCTCATTTGCATAGGCTGATGATCTTTTTTTTCTCCAGAATTTCCCCTTACCTTTGTTCAATGCCCCAACACATTCCGTTACCAAAAAAATTAATTTAATGTAAAATCAAGCATTTGATCTGATTCACTTTTCATGAACCTCTATAGCTCACTTGTTGCAGGTTCTAAGCCAACACTGTTCCTTTCAGAAGCACCTGATGACACATTTGTATTAGCCATCACCTGCCTGGAAGGCTCTTCCTTCTCAATGCTGCCTCTCAAAATCCGAATCTTCCTTTAGGGCCTAGCTTAGGTTCCATCTCATCAGTGGTTTTCCCTGAACTTCCTCCCCCTCCAGGTTGTTAGTGTTCTTTTATTCTTAATTACCTTACACTCATTCATCTATCATAGGGTCATCTCTACTTCTGCAGAATTGGAACTCCCTGAGGGTGAAAATTGTTTCAGTTTTGTCTTTTTTATCTTCAGCATCTAGTCTAATGTCTTACACATGGTATGTACTGAATAAATGTTTGTTGGATGTAAATGGAAAAAAATTAAATCTAAACACTATAATTATAATGAACAACCTTAACCCCAAAGGAGACATATAAGAATGTACCTCCCTCCCTTATTTGGAGACATGTGAGACTATAGCTATAAAATACTGCATATAATGATAAATCTAATGTGTTGGCTATTTTTTCTGAATTACTTTTTCCCCTCCTTTTTTGTTCTTTGATGTGAGATAGCTCTGGGTGGGGAAAGGGAAAGGATGTTTTAGGTAATGAAATCAGTATTAAAGCAAACTATGTTAATAATTTTTAAAGTAAAGGATGAGTTTTGAATGAATGTTAAAAATCCATACTTGGAAACACTCTTCTTTGAGAAAGGAATTGGTAAAACTTCATTAGGAAAAAAAAATTCATCCATCAAATCACAGTAGATCAGATTTTAAATTTATGCAGTCTGAACCTTCTCTGGGTGAATGGATCATGCCTCTAGCTCCAACTACCCCTACCCTGCCAAAGCATTCACAGCTGGTGAACTGGTACATTAAATTCACTCTCAGCAACTCCTGGAGACTTAGGACCAATTCTGCTGTTCAGAATGAATAGTTAACTTCATATTCAAATGATCCCACATGGGATAAATTCCTCTTTGTTTTTTTTTAACTTAGAGAATTTAATTTGGGGTTTTATCAAGAAATTCTGCTACCTAGGCACCATATCGGATTAATGCACCATTGTATCCTTCAAATTAAATTAATTTGGTGCAGAACAGCTCAGTTGAGTGTGAATGGCAGGTTCCAGAGTTTGGCTAATCTGTCTTTAAGAAACCCTAAATGAAAAGAATAAAAACATAAGACTGGAATCATTGCATATTTTCTCTCTTTTAGAGTGGTTTTCCATTTTCTATTATCACAGTACATTAATTAGCAAAACTGTAGCCTATAAGCTGGATAATTTCAGTTCTTTATACCTCCAAATGCACTGACTAGACCATCACATTTCTTATTATTTTTTTCCTTTATTGCACTTCAATATTAAAAAAGAGAAAACAATACTCAAGTAAAATTAAAGAGGTTTGGGGAAAGAAGTTGACCTCTCTGGGTTTTATTTTCCTCATCTGAAGGAAGGAGGGATTGGGTTAGAGGTTACCTAAAGTTCCTTCTAGCTCAAATAGTCTATGAATCTATGAAAACATCCTGAAAGATCCACATGTAGTTACTTTTCAATTCCAATGCAGATCCCTTCATCATTCTAAGGGCTGTGTTATGTATATCCCCTTTTGACTATTTGCCATTTTCCTTTTTATAAAACATGTAAAACATACTGCCTTTGATTTGATCTGATGAGCATTTATTAAGTACTACTGTGTACAAGGCACTGTGGCAGGCATTGGGGAAACAAAAATGAACAAGAGCCCTTGACCTCAAAAAGCTTACCTCCTACTGAGGATTCACAAATGAATAC
Organism: Phascolarctos cinereus; assembly: GCF_003287225.1. Lineage (NCBI taxonomy): Eukaryota > Metazoa > Chordata > Mammalia > Diprotodontia > Phascolarctidae > Phascolarctos > Phascolarctos cinereus. Next base: position 62,074,379 of record NW_027555736.1, on the reverse strand, counting down.
AAGATAATTTGAGGGAGGAAAGAGGAAGAATAATTGGGAGGAAAAGGAAAGACTTCCTGTAGGAGGTGGTAAATAAAATGAGTCTTGAAGATCTAAGGATTCCAAAAGGTGGAGTTAAGAAAGGAAGATCTCTCCTACAAAGGCACAGAGGCAGGAGATACAGTAGAATGCCAAATTCAGGGAACAGAAAGTAAATCAGTTTAGCTAGAATGCTGAATACATGAAAGAAACTCTGGAAAGGTTGGCTTTTAAGTGTCAAACACATGATGGCCTTGGTAGATAGTGGATTGGTAGAGTCCCTGGTCTAACTGGTTATGCTTGAAGAAAATTATTTCACTTACTCAGTAGGGAATACATTGGAGAGAAAGAGATTGGAAACTGGGAAACCAATGAAGAGAGCATTACAACAGTCTAAAGTGATGACAGCCTGAACTAGGGCAATGACCTTGTTAATGGAGAAAAGGAGATGAATTGGATAGATGTGATAGAGGTCCAATTGACAAGACTTGGTAATTGATTAGATGGGAGAGGATTAGGGAGAAGGAATAATTGAAGATGATTCCAAGGTGTGAACCTGTGCAACTAGAAGGATGGTAGTACCTTCTACAAGAACAGGGAAGTTTGGAGGATGAGTGAGATTTAGAACATGTTGAGTTTGAAGTATCTGTGGAACAATCCAGATGCAAATGTCCAATAGGCAGTTAGTGATGAAAAACTGGGAGTCAGGAAGAATATTACGGCTGGATATATCAATTTGGGAGTCATTGGCATAGAGATGACAATGAAATCTCTACAGTTGATGAAATCAGCAATGGTGAGACTGTAAAGAGACAGAAGAGGACCCAGGAGAGAGATTTGAGAAATGTCCATAGCTAGGCTGGGAAAGAAAAGGTATTTTAGATAAGTAGGGAGAAAACCAGGAGAAAGCAGTCATGAAAGCTAAGGGAAGCAAGAGGCTGAAGAGATGGTCGATGGTGTCAAAAGTGGAAGAGAAGTCAAGATGGATAAAGAATGAAAAAAATGCTCCTCGATTTATGAGTCTGGATATGATTGGCAACCTCAGAGACAATGGTTTCTGTAAGAAAGCCAGATTTAAATTAATTTAGAAGGGAGAGAGTGGAAACGGTTAAGTTTAGATGACTTTTTCTGGAGTTAGACAATGAAAAAAAGAGATACAGGATGTTACCTCGAGGGTGATTGAAGCAGACACCTCCTCAACACTCCTTCCATCTTCTTCCTCCCCTTCCCCAAGAAGTACTAGTGGTGATTTTCAATATTCTTTCTTTCCCAATATTCACAGGCACTACTGGAAGAAGGTAATGAGAATTTTATAAAATCTCTGGCAGAAAACATTCTCAGAAAGGTGGTTGTGGCACAAAGTGCACCAATACTTAGATTCTACCACTACACCCATAACTTCTACAGTGCTGAAGTTCATGGAAAAACAAAGCTACCACCAAGTAGTTGTATAGCCCATCAAAAGCAATAACTTATTGAGTAAGATATGTGCTCATTAACCTGAAAACTCAACCAATAATAATATCTCACTTCTATATCATGTCTTAAGGTTTAAAAAGAAGCACCTTCCCTGCACACAACTTTGTGGGAGGAAAAGCAAGTATTATCAATTGGACCAACCCTGTGATTTCATTGATAACAGTCAGTCAATAAATATTTGTCAAGGGCACTTATTATGTGCAAGGCACCGTGCTAAGAACTAGGGATACAGAGGCAGCTAGGTGGCATGTGGATAGAGCACTGGCCCTGGAGGCAAGAGGACCTGAGTTCAAATCCAGCTTCAGATACATAACACTTACTAACTGTGTGACCCACTTAACCCCATTGCCTAGCCAAGAAAGAAAGAAAGAAAGAAAGAAAGAAAGAAAGAACTAGGGATATAAAGAAAAGCAAGCGACCACAGAGCTCCTGGTCTCAAGAATGACATGTAAACAAATGATATACAAAATAAATTGGAGATAATCAACTGAAGGAAGGCATTAGCATCAAGAGGAGTTGGAAAAGACTTCTTATGTAAGATAAAATTTTAGGTGGAACTTGAATGAAGCCAGAAGGCAAAGATGAAAAGGGAAAAAATGCAGGCATGGGTTTGCTTGGTAGGGAAAAGGTCTACTTCTTCATGTGAGATGGGGTAAAGAGAGAAATAATTGCAAAAGACATCTGAGTGACATGAGATAAGGAGGAAGAAAAAGAGGAGGTTCTGTGCATACAGCCATATTTTTTTTCAGTGAAATATGAAGCAAAGTTCTCAGCTGAGAGAGGAAGGGTAAGGAGAGCCATTGAAGGTTTAAGAAGAGATGAAAAGGTTTGGGAAAGTTTATCTTGGTGGGTGGGATAGCAAGTCAATTAGGAAGGTGCAAAAGGATTGCCTTGTTGCAACATCAGCCAGTTAGGATTATTTAACAAAAATTTGTAGAGGATCTAGTAAGATGTTTTGTAATTTTTCTCTTGCTCTATAACTTATCATCTTAGAGAGCTGTCTAGGATAATGAGAGATTAAGTAATTTGCCCTGGATCATACAGCCAATAAGGGTCAGAAGTATGACTTGAACCTAGGTCTTCCTACCTCAAAAGCCATACCTCTAACCACTATGTCATGCTGCCTCTTTACAGCAAGTACTATTCATCTCCATTATATAGATAAGGAAACTGAAGCCCAAAGTGGTTGCTATTTTCTCAGGGTCACACAAACAGTAAGTATGAGAGCCAGAATTCAAATCCAGAGCTCCTAATGTCTAGTCCATTGTTCTTTCCATGCTCTGTGCTCTCTGTTGCCCCTCAGTCACATTGATGGTGTGAGGAATACTTTGTAGTATAGTCTGGACAATGACTGGAAAGGACTGATAATAATTCATACTTTTATTGTCAAAATCATGTCCATAGCCTTTAAGAGACAGAGTGAGATGGACCACATATGTCTAGCTCCTTTACTGCTGCTTCTCCAGTAAAGCCTTCCTTCCCCAAAGGTCCATGATGGATAAAGGCCATCTTTGGGTTCTTAAAGCCCCAGTGGACCATGCACTCTCACATATCCTATCTAACTAGAAAGGTTTCAAGTGTGGGCCACCAATATATTGTGTGGCCATCATCCAATGATTAGCACAGCTAATTCTGATGGAATTTGTTAAATTCCATCAACAAATAGATGGCCACTAACTAAAAACCAAAGATCTCCAACTACAGTAGTTTCTAAAACCATCTACTGATTTGTAGAGGGGTTGCATGTGCAACACTAGAGGGTCTACTCATCCTAATGAAATCATGGCTCTTCAGAACTGAAACAAAATGCTCCTATAAGAAAGTTCCATTTTTCACATTTAATTCACAATCTCATTATGTTTGGGGCATGGGGCTTTCAGCTTAATTGCATATTATTATGAACAGTTTACTATATATACCATGCATGATCATGAATTTTCAAAGAATTAAATTATAGTTAGTCCTACCTTACCAATGGGCTGTGTTCCTAATCTATAAATGGTGTTTGTTTCTAGTTCAGAAAAGTTCATAAAAGCCTACTTAATCCATTATGTCAAGTCAATACATCAATATACATCTATTGTTGTTGTTCAGTCATTTAAGTTATGTCTGACTCTTTGTGGCCCCGTGAGGGGTTTTCTGGCACTAAACTGAAGTAGTTTGCCACCTCCTTCTCCAGATTATTTTTTGGAAGAGGAAACTGAGGTAAACAGGATTAAGTGACTTGCCCAGGATCACACAGCTAATTAACATCTGAAACCAGATTTAAACTCAGGTCTTCCTGATCACAGACCCACCAATCTATCCACCATACCACCTAGCTGCCCCTAATGCATTTATTAGGCACTTAATATGTGCCAGACACCATACTAAGAACTAAAGATATAAAAAAGGGGGAAAGTAGTATCTGGCCTTAAGGAGCTGACAGCCTAATGGGGGAGATAACATGCAAACAACTAAACACAAAGAAGACATATATAGGATAAATTGGAGATAAACTGGGAGGGAAGTCACTAACATTAAGGTTGACTTGGAAAAGGACTCTGACAGAAAATTGAAGCCAGAAGGCAGAGGTGAGGAGGGAGCAAATTTCAGGCACGGGCACAGCCAGTGAAAATATACAGAGTCAGGAGATAGAGTTTCAGGTTCAAGGAAGAGCAAGACTATCAGTGTCATTGGATGGCAGAGTACATGGAAGAGAATAAAGTCTTCCACTAAATAAAATTGGAAAGGTAGGTAGGGACCCAGTTATGAAGGGCTTTGAATACCAAGAAATGATGTATTTCATCCTGGAAGTAATAGGCAACCAGTTTAATGAATAAGAGAGTGAAATGATCAGACCTACACTTTAGGAAGCGCAGATTTGACCGCTTAGTGGAGACAGACTGTCATGACAAGACACATAAGGCAGGAAGACCAACCAGAAGTCTACTGCAATAGTCCAAGAGTAATGAAGGCCTAAGCCAGAGTAATACCAGTGTCAGAGGAGACAAGGAAGGGTAAACAAAAGTTGTTATGAAGGTAGATACTACAAGACTTGGTAATTGAGAGTATTTAATGGCACTAACCCAAGTGTATATTTCACAGGACTAACATGAGTTCTGGGTCCTTTGAACTGACAACCATAGGATCAAAGTTTGAGAATTGTAGGGGACTTTGAGGCCATCTAATTTAACCCTCTAATTTTCAGGACACTGAAGCCCAAAGATGTCAAAAAGATCATCCAAGCAGTAAGTTTCAAAGTCAGGATTTGAACCTAGGTTCCTCTTACTGCAAACTCACCATTCTTTCCGCTGCACCATTCAGACAAGCTTTCCCTGCCCCTCACTATTCTCCACATTCCAATATTAATTACATTCTGGGTCCTTCATTTCCAAGTTCAACCACCCATCCCTTTAGTGTGGTTGATTTTAGCTAGACATTAGGAGAACAACAATCTGATTAGACTAATTTACTCCTCAATTTATTTACCTTTTTAAAAGATGGTGCTGGCAAACTGAAATGAAGCCCAGTCCTCCTTCCACTAGACAGCCAGCCCTGCCTGAGAATCTGTCTCTAGGATCAGACCCCTTAAATATTTCTAATTTTTAGAGTTTCTTCTCTTCCTCCACTTCTGAGTCCACCATTTCTCCGATGGCTCTCATGGCAGCAGGTACTCTAGCAATAAATAGGGGTCAGAGGAGAATAGCCATTTGCAAGTCATAGATTACACTAAATTAGAGCTAGCCCTAAAATGATATTGAGTAGAATTGGATCTTTGCTTGATGATTCAGGACTTTGCATAGCAGGACTTTGTCATGCCTGAGGATCATCAATATGTATGTCAATTACTATTACTTACAACTAGCAAAACAAAAAAATCTGTTTAAGTTTTCAATTGTTTTAGATTCTAGATCAATGGGAGTTAACACTGCTAATTTTATTGGCTGTGTTGCTATGGATATTGTAATAATATTTGATGCTAATTAGTATTTTATATTAATAACAGAATAGGAATATTTAGAAATTCTTAGGACAAGAGAATTATTTTACTATTATTCTGGTTTATTTTTTATTATTTAATTATTATTCTGTTACTACAGAAAGATAGGGAATAACCTCCATCCCTTGGAATGACTTTAGTCCTAAAGAAAAACAAAGAAGTGGACCAAATGACCTTTGGAGACCCTTTCCTACAAAATGATTTCTTGATTTCAAATACTTTTAATAGAGAAATTTTTGCCAATCTTATTCTCAGCAGGTTCCTTAGGGGTACAGATAGAAACAATTTTTGAAAGATAAGGCATTATCTCCCTAATATCTATTACTTCTGTTGCAACCTCTGCCTGCAAGAGCGATCTGAGTGTAGCTCCAGGCTCACTAGGCTTCTATCAGCCTCAATGTCCTCATCTGAAAATGGGCATAATAATAGCACCTATTTGACAGTGCTGTTGTGAAGATCATCTATGTAAAGGGCTTTGTAAACCTTAAGATACTATATAAATGTTAGCTAATAGGTATGTTTTCTTTTTCCCACCAAGTCCTAGAGTCATACTGAGAAATGACATTGCCCTGAAACTTATTATGAAGACCTAGGGAAAAGCTATGCCTTATTTCCCTCATCTTTAAAAAGGCTAACACTTGACCTATTACTTCACAAGGTTCTTGTGAGAAAAGTGCTTTATAAGCATGAAAGCGCTGTAGAAACGTGTGCCCTTCTTAACAATGAGAATGACCAAAACTGTTCTTTCAGAAGCTAACACTAAAGATTTTCCTTAGTGCCCTGTTTTCTCTCCAGTACTAAGAGCCCATTGAGAAGGAGAAAAGAATTGTTGCACTCAGGAGATGAGCAAAAACCATGATATTTCCTTTTTCCCCCAGTCTTTTGACTTTTCAGGAATAATTTGTTCTCCTAAAAGAGAATACAGCCTCTGAATCTGGTATCCAATTCTGATGGAAAAAAAACTGGGGGAAAAAAATCTTTCTTTATATTTGTTCCAGAGAATTCTGGTTGTTTCATGATTGCTGCCTTGCCAACACACTGTCACCATGACATACATAGCAGATATATGTGTGTGTGTGTGTGTATGTGTATGTATGTGTATATATGTATGTGTATATGTATGTGTATACGTATATGTATATGTATATGTATATGTATATGTATATGTATATGTATATGTATATGTATATGTATATGTATATGTATATGTATATGTATATGTATATGTATGTGTATATGTATATGTATGTGTATGTGTATGTGTATGTGTATGTGTATATGATTCAAGATGATTATACCAGGCCATTTTCTCTAGAGAGAAATACTAGAAGAGGAAGAAGAGACATAGAAACAGAAATAGTCAAAATCTTTGCACAAATCTAAAAGTATACATCCTGGCACCAAAGGAATTCTACCAACCCCTATAGTTAATGTTCTCTGACCTACTCATGATCGATCAAGTCAAATCAACAAGCATTTATTAACAACCTACTGCCTGCCAGTCACTGTGCCAAGTGCAAAGAAAGCCAAAAACAATCCTACCTTCGAGGAGTTCAAAGTCTAATGGGGATAGAGAAGAAAGGAAAAGGGAAGAGACAGCACGCAGACAACTATGCATAAGCTTGATATATATACAGGATAAGTTGGACATTATCTCAGAGGGAAAGTACTTTCAGTAAAAAAAAAAATCAGGAAAGATTTCTTGCAGAAAGTAAGATTTTAGCTGAGATTTGAAGGAAACCAGGAAAGTCAGGATGCAGAAACAAAAGCAGAGGGGTAAACTCCAAGCATGGGAGCCCAAGAGTGAATATGCATGGCGTTGGGAAGTGAGGTGTCTTATGTGAAAAACAAAAGGCAGGCCAGAGTCACTGGATCATAGAGCACAGGGATCAAAGTAAGGTGCAAGCTGACTAGAAAGGTAGGAAGAGGTCAGGTTATGAAGGGCTTCAAAAACCAAACAGAGGATTGGTGTATTCAGTGGTTCCTTGGTTGTCTGATTAAGCTAGTCTGGCACCTTTATAAAAGGCTCAAGCTCTGTTGTCTATTTTAGAATAAAACCACACAGCCTCTTGTAGTGTCAGTCTACTCTAAAGTCATTCTGTAGTCTGCATACAGTTGATGCCCTGGGCTATTGTCATATGGGTGCCTCCATTTTCCAGGGCCCAAGAGCACTGCCAAGGTAAAGAAAAGGGCATGCCTCTTTTGCAGAGGTTTCATCAGTAGTTTATATCTTGTTTGCAAACCCTGGAGCCATATTCGATGAGGCATTGACTATGTTTCTGTTCATTGAGATTCAGAATCAGACTAACACAGTAAAGGAATCTTATAAATGGCGACACGGATGAAGTCATTCTTTTGAACTAAGGAGTCATCAGCCCCAAATCCCTTTGCTGCTTTCATAGCCAAACTTCAAACACTAAGTGTACTCACACTGCTCTTCCCATTCACGTTCCTCCTTTTCACTGGCGTGGCTCTGCTGCTGGGCTTGCTTCAAGGTCCAGTATAACTCTTTGGCTCTTCGTTCTTCCTGAAGGCGAATCTGCATTTCTCCCCTTTTCCTCTCCTCTTCTTCTTTTCTCTAAAATGGGACATATTGAGAAGGATGTCAGATACCTTACTAGGGAGCGGAAAAAGGGGGTCTGTGGGAAAGGGAGGAGGGTAAAGCTTCCATAATGTGGGCTTTGAGGGCCAAGGCGTTTTGTCAAAACACCTGCATAACTGTCCAGAAAAACCCACTTCCAGCCATGCCTGTGCTCCCACTGGCCACAAATCAGCAATGTTCACAGAAACAAATTCAGCCTGACGAGCTACTCGGCCAGGAAGCCTTGTGGAAAGAATATGATTTGTATCCATGAACATCTCCCCAGTACTAAGTTGTTCCAGTACAAAATGCTAACAGAAGCAAAACAACAGATTTATTTCCTTTTCAGTGGCCTTAACAAGATTTGATTTAGTTGCTAAATTTTTTTAGAATATAGACTATCTTCCAATTCAAAGATACGTTTTCTAAACAACTGAAAAGGATCCAAGCAATCTAGGCAAGTCAAGCGCTACTCTTTAGAGGTAACACATCCACCATATCCCTTTCAGTGGGTTACGACAATCTAATTTTATACAGTCTTTTCCCCAGGGGTAGCTTCACTGCTTCAGACTGTATCTGGTATTCTTGTCCCCAACAGCCTATGTAAAATTACATTACTTAATAGTAGGCAAAATTATGGGGCTTTTGTTCACTAACTTTCTTTAATCACCCAGAGTAAGACAACATCACAGAAACCAGAAGGCCTGGAGAAAACCTATGGGGGGATGCTCTCATGCTTTGGAAACACCTCCAAACACAAGTCTTTCCAATCCAATAGGAAACACACCAAGGTCTTTGTTGATTGATGGCATATCTATCATGGAAGCAAACTCTTACACAAGCTGAAGGCTGTAGTCTGGATCCCAATGTCTGTTCTTCAGACACATGCAACTTCTGGATAAAGATTAAAAACCCTTCAAGTAGCATTTGAAAATAATGTCTGATCAATAGGAAAGTTACATTAGTATTTCAGTTAAAGCAGTATTGTATCTACATCAATCCCTCATTAGGCTACTCCCAGTAATGTTCTGATAATGAATCCATGATGAGTTATTAGAGGTAGATAAATGGTACAAGTCACTATTGATATAGAGATACTCTCGCTTATTTTTTTTTATATATCTATGTAGTGAAATAAATTTTGCATTTAAGAGAGAAATATGTAGGAAAGAATATACAGTTTCTGAAGCAAGCATAGTTTAGTATAAATTAATGAGTTTCTGAAGCAAACATGGCATTCACGCTAGAAAGACCCAAGGACTTGAAATGAGAAGAGCTGAATTCTGATCCCAATTCTGCTACTCATGACCTGTGCGACCTTGAACAAGTCATTTATCTCTCAGGGTCCCAGTTTCCTCAATGTGGTATAGCACAAAGATCACTAGACATGGAATCAGAGGATTTGGATTCAAATCCCGGCCTTGTTTACCTACATGACCTTGGTCAAGTCACCTAAGCTTACAACCCTCATCAGTAAAGAGAAAGGGTTGGACTTAACAGCCTTTGAGGTCCCTCCCAATTTTAAATCTATGACTAGATGATCTATAGGGTACCTTCCAGTTCTAACAGTTCTTAATTCTGATTATCAATCTCTTTCCACTTAGAAACAGCTATTTAGATATATTAGGAAACAATTATGCAAGGCCCAGCTCAAGTCTCAACTCGTCCACAAAACCTCCTCTGACTGCCCTGACCCACACTGATCGCTCAATTAAATTCAACAAGCATTTATTATGGCTACTATACGCAGAGCACTGTGGTAGGAACATACAAAGAGAAGAAAGAAGTCCTTCCCACAACCAAAGAGCCTACATTCCACCAAGGGGAAAAAGTGACTTTAAAAGTCATGGATGGGGGTGTCAGGGGACATTATTTCATGAGTTTCACAATAAAGATGTAAGGCAGGTACTACAATGTCCATTTTACAGATGAGAAAACCAGTTTAGAGAGCTAAAGTAATTTACCTACAGTCACAGAGTGTAAGTAATAGGGAAGGGATCTGAACCCAGGTCTTTCTGACTTTGAATTCAGAGCACTATCTACTATACCATGCTTCCTCACTCCCTCCCCTTCAACATATTTCTCATTTATACAATTCTTTAGGCATTTACTTATGTACTGCTTTGTGATATCTATTGCACTATGGTCTCATATTTAAGGTATGTGTGCTTGCCTAGCCAAAAAGATAAGAATTAGAACCAATAGGAGGGACCACAAGAAAGAAGAAACAAAAACAAAACAGAAGAGAAAAAAGAGCAAATAGTATGCCTCAATCTGTATTCAAACTCCATAGTTCTTTCTCTGGATGTGGATAGCATTTTCCATCATGAGACCTTTGGAGATGTCTTCAATCCTTGCCTTGCTGAGAAGAGTTAAATCTATCAAAGTTAGTCATTGTACAACATGGCTGTTACCACATACGATGTTCTCCTGGTTTTGCTCACTTCATTTGGCATTAAGTCCATACATGTCTTTCCAGGCTTTTCTGAACTCTGTTTGCTCATCATTTCTTATAGCATAATAGTATTCCATTGCATTCATGTACGACAACTTGTTCAGCCATTCCCCAATTGATAGGCATCCCCTCAATTTCAAATTGTTTGCCACCACAGAAAGAGATGCTATTAATATTTTTTGTATATGTGGGTCCTTTTCCATTTGTGTGATCTCTTTGGGATACAGCCCTAGAAGTGCAATTGCTGGGTAAAAGGATATGTACATTTTTATCATCTTTTGGGCATAGTTTCAAATTGCTCTTCAAAATGGTTCGATCAGTTCACAACTCCACCAACAATGCATTAATGTTCCAATTTTCCCATATCTTCTCCAACATTTATCATTTTCCTATTTTGTCATATTGGCCAATCTGATAGGTGTGATGTGATACCTCAGAGCTGTTTTGATTTGCATTTCTCTAATCAATAGTGATTTAGAGCATTTTTTTTCATATGACTATAGATAGATTTAATTTTTTTCATCTGAAAACTGCCTGTTCATACCTTTTGACCATTTATCAGTTGGAGAATGACTTATATTCTTATAAATGTGACTCAGTTCTCTATATATGTTAGAAATGAGACCCTTATCAGAGACACTGGTTATAAAACATGCCCCACTTTTCTAACAGACCTCCTTGAGAGCTCTCTTATCTTCACGTACCTAATGGATCCTTTTAGGAATCCATTATTTCCTTGACAGCTCTCCACTTGTTAACAATTGATTGGCCTATTTTGTTGGCATGTCTAAGAAGCATTTTAATGAGGAAGGACTAGTTACCAAACGGGTCCAAGATGGTTTTCTGAAAGGCTCTTTAAAGTACATAAGGTGCAAACATTATTCTCAGCGAGTGTTGACTGATGATGATAAAAGTCTTCCTAATGTTTTTGTTCGAGGTTGAGAAAAGATCAAGCCAAGCGTTGACACTACCCCAGTGACCCATCACTAAAGAGAAGGCCCTCACTCAAACTTTGGCCAAATACCAAGTACAGTGGGTGGATTTAGAATGACTTCAGCTGTTGTGCCTGTATGCAGTAAAACATCGTGTATTCTGTTTCAGGGATCTATAGCAATCCAATAGATAATCATTCATTAAATGCTTATCATGTGCCCTGAATTGCATTACCAGGAGTGAGGAACCTGTCGCCTCGAGGCTACATGTGGCCCTCTAGGTCCTCAAGTGTGGCCTTTTGACTGAATCCAAACTTCACAGAACAAATCCTCTTAATAAAAGAATTTTTATTAAGTTCTGTAATATATTTATTAAGTTCTATAAAACTTGGACTCAGTCAAAAGGCCACACCCAAGGACCTAGAAGGTCACATGTGGCCTTGAGGCCACAAGTTCCCCACCCCTAGACTAAGCCCTAGGAATGGAATAGGGACTGGATATCTGATTCCATTGGTATAAGGAACTCCCTCTACTAATGCAGATTAGCACCTTCTCTGCAAGTTACTTAGTCTGTTGTCTACAGAGGCACACTGAGCAAACTCTCTACTGCCCAAGCCATTAAAATGTAATGTTTAACAAAATAAACAGAAATTCCATTTTTGTTATTGTCATTTTTCAGTCTTGTCCAACTCTCTGTGACCCCATTTGAGATTTTCTTGGCAGAGATACTGAAGTGGTTGGCCATTTCCTTCTCCAGCTCATTTTACAGATGAGGAAACTGAGGCAAACAGGGTTAAGTGACTTGCCCAAGGTCACACAGCTAGTAAATGTCTGAGGCCAGATTTAAATTCAGGAACATGAGTCTTCATGACTCCAGACCCAGAACTCTATCTACTGAGCCATCTAGCTGATACCCTTCTTCCCCCCAAAAAAGAAAATTCAGTGCAACACAGATAATGTTAATATGTGGTTTTCTAAGTCAATATACAGCCCACCAGGATCTATTTCTATTTCAGTTTCACACTCCAACTAGAACACTGAGAAATTAGGTACGTGACTTACCCCCAGCCTTAGAGGCAGTACTTGAATCCAGGTTTTCTTGGCTTTGAGACTGACTCCCTCCATTCCCTATACTATGTTGCCTCTGGTGATAGAAAGACAAAAACTAAATGGTTCCTGAGCTTCCGGGAGCTTATATCCTACCAGAGAAAACAAACTATGCATTCAGAATGCAAAATACATAAAAAGTAAATGCAAAATAGTTTCAGGGGTCCTAGTGCCTGGGGGCTCGCCCCGTTTTCTTTTCAGAGCTTTTTACTCTGACTCAGAACTCAATATGGTTTTACTCCTACTCTCTGGAAAGCTGTGGACTTTGTCCAGTCTGTAGTCTCTCACACTGTTTCCACCTTTAGACCTAGGACTTTGCCTTGGTTTGCCAAAAAAGGAAGTAGAGTCAGAATGTCCAACAAAATCAATTTTGTTGCAGCTGCCCCACTCCTCTTTTAGCCCATGATTCTGATCCGTGTTTCAAATACCATGATTCCACTGATACCCACCCTTAACCCTAGTCTACATCTGATAATGACTTCCTGCTGTGCTCTTAAGTTCTTCAAAAGGTGATCTGATGAGCCATCAGGGAAGGGAAGTTTTCCCAATCTTATTTTCTTGAACCTAATATGTCTAGAAGAGAAAGATCTAGCAATCCTTGCTAGTTATTCAGTTGTGGAATTGTTATCTCCTCCATACTGCTCTAAGTATAAGGGGAGCATGTATGGAGCACATACCCAAGGTCAAATTCTTTAAGGGAATTTCAATCTCTCACTTTGCATTCTCTCCTGTATCCCCTAGAGGCTCATGTATGACTTGGATGGCAACCTGAAATAAACCTGGAAAGTTAGGTTGGACCCAGACTGCAGAGGGTTTTGAATGACATACTGAAGAGTGTGTATTTTACCCTAGAGCTAATAGGAAGCCACTGAAGATTCTTGAGCAAGAAAGTGACATGTAGAAAGAGGAAAAAGACTCATAATTTAGAGATTCCTTTAACAAACATGGGAAGATATCAAAATGTTCTATTTCTCCCAACATTTAGCACATATGTGTAACTTTCCTAGGCCCCAAATGAAACACCTAACACATTATCTTCTGGCCTTTCCACTGCCTTTGCACTTCAAAATAGCATTTTCTCTACCTTTTGGTTTCTTAATGCATGTTGGTGTAGAAGAGCGGATTCTGTAATAAGGGCCTGAAGATCTTCTGAGGGGCAGAATTAATGCTTGGGGGGAAGGGAAAGATCACGAGCATGATGCAAGATGAGCTTATCACTATGTTGTGATGGAGAACCAGAAGAAAGACTAAAAGATCTTTGTCCCTGGGCATAGTCAAAGATGAAGATCACTTCTTAAAGTGAATTGTCATCTTCTAGGCAGATTGGTTGTTTTCAGGGCAGCTAGGTGATGCAGTGGACAGATTGCCAGGCCTGAAGTCAGGAAGACATCTTCCTGTGTTCAAATCCAGACTCAGATACTTACTAGCTATGTGACCCTAGGCAAGTCACTTAACCCTGTTTGCCTCAGTTTCTTCATCTGTAAAAAAGGAGCTGAAGAAGGAAGTGGCAAACCCTTCCAGCATCTCGCCAAGAAAACCCCAAATGGGGTCACATACAGATACAAGAGTCAGATACAACTGAAAACAACTGAAGGACAGATTAGGGAAAAAGGTTGTTTGTTTTGAAAATTCTCTTACTGGGAGAAGAGGTAATTCTATGCAATGCCTGAATTATTCAGAGGACTTCCTCAAGGCTATTTCTCCCACCCTAAGATGGTGAATCTGCTAGAGTACATTTAAAAGACAAAAGTTGAAGAAAAAAGTTTAAAAGCTAAAGGATGTTTACTCTGCCCTGGGTTGAGTTGTCCTTATCAGTGAGTCAGCGAGAACTCGCCTATCTAAAGGTCCCAGATCACTCTTCATATCTCATTTAATCATCCACCAAGAAACTCAGGCCTTACCTGGACTTCTTGCCACCTACCCCTGCACTCATCTCACACATATTCCCCTCCCTCCAATACTATAATTACCCTTCCACTTTCCAGACCTTGCTCTGGGAATGGTAACCCAATCTGCTTATCCAATCCTATACTGCCATTGCTATTGAGAAGTCCATGACAATCTACTTTATTACTCTGCTAGCAAGCCCTGTGACTCCCCAGAGCAAAATCATCTTTCCTGGTTCTCACTTACATATATATGCTATCTTTCTATCATCACCATCACCATCACCATCATCACCAACATCATCATCGCCTTTATATTGTGCTTTAACATTTGCAATGTGTTTTACATATATTATCTCATTTGATCCTCACAACAACCCTGTGAGGTAGTTGCTATTATTATCCCCATTTTCCAGATGAGGGAACTGAGGCTAAGAGAGGTTAAGTGATTTACCCAGAGTCACACAGTTAATAAATGCCTGTGTCAACTCCTACCTCACTTTTGTATTTGTCTCTCCAGCATCTACACAATGCCTGGCACACAACAGACACTTAAGAAATGTTTCTTTATTCATTCATTTTATTTTGAGAAATCCATGAGAATCTGAAATAAACTCATTATAAAAATAGAAATTCAACTGGCCAAGCACTTGGAATAGAATATGTCCTGGTAATGTGACCAGCATAGAAAGGAGGTATATGTAGTATTATTGTCAAAATAATAGATTCCTACTTCCAATTTATACACTTAGCCAACCAATATTATTACAACTGTAACTGTTTTACCCAAGCAGGAGGGAGGTCATCAAGGAGCAATTATCATTATTCCTATCAACATCATTATCAATTATAGTATTAGTGATGGCATTCACTAAATATGTCAATTTTTTCATTTCTCCCAATAATTATTTTAAAAATATGAATATCTAAGCCAACATGAAATATTCAATTTAATTAACCTATTCCATTTCCAGGAAAATCCTGAGAAGATGAAGAATGGATATTTTTTCCATGTGAGTCCAGAAGACCTTGCTGGGCCCAGGCCAGCTCTCTTAGCAGCTCACCTAATCTAGTCTGTCTCATCCTGATAACTCAGCAGTAATTTCACACCATACATGACCCACATAGGTCATGCACCTGCCTACTGCCAATGGAAAATATCACTGAGCAGGAGGTGATTCCCTGACAGATGTCCAACAGGGACCAGGGCTCCTGACATCTCCCATAGACTGATGAGAGAAGGCCAAAGTAGGAAGAGACAACAGAGAGGTCACTTCACATGTTTAGTTGGACAAACAAACTTGGAGTCACCAGACCTGTGGATACTTGCCTCAGTATCAAAGAGTTAACAATTGTAGCTATATCTTAAACATACCAGACTAAAAAATGATCACCCATTACTTAGCACTTGAAGAGGGAAAAAAAAAGCCTAATTCTGAATACTGCCAGGTCTCTTACTTGTGATTAAACCAGACTATTAAAGCAAACTATAATGACATCCATGAGAGCTGAGGAACAGGGAAAACAGGCAAATTCAACTTTAATGCATCACAGGGGTGCACATAGCTCCTCACAGCAATAAGGACAATAGTGATGATGATTATAGTTATAATCGTCAGATAGTTGGTACAGTGCCAAACTTGGAATCAGGAAGATCTGAGTTCAAATTCTGCTTCAGACGTTTACTAGCTATGTAACCCTGGGCAAGTCACTTGTCCTTCTATGCCTCAGTTTGCTCATCTGTATAATGGGGAATAATAAAAGCACCTTCCTCCCAGGTAGGTCCTCATTTGTGCTGAGGATCAAATGAAATCACATATGTAAAACGCTTTGCAAACCTCAAACTACTATAAAATGATAGTTATTATTATTATATTTTGGTATCTGTAAAATATGATAGAATCTAATCCAAGAAACTTTCATTTTTCTCTTTGTAACCCCAGAATCTCACACAGTGCCTCACACATATCACACTTAACAAATCTGATTAATTCATTAAAATGAAGCAGATAAACTAAATGATTTCTAAGGTCCCTTCCAGTTCCAGGAGTCTATGTTTCCCAGTGAGTAAATATCTCCCAGATTTCAAGTTATAGTACATTATGAAAAAAGATAGTAAAATGGTCCTACTCTGGCCCTTAGCCATAGGAGTGACTTCCTCAATTACTATCTGCTCATGGAAATGGCCCTATAAATCAATCAATGGATAAATATTTTAAGTGCCTCCTACGCTTAGCATTATACATAAGTATCAGTTTTAGTGCTTTTCCTGGGACCTTTTTCAGAAAAGATGAAGCTGTTTCCATCTTAGCCACCCTAGGAAGTGCTGTATTCCAATACCACACTTTTCAAAAATACACCAGCAGGGTTGCTTTAGCTCCCTTCTCTTTCACCCTCTGAGATTCTCTTGTCTCCTTGATAAGTTCCTTCCAGGACCTCCATTTGGAGGAAAGGCCTAGACCAGTCATCTTTCATTCTTTAGATTTTGTTACCACATCATCAGCATGGGTACCTCCTTCCCCCCTTTTCAGATCCTTTTTTGTGTGCTAGGGCTAGGTGGCACAGTGGATAGAGTGCCAGGCTGAAGGCAAAAAGACTCATCTTCCTAAGTTCAAATCTGGCCTCAGATATTCACTAGCTATGTGACCTTGGGTAAGTCATTTAACCCTGTTTGCCTCAGTTTCCTCATCTGTAAAATGAACTAGAGAAGGGAATGGCAAACCACTCCAGCATCCCTGCCAAGAAAACCCCAAATGGGGTCATGAAGAGTCAGACACAACTGAAAAATGACCAAACAGCTACATTACTACATGAGAATGTAATTTCCTTGAAGCCAAAGACAGTCTTTTTACTTGCATTTATATCTGCAGTACATTGCCCAGTACCAGCACATGATAATTGCTTAATAAATGTTTTTTAATTTGACTTGACTTGGTGTCCATTTCCTGGCCGTTGTCATCAGAGTACATCAGAGCCTCTGGCTAAGCCTAGGTTCTACCTTTTTGAAAAATCTCCTAAAATATACAATCCATCCATGCACTTGCATGTCACCTTCCAGAGACTTTCATCCCATACAGAAAGTTGAGATTCCAGTGGACACCTTCAACCGTGGTGTGACAGTGCTGACTATGTACACTGGAGAGATAAAGAAAAGGGAGAAAAAAGGCCCTGTTCTAATGGTCAAAGTCTAATGGGAGAGACAACATGCACATAGATAGTTCAATAGATAGGTAAATAGCAATGTGTGGATATATATAACACATATAAGCAAATACATATATGTATTACATGCATGTGTATAGTGTGAACACACATGCATGCATGTGTATACATGTACATACACATGTATGTGTGTATATACACATAAATGTGTGTGCACGTATACACACACAGAGGGTAAATCAGGAATGGTCTCAGAGGGAAGGCACTGAGATCAAGGAAGACCCAGAAAATCTTCTTGCAACAGGCCTTTAGCTATGACTTGAAAGAAGCCAGGGAAGCCAAAGAGGAGGAAATTAGGAAGGAGCAAAAGAGAGATAAGTGTATAAGAAGAACCTATTACTCTGAGAAATGAAGGCTGAAAATGGAAATAATTTCAGCAGATAGAGCACTAGCCTTTGAGTCAGAAGCCTGAGTTTGAATCCTGCCTCAGGCATTGACCAGTGTGTAACCCAGAACAGGTCACTTATCCTCTCTCAGTGTCAGTTCCTTCATCTGTAAAATTAGGAATAATAGCACCAACTTCAAAAGAGTGTTGTGAGGATGAAATCATATAGTGCATACAAAACACTTAACACATATAAAGGCTTCGCAAACCTTTAAGCACTAGAGCTGCTAAGCAGCAGCTAAATAATAATAATTTCCTCGCATGTATTTATACCTCAGGATTTACAAAGCACTTTCCTCACAAGAGCACTTTGGGGTAGATAATAAAGTACCTCCATATTACAGAAGAGATATAACTTGCTTCTGGGTAGTAAAATTCATAGCTGGGACTAAAACCCAAGGCTTCTGTATTCATTAATTCTAGTAATAATATTAGCTAGCATTTATATGGAGTTTTAAGGTTTGTAAAACACTTTACAAATATTATCTAATTTGATCCTCACAACCACCTGTTATTATTATCCTCATTTTATAGATGAGGAAACTGAGGCAGACAGAGGTTAAATGACTTGTCCTGGGTGACACAGCTAGCAAGTATCTAAGGCAGGATTTGAACTCGGTTCTTCTTCCTGATTAAATGTCCAGCATTCTATCTACTGTACCACCTAACTGCTAACTTCTGTACCCTTTTCCATTACAGCATGCCATCCATCTCCCAGATCCATTGACTCATAGAATGATTGAATCTCCCATTTAGAAGGAACTTCAGAAATTATCTAGGTCAGTCTCTTCTCCAAAACACAAGATCTCCCTACATTACTAACGTTATCAACCTTCCCCCCTCCACTTCTTCAATATTTGGTTTTTTTGTTGTTTGCCCTTCTTTTTTGGAGAGGACCAATAACATTACGGGGTGATAGTTCTCCTCCTGTGGGAATTGGATTAAGTGAGGCAGAGCTGCACAAATTCATCAGCCTCACTCTCTTCCAGAGTCATCAAAGTCCAGGGATGCAGTGGATGACCTGGCACCTAAATGTCTGACAAAAGTTCTAAGCACTCCACAGCACCTGCTTCAGTGGCCTTCGTAGCCATTGAAACAAATTGGTTTCAACTGCCCATTCCACCAGGGAAGTCTTTTTTTTTTTCTTAAGGCAATTGGGGTTAAGTGACTTGCCCAGGGTCACACAGCTAGTAAGTGTCAAGTGTTTGGTCTGAGGCCAGATTTGAACTCAGGTGCTCCTGACTTCAGGGCCGGTGCTCTATCCACTACACCACCTAGCTGCCCCTAACCCACCAGGGAAGTCTTCACATGCTTGGGGTAGACACTTCCCTGACTCATCAATTTGCTGGAGGCCCATTGGTTACCCTCAACCTGGTTTACCCCATCTGCTGAGACAGTGTACCAAGGTGTGTGCATGCTACAGCTTCTTGGTGCCACAGGTGAGAGTCGAGTGCCAGGTAGACACCAAAAGTAGATGAATAGCCCTGAAAAGGACTTGGCAAGCCCTCACACCAGAGGTGCTAATCCTCCTTGAACACCCCATGCACCCCATTAAATACACTCTTGAATACTTACAGTGATAGAGAACTCACTGAGTTTGAGAGAAAATCTTCTCTAATCAGGGACAGCACTCCTTATTAGAAATGCCTTTCTTATGCTGAGTGGAAATCTAATTACGATGGACCCATCACAGATTTGAAGGAAATATTCCTAACATTTTAGGTTGTCAGCATTCATTCATTCATTTATTCATTCAATTGAGGACCTACAATGTACCTTGGACCTTATGACCTTGGAGGACGCAAGGAAAATATAGTCCCTGACTACAAGGAGAGCAATTAGCTACTCTTTCTAAAACCTTCTATTCAGAGGCAGAATCATAGCCAGAATGAGCCATTGGTCAGATCTAGCATGGTAAATCCAGTATACGTAGACAACCTTTCAGGAGATGTGAGCCACTGCATTAGCATCCTCCCTTTATTGTTATTGTTGAAGAATGGCACCTTCTAATAAAGTTCTGTATTGCATCTTGTGTTTTGGCTCCACTCTCAGCCCCTGTTCAACTGGACTGGCCCACCATTGCCTGTAGCAAGGTACATATTTTCCAGCTCCCATCCCCTCTTAGAACATTACTTCAATATTAAAAGACTCAGATTTCTTTTATAGAGGTGCTCACTCCCTTCACTCGCACAGATCACAATTCTACAGTTTAGTAGAGTCTTCTAATGTTGCTGTGGTCAAAAAATTCATCACTCTGAGACCATTCTGGCAACGAGCCTTTCAGGACTCAGTAATGCTGGGCCTCGGACAATAGGTATTCAGTGCATCACTATACTCTTGGAACATGTAGCGAGCAATTAATGCCAGTTACTTAAAACATGCTTATTTGTCCACAATAGAGGATGCATAAAAACATTTGGTTCTTAAATGCCAAATCCATAGCTATCACACTTAGATTCTGGCATTATATATTAAATATCACTTGGCTAAGTGAGTTGGGGGGTAGTAAAATTAGGGGGAAACTGGGATCATCACTCACTCTGATAATGGCAAACATCATTTATCTAGTCTAGCCAACTTTAAACCTCTAAACCCATCAAGAGTTAGAAAAGCAATTGATTACCCCCAGGTAGGCAGCTTTGAGGCAATTTGGTTGGAAATTAAACATATCACCTGAATGGACAGTGAGCTTTCATTTTGCAAATCTGAATGTTTCAAGATAATGAAACTTTAATGGAGTTCAGGCTTTTTCCATCCCCTTTTCTGAGACCATTTTAAATATGCTGTGGTCATCACTGCAAAAGGATGATTAATGACTTGTTAAATATTTTAAACTTGTTAAAGTGGGCTTGTTAACTGATCTTCATTTCATTCTGTACCCTGATTGAATCATTCATGAAAGTCACACTTCTTAAGGGCTTTCTGTGATTGCAGTTAAACATGAAGAGATTTTTTAACCAAATGGCATCCTGGTATTCAGAGTGCCTGCCTGTCATTTCCCATCCTTTGAAATCAGTAGCACAATAGAGAAAGTCAAAGGAAGAACCCAAGCTGTCACAGAGTCAAGTCATAATTGAATCCTCTATCTGTGATGCTTAAATAATGATCACAGGATCACTGATGTAGAGCTAAAAGGGAATTTAGAGGTCATCACATCCAACCCCCTCATTTTACAGATGAGGAAACTGAGGCACAGAGGAATTAAGTGATTTGCCCAGGGTCACACAACTAGTAAATGTCTGAGGTGAGATTTAAACCCAGGTATTTCTGACTCCAAGTCTAGTGCTCTAGAGAGCACTTTATGCTGCCTCTTAGATCAAAGAGAAGGGGAAATCCAGAGAATATTTCCAAAGACATGGAAAGAAACATGGCATTGTAAAAGGGATTCTTGGAATCATAGGAACAGTAGTAGAAACCCAGCTCTGCCACTTTATTATGAGCTCACCTGCTGACCTTGGGACAAGTTACTTCTCCTCTCTGCTACTTGGTGACCTTATCTGTAAGATGAGGGAGTCTGACTACATGATCTCGAACATCCCTTCTAGTTCTCTATCTATTACTATTACTGTGCCTGCAGTGGTCAGTGGTAACGTAGAGAGAGTACTGTCCTGGGAATCAGGAGACTTTCGTTCTATCGCCAGCTCTGCCTCTAACTAGTCTTGTGATCTCTGGCAAGTTACTTATCAAAAACTTCTTAGAGATCGAAGAATGAGTATTTGAGCAGGAGTGCCCCCCATTCCCCCATGACATTCTAATAGTCATTCAACCTCTATTTGGGGATCTTCAATTTGGGGAGCCCACTACCTCTGGAAACAAAAAGAAGCTGCCCTTTCCATGGTAGAGTTTAGGCTGAGAAACACTGCTCTAAAGAACAGAGGTAAAGGAACATCTCAAGCATGAAGCTACCACCCTCTCTACCTTGGAAGAAAATCAGGGGTGCTCTTTCTTTCACAGTCCCTTTCACCTAAGTGGTTCTGTCTCACTCACTAAGCTTTGTCTTACGCACAAATCTCACTAGTGTCAGTTTCCTCACCTACAACTTGAAAAGTTTAGGCTAGCTGTCTTCTAATACATAACATGTTAGGAACAAAATCATAGGTCCTAAAAAAATGATTTTATATTCCAGGGAATGGAAGATGTCCATTGCAGGTCAAAGCTGGTTGCATTAGAATAAAGTTACAGTGGGGAAAAAAACAGAGACACTAATGTACTGTTGGTAGAGATGTGAACAGATTTAACCATTCTGAAAAACAATTTAGAACCTTGCCCAAAGGGCTATAAAACTGTGCATACTCTTTAATCCATCAATATCACTACTAGATCTGTATCTCAAAGAGATCAAAGAAAAAGGGAAAAGGAGTTATATGTACAAAAATATTTATAGCAGCTCTTTTTGTGGTGGCAAAGAATTGGAAATTGAAGGGATGCCCATCAATTGGGGAATGACTAAACAAGTTACGGTAAATGATTGTAAACCACTTGTCAAGTATGTTAATAGTGTAGACTGCTTTTGTGTATGATTTGAAATCATTGGCCTCTGAGGTCAATTCTATGATTCTCTGATATAGATATAAATCACAAGCATATGATGTTGGGAATAGTCACTTGGCCTCTCTTGACCTCAGTTTCCTCACCTGTAAACTGAAAGGGTGGACCAGAGCCAGGTTTTCCTTAGTTCTGAAATTCAGTTGTTTTATAAAACAACCAGGGACCCCCAATTTTCAGAAGAATCATAAATAAGTCACAGTCCACTCATATCTCAGAGTAAAGGGTCTGGAGAGTAAAGACAAATGCGCTAAATGAATATTGGCCAACCTTGAATTCCTCATGGATCCTCTCCTCCAGAACTTTGGCTGCCTTTCGGTCTTCCATCTCTACTTTCCATTTCTCTGCCAAAATACGAGCCTTCTCATTTGCCATAGCATCCCGGAATTTCTTTGTGATTTCTGCCTCCTTTTGTCTCCTTCCAAGAGAATACCAATAAACATGAGCTCTTATTTTGAAACAAGCAAACAAAAAGAAGAAAACAACTTTTTAAAAATACCCATATACAACTGCCACTTAAATTTCTGATATGAGGGAACAAAAATATCGGATTTTTTAGCAACTCTTAGATAAAATTGCTGGGGGACTGAACAGCTCACTTCAAGATAGTCTTCAAAGTATGGTAAGGACAGGAAAGTCCAATACCTACAGTATAATGAGCCCACTCCAAAATTTTAGTCCTTGCTAATTATGCTTCAAGAAGGCCCTCAGATAACCCTTCCTAGAAAGAGTGTCTTCATCTGCTCTTCTGTTCAGAAAATTAACTGCATAAGTGTCACCCCAGGATCTGCCAAGAAACCAATCTATTTAGGCCCTGAATCTTGCAAAGCCTATTATCTTGCCACCATTCTGGCTTCCCTCCATCAAATGCAGTCCTAAAATGACAGGATTTAGAACTAGAAGGGAGCTTGGAGCTCATTTTGTCCAACTCCTTATTTTACAGGGAAAAAAGGTAAAGTGATTTGCCCGAGGTCAAATAGCTAAAAAGTGTCAGGACTGAAATTTAGACTGCAGGTCCTCTGTCTTGCAGTCAGTGAGTGGCCTTTCCATGACACCATGTTTGTGTCCCCTCACCAGAGTTCCTCGGCCTCCTTCTGGGCCTGTCGTCTTGCCCTTTCTGCTATCAGCTCCTCCGAAATCTGTTCATATGGCTTGTCGCCTGGGGCTTCTCCCATAATCCAGACCCAAACTTCACCATCTATCCCATGAAGCCATTGAATGTGTTTACTGTTCGCTGTGATACACACCCCAAAACAGGGAGAGGGGAAGGAAAATAACACAAGGTCAGTTGGCTAGAAAATAGCTGAAGCAAATACATATATTAACACCAAATGGGGTTTTAATTCAATTTAATAAGTACATATTAAGCACCTGTGCTAGACACTAGGGGAAATGCAAAGTTAAGTGATAACCACTCATATTTATACTGACAAAACAATTTTCTCACAACAACTCTATAAGGTAGGTAGAAGAGTATTCTTTTCCCCATTTTCCAAATAAAGACACTGTGACTCCGAGAGATATGGTGAATTGCCCATGGCAAACAATCTACACTATTAATGTACCCGACAAATAGTTTTCTAGCTTTTGCTTGAAGATGACCAATGAGGAGAAATCTACTACCTCCTAGAGCAGCCTGTTACACTTTTAAATAGCTCTTATTGTTAGGAAGTTTGTTTTTGTTTTTTTTCCCCCTGACATCAACTAGTAAATTTCCAAAAATAAAAAAGCAAGATTTGGGGTAGGGGAGGGACCAGAAGGAGGGAGAGAATTTAGAACTCAAAAAAAAAAAAGTTTTAATGAATGTTAAAAATAAATTAATTTTTTATATATATATATATATATATATATATATATGTGTGTGTGTGTGTGTGTGTATGTGTGTGTGTGTGTGTGTGTGTGTATATGGACATATGTGTGTATGTGTATGTGCGTGTGTGTGTGTGTGTGTGTGTGTGTGTGTGTGTGTATATATATATTTTTTAAAAGCAAGATCTGAACCCAGGTCTCCTGTCTCCCCACAGAATATTGTTACCACTATACCATACTTCCTCTCAGTCCCTGCCCTCTGAGAATTTATTGTCTGAAAGAGGCTGGGGGCAGAGAATGACAATATATAAGGAGACATGGGTAGATGAATCTTGCAGAAAGAAGTGTTAAAAAATGTAACTTTCCAGTACAAAAACAACAACAAATGGGCTTGGAGGCAAAGATGTCTGGTTTTCTGTTGTGTTCATTATTATAGACTGAAAAAGAATATAGGGAGGGGGTAGAAAGAATAAGCCTACTACGAGCCAGGCAATGTGCTAACTGCTTTTTACAAATATTACATTTGATCTATAACACCTAGCTCACTTGGATTTTGTGAGGACCAACTGAGATCAGGTAAAAAGGAAATCAGAAAAACAGCAAAGAAAAATTCAAATTCTGGTTAAGCAATAGCCTCACAGTATACCCAATGAGGAAAAAACAGGAGGAGAGTGCCTCTGTTTGAAATGGGCAAGCCTGGATCTGATAGTATCTTGCCTTGCTCAGCTCGTCTTTAGAAGGGAATACCTTTTAAACAAGTAAACTATAAAGCCAAAACACCACAAGTACCAAATCACATGGGCCAAGGTATGAGCCTTGTTCTGGAAAGATAGAGATGCTAGCCTGGCCAGAGGCAGAGGAAATAGATCACCTTCCAGGCTTCAGATTGTTTGGTTTAATAGCAGATATTACCAGATATATAGAGATCATATTAAAAGATTTAATCAAGGAAATGCACAATCAAAAAAGAAATTAGGCTGGTCACATGGCAAGAGAGCTAACCAATGAACAACTTGTGTGTTCCATTGTGTGTTCCCAATGTCAAAAGAAGCCCACCCCCCTCCCCCCCAGCACACTGAGTAGACTCCCTTTAGCAAACATACAGGAAGACTGACAAGAATCAGTAAGTCTGTCAATAAGCATTTATTAAGTTCTCTGTATGTGCCTAGCACTGTGCTTCCAAGACTAGAAAGGTAGAAAGGGACCATATTGTGAAGAGTTGTAAAAGCTAGACAGAAGCATTTTGATCCTAAAAGCACCATGGAGACACTTGAGTAAAAGGGGAGTCTTGATACGACAAGCATGGACGGGTTGCCATCTACAAGGGTCAATCAAGAGACCACATGCTATGTTCCAGGTACCATGCTAGCCGCTGGGAATACAAAGACAAAAATCAAGCAGTCTCTTCCCTCAAGGGCCTTCTATCAACATGTACATATATGTATGTATATATTATACATAAGTAAATACAAGGGAATTTGAGGGAAAGGCACTTAACTAGCAGTTTGAGAGATTAGTGAAGGCCTCATGTAGTAGATGGTGTTGGAATTACATCTTGAAAGAAGCTAGATAATTATATATCTTTTTAAAAACTTCTCAATTCAACATGTACTATAATAAAATGAGCATTTCCAAATACAAAGTATAAGAGAAAAAGATTACGTGTAAAGCTGCACATCTCTATTTCATACAGCTTTTCTTATTAAGTATGTAATAAATTCAACTTGTAACTTTCAAAGCTGTCCTACTTCTCTTTGTTTCCTTCAGGCCTTCCTTCTTTGTCTTTTGTGAATTCTCTTTTTAATGTTTCAAGGATATTTTTTTTGTTAGGCAGCTTTATCACAAATGTCTCCTCCCTCTTCTCACCTCCCTCCACCCCACTGGAGAAAAAAGGAAAAGAACAACCCTCATAACAAATAAATATAATCAGGCAAAACTAAATTCCCACATTGGTCTTTTTGTGTAGCTTTAGCCTATTCCCCCCTCTATAAGAAGGTGAGTAGAATGTTTCACCACCCCTCTTTTGGAATCACAGTTGATTGAATAGATCAGAGACCTTTTATTTCAGAGTCACTGCTGTTATTTCTATTGTTTTACTTTGTTATTGTTGAGTAGTTTTTCAGCTGCGTCTGACTCTTCATGACCCCATTTGGGGTTTTCTTGGCAGAGATACTGGAGTGGCTTGCCATTTTTTTCTCCATCTCATTTTACATATGAGGAAACTGAGGCAAACAGGGTGAAGTGACTTGCCAGTCAGTATGTGAGGCCAGATTTGAACTCAGGAAGATGAATCTGCCTGACTCCAGGGTCGGCACTCCATCCACTGTGCCACCTAGCTGTCCCGCTGTTTTACTTTACAATGTGGTTATATTACATCAATTGTTCTCTTACTTCTGTTAGCTACATTCAACTTCAGTTCAGAGAACCTTTCCCAAGTTTCTCTGAAATTATCTCTTTCACCACATCTTATGGTATAACAATATTTTATTACATTCATATACCACAATTTGTTCAGCCTTTGTTCAATTGATAGGCATCCCCTTAGTTTCCAGTTGTCACTACAAAAAGAACTGCTATACACACACACACACACACACACACACACACACACACAAGTTTTTTCCTCTTTCTTTGATCTCTTTTGAGTATAGGCCTAGTGGAGACATTGCTGAGTCAATGTGTATGCACATTTTGAGGGTGTAGTTCCAAATTACTCTCCAGAATGGCTGGACCAATTCACAATTCTGCCAACAGTTGGGCATAAATATGCCTGCTTTCCCACAGCCCCTGTAATAGTTGCCATTTTTTATTTTTCTTTTTTGGTCATCCTTGACAATCTGATGGGTGTGAAGTAGAACCTAGGAGGTGTTTTAATTGACATTTCTCTAAATATTAGCTTTGGGCATATTTTTATGTTTGTTGGTAGCTGTAGGAGGTGGAGATGAGAAGGAAGTGCTTTACAGGCATGTAAGGAAGCCTGGGCAAAGCCACAGATGTTGAAGATGGAGTGTTATCGGTGAGGAACAGCAAAAAGGTCAGTTTGACTGAACTCAACATATAGAGCGTGAGGGGGAGTAACATAATAAAACTGGAAAGGGAGGCTGAAGACAAAGTGGGAAGGTCTTTAAGGGCTAAATAGAAGAGTCTGCATTTAATCCTAGAGGCAATAGGGAGCCACTGGAGCTTAATGAGGTGGAGAATGGCATGGCCAAACCCGTGCTTGATCAGTTTCTCTTTGGAAGCTATGTGGAGAATGGATTGGAGAAGGAACAATAGAAGGACCCATTAGGAGGTTATTTCAGTAGTTCTACAAGAAGTGATTGGTGCTAGATGTGGGTGCTGGTTGTATAAGTGAAGAGAAGGGGACAAATATGAGAAGTGTTATGGAGGTGGAGTCAACAAGACTTGGCAACTTAATGGATACATGGGGTAAGGGAAAGTGATGATCCAGTTATGACACTGGCATGGTAAATCTCAGTGACCGCAATGATGTCTTTTGACAGAAATAAGGAAGTTAAGAAAAGAAGTGGGGAGGGGATCATATTTTGGACATGTTGAAATTGAGATGTCTATAGGAGGATTCAAAATGCCCAACAGGCAGTTGTGGTCTATGACTAGAACTCCAGAGAGAGGCCAAGGTTGGAGATAGATAGATAGATATATGGAGATATCTATCTATCTATCTATCTATCTATCTATATAGATATATATAGATATAGATATAGATATAGATATAGATATAGATAATATAGATATAGATATAGATATAGATATAGATATAGATATAGATATAGATATAGATATAGATATATATAGATAACATATACATATACATATAGATATAGATATATATACATATAGATATAGATATAGATACATATATATCTATATATATATGGAACTCATTTCTATAGAAATAGTAATCTTTGGGTGAAATAGTCATATCAGTGACAGCACAGATCTATTTGAATATTGCCAGAAAATTGTCACTAACTATAGGTGTCTCCCAAGGGTCTGCCCTGGGCCTTCTCTTCTCAGTCTAGTAATCACATCAGGTCACATGGATTAAGTTATCATTTCAGTGCAGATGATTCTTAGATTCTCTATTTATCCAGCCCTGATCTCTCTCCTGCCCTGCACCTGTGCATCTCAAACTGGATGTCTTATAGATATCTTAAACTCAATACATCCAAAACAGAACTCATATTTTCCCCAAAACTCTTCCCCTCTTCCTAACTTCCCTATTACTTTCATCACCATTCGCCCAGTCTCCCAGACTTACAACCTAGGCATTGCCCTTGACCCCTCACTCACATTCAACTCACATATCCAACCTGTTGTCTTATCACTCAACTTACACATCCAATCCAAGTCTTAGCATTTCTACCTTCACAGCATGTCTCATATACGTCCCCTTATTTCTATTCTTACAGCTGCCACCCTGATGCAGGCCCTTGTCACCTCATACCTGAACTATTGCAATACCTTGCTGACTTGGTATCCTTGCCTCAATTCTTTCTTACTTCAGTCTATCCTCCACTCAGCTGCCAAAGTGATTTTTTTCCTAAAGCCTAGGTCTGAACCTTATCACTCCTTTACTCAATAAATTCCAGTGACGCTATATTATTTCTAGGATCAGATCTAAAATCATATGTTTGGCTTCTAAAGCCCTTCATTTCCTAGCCTCATTCTACCTTTCCAATCTTCTTATTTACTTCCTTCTAGAGTCCAACACATTGACCATCTTGCTGTTCCTCAAACACAATATTCCATCTCCCAAATCTGTGCCTTTTCATTGGCTATCCTTCATGCCTAGAATACTGCCCCATGTCATCTCTACCTCCTGATTCCATGGCTTCCTTCAAGACTCAGTCCAAGCCTTTATACCACTCCTCCTATAATTACTAGTGCCTTTCCTCCAAGATTACCTTGTACTTGCATTTATGTTCATAATCATTTGTATGTTGTCTCCCCCAATAGAATGTGAGCTCCTTGAGGATAGGTATTCTTTTTTAAAACCTTCTTTGTATTCCCAGGGCTTAGCAGAGTGTCTGACACATTGTAAGTATTTAATAGACCCTGGTTGGCTTATTGTTGGCTTTTCCTGATGGGTACTCATTAGTAATTTTTATAAATTTCACTAATTTGTTCTGTATCTTTGCTCACAAAATGATTTCCAAATGCGTATTTACCTGTCCAAGTCCTACTGATCTTTCAAGATCTAAACCAAGGCCTACTTCCTCCTATCCATTTCACTAAAGTTGACCTCCTGCTCCTCCAATATTTCATAACACTCTCTGAGCTGGATATAATGGTTCATTCTTATAATTCTTGTTACCAGGGAGGCTGAGGCTGGTTGATTTCTTAAGCTCAGTCATTCTGAGCCACAGTAGACTAAGCTGATTTGATGTTTGTATTAAGCTTGACATTAAAATGGTGAGCCCTTGAGAATGGATGATGGGGAAAAGTAAGGGGAGGGTTACATTTCCTAAGGAGGAACAAACCATCCCCAGTAAGGAAGTAGAGAAACTAGAAGCTCCCATGATGATCAAAGTGGGACTGAGTCCGTGAGGAGCCCCTGATATCCAGCCTGGTCAAGATAGGGAGACCTAATCTTTAAAAAAATAGAATAAATAAGATAAAATAAAAACTCAGAAACACACTCTTAATTGCTCACTTGACTTTAAACATATGTTACCTGATATTCTGTATGTAAAAGCCCTGCTGTGAATTTCTCTATTTTTTGTGAGGATATATACTCTTGATATCTACCCAATTCTTCAATGCTGTAGCACATTCCTTTATTTTATGGTATAATGGGGAAGAATGCAGGATTTGGAGTCAAAGAATTTAATGTCTGAATCCTGGCCCTTCCTTTAATTACCTATAAGATTTTGGGCAAATCACAAGCTGCCAGAGACTCAATTTCCTTTAAACTAAGGGTATGGAGGGGGGCAGAGCCAAAATGGCAGAGTGAAAGCAGT
Source organism: Phascolarctos cinereus (assembly GCF_003287225.1). Lineage (NCBI taxonomy): Eukaryota > Metazoa > Chordata > Mammalia > Diprotodontia > Phascolarctidae > Phascolarctos > Phascolarctos cinereus. Next base: position 62,043,994 of record NW_027555736.1, on the reverse strand, counting down.
GATTTGCTTGAGCTCTCCCCCAAATCCCTCCAAATACCTGTAAAAATGGCTCTAAACAAATTCTAAAGCAGCAGAACCCACAAAAAAACAGATTGAAACAAATTTACATCCCAAGACAACCTGGATGGTTGATTGGAAAGATATATCACAACAGGCTGGAAGAAGAGCGCAGTTTGGTGTGGGCACACAGGCCTCAGCTAACCTGGAGTAGGCCTCAGAGGACTGAATCGCAGGCAGCTGTGGCAGTTTCCAGACTTCTCATCCCACGACCGCCAAAGACAACTTAGAAAGTCAGTGGGAAAAGTCTGTTTCTGTGGTGAGAGAGAAGCTATGTCTCAGCCCCATTCCCCAAGCTCAGCCCGAGATGGAGGCTGCCTCCTGAGCTTCCAGCCCACAGACTGAGAGGGGGAATCTTGTGGCTGATCTGGGGAGGATTGCAGGGATCTCTTTGCCAGTGCTGAAGCAGGAATCTTTACTTTGCCCGTACTTGGATCTGGGTCACAGTTCTGAGGGGCGGTCCTGGGGAGAGGAGGTCAGCTGGTATGATAGAGCTTGTAGTGTCAGTGGAGAGGAAACACCTTGCCCCTTATCATACCACCTTGGAAGAACCGAAAATTTACAGGTCCCTACAAGTAGCTCTGAAAACAGCTGTACAAACCCCCAAAGCTTGGGACAGTACATTCTCCATATTGGAAGCAGACCTCTACCTTAATAAAGAGTTTATAACTCAAATAATTGGCTGGGATCATGAGCAAAACTCGCAAGAAGTGTCAGACCATAGAATCTTTTTTTGGTAACAAAGAAGATCAAAATATACAACCAGAAGAAGACAACAAAGTCAAAGCTCCTACATCCAAAGCCTGCAAGAAAAATATGAATCAGTCCCAGACCTTGGAAGAACTCAAAAGGGACCTTGAGAAGCAAGTAAGAGAAGCAGAGGAAAAACTGGGAAGAGAAATGAGAGTGATGCAAGAAAACCATGAAAAACAAGTCAACACCTTGCTAAAGGAGACCCAACAAAATACTGAAGAAAATAACACCTTAAAAAATAGCTTAACCCAAATGGCAAAAGAGGTCCAAAAAGCCAATGAGGAGAAGAATGCCCTAAAAAGGAAAAATTGGCCAAATGGAAAAGGAAGTCCAAAAGCTTACTGAAGAAAATACTTCCTTAACAATTAGAATGGAGCAATTGGAAGCTAGTGACAATTTGAGAAATAAAGGCACTGTAACACTAATCTAAAAGAAAAAAAATAGAAGAGAATGTGAAATATCTCATTGGGAAAACAACTGACCTGGAAAATAGATCCAGGAGAGAGAACTTAAAAATTATTGTACTATCTGAAAGCCATGACCAAAAAAGAGCCTAGACATCATCTTTCAAGAAATTATCAAGGAAAATTATCAAGAACCAGAGGGCAAAATAGAAATTGAAAGAATCCACAAATCTCCTGAAAGAGATCCCCAAAGGAAAACTCCTAGGAATATTGTATCCAAATTCCTGAGTTCCCAGGTCAAGGAGAAACTATTACAAGCAGCCAGAAAGAAAAAATGGTCATTCAGTGAAATAGAGGACTTTCAAGCATTCTTGATGAAAAGACCAGAGCTAAATAAAAAATGTGACTTTCAAATACAAGACTCAAGTGGAACATGAAGAGGTAAACAGGAAAGAGAAATCGTAAGAGACTTATTAAGATTGAATTGTTTACATTCCTGCATGGAAAGATGATATTTATAACTCATGAGACCTTTGTCAGTATTAGGGTAGTTGGAGGGAAAAAAATTATATGTATGTATGTAGATAGATAGATAGATAGAGGGCACAGGGTGAGTTGAAGATGAAGGGGTCATATCTGAAGAATAAAATTAAGGGGTGAGAGAGGATTATACTGAGAGAAGGAGAAAGGGAGAGGTAGAACGGGATAAATTATCTCACAAAAATAAAAAGAAAAGGCTCTTACAGTGGAGGGGAAACAGGGGAAGGAGAGAGGGAATGAGTCAATCTTATTCTCATAGGATTTGGCTTCAGGAGAGAATAACATACACACTCAATTGGGTATGGAAATTTGTCTTGCCCTACAGGAAAATAGGGGGAAAGGGGGACAAGAGAGAAGGGGAAAGATAGAGAGGAGGGCAGATTGAGAAAAGGGGTGATCAGAAGCAAACACTTCTGAGGAGGGACAGGGTCAAAAGAAAGAATAGAATAAATGGGGGGTGGGATAGGATTAAGGGAAATAGAGTCAGTTTTTCACGTCATGGCTACTTCAGAAGTGTTTTGAATAACTGCACATGTATAACCTATATTGATTTGCTTGCCTTTTCAATGAGGGTGGGTGGAAAGGGAGGAAGGGAGAAAATTTGGAACCCAAAGTTTTAAAAACACATGTTTAAAAAATGTTTTTACATGCAACTGGGAAATAAGAAATACAGGAAATGGGGTACAGAAATCTATCCTGCCCTACAGGAAAATAAAAGAGGAAGGGGATAAGAGAAGCGGGGGAGAGATGGAAGGGAGGGCAGACTAGGGGGGGATATTCAGAATGCATGCCATCTTGGAGTGGAGGGAGGGGCGAGATGGGCTGAAAATCTGGGACTCAAAATCTTGTGGAAGTGAATGTTGAAAACTAAAAATAAATTGTAAAAATGGAAGAACTAATAAGCAGAAAAAAAATAAGGGTATTTAGATGACCTCTGAGGCCCCTCTTAGCTCTAACCCTATGATAGTATGATCTTAAGGGACTTAGAGGTCACCTAGCCCATCAGCACAACTTCTCTTCATTTTATAGTTGAGAAAGCTAAATTTCAGAAATGAGAATGCCGGGCAAGTTGGCGTGTGCCATCCATGGCACAACTAGGTTTGGATGCCATGGCCACTGACTCCAAATCCAATGACTGTTTCAAAGAATAGCCATAAGCATGGCCTGTAATCATGTACCAGAAAAAAATAATTGACCCAAATGGGAATGGGCTCTATTCCTTTGGCCTTACTCATGCTATGCTCTAACCAACAGTTTGGGGAGAGAGAGGGTGTGATAATCAGTGGCTCAATATGAAAAAAGTAAGATTTGCCCTAGTGCTGTGTGGACAAGTGTTTGATACAGCAGGATTTTGCATCTTATTTGATTTTAAGTAGAATATAAATGCTAAAATAAGCAGATCTACAAACAGAATCAACGTTATACACCCAAAGGCCACCTATTGGCCTATCTGAGTAACAACAAAAGAGTCCTCCTGACCCATGTCTTATTAAGTATGAGTTAAACTAGATGACACTGAAGTCTTCCTCAGATCTTATAATCTCTGAGTCCTTGATTCTGTGACTCAGAATCTCCCCTAATAGTACTCTGGCAGGTACCAAAGATAACTTTGACCAACTTAACGATTTTACAAAAAGGGAGAGAAAGCATTATGTCCATAAAGGTTTCCTGTGGGAATGTTTGTGGACATGCACTAAGCTGTGTCTATTATATCAGAGAAATAAAAAGGTGGAAGAAATGGATGTGAAAATAAGAACCAAGAAATTAAACTCGGGGGGGGGGAACGTCTAATCCATCTCTCATTGGTAAAAATAATCTGAAGCTTTGTTAGCTCCTAGGTGAGAGAAACCTGGAAAGCAGTAATGCTAGATGACAGGGTGATAGCAGAGAGAACGTTAGATGCATCTGTAGCACATGCCTTAGCCAAAGCACTCAGGCTATTCTGAGCTGTGGCCCAACCTACATGGGTTTGAGTTACAAAAGAGTCAGGAGATAGCCACTCAGTGGGGTAAGGAGGGCTGAAACACTGTACCACCTTTGACGCATCTCTGAGGCAAGAGAACAGAGCTACACTGGAGGGAGTCCAAAAAAGGAACGATTAGGGAAATAAAAGGATTCATTCAGGAGGCAGAAGCAAAGACATTGGATATACAGAGCTCAACAAAACAAGGGGAGGATGGGGGTGTGGGGGTGGGGTGGGGAGTTGGGAGGAGGCACAACAGAGTGACTGGAAAAATGCAATTCAGCTCTAGTAGTAATAATATCTCACATTTATGGAACATTTTAAGGCTTACAAAGTTCTGTGAAGATCTGTTACTATTCCCACTTTACTGATGGGAGAGCTGAGACTCAGGAAGGTTGAGTCACCAGCCTGAAAATTTTCTCTCCAATGTTACCAGTGATCTCTTAATTGTGAACTCCAATGACCTTTCCCCAGAGACCTTTGGCCTCTCTGTAGCTATGGACTCTGTTGACTACTCTCTAGTCCTGTAAACTCTTTCTTCCTTTAGCTTCCAAGACACACTTACTCCCTACTGGTTTTCCTCCTGACACTCCTAAGATTCTTCTTTGCTTAGTAGTGGTAGCAGCAGCAGCAGCAGCATAATATAACAACCAGTTGGAGCAGTGGATAGAGTGCTGGGCCTGGGGTCAGGAAGACCAGAATTCAAATCCAGCCTCAGATACTTAACAGTTTTATGACCCTAGGCAAGTCACTTAATCGCTATCTGCCTCAGTTTCCACAGATGTAAAATTAGGACAATCATAGTATCTACACCAGGGTTATCATGAGGACCAAAACGACACAATATTTGTAGAGCACTTAGCACGGTGCCTGGAATATAATTGGTGCTTAATAAATGCTTTTTTTCCCCCTTCCCCTGAATCATCATAAATTTTCCACCCACTAAGAGTGGGTTTATCTCCAGGGCTAGGGTCTCCTCTTCTGCTTATATTCTCTCTTTCTCTTTCTCTCTCTCTCTCTCTCTCTCTCTCTCTCTCTCTCTCTCTCTCTCTCTCTCTCTCTCTTTCTCTCTCCCTGTCTCTGTCTCCGTCTCTCTCTTTGCTTCTGTCTGTCTATCTTTGTGTATGTCTCTACCTCTATTTTTCTGTGTCTTTTTTTCTATCTCTTTGTCTCTGTCTCTGTCTCTCTGTGTCTCTGTCTCTCTTTTTCTCTCTCTCTCTTTCTCTCATCTCATCGTCTCATCATCTCCCATAGATTAGATTCAACCATCACCCCTATATCGATGACTTCCAAATCTCTTCCTGACCTCATGCCCCAGCACTATCTCCAGCATCGGCTAGACCAGATGCCACTGGGGACAAGACCCCTCAATTGCCTCCGGGTTACCTGTGGTCCTGTGCCAGAGGCATCTCCAGTAGTGACCTACCACAGGAATAGGACCACCTTCATTTCCCCTCCCCTTTAGGCCCTTCTCCAGCACCGATAAGGAAGAATGCACCACCTCCTGTTCTCCCACTCCTGACTGCTGTGAGGAAGGACTCTTAAAGTGTTACAAGAAACAACATCATCACCTGCCACGAGACTGGACCTTGAGGGAGACATCAGTCTAATCGATGACCTCCTCTCTAAGCACTGTTACTCCTGTGGATTCATTCCTCAGTGGTGAGCACTCTTCCAATCTCAGTGATTCTAAATCTCCATCCGCCTGTTTCCTTGCTTCCATCCTCCTCCACCCGATCCCCCTCCCAAAGCCCCCACTCCAAATCTGAGCAACTCTTCCACTGTGCCCTCAGTAATTCCTGCTCCATAATTAAATTTTCTTTCATCTAAGGCTCTTCCTTCTCATTTCTGCCATAGTACTATCACTCTCTGAGACCTGGCTCATTACTGATGATACCCCTTTCCTTGCTACCCTTTTAAGGACTGGCTATATTATCTTTTGTATCCGTAACTCTGCGGTCTTGATAGAGGAGGGAGAATGCTCCTTACTCTTCACTGCCACTTCAGGACTCTAGCTCAACTGCCATCATTTAGCTAGAACTTCTCCTTTAAGGTTCATACTATCCAAATTTATCACTCGATCCAGATTCTGGTGGCACTTACCTACTAATGCCTCCAGGGCATTCTTCATCCCTCCTCAATGAAGTCAGTCCCTGGCTCACAATCCTTCTCACCTCTCTAATCCTGCCCTCATGCTAGGGGGCTTCCTGTACACTGATTCTCTCCATAATACCTTAACTTCCTAGTCACTCAATTTACCCAGTTCCCATGACCTACTCCTCGAGTCCACCTCGGCCACACACAGAGAATTTGACACTGTTAATTTTGTCTTTAACCATGTGTTCCACTTCAATGTTCACAAACTATAGTATCCCCTTATCTGACCATGATCTATCATTCAACCTTTCTTTATGCCTCACCACTCTGAAGCCTGTTCTTTGATCTTTACTGTGACCTTCATTCCTTCCACATTTCAATATTTTTCCAGGTCATCACTCTCCTCCCTGCCTCAAGCCTCCCCCCACTCTAATCCATCCTTCTGCAATGAAGCTGCCAGAGTGATTTTTCTAAAGTACAGGTCTGACCATGTCTTCTCATTATTCAATAAACTCCAGTGGTTCCCTATTATATCTACTATGAAATGTAAAGTTTGGCCTTTCAAGGTCTTCATAATATCACCCTTTCAGACCTTTACTTTTCTGTCCTCTACCCACTCTATGATCCAGCTATGTTGGTTGACCTATTTGCTATTTCTCAAACAGAACATTCTGTCTCCCATCCCTGTGCCTTTTCACTGGCTGTCCTCTATGTCTTTCTCTCCCATCTCACCCATGTCTCTTAGTTTCCCTAGATTCTTTCACTACTCAGCTCAAGCATTACCTTTTTGCCAAAGGCATTTCAGAGTGTCCCCCCACCCTGCCCCGATTATTACTGCCGACCTCTCTCAGATTACCTTCCATTTTTCAGTATGACTTGTACATACCTAGTTATTTAAATGTTAACTCCCCTTTTAGAATAAGGGTGTCTTGAGAGTAGGGACGGCTTTTTATCTTTCTTTGTATCCTCAGGACTTAGCAGTGCCTGGCACATAATAAGCACTCGTAAAAGTTTACTGACTTGACCAAGTAGCCCATTGCCTGCTGAACATCCACACTTGGATGTTTCATTGGCATCCAGTGGGATACAGTGGAAAGATTATTGGCTCTGGAATCAGAGGACCTCGGTTCAATTTCTGGATGTGACATTTATTCCTTCCATGACCCAAGTCAATATATTTAATATCTCTGAGCCTCATTTTTCTCACTTTTTAAAGTGGACTAAACAATCTGCAAGGTCTTGTTCAGTTCTAAATATAACCTATGATATGAAACTCAATGTGACCAGCCCAAAACTGCTCTTTTTTCTGTGGAGAACACTGCCATCCTTATATCCACCTGGATTCTCACTTAGAATCATCCCTGACTTTCTCCTTTTCCCTTATGCTCATGTCCAATCAATCATCAAGACTTCCCAATTCTACCTCGAAATCTCTTGTAACTGTCTCCCTGTCCCATTTACCCATACTCTACTTCAGGCCTTCATCACTCGTCACCTAAATTATTTGAGCAGTCACCTAATTAATCTCAATACTTTCAGACTGTTTGCTCTCCACTCCAAGATCTATACAACTGACAAATGTTGCTAACACAAGACTCATCATGTTACTTCCTGCTCAGAACTCTGCAGTGTTTTCCTATTACCTCTAGGCAGTGGTGTGCTGGAAAATGTTTAACAACCAGCTTTCTGGGAAATACACACACGTATATACATGTATGTTTATATGTATACATATATGTATGTGTGAGACACACTTTTAAGTCTTATCTGCATTTTTAACATTTTCTCCTCTTTCTTAAGTCTAGACAATCAACAAAACAATAAACCAAGCCCTGGTTTATAGCATTTACCAATTTCCACTAAACATTTAACAATCCACTCTCTAGAACCAGTTTGAGCTGGCTCCAGCATCCACCTGTCTCTAAAATAAAATGCAAAAGAATCAAAACCCCTCTATAATCTGTCTCCAGTCACTTTATAGACCTGGATACTATATCCTTTCACCCATCTTCTGTTTCAACCAAACTGACTTAACCACCAATGCCAGGACTTGACATTCCATTTCCTGTCACCACGACTTTGCACAGCTGTCCCCCATGGCAGAAGTGAACGCCCTCCTTACCTACACTTTTAGAACCATAGATTTAGAGCTGCAAGTCACCTCAAAGGTCATGTATGTCCCACCCCATCATTCTAAAGATAAGGAAACTGGGACTCTGAGAAATTAAATGACATTCCTAAGATCACATTGGCTGAGTTTTAATACTAAGACTTCTGAGTCCAAAGCCAGCGCTCTTTACACTTCCATCTGTCCTATCAGTCCTAGATATGTGTACTAAAGTTAAAAATCCCATGGGCTACTCATCTCCATGTTTCTAAATATTTATACAAACACTTGATTAAGTACCTCATCAGTGTCTAACACTGATCTCAGATCATAGAAGATTCAAGGGCTGCAGGATATGCCCTTCAATGTCAAAGAGTTTCCAGTTCCATTGGAGAGACAAGAGCACAATATGGATGATTAGCAAGAACCCCAATTCCTACTGCAACAGGCTTAGAAAAGAGAGCTCAGTGAGACACAGGAGGGTGAGACATGATGAAATGGTTGGCAGGTGGGGAGGTAGCAAACACTAGAATGAATGCTATTAAAATTAGGAAGGTTTAAATTAAGCTTAATTGCCAAAATTAGCTGGCTTAGATAAGTATTCTTAAGAGAAACAGTTGAAAACCTGGGATCAAACCCAGAAAGTGTGGGAATAATCATCCTTATATAGACCAGAGGTGCCAGAAAATGAGCTCTCTATTCTCAGCCTTTTTTTTTTCTAACTCACAGATACATGTTTTTAACAATCCTGAGATGCTGGGCAGAAGCCATCAATCTATTAAACCATATGCTGCTGAAATGTTCTTTCTAACTAGCCATCCTCCCCTTCTCCTCGACCTAACCCAAGAAGCCCATATATTTGGCGAGGGCAGGTCATTTTAAGGTCATGCACAACAGGCCAAGGGACTGTTTTATTTCATTTTTGCCTTTGCATCTTTAAAACCTAGCACCAAAGCCCACTACGTAGTAGGCATTTGGTAAATGCTTGTTGATTGGTTCGTCGAAGAAGACTGAAACAGGCTTTCTATCTCTTAAAAAGTGGGATTTGAATTAAAATTTTATAAGCAAATGTCACAGAGTGTGGGTGGGACAAGGGGATTCATCGAATCAAGTTTATGTTTGTTTGGAAAAAGAAGATATTGAAGGCGGTATGTGATATCATTTGCCTGAAGATGTCTGAGAAGTAATGGGGAAGTAAAGCAAAATATTGGCTGAAGAAGGTAAAATTCTGCATCCCTTGATGCTATTATTTGAACAGGAGAGTTACAATATGTAATATGTGACAAGATAAAAACGGTCATCTTTGCAAAATGGAAGAGATGGTTATGCACTTAGAGGTTAACCCTTCAGGGACACTCCATTTCAACAGTTTGGGTTCCCCTTCTACTGACACAAACCATAACCCCTCTACAACTCACCTGGCACTTTTGGAGAATAGTTGTGGCTCACAACTTTGTCGGTTTCTAGCCTACCCAAACCTTTTTAAACTTAGCTAGGCTGGTGCAGCTAGGTGGGACAGTGAATAGAGTACCAAGTCTGAAGTCAAAAAGGCTCATCTTCCTGAGCTCAAATCTGGCCTCAGATACTTACTAGCTGTGTGACTCTGGGCAAGTCACTTAAACCTATTTGCCTCAGTTTCCTCTTCTGTAAAATAAGCTGGAGAAGGAAATGGCAAACTACTCCAGTATCTTTGCCAAGAAAACCCCAAATGGGATAACAGAGCTGAACAACAACAAGAAGGCTGGTGCCACCCTCAAATACACCACTCATTCCCAGATTGGAAGTTTTTCTAGCCCAGTATGACCTCCTACAGCTTATACTCTTGTAGGGTAGCCCTTCAAGACGCCAGAATCACCCTCTCCCCATACATTACTGAGGCATCAGATAAAGACAGATGGTCTTCTACAAAGGGTCCTATATAATATGCTCACGTTCCTAAACCAAAACTCTGCTCTTCAGGAAAAGAACATCTGTTTACTCAAATCCACAACTAAATGGAAACTTGATAGGAAAATGTATGCAAAGAAATAGGAAGATCTGGGCTTTGCTGATGTCTTAGGACCTTTTGCTAATGGTCATGAGATGCAGAAAGCCTAAGACTGTTTCCCTGAGTAAATGTGACAGAACCAATTAGCTGCGTTTTCATATATGCTCCTTTGGACACTGCTTTCTAGTCAATGAGTTCCAGGACAACTGGGCAGTAGTCCTTGCTTTCTTTTATAACTACAAAAAGTTTAAAGTCAAATTGAGTGACAGATTCCTCTAGGCAAAGCTGGAGGTAAATTTATTCTTCAGGCTGTTATAGAATCACCAATGTCACCAGTTCAGTTGATTAGGGAATTTAAGAATATTGGCTTCTTTCCAAGATACCATCCCTTTCAAATGAAGACGGGGCAGTTAGGTGGCACAGCACCAGGCTGGGAGTCAAGAAGAATCATCTTCCTGATTTCAAATCTGGCCTCAGAGACTCAGTTGCTGTATCCTGGTAAGTCCTGGGTAAGTCACTTCATCCTGTTTGCCTCAGTTTCCTCTTCTAGAAGGAAATGGCAAATGTCCCCAATATCTTTGCCAAGAAAATCCAAAGTAGGGTCACAAAGAGTTGGATACAATGAAATGACATAAGAACAAGCAAACAAAAAGAAGACAAGAGGAGCCTCGGAGCCAGAATTGCAGATTAGAGACGAATTCAGCCGCTTTTGAAATAGTCCTGGATTTAAAGAATTTTTCATATGACTACAGATAGCTTTAATTTCTTCCCCTGAAAACTGCCTAGTCATATCCTTTGACCATTTATCAATTGAGGAATTACTTGTATTCTCACAAATTCTACTCAGGGAGTCCTGGATTTAGAGTCTGAAAACCTGCATCTGCATCCCTGCTATGCTATTTACACTGTGACCTTGGGCAAGTCACTTCCATTCTGGCCTCAGTTTCCTCAACTACAAAATAAGAAGGTTGGACTAGATGACCTTTAATGTCTCTTCCAGCTCTAGATCTCTGACACTGTGTAAACTATTACCCTTGCAGCTCTAAATCCTTGACCCAACAATTATCTGATCTAGCACCAGTGATGACTGACTCCCCTAGCAATCTGACCAGGTTAGGCCAGTTCTCCAGTTTCTTTCCAGCATCCTACCATTCTCAGACAAAAAACAAACCAGCAAGTCCCTGCACTAAGGGTCCTTGATCCCCCAGGAACACACAGACATGATATACTCTCCTGGGTAAGATCTAAACACGTAGATCTCACATGCCCACATAATCAAAAAGAGAGCAGGACCCATAGTACTACAAGTCAAGAATTTCCATACTCCTCCAGTCCTGACTAAGCTTCCTATTTGATACCAATGGGTTTCATGCTGTAATAACTTGTCTGAGGGAGTAGGTGAAAATGGCTAGAAGCAGATCGCCAGCAGAAGAATCTAAGAAGTTAGGCTCCTCTTCAGAGAATATCACTTGATCAAGAATACATCCCAGGTCCTCATACTTGCTTTGTCCCAGCAGGTTGACAATGTGGCCTCCACTGATCTTTCTTGTAGGGTAGGTGTGACTCACTGTGAAACAGTTACATGGTGGAGCAAGAACATGACTCCCTGTCCTCAGTTAAGAGATGCTCGTCCTGGAGAATGGTGCAAGGTCTAAGTCCCATACGGGCATGTTAGCTTCCATTTTGGCCACAGACGGCACTGTCCCTGAGCAGCCATTCCAAAATCTCACTGCTGTTATTCACCAGGGGAGAAAGAACAGATGTCTCAATGTAAACTTATGCCTTCCAGTAGAAGAATACATCAAAGGGTCTTCTCTTCTAACAAAGCATCAGTAATGTCATCTTCACATGCAAAGCACAGCATATAAAAAGATCATTGCCCCATTTCATAATGAGGAAATTGAGGTTGAGAGAGTGAAACTGACCTCCCTTGAGTGTCATAGCTAGTGAGGGGCAGAGCCAGGTCTTAGGCTTCCCAAGTCCGAGCATAGCACTCTTCCCATTACTGTCTCCCCAAAGAGAAACAGAAGTAAGGTGGTACCACCATGGACTTGGGAAGTGAAAATACTTATGTTGAGTGGTGCAAGCTGATCCTAGCCAGAGAAGATTCTAGGCAAGTGGCAGAAACAAAAAAATTCTAGGAAATATGCCATGTGCCCTTGAAATGACCTTTTCCTTGCTGGGAATGTTTTTGTCTCCTACCTCTGCCTAAGGAAATTCTTCCTTAAAGATTTCACTCCAATGGCTCATCTAAAGGATAAGACTTAGAAGAGTGATTTGACTTATTCCACTTATTCAAGAAGGCCAAACTAAGGGTTCTAGCATGAGTAGACATTGCAATAAGACAGATTTGGGTTCAACATAAGGGAAAAATTCCTAAAAACCAAAGCTATTTATAAACAGGATGGGCCTCCTCAGGAGGTAATGAGTTCCCCACCATTGAAGGCATGCAAACAGAGGCAGGATAAGAACTCATCAGAGATGTTAGAAAGGTGAGATTCTTTTTTTTTTTTACTTTTAGGCAATTGGGGTTAAGTGACTTGCCCAGGGTCACACAGCTAGTAAGTGTGTTTGGTTTGAGGCCGGATTTGAACTCAGATCCTCCCAACTTCAGGGCCGGTACTCTATCCACTGTGCCCTCTAGCTGCCCCAAAGGTGAGATTCTTATTCATTTTGTGGTTGAGTTAGATGGCCTCTGAGGTTGCATTCAACTGAGATTCTGTGACTATGATTTCCCCCCCCAAAAAAAATACATCATATCCAGGGAATATCTCACTCAGAGAAAACCAATTCACCATCTGTTTGCCTTTGGAAGAAGGAGGGAGTATGTGTGTTTGTGTGTGTGTGTGTGTGGTGTGTGTGTGTGTGTGCGTGAAAGAGAGAGAGAGAGAGAGAGAGAGAGAGAGAGAGAGAGAGAGAGAGAGAGAGAGAGAAGAAAGGAAGCACTGCATATAAAAGTCGCATCATATCCAGTTCTTGATGATTTAAAAAGTTCACCTCTACTCCATAGCACAGGCAGGGATTAAAGGTGTGAAGCCTTTGGTCCAGTTTTGGGTTCCATAACCTCTTCACTGTGGGCTCAAATAGGAAGAGTCCAGCCAAATTACTCCATGGATGGCAAGTTCCTGCCAGACATTAGTGGGGAAGCAAGGGTGGCTGACTCCATCAAGTACAGTCAGCCTGGGGTGAGAGCACCATTGATACTGACCTTCCCTGAACCTGGATGGAGGAGGAAGGGTGTGGTCTGAACAAAATCTTATAGATTTTTGCCTAGATTCCAGCTGCTCACATCCCCTCTCAGGGCATTAGTTTTATCATAATTGAATTTAGGCACTCTAGCTGCCTCTCCTGACAAGAAGTGACTAATGGAAGCTTTGCAATCTCCTCCCAAAGGAACCTGGGAAAAGGACAGACTTCCAGAGGGTCTGATGTATTGACCTCTTTGGGTCCCTTCCACTGCAGAACTCTGTGCTGTAACAACATCACACAGCCTCTGCTCCACAGCAGTGAGAACTAGACAGACTGAGCACCTTCTTGCCATAGTTATCTATCTGACTGCCTAATTCCCTCTCTTCCTCTATCCTTAGTTTCTCATATCTGGAGAGAAAATAAAAGAACAACCTCCTTCCCCTTCATAATAATGGCTGATATTTATATAGGACTTTAGTCAGAGTGCATTGCATGCATTATCTCATTAGAGACACATAACAATCCTCTTTCAATCATTTCAGTCATGTCTGATTCTTCCTGACCCCATTTGGGGTTTTCATGGCAAATTTACTGAAGGGGTTTGCCATTTCCTTCTCCAGTTCATTTTATAGATGAGGGAACTGAGGCAAACAGGGTGAAGTGACTTGCCCAGGGTCACACAGCTAGTTACTGTCTGAGGCCGGATTTGAACTCATGAAGAGGAGTCTTTCTGACTTCAGGCCACACACACTATCCATTACTCCACCCAGCTGCCCTAACAACCCCATGGAGGAGGTAAAACAGGTATTACTATTATTCCCATTTTACAGATAAGAAAACTGAAATACAGAGGAGATAGACCACTTGCCTATGGACACACAGCTCCTAAGTGTCAGAGATGGAATTTGAACCCAGGTTTCCCTGGTTCTAAATCCAGACTTCCATTCACTAGACATTACAGTATGATCTGGTGCTACCAGTCTGATGAGGCATGTACAATGGGTGTTATTACCCCTACTTTAAAGATGAGGAAACTGAATCAAAGAGAAATTAAGTGGTTCTACACCTGGTAAGTATCAGAGACAGGAGCTGAACTCAGATCTCCCTAACTCCAAATCCAAAATCCTACTATGCCATGTAACATGACAAACAAGGGGTCAACCCAAGACTTATCTTTAAGAAACCTGGTGTTGGGGCAAATAGAGCACCCAGCCCTGGAGTCTGGAGGACCTGGGTTCAAATTTGATTTCAGACACATGACACTAGCTGTGTGACCCTAGGCAAGTCACTTAACCCAATTACCTCACCAAAAAAAAAAAAAAAGAAACCTGGCTTTGGTTCCATGTCACTAATAGTTATGTGCAAGGCACTAACATCTCTGTGCTTCAGTTTCCTTATCTGTAAAATGGGGATAACAATCTTTCCACTACTTCTCCCCACTCCCACATCCCTCCTCCAGGCTATTATTAGAAAAACATGAGGAAAAAATGCATCTCAAAGCACCACAGAAATATGTTATTAAGAAGCGCCAGTGAGTGCACATAGCATACATCCTTCTTATTAGTATCTTAGCACCTCAAAGCAATTAGCAGAGAAGCCAACAGGGGTCACATCTTGCAGTTCTGCAAAGACTCCCACGCCCATCATCGTTTACTTGTGAACTCAGCAGGTTCAGAGCTGCCAGATCACAGCCTGTCAGTTAAATGGCTCCTTAGAGAGATCCGGCTTTTTTCCAGAGTCCCCAAAGATGGAGCGCATCTTGTAAGCACGCAGCTTGCCTATTTATCTCGCCACTTGTATCAAACCCCTCATTCCCCCGGGGGGTACTCTTTAGAAGCTACTCTCACACTAACTGCATTTCTCTTTCAAATCTGCTTCTCTCTCTGTACTGAAGACCCCTGATATTTAAAATTTCTTAATCTTTTTTTTGGTTTGTTTTTTTTAAAGAGTATATTCCGATAAAGCATCCTCCGTTCAGTTCTGAGGGGTCAGGCCTCCCCCTCCTACTTTCAGAGACCATTTAGGAGTGGCTTTACCTCTTAACTCCAATTTGTTACCCACTGGTAGGCATGCTGGAGGCAGGTCTTTGGACCCAAGGAGGAGGGTCAGTGCGCTTAAATGGAAGGCCCCCAACGATTCCGCTAAAGGTGCTATGGAAGCAAATTGTAGGAAACTGAAATGGGTGAGCTTTTCTGGACTATTCCTAGTCATCTTCAGGCATGCCCTTTGTGTTTTCACCATGAGTAGAATGGGGGGAGGAGGAGGAGAGAAAGGGAAGGGATTGCCAAGGGAAGAGCTGATATGTGTAGCACAATCTCCTAGGGGTGTTGTGAGGATTAAATGAGATGGGTTATATAAAGCACTTCGCAGAGAGTAAGGTATTACAAAAATGTCAGCCGTGATTATTATTATTGTTGTTGTTGTTGTTGTTGTTGTTACGTGAAGCCAGAGTTAGCTAGGAGGGTATTGGGCTCTGCTCCCCAGTTAACGTTTCAAAGTTAGCTCTGGCCAAGGAATGCCATACTGACCAGGCATTGGTGCACTCACCAGATTCAGGGCTGGATGAGCTATGGGGCTGAACTAGGAACAGAGGATCAGAGATTCACAGCTGGAAGAGTCCTCAGAGGCCAACTGGCCCAACCCACTTTTTTATATTTTATATTTATAGATAATAGAACTTCTTCGATCAGGAGAAGTTAAGTCACGTGCCCAAGGTCACACAGATGGTAAACAACAGAACCTGGATTCAAACTCAGGATGCCAATCCAGGACAGCACTATTTACTCGCACCCAAATGATTTCTCTTGTTATTCTCTTCAAAGGGGCAGGGAGAAGGGATACATTGGGAGATGTAGGTGATATAAAAATAAAAGATGTCAACCAAAATGTATTTGTTGTTGTTGCAAAAAACTAAGTATATTTCCCTTCATCCTATCCTACCCCCCATTTATTCTGTTCTCTCTTTTGACCCTGTCCCTCCTCAGAAGTGTTTGCTTTTTTTTTCCCATTAGGAGGGGTTTATTTTTTATTATTTATTTTAATTTTTTTAATTTTATTAATTTATTTTGATTTATCAACAACCACTTCCATATTCTTTTGAGCTGAAAATTTTTCTCCCCCTTCCTTGCCCCCCACCTCCCCAGCACAATTATAGGCTTTACATTTATATCAGAAGTGTTTGCTTTTGATTATCCCCTCCCCAATCTGCCCTCCCCTCTATCAACCCCCTGCTCTCTTCTCCCCTTCCCCCCTTATTTTCCTGTAGGGTAAGATAGATTTCCATACCCCATTGTGTATGTTATTCCCTCTTTAAGCTAAATCCTATGAGAATAAGATTCACTCATTCCCTCTCATCTTCCCCCATTTCCCCTCCATTGTAAAAGCCTTTTCTTGTCTCTTTCATGTGAGATAATTTATCCCATTCTACTTCTCCCTTTCTCCTTCTCCCAGTATAATCCTCTCACCCCTTAATTTTATTTTCTAAGTATCACCCCTTCATCTTCAACTCACCCTGTGCCCTCTATCTATCTATATATACACATATAATTTTTTCCCTCCCACTACCCTAATACTGAAAAAGGACTCATGAGTTATAAATACTATCTTTCCACATAGGAATGCAAACCTTTCAACCTTAACAAGTCTCTTATGATTTCTCTTTCCTGTTTACCTCTTCCATGTTTCACTTGAGTCTTGTATTTGAAAGTCAGATTTTATGTTCACCCCTGGTCTTTTCCTCAGGAATGCTTGAAAATCCCCCATTTCATTGAATGACCATTTTTCCCCTGAAGGATTATGCTCAGTTTTGCTGGATAGGTGATCCTTGGTTGTAGTCCTACCTCCTTTGCCCTCCGGAATATTATAATCCATGCCCTCCAGACCCTCAGTGTAGAAGCTGCTAAATCTTGTGTTACCCTGATTGTGTTTCCACAATGCATGAATTGTTACTTTGTGGCTGCTTGCAATGTTTTCTCCTTGACCTGGGAACTCTGGAATTTGGCTACAATATTCCTAGGAGTTTTCCTTTGGGGATCTCTTTCAGGAGGTGATTAGTGGATTCTTTCCATTTCTATTTTGCCCTCTGGTTCTAAAATATCAGGGCAGTTTTCCTTGATAATTTCTTGAAAGATGATGTCTAGGCTCTTTTTTTGATCATGGCTTCCAGATAGTCCAATAATTTTTAAGTTCTCTTTCCTGGATCTGTTTCCCATGTCAGTTGTTTTTCCAATGAGATATTTTTTTCATTCTTTTAGATTAGTATTACAGTGCCTTTATTTCTCAAATTGTCACTAGCTTCCAATTGCTCCATTCTAATTGTTAAGGAAGTATATATTTTCTTCAGTAAGCTTTTAAGCTTCCTTTTCCTTTTGGCCAATTTTGCTTTTTAAGGCATTCTTCTCCTCATTGGCTTTTTGAACCTCTTTTGCCATTTGGGTTAGGCTGTTTTTTAAGGTGTTATTTTCTTCAGTATTTGGGGGTCTCCTTTAGCATCACTCTCAGTTTTTGCTCTACTTCTCTTACTTGCTTCTCAAAATCCTTTTTGAGCTCTTCCATGGCCTGGGACAAATTCATCTTTTTCTTGGAGGCTCTGGATTTAAAAGCTTTTGCTTTGTTGTCTTCTTCTAGTTGTGTGTTTTGATCTTTCTTGTCACCAAAGTAAGATAATATAGTCTGACTCTTTTTGCACTACTTGCTCATAATCCCAGCCAATTACTTGAGTTATAAATTCTTTGTTAAGGTAGGGGTCTGTTTCCAGTGTGGAGAATGTACTGTCCCAAGCTTCAGGGTTTTGCGCAGCTGTTTTCAGAGATACTTCAAGGGACCTGAAAATTTTCAGTTCTTCCAAGGTGCTATGATCAAGGGCAAGGTGTTTACTCCTTTCCTGTCCTGTGCTCTGCTCTATGAGTGACCACAAGCACTCTTTTCTGTCTTGCAACTGTGAGGAGGATTTACTCTCCACATCCAGTACAAGCTCCCCCATGCCTCCACTACTCCTTGCTCCAGGACTGCCACCCAGAACTGTGACCCAGATCCAAGCATGGGCAAAGCAAGAGAATCCTGCACCAGCATAGGAGATCCCTGCAATCCCCTCTGTTCAGACACGCGATTTCCCCTCAGTCTGTGGATCAGAAGTTCAGGAGGCAGCCGCCACCACAGGGCTGAGCTTGAGGAATGGGGCTGAGACCCCTCGCTTCTCTCTCACCACAGAAACAGACTTTTCCCACTGACCTTCTAAGTTGTCTTTGGCGTTCGTGAGATGAGGAGTCTGGAAACCACCACAGCTGCCCACAATTCAGTCTTCTAGGGCCTGTTCCAGGTTTGCTGAGGCCTGCACATCCACACTGAACTACATTCCTCCCCCAGCCCAGCCTGATATCTTTTTTTGATCAACCATCCAGGTTGTCTTGGATTGGAAATTCGTTTCCCTTTGTCTTTTTGTGGGTTCTGCTGCTTTAGAATTTGTTTAGAGCCATTTTTATAGGTATTTGGAGGAGTTTGGGGGACAGCTCAAGCAAGTCACTGCTTTTATTCCACCATCTTGGCTCTGCCCCCCAAACAAAATGTATTTTTAAGAAAAGAAAGTAGATTGCAGAAATTTGGATTACTTGATTGAAGAAGACATGGTGTAAGTTTACCTTTTAATATTTGTATCAGTACTTCCAAATATCAGTGATGTCACTGATCTGAGCACTCCCTACCTACTCCATACTTTGGTAAGTTGTTTTAATGAGCCACTGTGGTCCAAACTTTTTAATAACTAGTAGTCGACCCTCTGATTATGAGCCTCCTTGGACGCTGGTTCTTGGAAAATAGACATACCATCCATTGCTGACCAATACTTAAAAGTCTTTCACCTTGGTAGTATAAGATAGTACTGAGCCCCACCATGACGAGCCACTGGAATAAGACTTAAGTGTGGAGATTTTTAATAATAATGTCTAGCTTCAATGAGAACCACTGAACTTCACTCTGGCTCATTGCTTCTCCCAGAGCTAATGACAAAGAGCTTAAATTGACAAATAGTCCTTCTGCTTTTACCACTTGTTCCTTTAATGTTCACCGGAATCTCTCCTTTGTCATTAGCCATTGGCTTCCACTACACCAATCTTGGCCTTGCCTTTGTCATTCAAAATCAAAGCTTTGACGCTATTGTCTCTCTTTGACAAATGCAGCACCATATTCATTGCCTCCATAAGAAAACACCACTGCTGTGATGATCAGCATCATGCGCTGGGAATCTGGTAGTAGCTATTTCAATTAACTAACTGGTGGTTGGTAAACTCCTTGACGGTAGATGGTGCCACTGTGTGCAGAGTGCCAGGCCTGGAGTTAGGGAGACCTGAGTTCAAATCCAGCTTCAGACACTGACTAGCTGTGTGACCCTGTACAAGTGATTTAATTTCTGTTTGCCTCAGTCTCCTCAACTGTAAGATAGAGATAACAGCAGCATCTACCTTCCAGGGTTGTTGTAAGGGTTAAATGAGATAATGCACAGTGCCTGGCATGTAGTAGGCACTTAATAATGCTTATTCCCTTCACCTTCTGTCTCCTTATTGGCAAGGACTATATCACTGTTGTATTTGTATTCCTAGCACCTAGCACAGTGCCTGGAATACAGTTATTTAATAAAGGCTTGTTCACTGCTCGATTGACTGATTGCAAAAGATGTAAAAATTTGCTTTTCACAAAGATCTGGCCAGATAGCTGGAAAGTCAGTGCCAAGCCTGATCCGTGCTTCACCATCCAGTGGACATGCATTCAGCAAGGCCTATCTGAGCCCCTCTGCCTTCAAACTCTCCATCAGCCCCCTCACATTCCCTAACTGGAAATGTAGAAAGCTCTGCCTGTTTCTCAGTCACCAACAACCACAATCCAACATCATGCAGTGTATTGCCACACTTCAAACTGGCTGAAGAGACACTTAAGAATTCCTTAGGGTCATTCTTAAATGTGAACCACAGAGTAAACAAATTCCACTAAGCTTTGCCCCAAAATGCTAGTGAAAAGGTTGTGCCTAATCTGCCCTTGAATGGCTGTCAGACACACAAGACCACAGGTTTGAAACTTCCACAATAGACTCTGCAGACTCCCATTGCACTAATGTGGCCTTTGGAACACCACAGATTGAAAAGAGAAAAAAAAAGATGAAGCCACAGATCACATTTGCTGGACACTGCAAGGAAGCATGGGAATACCATCATCCTGCATAAGCAACCACACACGTTTATAAAAACAAATGAACAAAAAACATTCTATCTGGGCAGGCAATAAAAATTACCAGGCTGAAGTAATCATATTCATCAGTAACCATATTCAAACAATCAAAAAGATTTTACATTAGGTTTCAAAGAATGAAACACACACACACACACACACACACACACACACACACACACACACACAAACACATTTTTCCCTCTCTGCCTCTGAGAAAACAGGATAGGTGAACAGAACCAAATTGCTTTTAATAGGAACTAGAGTTTCTATCCAGTCATTTGCATTGTGAAGATTAATTAAGAGTGGTTGGTTAAAAATAACTGGGGCAGTCATGACCAGTGAATTGCCAACATCAGCATTCTTCCTGTGAGCTCATTCATCATTGTTTTCACAATTATGACATTCCAGACAATTTCCATTTGCTATCCATGTCCAGTTTGATGGCAGCCCAATGGGAATTATGGTGCCATATCAAGTATTCTCTTGCTTGAGTGAGAGCCAACACTGCAGGCTACTTGAAGGAAGAAGCAAAGCCCAGTGGGCACAGGGATGTCAACTGATATCAACTAAAAAGATGGAGGAGAGGTGAAATGCTTAATGCAGCTTCCCAATGCTTAATGCTGACTCCAGTCAATTAGTCAGTTGACAAGTATTGTTGAGCTCAATACTCTGATAGGTGCTGACTCCTCAAGGAAATTTATCCCTTGAGAATAGGGAAAGAGCACCCACTGGATATAAAGTCCTATTTTAGACACTCTTGGGGCTTTTCAAAAGAAATAATAAGCACATTTTCATAGGATCATAGGTGTTACACTGAAATGAATGAATGAAAAAAGAACCTATTCAGATCGTACAATGTGCTAGGCACTATACTAAGTTTTGACATTACGAAACAAGAAAGTAAGGCAATCCCACCCTCAAGGAACTTTCATTCTAATAAGGGAAGGCAGCATAGAGTTGGAAAATGAGTTTAGGGGAAGGGAAACTCAAGACTCAACATAGCATAGAGATGGATATAAAGTGGCCTAAGCCTGAGACCAGGGTTAGGTAAGGTGAAAGTTCACCATGCAAAACCTAGAGCCATAGGGATTGGAGTCTGAGTTCTTGGCAGAAGAGGAAGAGCCCTGGGCTGCAGGTAGCATGATATGAAGATGAACAGAAGGACCTCAGAGGTCATCTCTTATACCTGAACAAGAATTTTTTCTAGGACATGTCCAACAAATGGTCCTTAAGTTTCTGCTTGAAGTTCTCCAATGAGGGAGAACCCACTCCTCCCCCAAGGGAGCCCATTGCACATTTGGATAGCTCTAGCTTCTTTTTCTTAAATGAAGACCACTTGCCTTTTTGCAACACAATTCTACTGCTTTTGCTCTCTGGGGACAAGAATATGTTTATTTGCTCTTCTATGAGATATCCAGACCTCCAAGTAATGAGGATCATAGAATGGATGGCTGGATGGATAGAAAATATGTTTCTTATGTATTTACTATGTATCTAGAGCTGGAAGGGACCTCAGAGGTCATATAGTACAATGCCTGCATCTTATGGACCAGGGATCACAGAAGATGACAGAAATTAAGTGACTTACCAAAGTCACACAGGTAGTTCCAGAGGTAGAATTTAAACCTGTCTTCCCATTCCAGAGACAGCACTCATTATAGCTTGCCTGTTCTGCTCTCCCAAAGTCTTCTTCTTCTTCAAGCTATACAATTTTAGCCCTTCAAACCATTCCCTATATGGCCTAAACTTGAAGCCCATTGCCACCGTGATAGCTTTCTTCCAGACATTCTCTAGCTAATCTGTGTATTCTCTAAAATGTGGTGTTTACAATCAATCAACAAGCAATTATTAAGCCATCAACATGTTTCCAGCACTGTGTGGCCAGAAGTGAATACATTAATCTAAGTTATATCCTTGGGGTCACATACTGGGGTCTTTGTCTCACCTGTTAGTCTTAAGTGACTAATTGTATCTACCTTAACTTGGTGAGACTTGCCCAATTAGCAGAAAAAAAATGCATCTTCAGTAAAGACTTCATTTTGGCATTTGGTCCTCTGATTTCACTGGCAAGGAAACACCCTCTACCACTGTACATTGGTAACTCTGCACCTCAGAGTGTTAGAAAATTGTCTGGGTCTGGATCATTAAGAAGGTAAATGACTTGTTCAGGGTCAGTTTGTGTGGAAAGTGAGATATGAACCTACCTTTTCCTGACTCCAAGATCAACTCTCTATCCACTTACAACACATTGTTTTCTATATGAAATTATAAGAAAGACTTTATAATTCTGGCAATAGTTTAATGGCTTTCTAAGTCAATCGAGGCCAGCCAAAGATCGCTTCCATTGCTCCAAATGGTCACCACAGTAGAACTGACTTTCTTGAAAAGATAGCTCTCAAAACCAGAGCAATTAATTTACAGATATTCATTATGGACCAACACCTTCTTCCATAATACTTAGCACAAGGGCTTCTCATATACAGATGGACTTACTATTACATCAGTCACATACTTCATCAGACAAAACTCACTATAGAAGGCCATCAAGGAACATATTTCAGTGACCTTTACTTATCCCTCCTTCATCCTTCTTATTTGCCATTATAAAGTATGGCCCCATTACAGTATAATTGCATATTTTCAGCCATTGAAAAAAGAGTCTAAAAGTAGACTCAACTAAAAGCAACTATTGAGTTCCTACAGATGATCACTAGTGTGCTACACAAAGTGGGAAATATAAACAAGGAAGGGAAAAAGAAAATTTTAAGTTTATTATGAAAAAAAGAGCCTCCTAATCATTAAAGTTGTCCCAAAATGGAGAGACTTGTTTCATGAAGTATTGAGTACCCCACCACTGGAGGTCTTTAATCAAAGCCTAGATGACCAGTTGTCAGAATTGTCAGAGAGGAAATTTCTCCTTGAGGACATGATTGAACTGGTTGACTTCTGCATTCTGATCCCAACTCTGATATTTTGTTATTGAAAGGACACAGACTCTGCCCTCAAGGTGCTTGCATTCTAATACAGGTTAGAAATGAAAAAAATAAGAATGACAGTATACTAAATTTTAAAACTCTTTGACAACAAAACAAAATAATAGTAGATTCTGATTATAAATTGTTAAGAGCACATAGACTGGTTATATTTCCTTGAATTGCTTCAAAGAATGTTCAAATTTGGAAGAAATTAAAAATAATACTCTTAGAATTTCTCCCCTTCAAAAATTCCTTCATGTTTTCATTTTAAATTGTGATGTTGCTCTTCCCATAAGTGGCCCTCAGATTATCTCTTGATATCAGCTGTACTCACTTGATAAAAAAAAAAAACTGCAAAATCATGCAAGTCAAAGACAACACCTGTGAAATTTTCCAAGTTATTAAGAATTTGTAAATCCAAGATGCCACTATTTGAAAGACATCCCATTAAAGAAGCAAAGTATTCCTTTCTGTTATTCCAACTGTGGAATGAATGATCATGGAGAGTCTGAACAATAGACCTGGATATATGTTTGTAGGTTGTGTGCTGAGGGCCTATTGGGCATACTCAACAACGTGAATTTTTGAGGGATCAAAGGTTTGAATGTGGATTCTCTAATCATTTGCATCTCCAGCATAGCATAGATCCCAAAATACCCAGGCATGCCTTCAGACCTCATGGCCTTATCAACCCATATATGAGTCATATCCCAAAACCCCAATAGTATTGAGATCTTTATAGAGAAAAAAATAAACAGAGTATTCCTAAACCACAAGAGCAGGCTGCCCAAAAGAAATTGAAGAAATAAAACCTTATGGGGGATATAAATAAAAATGAAAATAGAAATACAATTAAAATTTCATTAAAGTTCTATTATGTTCTTAAACCTGAAATCTAATCTGATGTTTCAGGGAAAGAATTAGGTAGACAGCGATCTGTACAGCTCTGTTTCTGATGTTCTTCTAGGTCTGCCACATCCTCCTCTCTCATCTCTGCCCAGACAAATCTACCCATCTCTAAAGAGCAAAGTTAAGTCTCCATCTCGAGCTTCAAATCTTGGCATCTGAGTGAACCCTAAGCTCAAGCTGAGTCAACAGTATGCTCCAGAAACCAAAAAAAGCTAACATGACCATGAGCACATCGAGTAGCTCCGAACTGGGAAGGTGATAAAGGATCACAGATTTAGAACAAGAGAACTTCAGCCCTCTTATTTTATAGATAAGGAAACTGAAGCCCAGAAGAGAGTAATGTGTCCAGGGTCACATGGCCATCAACTGTCTGAGGAAGGATTTGAACTCAGATTATTCCTGACTCAAAGCCTTGTGCTATATCCATAGTTTCTTCACATTCTTTCCTGGTCTGGTCAGACAACATCTTAAGTATCATACTCAGTTGTTGATGCCACATTTTAAGAAGGGCATAAAGAGCAAACACCATGCTGAAGGATCTCAAGTTCATTCCATGAGGATCAGGTTCAAAGACATGGGGATATTTAGCCTGGAGAAAAGGCTTCAGAGGAAAAGACAACTGCTCCCACGTCTTTAAAGGGTTGGAAATGGAAGAGATTAGACTTGATGGGCTTGGCCCCAGAAGACAAACTAGGGGAAATGGGTAGAGGTTATAAAGGCACAGATGAAGGCTCAAAGTAAGGAAAACCTTCCTAACAAATAGAACTGTGCCAAAGTGGGATAGGCTGTCTGGGGAGGAAGAGGTTTCTGCCTCACTGTAAGTCTTTAAACAAAAACTGGATGACTGCTTGTCTGGTACAATTTAGAGAGGATTCTTGTTTAGGAACTAGTCCTTTCCAAGTATGAGATTCTATGATTCCTTTTCTTTCTTTTTCCTAATTATTTTTAAGAAAGGAAATAAGCATGTGTATATAGCACCTACTGTGTGCCCTGACACTGTGCTAAACATTTTACAAATATTATCTCATTTAATCTTCACAAGAAGCCTAAGAGGTAGGTGCTATTATCCCCATTTTACAGTTAAAGAAACAGAGGCAAACAGTGGTTAAATAACTTGCTGAGGGTCATACATCTAGTAAGTGTCTGAAGCAGGATTTTAACTCAGATCTTCCTGTCTCCAGGCATAGCATTCTGTCCACTAGGCCATCTAGGTGTCTTGAAGGCAAGGGGCTACCTCTTATACTTCCTAGTTTTTCTCCAAACCCGTGGCACAGTCACCTGTATCCTTTAGGTACGTAGAGAAGAAGTGCATGTTTCTGGTTTGTATTATCACCAAAACAAATTAGGCTTACTGTGGGTTACACAGTTCCTGAGGTCCATCACAATTCCAAATTCTGGGATCCATACATACACTGAGTCTTTCCAATAAAATTCTAGGAAAAGACCTCAGCCATGAGTGTAATATCCCATCCCACATTTTGGAAAGCCCTATGAGATCAGAGTCTAACCCAGGTAGATCATTAGCTTCTGGGTGATCTCTGTGCTATAAACAATGACCAAAATCAATGCAAGAATATTGAATTCACCTTGGCAAATCCCATCCTGCCTTTGGCTGCAGCCCTGCTCTCTTTCCACATCAAATTTTCATGAGCTCACAGACAATGTTTCCACTTTGTATTGTTTGCCAGCAGGCTGAGAGCCAGAGTACTCATCTGGCAGGAAGCTTGCCTCACCAATGCAAATCACCAAGTATTTGAGTGCCTGCTGTATGCAGGGCACTGAGCTAATGCTGGGATCTCAAAGAAGGGAAACGATGTGGCCTCTGCCCTCAAATGGCCTTACTAGAAAAGAAAAGTATAGGACAAGGTAGAAAGTGATGGCAGCAAAGGATTCTAGGAAAATTCAAGGTCACTTTCAGCTAGTGGAATTGGGGAAAGCGTCACAGAGGAAGCGATCCTTGAGCTGGGCCTTGAAGGAAGAGAAATATGTCAATAGGCAAAGACTAGGAGGAAGTATGTGTTGCAAGCATAGAGGGATATCCTCAGAGAGAGCTCACGGACTATTTCAATGTTCAGGAAATACCACGATAGAATGGGTCAAAGAACAGCTAGTAATCCATTTTAGCTGGAATATAGAGTAGGTAGATAAAGACCAATAATGTTAAAAAAGGATAAAAAGGTCAGCTGATGTTAGATTGACTGTTGGGAAGGCTTTAAAGCCAGGGTAAAGTTTTTGTATTTTATCCTCACTAGACAGTAGGGAGAAGGTATCCTCCACCTTCTGCCCCCTCCCTCTTCCCCTGACCCTGCCCAGAATCTGGAAGTCACATGATAGGAACTGTGCATTTAGAAGATTATTTCAGTAGCTGTGTGATAAATGTGGACTAGAGGAGAAACAGGCAAGGAGGTCAGGTAGAGAACAACAGGCCAGGCAAGAAGTGATAAGCTTCTGAATTAGGATGTTTGGCGGTGGCAGTGGGAAGATCGATACCAGAAATAATGTGGAGATAGAATAGAGTCTTGGCAACTAAAGACGGGGAGGAGAAGGAGAATGTAGTTATAGGAGGGGAGGAAAGGGTACAAGGTTACTTTGGGGTGTCCAGCCTGCCTCATTAGAAAGACTGTGACATGAGGAAGGGGCAGATTTAGAGGACCATAGAGATGCTTTTCTTCAAAAGTCTCATTTTACAGATGAGAAATTGAGGACCAAAGATTTTATGTAACTTGCCCAGGTTTGCACAGGTAGGAAATGGAAGAGGTAGAATTCAAATCTAGGTCCTCTCAATCAAAAATCCAGCATTCCTTCTGATACCCTATGCTATCAGAGAATATACGCAAGCAGTCTATACTATGATCTCAAAGGACCGCTTTACTAAAGGGCCTAATGAATTATTGACCCAAGCCACTCCTATTAGAACCTCCTGGGTGCTCTCTTCTCCAGGGCCATGTGGAGGATGAGCTAATGATGCATTTAGAAATTTCATGAAATTTCTCCCTACAAAAGTTTTAAATTAGCATATAAGAAAGGATCAAAAGTTCTTGAGGGCTCTATTTGTGACAAGTGAATGCACATTTACATAGGCAAATTCCAAAGTGTTCTTGGAAGTTGGAAAGGTTTTGTGGAGCCTGGTAAAAGACTGTATAACTGTTGTCTGAGAAGGAAACTAGTTAAGCAGCTGGGCTCAGATCCCACCTCTGTCATTTACTACCTATGACACTTGGGCTCAACCTCTCCAGGCCTCCTTTAAAGTGAAGGGAGGAGAAGCAGCTAGGTGGTGCAGTGAATAAAGCTCTGGCCTTGGAGTCAGGAGGACCCGAGTTCAAATCCAGCTACAGACTCTTAACACTAGCTGTGTGACCCTGGGCAAGTCACTTAACCCCAATCGCCTCACCAAAAAGCAAAAAAATAAAAAAATAAAGAAATAAAGTGAGGGGAGGAGGAAAGAGACTGAACTGGAGGGCCTCTGAGCTCCCTCCCAGTTCTACAGCTATGATCCTGTATGATCTTATTTGGGGTCCAAAAGGTCCCATCTACAATAAATAAAACTGAGGCAGAGCTCCAAGCCAATAGCACTATATTAAAGGGACCTGCCCCCCACCAATGAAGCATATATCAGATCTTCACGATTTGAGATTCCCCCTTTCCCTAGGGCCGTACTTTTATAGGGCTTAATACAGAGACACTCACAACAGGCAAAGTAAAATAGAGAGTCTTATTGATTGATAGGCCTTGCTCCTAACCCTCCAGGAAGGTCAGAAATGATGGACCAGGGTCATTTCTGCTGATCAAGTAATCATAAAATGGTCTGCTTTTCATGTTGGGCAAGAGAGGGTAGTCCAGAGGTACAAAAATAAGTTGGAGGGCTTTCCATATCAAGAACTCCTGCTCACACTGAGCTTGGTCACAGTGATTGAGCAAAAGAGGGTTAAGGTCCCCTAGTCAGCATTCACATAGCTAGGCCAGTAAACTTTATAACAGGTTAGTGAACGGTGAACTTATAGTTTGGAATTTAACATTTTGGGGCTCATTTTTGGGGCTCAAGAAAATCTATTTTATCTACTTATCCTTAGATATAATATATGTAAAATATGTATATATGTAATTCCTATACTAATATTAGTTAACTAAGCAGACTAAAAACTGATTAAATGTATATAACTAGACGGGTATATCACTAACAATTGTTAACAATAACTACCCCTATGGAATCACATTGAACTGATTAATACTGATTGGAATAAAACAGGGATACAATCAATCATTCCTCTCAGTTGAAAAAATAAAATCAGACCTGAGGCCTACGTAGTCTGTTGCTACTTCCACAGCAATGGTAGAATAATGGAGGCAAAGGCTACTAAACATAAAATAATTCAGACACCATCTCCAACACTAACTTCTCTCTTGGTTTTCTTAGTAACTTACCATTATCCAAAGACCAACAAGTTGACACGTTGCTAGTGAAACTGAACTGCATTGGAACTGCCATCCTTGCTATAACTGAAGGCAAGAGATAGAAAAAGTAACTATATTCAATGTCAGCTTGTTGGTTCTCCTTGGAAAAGCGAATAACAGAGGTGGCAGCAAAGGTTTCATCAGGTGCCTGAAGGTAACAGGAAATACTGTTTCACGAGTTGCTTGGTTATCTCACCCTACAGTGGTCACCGTGCCCACCATGAAGGTAATTGCAGTTTATGCACCAATATCTGTGGCAGAGACTGAAGAAATAGAAAACACTATTAAGACCTTGACAAAACACCGTGAAGTAAGTCAATATATACCTTGATGTTGAAACTTGAGATTTTTCTCTACAAAGGTAGATAAAAGGGAGGACGACAAATACTGTTTTGGAAAATCGAGTACAGAATCAAGGAATGGAAGTAGCCAAAGGCTTGGAGGCTTCCAAAACTTGACACCTGCCCAGCAGAAATACTTTGTTCTCGCTCTCCTTTTTCCTCTTTTTTTATTGATGCTCATTGAACACTCCCTTCAAACAAACAAAAAAAAAAGTTAAGCAACACCATCTAAGCAACCACATAGTAACACCATTCTGCTCCTCTAGTCCTCCTCCTCTACTGAGAAGAATGTGACTTTCACTCTTCATCCTCCAGAGCCAAGATTGTTCATTGCAATTAATCTGTGCTCAGCTGCCTTTAGGTATTATTGTCATTTACGCTACCAAAGTCATCGTGAATACAGCTCTCTTGGCTTGGCTGGCTTTACTTTACATCAGATTATGGAAGTCTCCTTACATTCCTTTGAATGCATCTTAGTCAACATTTCTTACAATGCAATAACGTTGTATCAAATTCACATTCCACTATTCAGCCATTCTCAAATTGATGGACACTCACTATATTGATTTTGTATCTAATTTTTTTTTTTGCTACTACAAGGATTTCTTCAGTGAATATTTTGGAATCTGTGGGTGTTATATTCTTTTAATTCCTTTAGCTCAATTAAAGGAATATGAGTCTCTTTGTAGAGAAAAGTCTTTAAGTTTCAACATCCAGGTATATATTGACTTACTTATCAGTATTTTGTCAAGTTCTTAACAGAGTTTTTTTCTATTTCTTCAGTCTCTGAAAGATATTGGTGCGTAAAGTGTTATTATCTTTATGGTGGTCACTGTGAGCACTACAGAGTGGGATAACCAAGCATCCCATGAAATAGTATTTCTTGTTACCTTCAGGCACTTGATGAAACTTTTGCTTCCATCTCTATTATTCATCTTTCCAAGGAGAACCATACCTGGTAACAGTCCTGGAAGACTTTATTCAAAAGGCAGCTAGGTGGTACAGTGGATAGAGAGGTGGGCCTGGAATCAAGATAACCTGACCTCAAATCCAGATTTAGACATTTATTAGCTGTGTGACCCTAGGATAGATCTGCACAACTGGGCAGTAGGTTCAGTCCGAAGATAGGTTAGACTAGGGACAGACCGACAATGTTTGGTTGCCAAGAGTCACGTGACAAACAGGGGCATGCCTAGTGGCAATCCTACATTTTTCACAGGCCACTTGAAATCATTTGGCCACAGCAAGTGGCCGTTTGTTGCACTAGGCAAATCACTTAACCTCTGTTTGCCTCAGTTTCTTTAAGTATAAAATGGAGATAACAGCACCCACATCACAGGTTGTAAGGATCAAATGAGATATTGGTAAAGTACTTAACAGTATCTGGCACATACTAGGGACTATGAAAGTTCTTATTCCCTTCTCTCTTCACTTTCAGAAGGCATGGCAAGCACAAAACAATATTATAAGAAGTAAAATTGACTGTAATCCTAACAGGCAGAACATTGCTAGTGACAGTTGTTTGTGCCCAGCCAGAGAGATCATTGATTGGCTAGAGCAAAGATCAAAGTAAATACAAAATTAGGAAAATAAAAGGGCAATGATGGTGTGACACTGTAGAACTTCAGAGAAGCTTCAAATTGAGTTGTCATCCAAAGCTTGGCCTCAAAAAAATGGCAATAGATTAAAGCAAACACATTGATGGAAATTAGAGTAAGGACTCTGATAGAATGAGTACTGGCTTAGGAGTCAGGTAATCTAGGTATACTGAGGTCTCATATCCAAGTTAAATGAGGGACTGATTCAAATATTTAAGAATAAGAGCCATTCTCCAACAGATAAATCATCAAAGGATACGAACAGGCAGTTTTTGTTTGTTTGTTTTATTTTTAGGCAATGGGGGTTAAATGACTTGCTCAGGGTCACACAGCTAATAAGTGTCAAGTGTTTGGTCTGAGGTCACATTTGAACTCAGGTCCTCCTGACTTCAGGGTTAGCGCTCTATCCATTGAGCCACCTAGCTGCCCCTTGCAGGCAGTTTTCAAAAGAAGAAATCCAAGCTGTCAACCACTATATGGGGAAAAAAATACTTAAAATCATCAATAATTAGAGAAATGAAAATTAAACTAACTCTGAGGTTCTGCCTCAAACCTATCAAACTGGCAGATGTGAAAAAGAAAAATGACAATAGCCATTTTTGTGCAGTCATAATATGCAAGAAAACATGCACATTAATGCACTATTGCTGGAACTGTGAACCGATTCAGCCACTCTGGAAAACAATTTGGAAATATGCCTCCAAAAAGTTACTAAGTTGTGCATACCCAGCAATACTATTAATAGGCCTATTCCCCAAGAAGACCAAAGAAAGAAAGAAAAATATTTATAGCAGCTTTTTGCAGTGACAAACAACTGGAAACTAGCAAGGTGTTCACATATTAGGGATTGACAAAACAAATCATGGAGTTTGAACATAATGGAATATTATTGTCCTATAAGAAACGATAAAAGAGGTGTCTTCAGAGAAACAAACACAGGAAGAGCTGTCTAACCCGATGAAGAGTGAAGTGAATAAAACCAGGGAAATAATTTGTACAATAACAACATTAAAAAAGAAAACAACTTTGAAAGACTTGAGAACTTTGATCAATGCAACATCAGACTGCGATTACAGGGAACTGATAATGAGGCATGCTACCCACCTATCAAGAGAGTGGTGATGGACTCAAGATACGAATCTAGATGTATATTTGCAGACATAGCTAATTTAAGAATGTGGTTTGCGTATTTGTTATAAGAGCTTTTCCTTTTTTCCAATGGAGGAGTATGGAAGGGAAAAGGAAGGAAAGAAGGAACAAAGGAAGGAAGGAAGGAAAAAGAAAAGAAAGGAGGGGAAAAAAAGAAAGAACGATTCATTGAGGTGTCTTTTTTTTTTAATTCAAGAACAATAACAGAAAGAAGTACTGAAAGAACCACAGAAAATCAGGAAAGCTTTTACAGCTATTGGTTAAAGTTATAATATACTTAAAAACAAAAGTGAGTTGTTTCTAATAAAGTTCAACATTTTCTTGCACAATTTCTGTTCTGTACTACTACGTATGTGGAAATTCTCATTTAATTTAGTGTTTATTGAGCTCAGAATAAAAATAAAATAAGAAAAATAAAACATAATAAATTTCATCTCTGTTCCTAATTAGCTATTTGACCTTGGGCAAGTCATGGGTCTACTCTGGGTCTCAGTTCTACAAAATGGTGTGATGGACTAGATGACAAAGTTCCCTTCTAGTTCCAAATCCATGACCTTTTTCTAAGAGAAATTTAAGTAATGAGTAACAAGGAAGCCTCAGGAGGTAAGCTGTTTTGGTTTTTTTAAGCTTTCACCTAAGAATAGAATATAGCCTTGAAGGCCCTCTTTCAAAAAAAAAAAGAAATTTTTAAGTAGCCTCTGTTCAACAGATTAAAAGATTATTCAAGAACTTGTGACAGAGACCTATATGAGCCTATGACATATGGAAATAGCTTTATTCAATGAGCATCTGGGTACTACATCAAGAGAAGTGTAAACAAGGATGTTCACCTATTGTGTTGTCTGGTGTCTTGGAAAAATGGTCAAACAAAAAAAATTGTTATTAATGGAACAGGTCTTCAATGCTCCTGATCACAGTTAAGTATGCTAATTACATCAAGCTCCAATATATTACAAAGCTCCCTCAACAAAATTTCCAGTAATGCAGAAGATATCAGTCTTTTTTTTCCCCATGGGGAAAAGAAAGCAGATTTTTTTTTAAAGCCCTGATTGCCCAGGCTATGGCATGAAGCTCAGTGAATAGGCCATCAGGTTAGTCCACCAATGCATCTAAATCTTGGATAAATCCTGCTGTGGGCAATGAGCTGGGCTCACAATTGAGGAGGCGGAAATCAGGCTGGATTACATCTGGGAAAGTGTCCAGGACTTCCAATGATTCCAGACTGTTGCCTACCACAAAAGCCCATCTTTTTAACATCAGCATCCTTTATGATGCCACTTAGCTATAAATCATGGAGCACATGACCTCTAAAGAATTGGAACTGCATGTAACCCAAGGCAATGACAAGCTGAAATGGCTCCAGTCCATTACCAGTAGTGACTCACTCATGAGAAGTCACATAAGAACTTCATCAATGCCACATGAGATGAGAAAAGAAGACAGACTAGTCATGTGATGAGAAGAGCCAACAGATAGTTATCTAAATTGTCCCCTGCACATTAGGTGAACTACTTGGGAAATATTAAAAGAATTGGAGCAAGGCCTCTGGCCCATTCAATGTCTCCTCTTTGGAGAACTTACAGAAAGACAAGGAGAAGAATCACATAGTATGGCAGAGGAGGATAGTTTGCTCAGTGAAAAAAGTATTGCACAGTGGTTAGAAGATTGGACCTGGGGTCAGAAAGCCCTAGGTTGAAATGCTACCTCTTATTTTTAAAGGTTTAATGATCCTGGACAAATCACTTTAACTGAGCCTCAGTTTCCTCATTTATACAAAGGAATAATAATAGCACCTATCTCACTGAGTTGTTGTGAGGATCAAGCAAGACAACATATGTTAAAAATGTTTTGCAAATTGTAAAGGGCTATACAAACATGAGCTATTATTATCATTATAAGCATACATCTAACTGTTTAAGTCAGCCTTCAGGAATACAGAATGTTAGAACATAAAGGATCCCTAAGAATAATTTAGTAGATTCCCCTCACTTGACTAATTTAATAATAATAACTCACATTTATAAAGCACTTACTCTAAAATAACCTCATGATGTGGGAAGGGAGAATACCATATTATTATCCCCATTTAACAGATGATATACAAAGGGCAAATATTGCATTATTATCCCCACTTAAAATAGAATGGGAAGAGAAAATAATGCATTATTATCCCCATTCTATAAATGAGGGGCAAAGGATCAATACTATACTATTGTTCCCATTTTATAGATGAGATGGGAAGAGAAAACACTGCATTATAATTCCCATTTTACAAATGAGGAAAATGAGACAAAGAAGTGGGGTGATTTTTCTAATGATCAGCACGGGAGATGGGGGAGAAGAAACAAGTTTTCCTGTTTTTTAGGCCAGTATTTCTTTCTGTTACATGTCCCCTTCTTTATCAGTCACTCCTAGACACCCAGCAACAAACCAGCCAAGATTTAGAAGGAACAATATATAATATTGGTTCAAATATGTCCGAGTACACCCTCAAAAAATATATCTTTGTATGTGGAAAAGAATTAAGGTGTACGCCGAAGAAAACTGCCTTGCTTATGTGCTTCGAACAAAGCAGAGTTGGTAGGGAGGTGGGAGATGTGGCCTATATTCACACATCCGCATCCAATTGGGGGAGGGGAGACCACAGGGACAAATCCTACTTTCTTTCATTACACTTTTCATTTCACTCCCAGGGCCTCTGAGGGATGAAGGTAGAGGGGAAGGGTAGCAGGGAAGCAGAGACAGAGGGCAAGAAAGATATTTTTTTTCCAGGATGGATATTAGTACTTGCATGCAAAGCTGAGTAAATCACTTCCCCAGATCCCTCAGAGAGGGTACCACAAGACCTTTCTCCTGGTACAGAGCTGACTTCAGCAGCAGCAGCCTCTTGTACTGCTGAACTCAGGCATACTGGCCTGAACCACTCATCTACACACCACTATGATTTGCTTCTCATCCTTGCTCAAAATACCCTGGACCACTGAACAGGCTAGCACATCGTGGAAAAGCCTTCATGGAGCAGCTAATGTGCACCCTTCTATAAACAGAGAATGTTTTCGACTTCCCAGAGGAGGGCCACTGTCCAGCCTTGCCCTGGTGATATATCTAACTTGGAACAACAAGCCTGCTGAAAGAAGGTCTGAGCTCTGAGGCAAAACATTCCAGCTGGCCTGGGAATCAGGCCACCTGGAAGGGACAGACCTCAGAGGCCATTCCTAACCGAGAATCCTTTCTCTCATCATTCCCAACGAGTGGGTATCCAGACTTTGCCTGAAGGCCTCCAGTGAGGGGGAATCCACTGCTTTCTAAGGCAGCACATTCCATGCTGGGAAAGCTCTAATTATTAAGTTGTATTGTTGTTGTGTTTTTTTTTTCTGACACCAAGTCAAAAATGTGTCTGTGGGAAACTTCTCCCCTTTCTAGCCATGAACCTATTGTTCACATACAAATACTGTCCTCACTATAGAGAATGGTCAGTCACTCAATGCCAAAAAAGGATTAAAAGAAAGGACAATCCATCTACTTCATTACTTCCTGCTACCCACCTGGCCTTGGATGCCTCAGTCAGAGCCAGACCTAGAGTGGAGGGAGAACAGTTAAACATTTCTTATGGGAAAAGCATCGATTCCATGCTTTTGGTCATTAAACTAGACCACAATCTATTATACTGCTGGGCCTGGAACATTTGGAAAATGGTGGGACCCCAGATAGTAAAAGCCAACATTTATATAGCACTTTCCGGTTTACAAAAAACATTACCTATGTTGTATTCATGGTCCTTACAACAACCCGGTGATGCAGTTTCTGTAGGTATTATTATCCCCATTTCACAGATGAAGAAACCAAGGCTCAGGGAAATTAAGTGGTTTGCTTGTGGTTGAAGTTGAGTATCTAAGGGAGATGTGAATTTAGGCCTCTAAAGACCCCAGGTCCAGTCTTCTTAACACCATGCTAGGCTTCCGTTTCAGATAAGAACATTCGTATGTTCCATCAGCCCCTAGAGATACTTTGCCAAAATAAGATGCATCGTGGTCTTAATATTTTTTCTTAACATAAAAGGTCCTGTTGCTTTGTGTTTTGTTTTTGATTTGTCATTAAGGAAATGCAACTGGAATGATATAAAGTAAGTACATCTATAAGGTTGGAAAGTGTAAGAATGTGCCCCTTTAACCATAAGTTTTTATGAAGGCAAGCCTATTGGGGGATAGAGGAGCAGCCCAAAGTAGGAGGGTTCAAATACTAAACTTGGTCTACTGAAAGCCATGCCAACTTGAAACCTTTTAGCAACAGAGTTTAAAACAAAACTGTAATATTTTTGTGGTACCATTTGGGGGGAGAAGAGGTAGAAAGTGTGTTCTTATTCAAAAACACAAAAATCTCTACACTACAGTTTGTCAAAGTGTCTAAAGTTCCTCCGCACAAGAGACATTCCTTTGAGATCAGGTATTGAAGGCCCTGCTAAAATGTCAGCATTTTACCTAAGAGGGGTAATGAGAGATAGCTAGACATAGTGGATAGAAAGATGGCCTGTGGATCAGGAAGACCTGGATTTGAATCCTGCCTCTAATTTATATAGCCATATGACCTCAAGCAAGTCAATTAATCACTCAGGGCTCCAGGCAACTCTTTAAACCTGTAAGTTAGAGCCCAGTTGCTATATCTGCATTGTTAGAGGAAGTTTCCATGCTGGAAATTCCTTTCACTGATAAAATCCCCAGTCTGAAACAAACAAACTAACCAAAAAAAAAAAAAGGCAGTGGCAGGGCGGGGCCGAGATTGAGGAGGAAAGGAGAAATAGCCTGAATCATTAAAAACCCTCTAACACTTAACACAGATACATTTACTAAACTCACTGCCCTCAAAGAGGGGGGGAAGGTAATATGGATTTGTATAGAACCTACTATGTGCCAGGCACTGTGTTAAGCAATTTTGGCAAATTTTATTGCATTTGATCCTCACAACAATACTGCAAGGTAGGTACTATTATTATCCCCATTTTACAGTTAGGAAAACTAAGGCAGAGCTTAAGTAACCTGCCCAAAGTCACATAACTAGTAAATATCTGAGAACAGATTTGAGCTCAGGTCTTCCTGACTCTAGGCCCATCACTCTATCCACTACACCACCAGCTCCGTCTAAAGGGAAGTACTCTGAGAGATTGGAACACCAGATAGATAAGTTTTGATGGAGGGAAAAGGAAAGGTCAGGCATATCCAAGAAGGATAAATCAGAGGACACTGATTGGCTGGGTGAGATGTCCTAGAGCAGAGGTGGGGAACCTGTGGCCTCGAGACCACATTTTTAACATTTTACATTTACACTGAACAGGGCCCGTCCTTAAGAATGAGAAGTTAGTGAAGGTAGCCATCTTCCTAGAGATGTGGTGAAGAGGGTTCTCAAAGTATGAAAGAGACTGTAGTAAAGAGTAGAGAACTAGAAAAAATGGTTTATTTAACAATCTTCCCTGGGGCTACCTGTGGCCGTGGTTTCTGAAGTCAAAGCCCACATGTCCTCACAGTGCCCAGCTAACAGATTCTAGTGTAGCTGCCCAGTCAAATTCAGAAAATACAGCACAACTCTGTGGTAGGCAGTACTAGGAATGTCCCAGAGAAATCACCCCAGACTTGGAGGCCCCATCTCACTACACTGTAATCTCTGATCTTGACCTATCTATTGGCGCCTTGTGTATCATACAAAGTATCCAGGTCTCCCTTCCTTCTTTAAAAAAAATAATTTCACCTTGCAGTTCTTGGTCCTAGATCTCTCTCTCCTCCATTTTATAGACAAACTCCTAGAAAAATCCATCTGAGTCCATTGCCTCCACTTCCTTGACTCACGTTCATCTTTCAGCCCCTCACAATCTGGCTTCAGATTACATCAATCTTCTGAAACTGCCCTCTCCAAAGTTATCGTCAATCTCTTCATTGTTAAATCCAGTGCACTTTTCTAGCCTTCTTGACATAGTACTTGACACTGTGGACCTGCTCCTTGTCCTAGTTATTCTTTCCTTCCTTGGTGGTTGGAACTCTCTGCTCTTTCCTGGCTTTCCGCCTACATGTAACAGTCATTCCTCCTCAGGCTCCTTTGGTGGATAACAGCATTCCCCACTAACTATGGATGTCTCCCAATACTATCCTGGTCTATATTCAATACTTTCTATAAATAGTTTCTCTTAGTGACCTCATCACCTCACATTGGCTCATTTATCAAACTATGTGGAAGAATCCCATCTATAGAACCAACCAAAACATCTCTCCTGAGTCCTATTCAATTCCATGTCAAAAACTGCCTGTTGAACTTCTCCAAGATGCTCCCATAAGTGTCTCAAACTCAACATATCTACGTCTGAAGTCATTGTCTTTCCTCCTAAATATACCCATCTTCCAAACTTTGCTATTTCTGTTACATCCCCAGTCACCCAAGTTCATAGCCTTGACATCATCTTCAATCTTTGCCTCTCCCTCTCCATATCAAATTAATTGCCAAGTCTTGTTCATTCTTCCTCTGTGACATGTCCCACGTCTCTCCTATCATCACTACCCCCTAATTCAAGCCTTCATCACCCCTAACCCAGACTATTGAAGCAGTCAATTAATTTGATTCTTGGATTCTATTCTCTCTCTTCTCTAATCCATTTTCTACAAAGATGCCAACAAAATAGTCCAACTCTAGCCACATCACTTCCTGATGAAGAATCCCCTCCTGTCCCCTGTGCCTTTCTTTGCACAAACTATTCCCCGTGTCTGGAATGCACTCCCTCTTTATCACTAGCTCTTAGAAACACCAGTTATTCAAGGTTGTTTTTTGTCTTTTGTTTTGTAAGAGGACCAATGACATCGCAGGTGATGTCTTGACTTGTGGATGAACTGGACTTAAGTGAGGCAAAGCTGCACAAAGTCATCAGCCTCACTCTCTCTTCCAGAGTCATCTAAGTCTGGTGGCAAGACAAAAGTCAAGACAACTAGCAATGACCCACGATGCGATAGACAACCTTGGTGTCTTTGATGTTTGACCAAGCTGTACAGCTGCCTGCTTCAGCTGATTGTTGGTTTGTTTGTGTGTTTTGTATTGGTTAGGCAATGGGGTTAAGTGACTTGCCCAGGGTCACACAGCTAGTAAGTGTTATGTGTCTGAGGCCGGTTTTGAACTCAGCTCCTCCTGAATCCAGGGCCGGTGCTCTATCCACTGCACCACCTAGCTGCCCCTCAGCTGACTGTTGGAACAAATTGTTCTCATTCACCCATTTCACCAGGAGAAACCTTCATATGCTTGGGGTAGACACCCCCCTAACTCACCAACAGGTTTAAAGCCTGTTGGTTACCCTCAACCTGGGTTAGCCCATCTGCCAAGATGGTTTACCAGGCTGTAGCCACTGCATATGCTACAGCTTTTTGCAGCCACAGGTGAGAGTTAAGCTCCAGAAGGGCAGCTAAGTGGTACAGTAGATAGAGCACCAGCCCTGAAATCAGGAGGACCTGAGTTCAAATCCTACCTCAGACACTTACATTAGATGTGTAACCCTGGGCAAGTCACTTAACCCCACTTGCCTTCCCTCCCCCTCCAAAAAAAAAAAAAAAAGAGTTAAGTGCCAGGTAGACACCAAAGGTGGCTCTCCCAGACGTTAGTGATACCTTTCTCATCAATTGTGTATCTTATCTGTTTTCATGCTGCACCCTCCTCCCCCCTCCCCATGTAAAACTCCTGGAGTGAAGGAACCTCTTCTGTTTTGTTGTACCATCAGGGCCTAGCATTCGGAGCAGGAGCTTAACAGCTGCTCCTTCAATTGAATTGGAGAGCATAGTAGCTAGAAAAGCTATGCTCCAAAAGAGTTTAATGATAAATTAAGATTAGAATCTGATGCTTTCTATGCACCAAATACTCTAAGAATTACTGACAGCAAAATAATAATTGAAGTTGGATTCTACAAAGCGTTTATCTCAGGAGCCCAAACCCAGAACTTTTACAGATATGAATCTTTTCTTTTTACAGGAGAGGAAAGAAAATATTATTCTAAACATTTCTGAGTCAGAAAAACTGAAACAGAGCCAGCCAGCAGGAAAACTGAGGCTATAACTTAGATATCATAGCTTTAGTATATGACTATGCCCTTCGAATGAGTCTGGAATGGCCTCAAAAGCTGGGATTCTTCACCTTTTTCATCACGGACCCCTTTGGTGGTTTGGTGAAACCTAGAAACCCCTTCTTGGAATAATATTTAGTACTTTCATTCACAATTAAAAGAAATGCTAAATTTCGACTAGAGGTTAGTGAAAATAAAGATGTTATTTTTCCCACTCAAGTTATCAGATCTTTTGAAATCTATTAATGGACTCCTTAGGGTTTCATAGATCTTATAGTTAAACACCCTTGCTCTAAAGAAAGCCATTGTTAGAACCTAAACATTAAGGTCAAAGAGCAGAACAGAGTAAGAGAGAATACCATGTCACCACTGCAGCCCAAGATGAGCTGTTATATTTTCTATTTCCAAACCCCACAAGACAATTTCGGAAATGAACTAGTATGGTTTTCCTTCTGTGTGCAAAAAAGAGAGAAAAACATGTCTCTCCCACCCTCCAGAGGGCTGAGTGGTAATGAGTGCTTCTATCTATAGGCTTTGAGAATGCCTTGCTCTGTAAGAACAGGATAACATATCCAGAATAGGAATGTGGTTAAACTTAATTTTTAATTAAACTCACATACGACTCCCATGCTCAGTGTCCAGAGTCCTGACTTTGCGTGGCTGCCTCCCCTACTTTCCTCAGCTGTGGATCATCTAGATCCGAGGTAAATGCCATCTTCACAAAGCATTTTTAAAACTGAGTACCACAGCCAACTCTGGTCAAAACTCTGAAGCAGGTGGTCCTGGTTCACTATTCTTCCTAAAATCCTCTATCCCATGGCACACATACCTTCACAGTTGCTTTCTCTAGCTCTTCTTCCCCTAACAAAACCCTATTCTTCAGTCTGCTGTTAAAAGTCTAGGGATGCTTAATATCCAAAGAACTGTGCTACAGAGCTTGTGCCGGGACACAGCTGCCTCTGATCTCACAAGCCTATTAAGAAATGAGAGGCAGCTGGGCATAGTGGAAAGAGGGAAGGCCATGGAATCAGGAAAGCATGGGGTCGTATCTTCTGTCTTGTATACACTGGCTCTGTGCTACACCCATGGGTTATTCACTTCACCATTCAATGCTCCCAAGCTAGTCTCTAAAAGTTCTAAGAGCACATAGATTATGGGGCAGCTAGGTGGCGCAGTGGATAGAGCACTGTCCCTGAAGTCAGGAGGACCTGAGTTCAAATCCGGCCTCAGACCAAACACTTGACCCACACTAGCTGTGTGACCTCGGGCAAGTCACTAAAAAAAAAAAAAGTTCTAAGAGGAGGAAGTAGAAGACTCCCAAAAGAGAAGGGTCAGAAGGAGGACAGCAGAGTCATTTCCACAGTGCTTCTAGATCATCCCTGATGGAGGCTCCTCTTGACAAGAAACCACCTCCCCACACCCCTAAATCTCAGTGGCTAATCACGTTAAGCAAAGCCCCCAGTGCCTTCTCTCAGCAATGGGCCAGAACACATATCCAGTGCCATGGGAGGGGCCCAGTTCAGTAAATCAGGGATTTCCCCCACCCCACTACAATTATAGGGAAAATGTTGATCAACATGAGTGACAGCGGGAGTTCCCACCTCAGGAGTTGCCTAAACCAATGAAATCATAGATCCAAACCCCATCCTATCTCAAAGAAAAGAAAATGTAAGAACCACCAAGATTTACATTTTATGCTAGTATCAGAAGTATGGTTAGGGGAAAGCCTTCAAAGTTACAGAAGAAGTCTTGGAAGGTAAAATATAGTTTAAGCAATCAACAAGCACCTTAATAAAGCACCTAATATAGGCTTAATTAAATACCTATACCATGCTAATTATTGAAGATGGAAATACAAGGAATGAAAAATCCAATTTTTTAAGGAGTTTACAGATTATTGGAAGCAAGAAGGGAGAAGGGAGCAAGCATTGGTGTTTGGGGTACACGGGAGGACTAGCACCTCTAGTGTGAAGGCTTGCTAAGCCTTTTTGAGGGCTACTCATCCACCTTTGGTGTCCACCTTTCACCCAACTCTCACCTGTGGCACCAAGAAGTAGTATGTGCAATGGCCACACCCCAGTAAATCATCTCAGCAGACAGGTTAGACCAGGTTGAGGGTAACCAAAAGGCTTCAAACCCATTGGTGAGTTAGGGGGATGTCTACCCATGCATGTGCAGACTTCTCCTGGTGGAATGCGTGGATGAGAACAATTTGTTTCAGCAGCCATGATGGCAGCTGAAAAAGATATTGTGGAGAACTTAGAGCTTGGTCAAGCATCAAAGACCCCAAGGTTATCCACTACATCCCGGGTCATTGCCAGTTGTCCTGACTATTTTCTTGACATGGGACTTCAATGATTCTGGAAGAAAGAGTGAGGCTGATGCCGTGTTGCTACTCTGCCTCACTTAAATCCAATTCATGAACAAGTCAAGATATCACCCCATGGTGTCATTGGTCCTCTGTGGAAACAAAGGACAAACTACAGTGCCAGGCACTGTGCTAGGAGTTTACAGAAATTGTCTTATCAAATCATCACAATAACCCTGTGCAATTCCAACTGAGGAAACTGAGACAAACAGCAGTAAAGTGGCCTGCCTTGGGTCACAAAGCTAGTAAGTATAAGAGTCTAGATTTGAACTCAGGTCTTCCTAACTCCAGGCCCAGTGCAGATAAAGAGGAATAAAGAGATCATATAGATGTAGATGCAAATACACACACACGCACACACACATACATGTGTATGTATGTGTGTGTGTGTGTGTGTGTGCGTGTGTGTGTGTGTGTGTGTGTGTGTACCTCTCAAGGCCTAGTATCAAACTCAAAGATGAGGTGTCGTATTACCCAGCACAAAAGCAAATGCTAAACAAGGAGAAACACAAGTTATTTGCCAGCTAGAGATCTTTGACCTAGATCTGACATAGAAACAACACCTTCACTCCCTCTCTCCCTATACTAATCTCCTATGGAACTAAATATCCAGCAACAGCAGAGGTCAGGGATGTCCAAGTTGAGGGAGGGGAGAAGGGAGGATGAGAGCATAGTGTCCTATCATGACTGCAATCTTCATAAAAAGGAAACATAAGCTGTATACGTGGTATCTGCATCAAGTAATCTGTCAGAGGAAATCACTTATCCTCTTAAACTCTGGAGGGGGTGGATGCGGAGGGAGAACATCCTTGCCTTCATTAGCAAATACCTGCAAGTAGATCCAGACTGTGTGACTTGAAAAGTTTGTCCTCAGTCAAATTTCTAAAGGTAGTGGAATTTTTTTTCTCCCCTTTCAGAGCCGTCTTCTCCGCCTGCTCTCTGCCCAGCAACCCAGTGTTTTGCTCCTGGGAAACCAGGTGAAATTCAATCACATTGAGTGTAAATGATTGCTAACAGATGAATGCACTTATCCCAGGAGAATCAAAGCCTTTATCTAGGAAAAGTCTGAAGGGTGGAATTTCAGGCACCAGCTGCAAGGTAGGTATGTGGGGGTGTGTGGATGTGGGGGTGACCTGTGGCCCAACAGTGTAAGTTCTAGCCTTACATAGACCCAGTTCAATTATAGTGGTGCTCTTTCCCAAATCATTCCTGTTTGGCCTGGTTTCTCTCTGCTCACTTGCCTCTGGGAACCTCAAAATCTGTTAACTAGGTCTCCAAAGACTCAGCCAACCAGTTAATAAGCATTTATTAAACTTGTTCTATGTGCCCAGCACTGTGCATAGGTAACAAGGTCCTATGCAAGTGCTCAAGGTAACAATGTAAATTGGATATGACAGCCTTTGTTACTCTCCACAGGAAATGCAAAACAACATCAAAGAACTCATAGCAACCCATCAACAATTAATACAGTTGTCTTATAGAGGACACTTCATGAAATTATAGTATTTAGAAGCAGAAGGGAATTTAGGAATCATTCAGTCCAAATCTCTCTTTTTACAGATCAGGAAACTAAGACCCAGAGAGGTTAAGTGTTGCCCAAGGTCACCCAGCAGCAGAGGGAAGATTTTAATATTGACTTACATCCCATGATCCTCCCTTCATATCATACTGGTTAATGATAATGATTACAATAATAGCTAACATTTATATAGTGCTTTTAATTTGCAAAGCAATTAGCATATGTTAACCTCATTTGAGCCGCAGAACAACCCTGTGA
This sequence comes from Phascolarctos cinereus, assembly GCF_003287225.1. Taxonomy (NCBI): domain Eukaryota; kingdom Metazoa; phylum Chordata; class Mammalia; order Diprotodontia; family Phascolarctidae; genus Phascolarctos; species Phascolarctos cinereus. Next base: position 62,000,030 of record NW_027555736.1, on the reverse strand, counting down.
GGTTGGCAGATGCTATTATTATCTTCATTTTACAGATGAAGAAATGGAAAATGGACAGAGTTGAAGTGACTGTCCCAGGGTCACACAATCAGACTCTTCCAAAGGGGCCTCATGTTTGAGGCAGGATTTTACCTAGGTCATCTAGTTTAGAGCAGAGTCCTTGGATGATGGAATAGGAGTTTTCTGAAAGGCAGTGGGCCAGGAGGTAGGAAAGACGTTCTGAGAGAGAAAGCTTTAGCTACTTTATACTTTGGCCAGAATAGCTCCCCACACATGTATCACCTTCCATGAAAGGAAAGATATGATTGCTCTAAGGCCTTCCCCGTCACCACGGCCCCAGCTGTCCCTGCTGAAGCAGCTGAAATCACTCACAGATGATGAGAACCACCCTCTCTGGCCATCACAGGGTTTCCCCTCCTGATTTGGGGCTTGTTTATCCTGCAACTCCTCCCGGGGAACCTTATTCCCTAATCTCACGACTGGATTCATGACTCCAAATGAGATTACTATCTCTGTTCCCTGTTTCAAAAGGAAATTATTGTTCACTTATAATTCTGTAATTACTTTTCAGAAGCAGATGCAGTATCCTTTATGAGGAAATAGAAATGACATCCTTTCTCTGCTTTGTGTCAGCTACATTAACCTGAAAGATTCAAGCTTCTCACTCGTGTAGGGGTCCTTTTATTGTCACCTTGTTTAGCAGGCAGTAAATGTGCTAATAATCATAATTATGATAACGGTAGTATGCTAACAATGATTGCGTGCGGAATCAATCCCAAGGCACTTTTCATTCACAGACATTGGTTTTTCAGACTGTATCTGGGAGTTGTCTCCTCCCCTTCCCTCAGGAAACAAATACCTTGAACACTTTGTGAGCATTGGTTGGTTCAAAGGAGATCTGTGGAAAATTCTGCTTTCCAGATGAACCAAGAGTGACTGGCTACATCCCACCTTCCTAGCACCTAAACACTTCCGGACGGTCAAGAAAAGACAGCTTGACCTTGACCATAGACAATATTTTGCTACGTTCCTTCCAATGTCTTGCATCTCTCTAAGTTAGGTATTCTTTATCTGAGGTCTGTGAACTTTAAAAACAACAACAACATTTTGATAACTACATTTCCATATAAGTGGCTTCCTCTGTAATTCTATGTATTTTATTTTATGCATTTAAAATCATGATTCTGAGAAGGGGTCCACAGGTTTTATCAGGAACTGCCAAAGGGGTCCTTAATACAGAAAAGGTTTTTTCAGAACTCCTGGTTTAGAATGTATAAAAAGATGCCAAGTCAATAGGTACAGTTGAAAAGATGTCTATATTCTAGTCACCTAACATCTCATTCACAGGCAGAAGATTTAGGCATTCATTCTCTTTATTTTGTTCATTCAGTAACTTCATTCATTTTACAAGTGTTTATTGATGCTGACTATGTACCCTCAGCTAGGTGCTAGGCATCTTCAGAGTGATTGCCTAAATGGAATGATTTGTTAGAACTGCCCAGAAAAGGCACTCCTCCTCTAGATCATGCCCCAGAAACCTCTTCATGCTAAAGATCACATCCATCCTGGAATCCATATTTCAGAACTACCTTCTGCCCCTTTAAGCCCCACCCTCTGATTGGATGGCTCCTCCCAGAACCTCCATATAAGGAGGACATCCAAGCTAGCCACTTCTTCATTTCCCACCAGGCTGCACTCCCCGAGACTTTTTCATCATGGCCCTGACAAATGCCTTCTTCCTCCCCACTCCCTTTTCAGTTTCCATTTATGTATTATCTTTCCCATTAGAATGTAAGCTCCTGGAGAGCAGGAACTTTCCTTTTCCTTGTATTTGTATTCCTAGCACTTAGCTTAGTGCCGGGCACATAATAAATACTTAATAATTTCTTGCTGACTGGCTTAATCATGGTTATAGTCTTTGTAGGTTAGAGCTTGAAGGAACCTAGCTATGCAGAGAAAAAATAACTGCTGTCTAGGAGTCAATGGAAAAAATCATTATGAGTTAGAGTAGCTAAGGGAAGCTTACTGGAGGAGATAGACCTGACACTTGGCCCTGAAGGATCATTAAAATTTGAACCCTCACCAAAGATCTTTTAGATGAAATCTGGATGACGATTGCTTAGGAATGCTATAAATGGGATTCAGATACGTAGGTAGGTAGATAGGTAAGTATGTATTACCAGTATTTATCAAGTGCTTACTATGTGTCAGGCACTCTACTAAGTCCTGGGGATACAAATGTTGTTGTTATTTGTCCTTGATTTTCAAAGAGGACCAATGACACCATGGGATGATGTCTTGACTTGTGAGTGAATTGGATTTAAGTAAGGCAGAGTAGCAAAAAAGTCATCAGCCTCACTTCCAGAGTCATTGAAGGCCAGTGGCAAGACAAAAGTCAGGACACCTGGCAATGACTAGGGATTCAGGGAATGACCTTGGTGTCTTTGATGCTTGACCAAGCTCTAAATGCTCCATAGTACCTGCTTCAGCTGCCTTCATGGCTGTTGGAACAAATTGTTCTCATCAGCCCATTCCACAAGGGGAAGTCTTCACATGCTTGAGGTAGACATCATCCCAACTCACCAATGGGTTTGAGGCCTCCCGGTTACTGTCAACCTGATTCAGCCTGTCTGCTGAGAGGTTTACTAGGATATGGCCACTATGCATGCTACTGTTTTGTGGAGCCACAGGTGAGAGTTGAGTGCTAGGTAAAAACCAAAGGTAGACGAGTAGCCCTGTTAAGGGCAGCCTTCACAGCAGAGGCGCTAGTCCTCCTCGAACACCCCATACACCCCATACAGTTACGAGCAAAAAGAAATACAGTTCCTGTCTTCAAGGAGCTTACATTCCAATAAAACAGAGCTGGGGTAAACGAGGGAGGAAGCACCCAGAAAGGTATGTGAGGGCAAAGAAACACAGTTTCTAACTATGGGGGAAGGGAGTAAAGGATAGTCCTCATGTGTCCCTCTCCAAAATAGAGGAAAAAATTCATCAATGACAGAAGGGGGATGGCACAGCTAAGGACGTTACAGAGTAAGACAGTTATTGATGCATACCTATTGATGCATAGTCAGAGAGTTAGAACCAGAGTTGAGAGGTAAAAGAAGGATGGAAGGCCTGGAACGATCCCCAACACAGAGGCACTGCATTTTAAAAGAGAATTCTGGTGAGGACAATATTTAGGCCGAAGTAACAAGATGCTAATACTTTATCAGTCTCCGAGACAGTGTAATAGAGTACTTGGAGTCAAGTAAACCTAGGTTTGAATCCTGTCTCTGACAGGCACTAGCTCCTTGACCCTGAGCAAGATGCTTGACCTCTGAGCCCTAAGTTGCCCATCTGTAAAATGGGGCTGATCACACTTGTAGTACCTAACTCACAGGGTAGTCTCGGGGCTCCAGTGAAGATCATGTTCACAACAATAAAGGACTTTGCAAATTTTAATGTGCTATATAAATGCTCATTATTATTATCTGGGTAGGAAAAAGATTTGGGGGCAGGGCAGGTTTATCTTGAAAGCACCACACCAAAAATGACTACCTACAGGGCAGCTAGGTGGCACAGTGGATAGAGCACCAGCCCTGGAGTCAGGAGGACCTGAGTTCAAATCCAGCCTCAGACAAATAACACTCACTAACTGGCCTGGGCCAGTCAGTTAACCCCAGTTGCCTCACCAAAATAAAAAAATTTTAAAAACTAAAACAACAAAAGTGACTACCTACTCTGACTCTGCAAAAACAGCCCTGTTCATTCCCATCCTGGAGAATTAATCAAATGCCTAATTGGGTGTAGCTGTGGTGGGTGCCCTATGAAGTGAACATTAATTACAGTTTTCAGATGAGCTCCCCCCCTCCCCTCCCCAGCCCATTCTATGAGCCTGGAAGATGGTAAGGGAAATTACTCACAGATTCAGCCAAGGAGTTTGGGGAACATCCTTCTTAATGAAGCATTAGTTTCACTTAGCATTTCCATAATTTTTCCCACAAACGCAAATTAAAAATATATTTGGAAGTTCTATGAGCAAGTGCTCCACAATTATGGGGATAAGGAGAGATGAGAAACAAGGGATCACAATATGGGGGAAGTGGCTCCTTTCTTGTCTGTCAGAGGATAACAAAGTGGTGCAGAAAAGGAGGTGGCCAGAAACCTGCAAAGTGATAAAGAAGAAACATTTTCCCCATTACTATCCTAAGCTCCTGCTAAATTGCAGCATTTTCTCATTTAAATAAAATGCATCTTAATACAATTAGAATGAATAATTCTTTTTTTTCCTCCAATGTTTATGCTCCCAAGCAAGCTGCTAATTAGTTCCCTTGCTTCCCTCAGAGGAAGAATGTGTGAGAGGCCACTGTCCCTGAGGACAACCAGAGGACCAGGCAGCAAGCAGAGGCTTTTTGTCCCCTCTCTCCCTTACTTTCTCTTTTATCAGTTTTTGACAAATAGCCAAAGGCAGAAATGCTTCACTTTTGTTATCATTTTTACAATTTTCATTTGAAGAGAACTGAGAACAGTGGATCACAGAGCAATGCACAAAAGGACTGGAATCTGGGCTTTACCAATTAATTTAAATTGGCAATTTTTTTTTCTAGAGAAGAAAAAAAAACAGTCAAACCCTAAAATTAGGGAGGGGAATGGTCTGGAACATAATTGCTCGAGCACAGAGGTTCATAAAGTTATTATTTAATATTTCAATAATTATATTTCAATATAATTGGCTTCCTTTGTAATCCTCTTTATTTTACCTAATGCTTACAGACATCATTTGGAGAAGAGTTTAACAGGCTTCACCAGACTTGGGGGCGGGGTGGCGAGATTGGAGAGGAAGGGAGAAAGAGAGTGACATCTACAACAAAAAGTTAAGAACCTTTGCTTTAGCATTTGTTGGTTCAATTCAGTTATTTCAACAAACTTTTATTAAGTGCCTATTCCTGGGGTGGTGAACCTGAGGCCTTGAAGCCATTTACGGCCTTCTAGGTCCTCGGGTGTGGCCTTTTGACTGAGTCTCAGTTTTCCAGAACAAATCCTTTTTTTTTAATTATTAAGGGGTTTTGTTCTGTGAAGTTTGCATTCAGTCAAAAGGCCTCACTTGAGGACCTAGAGGGCCACATGTGGCCTTGAGGCTGCAGGTTCCCCACTCCTGTTCTTTTCTGTTCAGGGCAGTGTAATGTAGCAGATAGGTCAGCTAAATGGCATGGTGGATTGAGTGCCAGCCTGGAGTCAGGAAGACTCATCTTCATGAGTTGAAATCTGGCCTCAGACATTTACTAGCTGGGTGACCCTGGGCAAGTCACTTAACATTGTTGGTCTCAGTTTCCTCATCTATAAAATGAGCTGGAGAAGGAAATGACAAACCACTACAGTATCTCTGCCAAGAAAACCCCAAATAGAGCCACAAAGAGTCGGACACAACTGAAAATAACTGAGCAGCAATGTAATAGATAAAGAACTGGTTTCAGAGTCAGAAAGAGTTGGATTTAAGCCCCACTTCTTGACACATACTGTGTGAAGGGAGCAAGTCACTTCTCACAGTTGCCCAAACAATATTGCGATATTCTTGGTTTCAGAGAAGGTGCTGATATTAGAGGCCTCCTCACTGAAAGTCTCTAACACCAATGAAATTACAGATCTGATATTTTTTAATGTTCAAGGCTTTGGGAGAAAGTCATCCTTGTGCTAGGGATAGGAAGACAAGTGAAACTGCCCCTACCCTCAAGGGTTTACATTCTAAGATAAAACATGTGCACAAAACAGTAAATATAAATTAAATACGCAAATTTCAAGAAAGAAAGAATACTAACAATGGGGGAGACAGTGGATTCAGGAAAGGTTTCCTATGGGAGATAACATGAGAATTATGTTTCTTTTCAAGGCAGAGTCCCAGATGGACCAAACTATAGGTATTTTCTAGAAACACAAGAAAGGGACTGGGGCAATGAAAAACCAAGCCATGCTCAGAAAGCGTCCCAAAGTAGGCCCTGTCCATTCTGTCCACTGTCAGCCCCCTTCCTTTTAGATTTTTTTTGGTCTCAGGACCCCTTTACCCTCTTAAAATTTGAGACCCCACACACATAAGGGTCATAGCAATAATGATTTATCATATTCAAAATTAAATATCTTAGTATGATTATGAAAATAGTTTTGACCTCACAGACTCTCTGAAAGTATCTCAGGGACCCTCAAGAGTCCCTGGACAACACTTGGAGAACCACTGGTCAGGATAGTAGTTCCTATGAAAAGAAATCTGAAGATTTTTAATGGAAGTGATGTTCAATACCAGTCAACAGTAAGACACTAGAGTTTAAAAAAAATAGTCTCAGGATTTTTTGAGAAACATGGTGAAAAGGGTGATGAAAGTCCTCCTGGTCAGACCATGTCTACAGTATTGTGCTAGATTCTAGGTGGCTCTTTTTAGAAAGAACTTTGTCAAGCTTGAGAATATCTAGAAGAAATTAGATAACAGTTGTTTTCATCTATTTGAAGGGCTGTCATGGAGATCAAGATGGCCCAAAGGATAGAGCACTGGGCCTTGAGTCAGAAAGACATGAGTTCAAATCCAGACTCAGACACTTGCTAGCTCTGTAACCCTGGACAAGTCACTTAACCCTGTTTGCCTCATTTATTAAATGAGCTGGAGAAGGAAATGGCAAACCACTTCAGTATCTTTGCCAAGAAAACCCCAAGTAGGGTCATGAAGAATCAGATATTGCTGAAAAACTACTGAACGACAACAACAAAACATATTAAAAGAGAGGTGATACTGGTCCTTCTAGGCTAAAGAAAGCAGAACTAGGAAGAACAGACTGAAGTTATTGACCAAAAGCAGAATGGGGTGCTTGGGGAGGTGGTGGTTTTAAGTGAAGGCTAGATGATCATTTGCTGAGGGGAGCAGTAGAGAACATTCTTATCATGGCATGGCTTGGGCTGGAAAGGCCAAGATCCCTTCCAATTCTGTCATTACGTAATACATCTTGTAAGGTGCTATTCTAGGCCTTGCCTTATGCATAGGTCTAAGATTGAGAGAGTCCTAACTCTTGGGGAGTTTCCAGTCTATGGGAGACGAAAGAGGGGACTCTCCAAACTATGTCTCCAACTACATCTTTTGCCACTGTCAAGGTTAACTGTTCCTCTCACTCCCCCAGATACACAGGGTAAGTAGGAAGAGTTAGCATTTTCCTTACTCCCCAGTTCCAGACTCTCATTGGGCAGTCCCTTAATCTCTGTTTGCCTCAATTCCCTCAATTATAAAATGGGGATAACAGCACCCACCTCACAGTGTTCATTGTGAGGATTAAGTGAGATAATATTCGGAAAGCTTTTAGCATAATGGCTGGCACACAGGAGGTGCTATACAAATATTCCCGTTGCCCCTTCCATTGCTACATTCAGATCTTCCCTCTGCTACCACTTCTCCACAGCCATCTCTCTTCCTTTAAAGTTTACTCCACCCTGTTAGTATCCACATTGCCATCATTTATAGACTTTCTGACTCCCTGTGTTCCTCCCTCCTACATTCAATACATGGTTCACAATCTTCTCCACTCTAGCCCCTTCCCATTCCCAACTATCCTGGTCTCCCAGTTCATCAACCTTCTCAAGTCCCATGACCTCTATCTCCAGCCTACTTTGACCACCCATGGTAGTACTCATACCTTCAACATTCCTTTGCCTCTCCACTCCCACTCCTGCTTCCATCTCCATCTGAATTTGCCCCAGGTTCTGGAAAGCCTAATTATGACTCTGCTACTGAAATGAACTTGGTAGCTCTAGTCAGAAAACATCACAGAAGCTGCAAAGTGTGGACAGAATGAATTAGAAAACTCCACAGGTAAGGACACTGGCATTATCTTGTGAATCTCATCAAGTGCCCTGACAAAACAGCAAAACAATTTGAAATCCTCCTCTGGCCATGGCCCTTTAGCTCTAGAATTCCAGAATCTGGCTGGAGATTCCAAAATGGCACAAATTGAGAAATACGTCTTGTTTGAACCCAATTCAGGCATATAATCCTTAGGTTCCTGGTATGCTTTCCCCCCTTTTTTTCTCATTCTTTTATAAATCAGAAAATTAATTGCCCAGAAAATAGTCTCTTGCACTGAGAAAGCTGAATAAGTTTAATGTATAATTTATATATGGAAATACAGATGTCAACAGTGTGACAAGTTGTCATATAAATATTTTTGCAGTTAACATTTTAGGTATTGGTCTTACCCTTAGAGCAACTGTCACCCAGACTATCTGATTGATAATCTTGCACTCTAAGGAGGGTGGAGCTCAAAAGACTTTTTTTCTATTTTTACCTATCAATAACAAATCAGGCTATGTGACTGACCAAGTCATTTGTAGTCAGAAAAGAGAGAATAAACAGAAAGACCAAACTGTTGCCCCAACACACTTACACCTTTCACATCCTTTCCCCTGGCTTGTGAATATAATCTTAGATGATCTTAGATATCAGCATAGGGGCATGAATTTGTCAAAATCAAATCTTCCCCACCTTTCATTGAAAATTTGGAAAAGATAACAAAAGATGGAAACGATATACTTAAGAGGTTGCACAAGAAATAACAAGCACACTGATACACTGTTGGTGGAACTATGATGTGATCCAGGCATTCTGGATTTCAGTTTAGACTTATATTAGAAAAGTGACTAAACTAGCCATACCCTTTGACCCAGTGACTGTACTATTAGGCATAAACCCCCTCAACCCTAGGGAAGCCGATAACAAAAAGAAAGGTCCAATGTATACCAAAATATCCATTGCTACACTTTTTGTAGCAGCAAAGAATTGGAAACAAAGTAGATGTTTATCAATTGGGAAATGTCTGATAAGGGGGGAAAAAGAAGAAATCTATGGTATATGAATACAATGGAATATTACTGTGTAATAAAATATAATAAGGGATTGAAAGGAACATATACTTGGAAATGAAGATGACATAAAAACAAAAGATCTCAATAAAAATTTTAAAGAGAAATAATAAATATGAGAAATCCAGAGAAACTTTGGCAAATTTGAATGCACTGATAGTGAATGAAATGACCATAACCAAGGGGACAGTGTACACAATGATTATCACAAATGAAATTAAAAAGATCCCTAGGAGGAAGCTGAGCTCTGAATAAGAAAAACAATGTCAGGGCATACCTCCTCTCCTGATGAAAATTAGGAGACTACTAAGACAAAATATTGTATGCATTGTCAGACATGGTCATTGAGTCATATGCTTTTTTGCTTAATTAATTTTCTTTATCATGGTGGAGGGCTTAATCATTGAGAAAGGGTGAAATTACCATGATCTAAAAACAAAAGACATTCATGAAATGTATTTGTAAAAATAAATAAATAAACCTGCCCCACTGAAAATGGCCAAGTTTGATTTCTAGATAGGCATGATAACCCCTTCTGTATCTAACCTTTCCAGTCTACAAATCATTTTTACATCCATTACCATATCCATTATTAACAATCAATCAATAAAAACACCAACTAAGTATCTGCTATGTGCCAGGCACTACCTAATCTGTTCCTCACAACAACTCTTTGAAGAAGGCATTTTACAAATGAAGAAACTGAGGGTCAGACTAATAAGGCAACATAGTACCATGGAAAGAGCATTCAACTTGAAAGTCAGGAGAGACCTGACTTCAAATTCTGCCTCCAATCCTAATACCTACATGCCCATGGGAAAGTTATGTTACTTCACAAGTATCAGTTTCCATGACTATATGATAAAATCTATAGTACTTGATTCCCAGAATTCTCATGAGACTCAAATGAGATAATGTATGTTAAGTACTTTGTAAAACTTAAACAACTGTATTCTTGCCACCTCTTATTATTATTACTTGCCCCAGGTCCCCTGGATAATAAATGGAAGAATCAGGAGTAATAATGATAATAACAATAACAATGTACTAAGAATGATCTATTTTCTCAACTGCATAGATACTCCTTTCAAAACTGCAGATCACAGAACATCCATTCCTCTCAGCATGTGTACCTTTTGTCCATTTCTTCCCAAAAACCCTCTAGAGGGGGTACATCTAATATGCCGCTGGCCTTCTACTTGATGTCTTGATGTCATTATTGTTTGATTTATCACAGCACCAAAGTAAAGCAAGGGCTGTCCATGTCTTATCCCTTGCTCTCACTATATCTCACCTTCTTTTCTGGTCGTGCAATAGTCTTGGTGCCAATTTGAACTATTAATTAAAATGGCACCAACTTTTGGAATACTTTGTATAGCTCTTTGCTAATATATTTATGTTGTTCCATGCATATAATCAGAGCCGTAACTACAGGTTACTCCTAAGGAACATTTCAAGGACAGGCATCAAACACTACCATGATAGATCTGATTTAAAAAAAAAACTATTAAAGATGAATGGAAAGGCACTGGAAGATGAGATCAATATCTAGTAAATTGAAAATATGACTTCCAAATCACATAATTAAATGCAAAAAAATACAGAAAAGAATCTAGAAAGGAAAAGTATATTAAAAATTTGAGATTATCTTTATCAACAATTAAAAGCAAAAATCAAAAGATTAAGTCAAGGATTTTTAAACTTCTTTGTGTTGTTGACCCCTTCATAAAGCTAGTGAAGCTTATGGATTCCTACTCAGAATAATGCTTTAAATATATAAAATAAAACACTTAAGATTAAAACAGAAACAAATTATACAAAATAGTTATCAAAAAATTGAAAATCAAGTTCATGGACCCCTGGGTTAAAGCAAAAGAAGAACTCAAAGCAATACAAAGAAGAAGATAAGCAATTCAATATCAATAAAAAACTTTCACTACAAAGGCTTGAGAAGCAATCAGAAGAAACAAAAACTAGGAAATGGGATTTCGAGTCATCTCTGTCATTTCAACAAGCCCAACTCGACAAAAATGTCAGTTGAATTAAATGCAAAATAGAAAACTTGCATACCATTTGTATTGTTGTTGAGTGAATCAATCATCTCCTCCCCCCAACCCCCGCCACTACACTTAAAGTAACAAAATATTACAACCTGATATCCTTGTCAGCTGAGACTACCTCCACTGGACAAATCAGCCAGAGGTAGGAACTGAGAGGTTATAGGACAGAGTTTCACAGACTTTTGGAGGGATCTTTTATGTCAAATTTCCTTACTATCTCATCTTAGTAACTACGTCTTTCTTGGGGGCAGCTAGGTGATGCAGTGGGTAGAGCACTGAGCCTGGAGTCAAGAAGATCTGAATTCAAATCTGGCCTCAGACACTTCTTTGCTATGTGGCCCTGGACAAATCATTTAACCTCTATTTACCTCCATTTCTTCATCTGTAGAATGGGAATAATAATTGCACCTACCTCCCAAGGCTGTTGGGAGGAGCAATTGAGATATTAATTATAAAGCACTTAAGACAGTTCCTGGCACTATAAAAATGTTAGATATTGTTATTAAAGCAGTTAGGTGTGTGCAGTAGGTAGCGCACCAGACCTGGAATCAGGAAGACCTGAATTCAAATCCGGCCTGACATTTACCAGCTGGGTGAGCCCGGGCAAATCACTTAACCTTGTTTGCCTCAGTTTTCTCATCTATAAAACGAGCTGGAGAAGGAACTGGCAAACTACTTTAGTATCTTTGCCAAGAAAACCCCAAATGGAGTCAAGAAGTCAGATACAACCAAAACAATTGAGCAACAACAGCAACATTATTATTATTAAGTCTAGCTGAGTAATTGATATCAATTGATAACTACAGGGAGAAGCATACTGGGGATGGGGGATGGGCTTCAGGAACTTTGGCAAAGTCACTCCCCCCAGCATGCTAGGGTCCCCTAGAACACTAAGGGGAGGAGCAGCAACCTTGTTCTGGGGACCCAGACTACCAGTGTGAGTGCAGCTTGGAAGATTAGCTCCACAGCTTTCATTACACATTAATATAATAAACAATAGAATAGTTAACATTAAGAGAAATGACAGAAACTTTCACTTTTAAAAATTGGAAAGTCACAGACTAGATAAAATCCATAATTCCTGGTTCAGAAACTCCACATTAATTAACAGTAAATCTTCCTCTCAGGCACAAGCCTAAACTTACCATTCTTAACAAAGGATATCACATATCTTCTACAGAAAGATAATTTCTGTGACTCTTCCAAATATAGGTAAATTACATGCTTATTTGTTCTACGCAAATCATTGGTAGCTTGTATTATTCAAAAAACCTACAAACACTTGAAAGAAAACAATATACTCCTGAAGAGCAAAAAGGAGGTCCTGAAGGATGCCAGTGATCCAAAAACGACTTATGGTCAATTCAATAATTATTGAACAAGCCACCCAAAAGTGCAGTAACATTTATACTTCCTTCATTGATTATTACAAAGTCTTTTAGTTCCATGCTCTTGGCTTATCCCAATTCTACAAATATATTAAATAGATCCAAGTATAGTGAGAATGCTAGAGTTTTTGACAGCCACACAGAAAATTCTTCTCAGTTTAAAAGATGTCACCAATACAATACCACCCAGTTTTTACTTGTGTCAAAACCTTCCAGAAAGATGGTTTAAGTCTTTTATAAATTTGCATGACTTTCAACTCATAGGCAACTTACCTAAGTAGTAAAGAGTATGGCTTTCAAGTTAAAGAAGTCACACCACAACATCTTAATCGCTTGATGAACTTGAATGACATTAAGTTATTTGGCTCAACCCAACCCAATAACAAAAAAAAACCCTCATTAACTACTTTCTACATCTCATGGAATCTTTCTCCAGTGATATCAAAAGTAATTTGGACTTGACAATATGAAATTCTTAGTATACCCTAAGGAAAGATAGAGACTGAAGTCTTCATGCTTGAAGGTCAAACAGAATCAACTGGCAAAGATGATACCTTGGTCTCCTCCAAGCAAGACACCAAACATAAAGCAATTAAGGACAAAGCAATGTTTCTATGTATTGAGATTTACTGGTATCCTAAAGGGAATGACTATGCAACAGCAATCTTAACATAAACATTCTGAGCTATTAAATGGACCCTAACAGATTGGAAAAGGTATGATCAAAACCTATACAATATCAACAAAACACAGGACCTATCCTCCTAAGGAAATTGTGGAAAGATGAATATTATATTGTCAAAAAGGAAAAAGATTAATACAAATTCACAGAGCATATAATAAACAGGTCAAAAACTGACAGAAATACTTTTGGAACAAGAAGACCACTTTACAAAGCAAAAGTAATGACTGACAACAGGTATACTGAATTTATCTAACAACCAAAAGAAGTTTGTTTCTGGATGGGACCTATGAAAAGGTTAAGATCCAGGAATGGAATCAAAAGGCCTCACGTTGGCAACCTCAGTATTAATTTGACCAATGACATGCCAACAACAAAGTGTTAAATAAATGGCAGAGTTGGGCAGATTTGTTTACAGAAATAATAGTTTATGGTGGCAATTCGTGACTGGGTGATTGCTACCACAAATTACAGGTGGCTTCACAGGATCAGAGATCTGGAACTGAAACAGACCTCAGGGGCTACCTGTCGGACTCCATTTTATAGAAGAGTGTACTGAGGCACAGAGAAATTGAGTGACTGGCATCAGAGATGGAATTTGAACCATCTGACTCCAGAGTCAGTGCTCTTTCATGGGTTATGAAAGGAAATTATTAAAAAGGAAGGAAGGAGGGAAGGAAGGAAGGAAGGAAGGAAGGAAGGAAGGAAGGAAGGAAGGAAGGAAGGAAGGAAGGAAGGAAGGAGGAGGGAGGAAGGAGGGAGGGAGGGAAGGAGGAAGGAGGGAAGGAGGGAGGGAAGGAGGAAGGAAGGAGGGAGGGAAGGAGGAAGGAGGAAGGAAGGAAGGAAGAAAGGAGGAAGGAGGGAAGGAAGGAAGGAGGAAGGAAGGAAGGAAGGAAGAGGAAGGAAGGAAGGAAGGAAGGAAGGAAGGAAGGAAGGAAGGAAGGAGGAAGGAGGGAGGAGGAAGGAGGAGGGAGGAGGGAGGGAGGGAGGGAAGGAGGGAAGGAAGGAGGGAAGGAAGGAAGGAGGGAAGGAGGGAAGGAAGGAAAAACTAAGTAACACCACTACAGCACTTCAGGCTACAAAAAAAGTTAGCACTTATCAAAAACACGATCTGGTGACAGGATTATATATCAGAAGCTCGTATGTTTCATTAGCCAAGAGAAAACACATCCCTCTAGTGCAGATATAGACCTTAAAATGCCCTTGGGAATTCAATGAATAAATCCTGCTGAAAGTAAACTGTTGTGATAGAACTGTTTCCTACAGTCACCTGGATATAAGATTGATCCACGCAAATTTAAGAATAAGGTTTTTCATAAAGGTCACCATACCAAACACTCACAATCTCCAAGCTATGTGGAACAAAATGCTTAAAAATCTCAAAATAAAAAGGAGTTATAGTATAGTGGTTAGTCTTGGAGTCAGGAAGAACCAGTGCCTATGACAGATGCTAACTGGGTAATCCTGTGCAAGTCACTTAACCTCTCAGTGTTCTGGGTAATGCTCTAAGAATATAAGTTGCAAAAAAGATACTGATCTGAATTCATTAAATAAGTTCTCTGGAAGTTCCTCACACCAATGAAAGAAAAAGAAAAAGAGAGACCTAACAAAAGAAATCAAAAAGATGTCCAAACTTTCTATCCACTGTTCCATACTGCCTCCTTCTTTCCACTAACAATAATCCTAATAGCAATAGCTGCCAATGATGCATGCCTTTAAGGTTTACAAAGCATAAAGTTTTAGGGCAACTAGGTGGCACGGTGGATAGAGCGCTAGGCCTGGAGTTCAAATCTAGCCTCAGACACTTACTAGCTGTGTGACCTTGGGCAAGTCACTTAATTCTGTCTGCCTCCGTTTCTTCATCTATAAAATGAGCTAGAGAAGGAAATAGCAAACCACTCCAGTATCTCTGCCAAAAAAACCCCAGATGGGGTCATGAAGAGTTGGACACAACTTAAATGAGTGAATAGCAACAATAAAAACGGATCCTCTCTGAAGTCTCATCTGAAAGTAGAGTTGTTCCAAACATGCTTTCCCAGGATCATAGATTTAGAGGTAGAAAAGATCTCAGAAGCTGTCTAGTCCAAGTGCCTAATTTCACAAATGAGCAGAACAAGGTCACACAGAAAGTAAATAGCAGAGCTGAGCTTTGCACCGAATCTGCTGATTCCCAATCCACCACACTTTCCACCATACCATGGTGCGTCAGGACAAGTTTACATCCCAATACTTCTATTCAGTTACATTTTCAAAAAGTGATTATATCTATCTGTGTAAAGCTCTACAGAACTTAAACTACAATGATAATAATAATAATAGTCAACTATTACTTTGTCCAGGACCAGAACTATCTTAACTATAAAAAAAGATAAAGGGATCAAGATGAACAACAACATAGGGATAGGAGCTACACTTGCACTTTCATAAGGGACACCTGGATAAGGGAAATCCCTCTACAAATGCAGATCAGCACCTATGATCTTAGAGAGTTATTTAGAGAAATGAGAGGTTAAATGACTTCCCCAGGGTCACACAGCCAATATTTTTCAGAGGAAGTACTTGAACCCAGGTCTTCTTGGCTTCAAAGCCAGCTTTCTATCCACTATTCCATACTGACCCCTTTCCAAATAACAATAATCCTAATAATAATAGCCACCAATGGTATAAATAACCCTTTAAGGTTTATGAGCATCAATTATTTCATCTGAGTAGTCCCCAACTCTCCTGACTGATTGTCCACAGTACTATAGCACATCTTTCCCATGAAAAGAAGAAGGAAAACCATCATGGTTCATCTTTGGACACAACTTTAGAATAGCAGAGTGATGGCCCCAGTGGTTTAGCATAGTAATTGTTGCCAACTCCCCAGGTCTCTGGGCCTCCTACCCATTCTCCCTATTCTTAGCTCTCACAGCTAATAATTGTCCATTGATTTAAGTAGCTTCTGCAAAGTTAAACTCTCCCTCCTTGCCCAGTGACCCCTTTCCCCCATGTTTGACTCTCAAGCAGTCCTCAGTGAGTGCTCTGGCTTCCAAACAGGTCAGTGGCAGCCAGAGTGGAATAGAATCACGTAAACAAAGCCCTTTGTAGTGGAAAGAGCTCTGTATCCCAGGACTGCTACTTTCTACCTATGCAGCCTTGGCTAAGCCACATAACTTCCTCAGGCCTCAGTTCTCTGAGGTTCCTTTCTCTAACTTTCCTTCTATAACCTGTGATTTTAACCCCCTCAAAAAACAGGTTTCTTATTTCTAATCCTGGCTCCAGGATAAAAGCCAAACAGAGGATTTACTGCTGGGAGTGGAGGTACTAGGGAGCCACAGGAGTTAATTGAACAGGGAGATGATGTAATCAGACTCGCACTTTAGGAAGATCAGTTTGACAGTCAAGTAGAGGATGCACTGGAGGGGGGAGAGACTGAAGTATATATTCATCCTTTCTATAATTTGCCTCCCATTTCTTTTCCAACCTTGTGCCTCTGCTCATATCATCCTCTCTGCCAGGAATATTCTATATGCTACCTTTCTTCCACCTATTGAAATCCTCTCCGTCCTTCAAGGCCTTCTCAGGCATCACCTCCTCTATGATGCCTTTTCTGATCTCCTTCGACAGAAATTCTCTCTCCCTCTTCTGATATCTTAGAGGCCTAAGTCTGCATATCTCCAAAGCAACTGGTCAGTTTCTAATCTGTACTGTCCTTCTTTGAATACAGACTTATCTCCATAATCAATCTCTAAATTCCTTGACTTCAAGGAACAAGAAGTTCATATACCTTGGTTAGGCTCAACACTACCTTGCCTGATAAATGTTGGTTGAATTTAATTCAGCTGGCAAGCGTTTATTGACCTTGGGAGCACAATAAGGAAATGTACCATCTCTTTTTATATTCTAATCTTCATGACATCCTTGTGAAGGAGGCTGTACTGGTGTTCCATTTTGCAAATGAGGCAATCAAACCCAAGGGAATACTTTGCTCAAGGTCACATAGCTATTAAGAGGCAATAATTCAAACCCAAATTTTGAACCTATGTGTCTGAATTCTAAACCCACAGCTCTGGCCACTGTTCCACGTTGCTTTTCATTAAGCCATCAAAGAAATGTAAGATAAATGTAATCCTGTACCAAGTAATCATAGTTTGCCACCAACAGATCCCAGGCCTGCTCAGATACAACTGGACTACCAAAAACTTCCATGTGGAACTTTCATTCATGTTGTCCCTATCTCATCCCTCCCCTAAATGCAGCACGGGCATTATGCAGATAAGGGAAATGAGTTGTTGATCAGCTGTTTCAATCATAACCCCATTTGGGGTTTTCTTGGCAAAAACACTGGAGTGGTTTGCCATTTCCTTCTCCAGCTCATTTACAGATGAGGAAACTGAGGCAATCAGGGTTAAGTGACTTGCCCAGGGTCACACAGGTAGTAAGTATCTGAGGTTGGATTTGAACTCAGGTCTTCCTGACTCCAGGCCCAGCTCTCTATCCACCTCTATCCACTGCACCACCTAGCTTTCCATAAGGGGAAATGAGGCCTAAGATCATTTGCTTAGTCACAAAGCCAGGACTAAAACTAAAAGGTCTACTGTTTCGAGGCCTCTACTTTCTACCAGACCACCTTGTCCTCCCACAAACAAGAGCTAAGAGTCTAAAAAGGTGCCTCAGTCACCTTTAGAACTCAGTCCTGTTCATAGACATGAGTGTTAGGAAAGAAGGAAGGGGACACCAGAGATACCACCTGAGAAATGGTGAGTGAGTAACTGTTCCCTGTGTCTATCAGGAATAGAAAGAGGCGATTTAAGTTATAGTGGGAAGGAGCTTTGAAAGGATGGGGTAAAGAAGTAACAGGGTGGTAGGAATTCTGTCCAGTCCAGAAACAAGAGGGGTGCAAATAAGAGACCAACCCCAAAGAATGGAAATCTCATTTCCTTTCGCAGTCTCTCTCTCATGTGGCTGAGCTCTCCTGCGTTGGACACAGTCAGACGCCTATCCCCAGACCCTGAGGCTCTCTTTCAGTTTTGGTCCTTGCCTGTTAAATAAGGTGACTGAACTCCAGTTCCTTAAAGTCCTAAATCTTGGGAAACCGATTCAATCCACTCTTAGGGAACAGCAAGTTTTCCTAAGTGACTTCACCTATTGTCCAGGACATAAGTCATGGCCTCAGCCACCCTGAAGCAATAGATAGAACAGTTAGATAGGAAGTTTCTATACTAAGTATAGGGCCATCTTGGACTCTCAAAACAAAACCGTAAATTAGAAAAGGGCTCAGGAAGCCTAGGACTCTGAACACAGAAATGCCGCTTTGTTTCTTAGCCTATATCTTTTCTTCCTGTCCAAAAGAGAACAAAGCCCAGTCAAGGGAGGTGATAAGCCCGACATAACTATCTACCCCAAAGAGAGGAACATTTCAA
Organism: Phascolarctos cinereus; assembly: GCF_003287225.1. Lineage (NCBI taxonomy): Eukaryota > Metazoa > Chordata > Mammalia > Diprotodontia > Phascolarctidae > Phascolarctos > Phascolarctos cinereus. The sequence continues at coordinate 61,981,624 of NW_027555736.1, read as the reverse complement.
GAGTTCCTAGTTCTCCCTAGGTAATACCATGTAGAGACAGCATCGTATGGTGGAAAGGGTGCAGGAGTTGGAAAAAGAAGAGCTGGGTTCAAATCCAGGCTCTTCCTTTGACCACCTATGAGACTTTGGACAAGTCCCTTTGCCCTTCTTGGCCTCAGTTTCCCCACTTGTAAATGTTAGACTGGATGAATTTCAGGTCCTTTCTGTGATCCCAGACTCCTTCTCTCCTCTCTGCCATCCATCCCTCTAGTTCTCCTCCTCTGTCAAGGAGGCCCAGTTACCTCGCCTGAAATTCCGCAGCACGCCCCCCTCAGCCTCTTCCCTGGCTGCCCTGGCCTCCCTCTCGTGCCAGCGCCGCAGCTGCTCCTCTCTCATCTTGTAGAAAAGGATGTGTTTCTGCTCATCATTCAACTCTGCCAGGAGCTCCGGGTCAATGTACATTTCCCTCAGGATCTGCTGCAGCATGGTGCCCACTGAGTGGGGTGGGATGGGCTCTGGTCCAGGCCAGCCAGGGGCAGCGATCCCAAGCCCCTGGGCCCAGAGGGCACTCAGATCAGCCTCTATCGAGAAGAGGGAGCCTCCGAGAGCCCTCTCCTCCAGTTGTTTCTCAGCGTCCTTTAGACTCCCATGATCCTCCTTTAAGAGGCATCTTTCCTTTCCTTTAGCACTCACAGAGCTGTTCCACTCATCTTGCCATGCTGAAGTAGCCACACATATCAGATGGAAAAGAGCTAGGGAGATGAGAGAGTATGGGCTCCTTTGGGTGAGGAGGTCGCTTCATACCACAAAATCAGCCACCAAGCTTTTCACCCCTAGTTGCTCTATCACCCAGCAGAAAGGCCCTGAAGCCCCTGGAAGGATGGATGAGGCAGTTGGACCCTCTCTCAGCCTCTGCAGGGCTCCAGCCCCAGGCTACAGGAGCAGCCAGCAGTGTTAAGTGATCTACTAACTGAAAGTAACAACGACACCAGCAATATCTATGTCACTCCACCTGCCTCTGGGAATTGATCTCTCTTCTGCCGATAAGAGATGAGACAGGTTTGCCTGTTATTTCCTAAGCTACAGGGCCAATTTTCAGAGGGAGCCTGTGGAACTGAGCTCCAGTGAAGGTGAAACCCACTCCTGTCTTCTGCATCACTGCTCAAGCTTCCTCAGGAGCATTCAGTGAGGTAACTGACATCTTGGTGGTGGAAAATGTTGTGGGTCTTTTTTTTAAATTCTAGACCTTAAAATAGCATTGAAATAATATTAGCCAGACAAGAGTCGGCTCTCAAGAATTCATGTAAACTGTCTGTCAGCCTTATTACCATTAATTCAGTTTCCACCTCTGACTCAAGAAAGATAGGAGATTTCTGTTTAAGTAAATGGTGGACACTTGCTAATAGAAATTCCCTGATATCAGTGAAACATTGTTTCTGATTGGAGGTTGGGGGGAGCAGATGGCTCTTATAAGGTGGAAAAAATGCAAAAGCTGAAAACAAATATACTGACAATCTGTTCAAAATTCTCATGATGGCATAGGGAAAAAGAAAAACAGCAATTGGGTCCCTGCTCTAGGTATAGCTCCTTATACCCAGCCACTGCCCATCTGGCAAGATGATCTGTTTATTTGCAGCTGGACAGGACAGATGGGCCAGGGGAAAATCAACTAGCTCCAATGTGTAAGTTCTTAAAACTGGTAAAGATCCATTGAGGTGGGAATGCTAACTGGCTCCCAAAGTTGTTTTCAGCTCAGTTGGTCAATAAGCATTTATTAAGCACCTGCTATGTGCCAGACACAATGCTAAGCACTGGGAATACAAAGACATTTTTTTTTTCAAAAACAGTCCCTGCCCTCTAGAAGCTTACATTCAAATGGAAGAGTCAACATCTAAATAACAAGGTACAAGAAATATACAAAGTAGGCAGGGGAAGAAATGGGGAAGGAACCAGCAGCTGAGAGAACTGAGAATAAACTTGCAGAAGGTATTGTCGTTCAATCATTTTTTCAGTCACATACAACTCTTTGTGATGCCATTTGGGGTTTTCTTGGCCAAGATACTAGAGGGGTTTGCCATTTCCTTCTCCAACTCATTTTACAGATGAGGAAACTGAGGCAAACAGGGTTAAGTGACTTGCCAAGCATCATATAGCTAATAAGTGTCTGAGGCTAGATTTGAACTCAAGAAGATGAGTCTTCCTGACTCCAGGCCCAGACCTCTGTGCACTATGGTGCCACCCAGTTTCCCAAAAGGTATATTTTGAGCTAAATCTTGAAGAAAGCCAGGAAGACAGAGAGGTAAAGGTAAGGGTGCAGAAAAGCATTCCAGAGGGGAAGCTAGGTGGCACAGTGCATAGAGCACTGGCCCTGGATCCAGGAGGACCCGAGTTCAAATCTGTCCTCAGACACATAACACTCACTAGCTGTGTGACCCTGGGCAAGTCACTTAACCCCATTGCCTTAAAAAAAGGGGGGGAAGGGAAAAAAGCATCCCAGGGATAGGGAACAAAAGGATGGTGATAGGAGATGTGGTGTCATATTCAAGGAGGTCATGTAGCTGGATAGTAGAACTTGTAGAAGAAGTCAAGTGTAAGAAGACTGGAAAGATAGAAAGAGCTACTTTATCAGGAGCTGTGAGCATCAAGCAAAGGAGTCTGTATTAGATCCTGAAGGTAAGAGGGAGCTATTGAAGCTTGCTGAGCAGGAGAATGACATGATCTGATGGACACTTTAGATAAATCAACTCTGGCCACTGAATGGAGGCTGGATTAGACCGGGGGGAGATTTGATCCAGGAAGACTAGTTGGGGGGCTATTGAAACATCCTTTGATGTAGGTCTGAACTACAGTGCTGGCTGTGTTAGTAGAGGGAAAGAGAAGTATATAAAGGATGTTGCGAAGGCAGAAATGGCAATATTTGGCAACGTACTGGATAAGGTTAGTGTGAGCATGGCATTGAGGGTGGTGGGCCTGGGTGACTAGGAAAATGAAGATATATTCCATAAAAAATAGGGAAGTTTGGAAGAGAGGAAGGTTTGGAAAAACTTACAGGGGATAATTCTATTTTGAACATGTTGAGTTTGAGGTGCCTACAGAACAGTGGCCCTAGAGTGGCTACTGCCAGGTGGTACAGTGGATAGAGCACTGAACCTGGGCTCAGAAAGATCAGTTCAGCTCTAACCTCTGACACTAGCTTTGTGACCCTGGGCAAGTCACTTCCCCCCTGCCTGCATAAAACTGGAGAAGGAAATGGCAAACTACTCCAGTATCTTTGCCAAGAAAACCCCATGGCAAGTATTAAAAATGATAAAAGACATAACATTGGAAGATGACCTTCTCAGATTAGAAGGGCCTGGCGTGATATGATCCACAGGGTCACAAAAACCTCAGACATGACTGAATAACAACAACAACTGGGATTCCAAAGGATAGGTAGTAATATGTAACTAGCTCAAAAAAGGAGACTAGAACTGTTTATGTGGATCTTAGAATCGTCTGAGGAGAGATGATAACTGAACCTAGAGGAGCTAATGAAATCACTTAGGGAGACACAGTATAAAGTAAAAAGAAAATGAACCTTGATGGGCATGACATGGATGAAGAACCAACAAAGGAAAATAAGAAAGAGTGGTCAGGAGGAGCAGCAGGAGACTAGTATTACAAAACAGAGAGGGGAGAGCATCCAGGAAAAGCGGGTGGCTGACCATTTCAGATGCTGCACAGAAGTGGAAAAGGATGAGGCTAGCAGTCTGAGGTGTCCTCTCTACCTCAAACTACTTTGTGTTTATTTCATATATATTTTGTTTTTATTATCTTGCCCACATGGTGCTCCCCTTCCAATAGAATCTAAGCTCCTTGAGGGCAGGAAGAGTTTTGTTTGTGTCTTTGTATCCCCAATATATGACAATGCTAGACACATAAATGGAAAGAAGGAAGGAAGGAAGGAAGGAAGGAAGGAAGGAAGGAAGGAAGGAAGGAAGGAAGGAAGGAAGGAAGGAAGGAAGGAAGGAAGGAAGGAAGGAAGGAAGGAGGGAAGGAGGGAAGGAGGGAGGGAAGGAGGGAAGGAGGGAAGGAAGGAGGACAGGAGGGAAGGAAGGAAGGAAGGAAGGAAGGAAGGAAGGAAGGAAGGAAGGAAGGAAGGAAGGAAGGAAGGAAGGAAGGAAGGAAGGAGGGAATGAGGACAGGAAGGAAGGAAGGAAGGAAGGAAGGAAGGAAGGAAGGAAGGAAAGGAGGAAGGAAGGGAAGGAAGGAGGAAGGAAGGAAGGAAGAAGGAAGGAAGGAAGGAAGGAAAGGAAGGAAGGAAGGAAGGAAGGAAGGAAGGAAGGAAGGAAAGAAGGAAGGAAGGAAGGAGGGAATGAGGACAGGAAGGAAGGAAGGAAGGAAGGAAGGAAGGAAGGAAGGAAGGAAGGAGGGAATGAGGACAGGAAGGAAGGAAGGAAGGAAGGAAGGAAGGAAGGAAGGAAGGAGGGAAGGAGGGAAGGAAGGAGGACAGGAAGGAAGGAAGGAAGGAAGGAAGGAAGGAAGGAGGGAAGGAAGGAGGGAAGGAAGGAGGGAAGGAAGGAGGGAAGGAAGGAGGGAAGGAAGGAGGGAAGGAAGGAAGGAAGGAAGGAAGGAAGGAAGGAAGGAAGGAAGGAAGGAAGGAAGGAAGGAGGGAATGAGGACAGGAAGGAAGACAGGAAAACAGGCACAATAGTCACATGGACCTAGCAGATCCAAAAGAGCTGATGTATAAGGAAGCCTTAACCGCAGACAACTTGCCTCCACCTATTAGACTCTGACTGAGTTCTACTTCCTAGCCACCATATTGACTCCTCTCACATCAGAGGATCATGGATTTATAGATGGAATGTATCTTAGAGACCATCTTATTCAACCCTTCCATTTTATACATAAGGAAAGTAAGCTCCAGGGAGGTTAAATAATTTTTTCACTATCACACAGGTCATAATTAGTAGGTAGAATAAGATTTGAACCCAGGTCCTCTTAGCCCAAATACAACATTCTCTCACTGCCCCACTTAGTCTTTCCATGGCTCCAGATTCATTTAGAAAGAACATACTCAGATTTGTTACCTTGGCTCAACCTAACATCACACTCCATGAGGCCTCTGACATTAGAAGCCTCTTCTCCCACTTTCCCTCCCCTATACTAAGGAAAGAAACCAAACCACTGCTCCACTCTATCCAGCAAACATCTCTAAAGTGTTTATTATGTTGATGGGTGCCCGCTAAAATGTTAATAGTACAAGAACATAGCAACAGCTCTTAAAGAGGTTATATTGTATTTAGTGGAGATAATGTCTACATGGACAACTAGTAATTTAAGGAAGAAGAGACCACAGTAATTTGAAGCAATCGAAGAAACCTTCACAAGGTAGAGGTCGTGGTACTTGAGCTGAACCCTCAAGGACGATAAGGATTCTAAAAGGCTGATATGAAGAGAGAAAGAAGTCCAAGCAGAAGGAAAAAAAAAACTTGGTGTATAATCCTAAAGGTCAGGGAACAGTGAATAATATAGTTTGCCAGGAACATAAAGTATAGAAAGAGGAGAAATGTGAAAGAAGACTGGAAAGGTAGCTTGGAACTCAACTTTAGAAAGCCATAATAGCTGCCATTTATAAAGCACTTTCAGGTTTGCAGAGTGCTTTGTATAAACTATCTTATTTGATCCTTACTACAGCCCTGTGAAGTAGGTGCTATTATTATTTCCATCAGTGCAAAACTTAAAAATTTGTATTTTATTCTAGAGGCAACCAGGAGTCACTGAAAATTTCTTTAGCAAGAGAGTGCTATGGTTAGATTTCTGCCTTTAGAAGATGAATTAGAGAGTAGAAAGATTAGAGGCCTGGAAACCAATTAGGAGGCTATTACATCAATCCTGGTGAGTAGTGATGAGAGCCTCAACTGGGAATGTTGGCTAAGTGATCAGAAAGGAAACATAAATAGGAGATGTTACGGAGAGACAATCAGTAGGACACAGGAGCAAGATGAATGTGAGCTGATAAAAGAAATTTTGGTTTGGGCCTCACCCTCTTCAATAAGGCAAATTCAGAAAATAAGACAAAAAGAGTTTGTTAGCACACCAAGGCAGCTTGTGATTGGGTGCAGCCAGCTCCCATTCAAACTGCACAATGCTTTGTATAGAAAGGAGTTAAACAATGTCCATATAAGGGCAAAAGTAGCTGACTGATACCCAAATTATGAGAAGGGATTAGTGACACCTCAGCTCCTCCCAAAGTATTTTGATTGGTACATGTAACTATGAGGAGAGAGGATTAGGGAGCATGGGCACCACCATCTACTCTAGGTTAGTTGTGCATGTACTCAAAGTTTAAACAAGGTTTTAACATGGAGTCACTCAGACTGACTGTACGGGTAGCTGACTTTGCACAGAGTAAGTTTGGATGCCTGAGAGAATACCTGTTGTTGTTATTCACTTGTTTCTGACTCTTTATGACCCCACTGGGGGATTTCTTGGCAAAGGTACTGCAGTGGTTTGCTGTTTCCTTCTCTAGCTCATTTTATAGATGAAGAAACTGAGACAAACAGAAGTAAGTGACTCACCGAGGTTCACACAGCCAGTAAGTATCTGAGGCCAGATTTAAACTCAGAAAGTCTTCCTGACTCCAGGCCCAGTACTCTGCACCACCTCGCTGCCAAAGAATGTTGGTACTCTCAACAAAAATAGAGAAATTTGGAGGAGGGAAGATGTAAGTTCAATTTCGAGCATAACTAATTTGGAAGGCCAAAAGGACCTCTAGGTGGAGATGTCCAGCAGGAAGTTAGAGATATAGGAAAGGTATCAGGGATAGGTGTCCAGATTTAGAAGTCATCTGTCTAAAGATGATAAATGAATCATGGGAGTGGATGAAATCAGCAAGGGAGGGAGAGGGCTCAGGAGACAGACTTAACTCAGCTGACTGCTGTAGTAATCTACTTAGGCAAGAGATTGCTGCCCTCTGCTGATCTAAGTAATGTAGTTCTACAGCTGGTTCAGCACTCTAAGTGAACCCTGAGTCAAATCAATTTAATTCAACAAACATTAAACATCTCTTATGTGTGAAGCTTCTAAAATATTACAGCTATGATATCAAAACTAGAAGAAGATGTTTTCTATATAGGATTGACCAGTAGTAGAGAAGGTAGTCCTCAATTCAATTCACCTCAACATTTATTAACCACTTAATATGTACAAAATATGGTGCTGGGTGCTAGAAGAAATCCAGTTTAGACACCATCCTCCCAGTCCCTCAAGCTTGCAACCTAGGAGTCATCCTGGATTCTTCACTATCTCTCACCCTCATGCTTATTTTATCTGTTACCATAGCCTGTTGATTTCACCTTTGCAGCATCTCTCAAATAAGCCCCCTTCTCTCCTTTGACTGTCACCAAGCCCTTGTCATCTCATGCCTTGACTATTGTAAAATGGCCTGCTTGTAGGTCTGCCTTTCTCAAGTCTCTCCTCACTCTGTTCTCCATTAAGCCATTAAAGTAAATTTCCTAAAAGGAAAATCTGATCATGTCATCTCCTTACTTAATAAACTCTACTGACTTCCTTATTGCCTCCAGGAACAAATAACAAATGGTCTGTTTGACATTCAAAGCCCTTCATAACTAGTCCCTTTCTACCTTTCCAGTCTTCTTACACCTTACTCCTTTGATCCAGTGATGCTGACCTCCTAATTGTTCCATGAACAAGATACTCCATTTCTCCACTCCAGGCATTTTCTCTGACTCTCCCCCAGGCCTAAAATGCTCTCCCTACTCTACTCCAACCACTGATCTCCTCTTATTCCCAGTGATTTCTTTCTTTTAATTATTTCCTATTTATCCTGTATGTGACTTGATTCATATACATTTGTTTGTATGTCGTCTCTCCCTTTAGACTGTAAGCTCCTTGAGGGCAGAGACTGTCTTTTTTTTTGCCTGTCTTCGTAGCCCCTGTGCACAGTGCCTGGCAAACAATAGGTGCTTAATAAATGTTTATCTAATTGAATTGAAATAAGGTAGTCCACATAGAGCTTACAGTTTGATAAGTGTACATGATACATACACATAAATAACTATTGTAACTGCTGTTTTTAAAGTGTCACCTATAGATGCCAAAGTTACTATCACTGTAGCTTTAAAAGCTAAGTCGATTTTTTAATTTTTGGCAGCTTGGGCTGGTAATTTTTGAAAAATTGAGAATAGAGCCCTAATGAAGATAGTTTGAGAAAAATGTGGAAAAGACAGAAAGAGAATGAGGAAAATTTTCTTTCTTAGGAGAAATATCTAGACCGTTATTTTTTAAAGAAACATGATAAAGAGAATTTTATGAGGAGTGAATCTGAAGGGATACTATTAAAAGTTATGTCTTAAAAGAAACTGTAGAAGACAGAAAGAAAGATGGACAGAAATTATTTCCTAATAGAACAGTTTTAACCTTCTCCTTACTAAGAAAATAAAGCAAATTCTTAATGAAAGACTTTGTTTGGTATGTTAAATGAACTTATTAGGGGAATTATGTTTCCAGAAGTAAAGAGGAGTCATCTACAGTTACGGTGTTGATTAGAAGTAACTCTAGCTATGATTTTTTTCACAGATAAAACATGTTATTATTGACTGTGCTGTTAATAAATGACATATCCAATAACTTGAATATTGAATTAATCCTAGGAGATTGGAGGTTTTGATGTAGAGAAAGATATGAAAAAACTACTTATTAGGGAAAATTTTGGGAAATTATTAAACTAATTCAATATTTCAGTACTATTGACATTATGTTATGGGCCTCTGAGCTGATTAATTAGAAAGAGGTTATAATTTTTTCAATTAATGAGGAAATATCCAAACATACCTCTGGATTACCCTAGAATTCCAGATAACAAGTTAAATAGCTGGCTGAGGGGTGACTAATGTTTGAGGCTGGTCATCTGCTTAACCTTCTTACAATACAACACAAAAACATTAGAAAACTTACTAGTGATAATGAGGAGGAATGTGAGTTTAGCTTTAAAAAAAAAGTAGGCATTCAAAAAGCTAAGAGAATGTAAGATGGTGTTTAAAAAAATAGGGCATATCATGAGCAGAAGCATGGAGATAACAAAGTATACAGTATGTTTAAGGGACAGACGGTTCAGTTTGGCTCAAGCATAAAGTAGGAAAGAGTTCTATGAGATAAAGTTGGAAAGGTATCTTAGTGTTAGATTGTAGGTCTTAAATGTCAGGCAGTACTTCGGAATTTGGGAGTCATCTGCATAAAGGTGATGGGTGAAGTCCTGGGGGATGAACAAGATCGCCAAGGGAGAAAGTAGAGAGAAAAGAAGAATGTTGAGAGCAGAACCATGAAGATAACACAACTTAAGTGGTCAGAAAGAAGACAAGGACAAAGCAAAAAAGAGAACTGTTATAGGGAGAGGAAAAGAACTACAAGAATGCTTTAAATTGGGAGCCAAGGAAGGGAAAAGCATCCAAAAAGAAGAGGTAGTCATTAGTATCAAATGCTTCAGAAAGTCAAGGAGGATGAGAACAGAAAAAATGGCCACCAGACATGGTGATTCAAAAGTTGGTAGTTACCTTGGAAGAAATAGTTTCGATAGAATAGTGAGTACAGGAATTATTGAATAAGTGGTGAAGAAGTAGGAGCATAATGTATGTAGAAAAATTTTGAAAGAATTTTGGCAGTGAAAAGGAGAAGAAAGAAAGGTGTTAATTGCATTTCATCAAGGGAAGGGTTTTTTTTTTAAGATTGAGTAAAATGGAAAATATTTGTAGACAGATGGAAAGGAGTCACTGAAGAAAAAGAGAAGGTGATTAATCAGTGGAATAGATTAGGTACACAGCATACAGAAATAAATTAACCTAATAGGCTAGTGTTTGATAAACCTGAAAACCTCAACTACTAGAATAAAAATTCAATATTTGACAAAAATTGCTGGAAACATTCAAAAGCAGTTGGGCAGAAATTTGGTTTAGGTCAGTATCTCTAACCACATACTGAGAGTTTGTGCACATTACAAAGGACAGACCCAGCTGCACACAGTTAACTAGCTGAGTCCCAATAAGCACTTATCATTGGGTTATTATGGGTATCACTGTTTTCTTGTAAGATGTTTTCTTTTGAAAAGCTTTCACATCTTAAGGCATTTTGGCACAGGGAAAACAGCACTAGATATGATGCTAGGAACATATGGTTTGAATCTTGGCTCTGGCACTACCTGTGCAGTTACAAGCAAGGCACCTGACTTTCACACAACAAGGGTTAGTGGCCCTTTGTTTACATAATAATGGGAATAAATTGTAGCAAGGGAAAGAACAGAGGAGCAGAAAAGAGGGAGAACAATCTGTGGGCATACACAGGTAACAGGAGATGCTGCCAACCACAGCAGGGAACTGACTATTTTTGATGTCTCCCCCTCCTTGAAAGAAGTCAGAGCTTGCCTACTCTTCTAATTTGGAAACCAATCTTCTCTCCCCCTTTATCCTAAGCTAGAGTCATGGGAGACAGATGTGGACTCTAAAGGTAGTTAGGACCATCTCACCAAACCTGGTCTGACTGCTATCACAGCCACTGGTCATAGTCTTTCTGGGCCTAGCTTCAAACTGAATTGTTAAGCACAGCACTAGCTAAAACCATAAGCACAGCAATCTAACTTCCAAGAACTCTGTAGGAAATTCCAAAGGAGTAGAAAGCATTATCTGGCTACATACTCAACTCTGGAAGAAAGTTAACTTGGTGCCAGAATGGAGGATGAAATACAGCCTCTCACTTTCAACCTTGATTCCTTCCCTCAGGCTTCTTCCTTCAGAATTCTTTGCAACAACTCTTTCTACTAGTTCCAGTTCTATAATTGGCTGATGGATACAGGCTCCATGACAACACTGGACTACCCAAGCATTACCTCATTCTATTCCCTAGCAAACCTCTCCATACCAGGGAGGCCACAGTGGAGATAAGGGGAGTCCCACTTTGGCAGACAGAGGAACCAAGGCTTGGAGAGGATATTTGACTGGCCTAGAGCCATATTTTAAGTCAGTGGCAACAACAGAACTAAGACCTGAAATCACTTGAAGCAAAGGTTTCCAGCGCAGCCTAAAATGGACCCATTGGTGTTATAGTTCCAAGGCTCCTCAAGCAAAAGCAGAAGGATTATTTTTCCATGAAAACATCGAAAGGATCACTGCTCTGGTTCAAATGTTGGACAAGAGGACAACTGAGGTACCTTTAGACTTTAAAATTTTATGTTTAGGGAAACCTCTCTTTAATCAAGCATATAGCATTCTTCTTCAAGGCAGGGCCTCTTAAATGGTTTCCAAAAAGGGAATTTTTTTGCAATGAATGGAAATAAAATGTAGGCCTAGCTTGTCTTGGCCATCTGCTCAAGCTGAACTCTTTAATATCCCTTAATTTTGATTGATTTTGGGGGGAGAAAGATAAATGGCAGTGAGAATGTAAGAAACTTTCTTCCACAGTCTTTGAATCTATCTCTAGATTTCTTATATATTATGAAATGGATATTGGACATCCCAAAATGGATTCTATTGTCTGTTCTCCCTGTGAAGCAAGAGACTGGAATCTAGTCTTTCTCTATCATTAATTAGCTGGTGACCCTAGGGCAATTTATTTAACCTCTGTGGGTTTTAATCACCTCATCTATGAAATTGGGATGATAATAGCTTGCCTGCCTGAATAAGGGGGTGGATAAGTTGATCTCAAAGGTCCCTTTCAGCTCTATTATCTTTAAGCATATGACAAATGTTAGGAGCTGGCCAGGACAGCTGTGGGAAGGACAAAAGAAGCAGCCAAATCCTCAGGTAAATTATAGATCAGAGCTATAAAGAGAGGGCCCTCTGTCAGACAAGCTGAATTGAAGAATCAAATTTCAAATAAACTATTCCCTGGACAGTAGGATGGGAAACGGATAGATGGGGAGGGGGAGAGGGAGGGGAAGGGTTGCTGACCGTAGGCTCCCTGCCTAGCCTGTCAGAGGAGAGGCAGGAAAGTTCCAGAAGATTCCCAGGACATATGGCACTGGTAGAGCAGGTCCTGCAAGGGATTGCTGCCAATTACAAACACAGAAGAAAAGAAGTGGAGAAATACACATGTAATCCATCCTTGGGCTGGGGAATTTCTCTCTTCTGCAGCATTGTCCAGCTGAGCCATAGATGAGGCTGTGGCTCCCTCTTAGGGCAGAAAAAAATTCTGCTCCCAGCACAACTCTACTTTTATTACCCGGAAGACACCCAAGCAAGGGAAACACCCCTTTTCCTGGGGTCTGTTGCATGGCTTCCTGTGATTTTAGTTGAGTTGGAACAATGCTGGTGCACAAAAGAAGAAACTGGTCGGGAGTAGAGGAAGTCTAAAAGAACACAGCTCCTAGAGACACATAGTCTTCTTCCTCCATGTTGTTATGGACAAGGAGTGAGCTTATGAGCAGCTGATGATCACACAGGGAGACTGAGAAAGATTTAGGACTCTTCGTGGACTTCACTCAATTAGCAACAGTATTTATTAAACATATACTACAAGCAAGGCATTCTGCTAGGCTTTATGGGAGAGGGTCTTCAGCCTCAAAGGATGACATGATCCAGTTGGAAAGAAAAGACATTCAGTGTATTGGCCCAGCTATGGGCTACATTTTTCTACACAATCTAAATGGAAGAAAACACAAATGCAGGTTATCATTAGTCTTATTTTTCTTTCTTTGTCTAAAGGTTTGTTTGTTTTTAATTTTAGAGAGAGAGCTATATTTGGACCAGTAGGATAGATCAAAAGATAAATGAAAATACAAGGCAGAGTGTGATGTGTGAGAAATAATTAGGATCATAGACTTGGAACTGTAAGGGCAAGTAGAGGCCACTTAGTCTAATCCCCTCATTTTACAGATGAGAACACCGAGTCCCAAGGTGGTACAGTGACAGAATCATAGGTTTAGAGTCAAAGAGACACTGAAAAGCTTATAAAGGATTATTAAAATAAGGGATTATTTTACTGAAAAGGAAACTGAGGCCCAGAGAAATTAAGTGATAGGTTCATAGAGTCATAGATTTAGAGCTGGAAGAAACTTCAGAGGCCATTTCCTCTCCTTATTTTACAAATAAGGAAACTGAGGCCCAGGAAGATTAAATAATTTACCCAAGGTTATACAGGGCAGACCAAAAAAGGCCTAAGTTTGGGTAACTCTCTTCAGTTTTTGAGTGACTTTCCTCACAACCAACAACTGTAAGATGGGTAGGCCGAGTATCATTACCCACATTTGACTCAAGAAAGGATTTGTAATTTTCCCAGAAAGGGTTACTCCCAGATCACCCAACACAGATTGAAACCTGCTTATGGCTTAAACAATTTTAGATGTGACTTGCCCTTGGAGGACAAAAGGAAGCAAACAAGGAAGGAAATAAGCATTTGAGCACTAATGCTTAAAGACAACCATTAAATGTCAGAGGTAGGATTTGAGCACAGGTCTTCTTGTCTCCAAGTCTAGATCTCTACCTGCTATGCTTCATTGTTTCTCCTTTTCATTTGCCACTGGGAGAAACTGAGGCTCAGAGAGGAATCATTCACTTATTCTTTCAACAAGCATTTATTAAGTGGCTTCTGTATGCTAGGCATGGTGTGTATGAGCAGACTAAAACACACAACTACAAAAAAACTAGAATATAGGATGTTATTTTAAAAATATATGATTGGTCTTGTGGTGAAAGTATGGGATACCAGTTGAACAGCCTATGTGTTTTACTGTGACACTGAAGATATCCGAAGAAGGGAAAGAAGTCTCCCTACCCACCCTTCCCCAGCACATTGGGTCAATCTTGTGTTGTGCACTTATGGGAGAACATAGACAAGGGTCACATGGGGTGGGTAGGCATGGATGAATTGCTATCTGCATCCTTGGAAGGAAATCCAACTGAGTGTTTCGTGTATGTGCTAGATATGGGACACTGTCCTAAGCTAGCTGGGTGATCCTGAGCAAATAATTTATCCAGGCTCACACAGCTAGTAAAGTGGCAGCAACAAGATTTGAATCCAGGTCCACCGCTAAGATTCTGTGATTCTGACCCTACAATCAATACTCTTTCCCAATATATCTATAAGTTCATGTGTGAGGGAAATCACTCTGGCCTGGGATATTCCAGGAAGGCTTCTCAAAGGAAGTGTGGCTTAAGCCGGGCTTTCAAGGATGCTGCTTAAGGTATAACTAGGAAAAGAGGAAGAATATGCCCAGCCCCATGGGTCTCAGAAACTTACTATCGGTGTGACCCTGGACATGAACTTAACCTGTTTGCCTGAGTATCCTCATCTGTAAAACGAGCTGGAGAAGGAAATGGCAAACCACTCCAGGATCTTTGCCAATAAAACCCAAATGTGGTCACAGAGTCAGATATGACTGAAATAACAATAGTCAACAACCATATGAAAAATGTTCCAAATTACATATAATAAGATAAATTAAAATTAAAACAACACTGAAGTTTCACCTCCCAGTAACCAGATTGATGAATTATTGGAGGACCCATGGAAGGACAGCACAGATTTATGCATTGTTGTTGGAGTTGTGAATTGGTCCATCCATTCTGAAAAATAATTTGGAACTAATCTGTACATGCCCTTTAAATCCAGCAACATTAGTACTAAACATATACTCAAAGAGATCAAAGACAGAGTAAATGGAGCCATACATGGGAAATGCTTATAGCAAGACTTCTTCATTGCATCAAAGAACTGGGGGAAAAAAGTGGATATTCATCAGTTGGTGAACAGCTGAACAACTTGGGATAATTAGCATATAATTATAATAGAACTTTATTGGGTCATAAGAAATGTCCAAACAGAGGGATTCAAAGAAAACTGGGATGACTTCTCTGAACTGACGCAGAATATGAAATGAGCAGAACCAAGAAAACTATTTCTATAAACAACTCCAATATTTATAAAGAAAAACACCTTTGAAAATCTCCAGAACTCTGATCAATGACATAACCAGTCATGACCCCAGAAGACTCTATAAAATATGTCTACCAACTCTTCTTGGAAAAGTGATGGATGGTACTGAATGAGAGACGTTTTCAGATATATAACACAAATTTATTTTGTCGGACTTCAAGAGAAGGCTTTTATTTTGCAGGAGGGAGAGTTGAGAGGACCTGGAGACAGCAGTGATAGTGATGTCGCACTATAAAACAGTAGAAAAGGGTCAATTAAGCATTTGAAAAACACAAAAAACAGAAGAAAGTTCAGAAGGGGAGGAAGGGGAAGAGAATTAGCATTTATTAAGTGTCTACTACGTACCGGTATAAATATCGTGCCATTTGATCTTCACAACAACCCTCATAGATAAGTGATATTATTATCCCCATTTTACAGTTGAGGAAACTGGGGTAGATAGAAGTTAAGTGACTTGCCCAGCATCACACAGCTAGGAAGTATCTGAGGGAAGATTTACACTCAAGTCTTCCTGAGTCCCGGCCCAGTGCTTGATTCATTCTTACATCTAGCATCTCTGCTGTGGTAATGCTACCACGTTGAATTATATATGTGCAGGGTGTGTATGGGTATGTAAAATATATGTGTGTGTGTGTGTGTGTATACATATATATATATATATATATATATATATATATATATATACACACATATACATATATAATGTTATGTTAATAGAACAATGCTTCTCAAAGTACAGTGAAAACCTTTCACTGGGTCTAAGAAATCAAAACTTTTTTTCATAAAAATAAAATATTTTAATTTCTAATACAATAAATATTGAGATATAAACAAAAGCTCTTGGGGGGGGGTCATCAATCATTTTTAAGAGAGTAAAAGAGTACCAAGAGCAATTGTTATTGATTCACAGTTTCATATACAATATTCTCCTGGCCTCTTTTGCACATGGAAATGTTGATGTTTGTTACTAGTTCATAGTAATTTTTTAGTGAGGGGTTTGGGTTAAACGACTTCTATGGTGCCTTCTGGTTCTAAATCTATAATCCCAGGAAATTTCTCTATACAGTCTCAATTTAATAGAATCTTGGGATGGAAGGGATCTTAGATCCCATTTAGTTTTATAGGTGAGGAAACTGTAGTTCAGTGAGATTTAAGTGAATTGTTTACAGACACAAAGGCAGTGAATACCAGACCCAGATCTTTCTGCTCTGTTCTGTTCTCTAACTCCAGGTCTAGGGCTTTTTTACTGTCCTATAATGCACCTCTGAAAAACAAAATTCAAACTCCCCAACCCAATGATATGCTAGTTTTCCAAAAGGACAACTATTTTCTAGCCCCTTCCCAGTTAAACTAGTCCTTATAGAGAGGACAGAGTATTAGCTAAAACAGTTCACTGAGTCAGACAGTGTAGCACAGAACTCCATCTGCCAACTGCTCCCCTCTTAGAAGAGCAGGACTTTAGCCATAGAACTGTCTGAAGTAAGAAATTACATCAATCTATCAATGAACACTTATTAAGTGCCAACCATGTACGAGCCACTGAGCTATGTGCTAGGGATATACGCACAAAAATGAGATAGTCTCTGCCCTCAAAGACCTGGAATCCTGCTAAGACATAGGACATATTGTCACAGAAGTAATTCTTGGTGTGCCCAAAGGGTCATGAGTGGATCCCACAGTGGCAAGAAAGACTTGAAGAAAGACTACTGAACTATCCTCACAAATTCTACCCCTGACCTTGCTGGGTGCAGCTTGAGAATATAGAAATATATTAAATAAATACCCAGTGAGTGAAAGAAAGGGAGAGAATAGTAACTGGAGCATTCAGGAAAGGCCTCTTGAGATGGACTTTGAAGGGAGCTTGGACTTTCTACCCACACCCTTTGTACCACTAACTTCTGAGGCTACTGGGCCTGCAAAATTCCAGGTCTGCTTTTCCTGGAAAATATAGGGGAATCTTCTGCAGTCTTTTGGACCTCATTAGTATGCACATGTAATAAACTCTACTCTTAGAGTCTAAGTTTAAAAAAAAAAGAGGAAGGCAAACCCATGAGTGTGTAGAGGGTGCAGGGAAGGAGGTACCCTACCCCCTGCCTGTCTTCTGCTAGTAAAGCAATCACCTCAAAAATCCTCTAAATGCTATGAGACTATGGCCTGTGCTCCAATGAGCTACTGAGGAAAGAAAGCCTAATCAAGAAGCACCTAGGCGAGAAAGGGAAACAGGAAAGCCCCTGCACACGTTTATGGGGGAGGGGAGAAAGAGGATGGAAGCTAAATATTAGGACATTGCCAGAAGATCCCACTTCTACAGCTTTTCACCCCAGAAGACTCACTCCTTCTGCCCCTTACCTTTTCCTCCAACCACCACCCTACAAGAGCTTTTGTTCCCTCCCTGACTTCTTGTCAGGAAGACCTGAGTTCCAATCCAGCAACATTTTACTAGTTATATAACCCTAAATGTGCCACTTAATCTTGTCCAGCCTCAGGTTTCCTCAACTGTCATCATGGAGATAAAACAGGATGATATATTCAAAGTAGTCTGCAAACTTTAAAATGTTATATAAACTTTAGTTATTATTATTACAATGGTCAAGCTGAACCTTGAAGAAGACAGCTGATAATGTAACATCCTCCCTACATTACAAAGGTGAGGGACTATCAGTGTGGGAAATGGAAAATATGTGTTATGAACTTGGTTTATGTGTTGGTTAGTTTTATGGAATTTCTTCCCCTCTCCCCGTTGTTTTCTTTTTTATTATTTGTTATAACGGATGGCTCTCTAAATGTAGGAAGGGGAGCAATATTTGGGGAAATGAAAGTGATATAAAAGATATAAACTTATTGTTATTATTATTATTATTATTGTTGTTAAAAGAGTATCAGATTTGGAATCAAGATTCTAATCGTAGCTGTGTCCTTTAGACAATCTACATAACCTCTCTGTGCCCTACTTTCCTCATTTATAAAATGGAAATTACAATCCCTGTCTTGATTCCTTCACAAGGCTATAAGAAGGACCAAATAAGGGATGCTTGTATATCCATGAACCTTCTTGGAAAAAAATCAAACATTATTTGCAAAATATTAGTTATAAAATGAAATGTTCCCAGAGTCGTCTCTACAAGTAGACAACCTGGGCTTGAATCCCCATGGCCTGAGTGAGTCAAAATCTTCATTATTTCCCCCAGGTCTCACTTCACTTTGCAGTACAATGTTTCATACCATAACAATGTTATCTCATTACTCATTGTATTCTGTGAGGGAACTCAGTGACTGGTACAATTAAATGCCCCTAATGAGAAAACTGCTGATATAGAGTTGCTGGTAAGTGACTGGTGGTTTGGGTCCCAAGCTTGTACAGGGCCTTTGAGAGATTGCTTTATCACGGTTTTCCTCTTGGCCCCCAAGGTGGTTCAGCTAAATAAAACTTTCTAGGGCTTTTTCCCATCATTCTTTGCCAAGAACTCTATCAGTTCCTCTTTTGAACTTCAGCAAGGCAAAACCAACTGATGTTTTGTTTTGTTTTTTTACCCTCTTCTGTGTTTCTCTTGACACAAATGACCCCTCCAGAGCACTGCAGGTTTCAGATGTCCAGACACACAAGGTGGATTTTCTGAGAGAGGGAACAGTATAAGCTCTCACTTTTGCAGCATCCTGTGACCACAATAGTACAAACAAAAACAACACTGAAAGACTACAGAACTATGTTCAATGAAGTGACCTCTCATGCCTTCAGAGAGGAATTACGGAAGCAGGCCTCCCACCTCTCTGCCATAAGACACTGGACTGGCAGTGCAGAAGGAGACTTCTATGGATGGGAGACTGAGACGTGGCTGGTGTGTGATTTTGTTGTACTTGACTATACTTGTTATGAAGTGGGGGCTGACCTGGAAGAGAGAAGAAATGGGGAGCTATTGAATAGTGCTAGAAACAAAAAAAAAAAGGTAAGAAAAGAACATCAATAAAACATGTAAAAATGATAGTCTTTGCCACCCAAGGACCTTATCAAGCAACCCAAAACTTTCAGTGCCTCCCTATTGCTAACTAGGATAAAAATGCTTTATTTGCAATAAACCAACAAGCATTTACTAAACGCTGCGATAGACACTGAGGTTACAAAAAAAAAAAAGGAAGGAAGCATCTCTACTTTCAAAAAATTAACATTCTAAGGGCAGAGACAACAAAGACATTTATAAGTATGTAAGGAAACAACGCTTAACACAGATAAATACAAAATATTGTATTGTGCTAAGAAATACAAAACAATTAAAAGGGGAGAGAGGGGAAGAAAAGGGGGGGACAAAGAAAGAAGGAGGAAAGATGGGATTGAAAGGAGCAAAGAAAGGAGGAAGTGGAAGGAGAAAGAGAGACAGAGACAAAGAGAGACAGACAGATGCTAGAAGGTAGCATCTGAGCTATGTAACGTACCTCAAAGTCCCTAGAAGCCATGGACCCTAAGAGGTATTGGTGAGGAAGGAACATCTACCAGACAAGAGGGATAGCCTGTACAAAGGCCCAGAAGTAGAAGGTGTAAGTTGTGCACAGAGAACAATGGGTAAGATAGTTTGATTGAAACATAGAGTATTTGAAGTAGAATAGTATTCAAGAAGATTGGGAAGATTGATAAGAATACGATTTTACAGGACTTCAAATGCCAGGATAAGGAGCGGGCATTTTCTCATAATGGCAATGGGAAAGCACTAAAGATTTTTGAGTAGGAGAGGGGCAAGGTCAAATGTATCTTTTAGCAACACCAATTTGACAGCTATGTGGAAGAAGGACTGGAAAGAAAGGGTGGAAGCTGAGAAACCAGTTAGGAGCCTATTGCAGTCAGCCAGTTGAGAGGTGATGAGGCCCTGTGATAAGAGAGAGGCTGCATGAGTGGCAAAAAGGGCATAGATGCAAAGCATAGTGTGAAAGTAGAGAAGCCAACATTTGGGAAGTGATTAGATATGGGAGTGGCAGTGGAGAATGAGGGAGGGGAAAGAGTCAATGATGACTCAGGCTGAGAACATGGCTATTGGGAAGGATGGGGGGGTGCCCTCAATAGAAACAAAGAAGTTGGGAGGAGGATTTGTGGAATGAAAGTGAGGATACTGTTTGGCCCGAGGATTAAGCACCACCGTCTGCAAACACTACCTCTCTGGCAGCTCTGGGTTCCAGCATGAGCACCCTGAATGATTTCACATCCATTATGGATTTCTCCTACAAATTAACATGACCTACCCTGGATAAAGGAGAACTAGGAGCAACACATCTGGGAAAAAAAAACCATCCTAATAATAGGAGCTGTTCAAAAGTAAAACAGGCTGCCTTGGGAGGCTTGACAGAAATGTTGGATAGGGGGGTTTTATTCAGGTTCAAGGTGTAAAGTTTCTGAGGTCCTTTCCAACTCTGAAGAGATGTGACTTTGTGATTAGCATATTCAGTGACTCCCTGAAGAAGTACTCCTATTTTAAAGAAGGTACTGCAGGCCCCGGGGTGTGCAACATGTCATACAACAAACAGTGGCCTCAAGTTAAGAGAGAAGAGAATTTAACTTCAGAGGAGAAAATAAACTGGGTCAGAGTGAGGAGTGACTTCTCAGTCAGTTTCCTTGGCTTCTAGGGGTCATGGGGTCTAACCCTGAAGGGCGGAAGTACTGGCTAACGGATTGCATGTGGACCTCAATTCTCAAAGGACCAAGGAGTGACATCTTGGACCCAAAGAGCCAAATGCTCACTCTGGGCTTCAGCTCTGGTTTTAGTTGGGGCCAGATTCTGGGCATGATCAGGAATAACACGTTGACATGGGCTCCTGGAGCAGGAGATGTTTTCAGAGCTGAGGTAGAATACTCTTTACTTCAATGTCTGACCACTTATTCTTTTCTCTGAGGCCTTTTAGCTTTCTTCATCTCAAACACAGTTTCCCAATCCAATGCCTAATCCATCCTCCTTAATTCTTTAATTCTCTTCAGTCATGCAAATACCACCCACCCTACCAGCACACACACACACACACACACACACACACACACACAAAGTAACACCACTCATGAGTTTATAGATTCACAGAATGTTAAAACTGGGTAGTGTCTTAGAGATCTAGTCTAATTCTTTCATTTTACAGATGAGGAAACTGAGGTCTAGAGAGTTTAAGTCTATTCTTTTCTGGGTCAGTTCTAGGTAAAGCATTCCTTACAATCCATCCCCAATCAATAAGCACGTATTAGGCAACTATGTAACAGGCACTGAACTGGGCCTTGGGAGTACAAATGCAACCAACAAAACAATCCTTACTTGAAAGAAGCTTACATTTGAATGGGAGAGGTCTCGGTTTTCTCCCTGAAACTGAAAAAATGGAAGCACTTTTGCTAAATTCTCATAGGAGTCATATAACCAGCAGGTCATTCTGTCAGTTTAAGATTATTTTCACACTGGGTCAATAGACTACATTTATAATCCCCCTTCTAGGTGACAGCCCTTCAAATATTTGAAGACAGCTAAAACATCCTCCCTGATTCTTATTTTTGCCAGTCTAAAAGTCCCTCCAAAACAAATATGTCTTGCTTTCCCTTTTCCTTCAAAGGGTCACCATCCCAATTCAGGCCTCCTTCACCCCTCTCCTTGTATTGTAATAGCCACTTTACGTCCAGTCTCTCGCATTTCAAAGCCATCTTCTCAACAGCTGCCAAATGGATATTCCTAAAGCACCTGTCTGACCATCTTAATCCCTGCTCAAGAAGCTTTGTTGGCTGCCTATTGCCTCTAGAATAAAACAGAAAACATCTACCTGGTACTCAGCTGTCACCTGTGGCTCCGAGAAGCTGTAGCATGTGCAGCAGCCGGGTCCCAGTAAAACTGTCTCAGCAGATGGGCTCAAGCAGGTTGAAGGTGACCAACAGGCCTCAAACCTGTGGGTGAGTTCGAGGGATGTCTACCTAAACATGTGAAGACTTTCCCTAGCAAAGTGGGCGGGTGAGAACAATGTGTTCAAATGGCCAGAAGGCGGCTGAAGCAGGCACTGTGGAGTGCTTAGGCCTTGGTCAGACATCCAACACACCAAGGCACCAAGGTCATCCGCTTCATCCTGGGACATAGCCAGTCATCGTCTTGCCACTGACCTTCAATGACTCTGGAAGAGAGAGTGAAGCTGAAAATTTTGTGCAGCTTTGCCTCACTTAAATCTAATTTATTCTTGGGGGCCACTAGATGATGCAGTAGATAGAGCAGCAGCCCTGGAGTTGGGAGGACCTGAATTCAAATCTGCCCTCAGACACTTACCAGCTGTATGACCGTGGGCAAGTCACTTAACCTTGATTGACTCCAAAAATATATATACATATATACATATATATATGTGTGTGTGTGTGTGTGTGTGTGTGTGTGTGTGTGTATGTATGTGTGTGTGTGTGTGTATATATATATATATATATATATATATATGAAATTTATTCTCAAATCAAGATCACCCCATGATGTCACTAGTCCCTCTTAGAAGCTACACCAAAAAAAACACACCAAGTATTTGTTTCTTTGTTTACATACATGCTGTCTTCCATGTGCAGAATGTAATCTTCTCAAAGGCAGGGACTATTTAGTTTTTGTCTTCTCATCCCCCCTATTCAACACAGTGCCTAGAATATAAACGTGCTTAAAAAATGATTGTTAAAATAAATTACGCTGAACTGAATTGAATATAGGAAGTAACCTCACAGGGTGACCAGTCTATTTCCCTACTAAAGTGACAACCAGATAAATATCAAATAGGCCCCATATTTGTCTTGAGATTTTTTTTCTCTACAGAGAAAACAAAACAGTATTGTGTTTTTACATTTTAGACCATCAGACACACAGAGCACCAACTTCATGGTTTTCTTTAGAACCTTTTATCTCCAGGGAGATGACCCTTGCATTAAAAAAGCGCCTTTGCCACTTCTTCTCAAATGTAAATAATGAGTTCTGGTTAATGGGGCACAGTAAGGGACTGTGTGGCCTAGATTAGAAAGAAAAGGTTTTGCAAGCTCTCTTGACTGGACAGCTACAGTGCTGAACTGGGGGAAAACCCAAGCTGTCTCCCCACAAAAAAAGAAAAAAATGTGATCTATAATGTTCCATTTGGAAATATCTCTGAGCAAAATCCAAAAATCAGCAATCCCTCTCCCCCACCTCCCACCTAAGAACTGTAGACCGACTCTGTGGCAAGACTGTGCTCCCTACTTTACAGATATTAATAATTCACACAATTGAATAAGCCACAAATACTTGTAATGTAGTGAAAATAAACACTTGTGTATAACCTTCCACCTCAGCATCCAGATTCCTGTATTTGGCTGTATGTTTATTTTTCTCTTCCTCTGAAAATGGACACAGCTGAGCAATGCAGCAACTCTCAAAAACAAGATGTCAGCTCTGTTAGTCTCCTTTTCTTGGTTTTCTAACAGGATTTGCATTCTGAGTCTCCAAGGATAGATAGCAGGACCTTTTTGCTTCTAGTTACCTAAATAATTCCTCCTAAAATGGCTCCATATTCACCTTTGTCCTTGAGGCAGATCTCTTGAGCCCAAAAAGTGAATCATCTCCTCTGAAAAGAGAGCTCTGCCGCACAGGGAGGCCAGGAAGAGGAAGGCCACGAAAGTGAAACTGAGAAATTATAATAACAATAGTAAATGGATAAGTACCATGAAGGGGGTTCTGAAATAACTCATAGATGTTTTCAAGTTGGCAAAATTCTTTCTTCATAATAATCTTTTGAGTAGGCAGCACACATGCTATAATCTTCATTTTACAGATAAGGAAACTGAGGCTTTAAGAGGTTAAGTGCTTTGCTCAGGGTCCCACAGCTAGTGTCCGAGACAGGCTTCAAACCCAAGTTTAAAAATTCAATTCAAACCCTAAACAATCAGGTCCCTTGATTGTACCTCCTGTGCTCTACACACTATGTATATCCTCTCTTAAGCCAAGAGAGGAGAGACAGACAGTGAAACAGACAGGAAGAGAGAGAGAGAGAGAGAGAGAGAGAGAGAGAGAGAGAGAGAGAGAGAGAGAGAGAGAGAGAGAGAGAGAGAGAGGAAGAGAGACAGAGAGAAACAGAGACAGACAGACAGACAGAGACAAAGACAGAGATACAGAAAGATAGACAGTGAGAGGCAGAGAGAGAGAGTGAGAGACACAGAGAGAGAGAGAGAGAGAGAGAGAGAGAGAGAGAGAGAGAGAGAGAGGAAGAGAGACAGAGAGAACAGAGACAGACAGACAGACAGAGACAAAGACAAAGACAGAGATACAGAAAATAGACAGTGAGAGACAGAGAGAGAGAGTGAGAGACACAGAGAGAGAGAGAGAGAGAGAGAGAGAGAGAGAGAGAGAGAGAGAGAGAGGAAGAGAGACAGAGAGAAACAGAGACAGACAGACAGACAGAGACAAAGACAGAGATACAGAAAGATAGACAGTGAGAGGCAGAGAGAGAGAGTGAGAGACACAGAGAGAGAGAGAGAGAGAGAGAGAGAGAGAGAGAGAGAGAGAGAGAGAGAGAGAGAGGAGAGGGAGGAAGAGAGACAGAGAAACAGAGACAGAGAGACAGACAGACAGAGACAGACAAAGACAGAGATACAGAAATATAGACAGTGAGAGACAGAGAGAGAGAGTGAGAGAGAGAGAGAGAGAGACTGAGAGAGTCAGAACCTGGATCCTATTGATTTTTCTCCAAACCTCACACTGAATCACTATTGAAACACCAGTTCAACAATGAAAATGTCAGCAAATTCATATCCAGCCAAGACTGAAA
Source organism: Phascolarctos cinereus (assembly GCF_003287225.1). Lineage (NCBI taxonomy): Eukaryota > Metazoa > Chordata > Mammalia > Diprotodontia > Phascolarctidae > Phascolarctos > Phascolarctos cinereus. The sequence goes on along the minus strand of NW_027555736.1, from coordinate 61,956,958 downwards.
ATGTTCTGACTCAATCTATAGTGCAATCCTGGATCAAGCCTGCATTTCCACTTCAAACCTCTGGGGATTTTTCTCCAGACTTAGACGCAGCTCAGACTTGAACAATCAAGTCAGTCTAGCTCTCATGTTCCATCTGCCGGGCAGCATGAAAACTGGCTCTTGCTTTTCTTCCCCAAGGAAAGCCAGTCAGTCACTGAGTCTCATACAGGTTTTGTAGCCCTGATGTAAACCTGTGTCTGCAGGAACATGAAAATACAGGCATTTATTCTTCCCCCTCAATTGTCGGCTCCAAGCCAAATTCTTACAACAGCAATGGCAGAGATCTCTCAAAAAATGCCACTTAACCAAGACTTTCGTAGATTACAAAGACCCAGGGTTGTCAAATTGTTCTCCCAAGAAGGATGGTCAAAACAATGATTCTCCAATGTTGGCTGTCCATCAACAACTAGCATGAACAGCAGACCTAGGGCATATAAAACCAGAAACCAAGGGAAATACTGAAATTTGAAAAACCAAAAAACATATGGGTTGGTCTGATGCAATCCAAAAAAAAAATTGTTAAGCACCGACTACATGCAAGATTCTGTGCTAAGGACTAGAGAAAGAAAAACCAAAACAAAAAATAGGCCCTACCCTATCTATACTCTACTGGGGAAGGAAGTGGATTTAAAAGCAAACAGAAGTGCACACAGTTTGAGGAGGGAATAAGCAATGGCAACCAAGAGGACAGGAAATGGTTTCCTGCAGAAAGGCCCACAAACAGAACTTTGACGGAAGCTAAGAATTCTGAGAGACTGAAGTGCAGAGTGAGCATGAAGGCACAGAGCTGGGAAATGAAGAGGTAGGTATGAATGAGAGTAATACGCAATAAACCTGGAAGGTCAGGCTGATGCCTGATTAAACAGTTTGTCTTTTATCCTAGAGGTAATATGGAGCTATTGCAAGCTCTTAAGTAGGGGAGTAACACTATCTTACTTGGGCTACAGGGAGATTATTTTCAGAGCTGTATAGAAAAAGAAGAAACTGGAAGCTAGAAGTTCAAATAAAAGGCTGTTACACCAAATAAAAGGCTCACAGCAGATGAACAAGGGATGAGTGATGTCAGAGCTCTCAGCACATACCGAGACCCAAAGTCACTGGCCAGAGCACATAAGAAGAGGATGTAAATGGATCCCCAATACCTGATCTTAAGTCATTTTCTGAATATACTGGTTCTGGAAGGCTTCCCCTACATGGAAGATTTAGAGATGTGGGTTAGTTAGATTGAGAGGATTTACATTCAGGGAGAATAACTGTGACAGAGGTAACATTGGACTAGAAGGCAAAATCTTGGCTCTGCCTTTAACTAGCTCTGTAGCATTGGGAAAGTTTCTTTGTCTTTCAGTTTTCTTATCTGTAAAATTACATAGTCATACTAGAATAGACATTCATTCAACAACCACCATTTATTAGAGAGGCATCAGAATAGAGTGGAGAGAGAGCACTGGACTTGGTGTCAGGAAGATTTGGGGTTCAAATCCTGTCTTAGATGCTACCTCTGTGACCCTTGACAAGTCACTTATACTCTCTAAGCGTCAGTTTCCTCAGATGTCAAAAGGAGATAATACCATCATCTGTCTCTCAGGGTTGTTGTGAGGATCAAATAACAAGATAGAACACTTTACAAACCTTTCTTCAAGGTTACATAAAGGTGAGCTGTTATTCATTGCAAAGCAGTAAGTTAGGTGCAGCAAACAGATTCAGGTTTCATTGAAACATGATGCCTTCCTTCCTGGAGTTTACAATCTAGCAGCAGAAATATGACACATAATATAAAAATTCTAGACCAGGGGTGTCAGACTCAAATAGAAACAAATCCCCACAGGATCCATATTGACTCAGAAGGCCACAAGTTAAAATTATCTATGTCGTATTACATTTTTGTTCATTTCATTAAACATTATCCAATTACATTTCAATCCAATTTAGGCCTCATTAGAGTGTTTTGCTGCTCTAAGTTTGATACCTCTGTTCTAGATCCATAGAGTCAGATTAGATGAACTCTCAGGTTCTTTTCAACTATAATATTTGAGTGACACATCTAAAGTAGTACAATTAGCTGAGCTTGTCTTTGAAAGTTTACTACCTCACCTATCAAGATCACTTTCTTCCCACCTGAGCCCCCACCCCCATCCCCAAGATATCTATTGCAGGTTCCATCCTTGGTTTCAGGTGGCTGTTATCTATTCCTTTCAGAGATCCTAACTGATAACGAAGGTCTAAGATGGCTTGGCCCCCTCTACTCTGCAATACAGTGATACTGGCCTCCTTACTGTTCTTTGAACAAAACACTCCATCTCCAGATTTCAGGCATTTTCACTGGCAGTCTCCTATTCCTGGCAGTCTCCCTCACTTCCAACTCATGGCTCCATTAGCTTCCTACAATTCCTGCCTAAAATCTCACCTCCTGCAAGCTTTTCCCAAACCCCCTATTAATTACTTCCAATTAATTCTAGTTTGTTTGTACATAGCTGTTTACAAGTTGTCTCCACCATTAGACGGTGAGCTCCTTAAGAGCAGGACTATATTTTTCCTCTGTATCCCCAGTATGTAACACAGTGCCTGGTACATAAATAGGTGTTTTATACATATTTATTGACTGATTGACTTTGATGATCCTAGCTTAAGACTTGACCTGATATTTATATTGGAATTGGGAAATCATAAATTCTAAAATTTTGGAGGGATTTTGTAGGTCATGGAGTCCAAGCAATGCATTGGAAGGCAGTATGGAATTATAGTGGAGAGAGTCTAAAACATCTGAGTTACTATTTCACCCCTAACACTTATTAGCTATGTGACCAGAACAAAAATCTCTTAACCTCTTTGAACCTCATCTGTAAAATAAGGATAACAACATCTGTTCAGTGCTTACTTCACCCAGCTAGTGTGTTAAACTTATGAAATAATGTATGCGAAGCATTTTGCAAACCTCAAAATGTTTTATAAATATCAGCTCTTACTAATTTTTCCTAAAGTAAAGGGGATACTTAAAGACACAAAAGTTTCCAAAACCCAAATGATTAACTACCATGGTGAAAGGACAATAAAATTAATACTTTGAGGCAGGAGGCACCTCTGTCATTTTCTCAGAAGGCCAACTCCTGGCCTCAGAGGTGGGGGTCACAGAGAGGTATGAATGCTTCTCAGCCCTCCTCTCCTCCTCCTGACCTAGCAATAGCAGTAATAACAAAAAAAGATCTTATTTATAGAATCAGAGATTTAGAGAAGAGCCCCTCAAGGTCATGTAATCCTGCCCCGGCCTTGTTTTATAGCGAAGGAAACTGGTACCCAAAGAGGTTGTGACTTGCTCATGGTCACACAGTTAGTAGGTGACAGAGACAGAATTAATTTTATACACCTGAACAATTGTTATCCAAACATCATAATATAATAATATTACAAATTGTCCCAGTACTGTTTCTATCTGATGAGAAGATAATAATAATATTTAGAAATCAGATTCCGGAATAGAACCAGGAGAACAAATTATACAGTAACAAGAGCATTGTGAAGGCAAATGACTTTGAAAGATTTAAGAACTCTGATCAATGTAATGACCAACCATGATTCCAGAGGACAAAAGATAAAGCATGCTACCCACCTCTGTTAAGTGACTTGTCCAGAGTCACACAGCTTGTGAGTTTTTAAAGTGTCTGAGGCCAGATTTGAACTCAGGTCCTCCTGATTCCACAGCCAGTGTTCTATCTACTGCACCACCTAGCTGCCCCCAATAAATTTACCTAAGTTTCTTGGACTTGTATTTTTGGTTTTTTGTTTGTTTTGTTTTGTTTTGTTTTTGTTTTGCTTTTTGGTGAGGCAACCGGGGTTAAATGACTTGCCTATTATCACACAGTTAGTAAGTGTCAAGTGCCTGAAACCAAATTTGAACTCATGTCCTCCTGACTCCAAGGCTGGAGCTCTATTCACTGCATCACCTAGCTGCCTAGCTACCTACCTCTTGACAAAGGCGGATTCAGGATACAGAATGAGAAATAGATGGGTTTGGTTTTTTACATGGCCAAGTGGGAATTAGTTTTGCTTAACTATGTATATTTGTTACAAAGGTTTTCTTTTTTAAAAAAAAAAATGTGGGTGGAGGGAAGGAAGAAAAGATTTTTGTTGATGGAAAAAATTGAAGTAAATGGTTTTTAAACCACTCAGACTCAAAGGATACTTTAAGGTTTACAAATTGCTTTCTTTACAATGATATTGTAAAGTATAGAGTGTGAACATTCTTATCCTCAATAAAAGAAAGCAAGTACAGTTTTCTCCTGCTGCTTAAATCCACAGTACAAGCATTTAATCCTGTCTCCCAGAGGATTGGAGTAGTCCTCCCAATCCTCTCAGTCCTAGGCCATATCCTTTGTTTTCTTTTGAGGGGCTTTACAAGTCACGTGTCTTGCATACTGCAAAACATGTTGACAGAGGCAATGGTGCAAAACTCTCCCCATTCTCTCTGGGAAAACAACTGCCTCTCCAGTGAATTCCAGAGCTGATCTCCATCTGAAAAGCAGACAATTCCATTTTGGGGGTTTTTTCTCCTGAGATAAAATGTTGAATCAATTAATTATCACTCAAGTAACAATCAGACCTTAATTACAGAAAAGGAATTCATGCATCCTTCTATCTATCTGTCATCTCTGTATTCATTTAGGCTCCTTTGGACAACTTGTCAAAAGGCCAGTTATTTCTTTGCCTTCAGGAGAGAGGACAGAATCACAGAGTTGGAAAGGAGGTCAGAGGCCCTCTAGTGCAATAGGAACCCCCTCTTCAAAATACTGGCAAGTGATCATCCAACCTTTGCTTGAAATTAATTTAGTATGGGATTTTTGTTTGTTTGTTTAAATAGTGTTATCTATACGTCAATAATAAGAACAGACTAGAGCCATTTTAGAGAGAACGGGGCAGGTGAGGACAAGACAGGACAAGAAAAAAAAACAGAAGAAAAGAAGAAAGGAAAGCGGCAGGGGAAGGAGAGGAGGGGAGGGGAAGAAAAGAGGAGAGAGAGAGGAAGGGAAGAGGAAAACAGTCTATGATACATAATCTTATACTGAAGAGGGAGAAGACAGCTCATGAGTGGGGAAAGATACACAGGACACATACAAGCAAGATGAAGGGAAGGGAAGCTGGGCATCTGAAGTTTATTCAGAGCTTAGGAGATGTGTGCTCACATGCAGTGAGAACTCACTGCCTCTTGAGGCAATTCATTTCACTTTCAGATAGCTCCAAATGGTAGGAAGTTTTGCCTTGGATCAATCCTGTAGTGGGAGGAATACAGATTAGACATATTATTACTTCCTAGTGAGAGAAATGATAATTTCTTTCTTATATTTAATAACTAATTACTGAATTAGGACCAAAGGTTTTCCTTTTTTCTACTTACTTCCTCATTCAGAAATCAACCTCTATAGGTTACTCAGATCTGTTCAAAAGATAAAATGAGGTGAATTGATGGGTTTCGGCCCATTGTGTTTTACTCGGACAAGCCTGGGAAAATCTGGATTCCCCCTTTTGGCAGACTGATGATACAGATATAGATAATTGTCTTTGACCAAAACTAAGTGATCAAAGTCACATACCCCAGGCCCTCATCAGAATAGGCCCACCTCTCATTATAATATTCATTCTTTTATTAATTGTTAACCAAACAGAGTTTCCACCCTCAGGAACATATCAGCATCAAGTGGGTTCCATTAGGGATCTTTGGTCTAAGAGAAATGGACAAATGACTATTCTTTCATTAATAGTATGCTAGCATTATTAATAAAATTATTAATTTCCAGGAAGCTATATTTCTCAACCTTTTTAAATGTCACAGTAATAATGAGGATTGCCAGTAAACACTTTAAGTTGCAAGAGAGAGTGTGGCTTCTCCTTCCATGGAAGTCTCTAAAAATATGTAGATTCTCATCTTACCACAGTATTTTATTTATATGTCTTACTGGAAAGTGGACTGGATAAAATGATCTTTCTGGGCCACTTTCAGCCTGAAGATTCCATAATTTTCTCATTAGGTTGAAAGAAAGTATCCAAGAGTCTTCTGGATGAGGACCTTTCACTAATCTATTTGACCAACTTTTAGAGTCAGACTTAAGTCAATAGGAAAGGGAAATCAAAAGAGAAAGGAATGTGGTCAAATGGAAAGACCACTGAATTGAATCAGAGGGCCTGGGTTCAAATTCTGGTTTGATTTCTTCAGTAAATTTGGACAAGTACCCTAAACTTGCTAGGACTCATCTATAAAATAGGGGGAATCAGACTATATAAGATTGCTTCTAAATCTAAAACTATGACCTTACAACTATCTTTTCTTTGCTCCTAGAGCTTAATATTACCATAACCACCCTATTCTACAGATTTCCTTTGGAAACTCACACGATGGTTTATTTTTAATAATAATTGTAATTCAATATATATGAAAAAAATAACTCACATTTGCATACTGCTTTGAGGTTTACAAAGTGCTTTCCTCACAATTCCACATAAACGGCAGGCAAATTATTATTATCCCCATTTTCAGGTGAGGAAACTGAGTCATTGAAAGGTTAAATGATTTGTCCATATTTACACATCTAGAGTCATAGCCAGAATACAAACTCAAGTCTTCTGAAGATCTATAGTTAATGTTTCTATCAGGAAGGACTGATCAGTCCCAGACCCTTTTTCATCCAGTTTATTCAGGACTATAGTACAGATTGGTAGCTATACTCCCCCTTCCCCTCCAATCTATGACAAAGTCTGCCACCTCCCACAATAATGACTGCTGTTTGTCAAGTTGAGGGTAGGATGGGATTGAGGGTTGGACAAGGAGAAAAAAAATGAAAGGTATGGAAGGAAAGTATGGCTAAGGTGTTTCCTAGAATCTCAAAAGGGTCATTTACATCAACAAGATGAAGAAAGCTTAGTGCTAAAGACTGTTGAACTCAGAGCCTCTGCTTTTCCAAACCGTTGGTTGGCCTTCCCACTCCAAGTTTTTAACTGAAGCTTTTCACGGTCATTGTTTGGTGGCCTATAAACTGATTGGCTACTGGCCTGAGAACAAAGCTCCCTCTGTCTCCTGAGGATATTTCTTGGTTACTAGTCATTTTTGACCATTGGTTCCAGGGTATAAAGAAGCCTTTTGCCATTCTGTTATTACTCGCCTTTATGGACTCCTTCCTTCCTCAGTATGGTTCAGTGGAAGAGCCTTGGAATTGGAGGCAAAAGCCTAGGTTTGATTACTGGTTCTGCCCCTTTTCACTAGTTGTGTGCACTAGGGCAAATCACTTGATCTCTCCAGACCTCAGTTCCCTCATTTGTAAAATAAGGAATTTGTACTACTAGTCTTCCTCTGTCCCTTCCAGTTCTTGATCTAGAATCCTATAAGAAAAGCATCTGTATATCCCCATAGACAAACTTCATCCAACCCCACCTTGGACCAGGGCAATAAAGTAGGAAAGAACTTTGTTCAACAGAGTTAATCAGTTGCTCATGAAACATTCATTGGCTTTCTTGTTGCCATTTTTTCTAGAAAGATTGTAATAAATTCCCCCTGACACTCTAGAGAACAGAATAGGGGTACATACATTAAGCAAATTGGAATCTTCTTCCACTTTACCTGATAGAGATGAATGGCAAAAAGTTGGATCTGTTCTTTCTCTCTTAAACTATTCCCTAGAGCCATAATCTTGTTAATTGTAAAAAACTCAGATCTGTCTTATTTCCAGTAGAATGTGTGCAGCTCAACACAAGCATTTATAACAAATTGAGTAAGTCTCTGAAGGCTGACTCCCATATTAACTCAAAGGGAGGGGGAGAAGCCCTGCAGGAGAGCAGAGTGGGAAACAGAAGAGACTGGTCTCCAAGAGATTTCCATAGCATAATGACTAAGCTAGGTGGTATAATCAAGAGTTGAAGCACAAAATTCCTAAGTGTGGCCTGAACCCCGCTAAAATATAATTGAGAAATGTTTAACAAAAGAAATAAAAATATAACACAACATAGATAATGCTAATATGTGGTTTTCTAAATCAACATGTGGTCATAGGGATCCTTTTCTATTTGAGTCTTACATCACTGGTGACACTCAGCAGGGTGAGGCAGAGGGGAAAGACCATCTTCCTAGCTCCCCTATCCAATACCTGCCTCTTGATGGATAAGACAACATGATACAGTAGTGAGAGTGTAGACTTCAGAGTTTCTATACCTCCTGGGATACTTACTAACTGGTTAACCCTAGGCAAGTCACTTGAACTGTCTGGGCCTCAGTATCCTTATCTGAAAAATGACAGGCTTGGACTGGACAACTTCTAAGGTCTCTTCTAGTTCTAAATCTATGATCCTATGAAATTCTACTGGCAGGCTTTAACTTTGACCCTTACTGGAATACACCACTTTGTGAATAAGCTTTTATAAAAGAAGAGAGAGAAAAAGATCTTGAGAATACTAGGATTGGGGTTTCAAACAGAGAAGGAATAGGGACACTGAAAGTGCTAAAGACATACCCCACCAATCTCAGAAATGTTACTGAGAGTCAGCACCAAATTGAAGGAAAGAAGAGAAAGGAAAGGCCTTTATTTCCAGGGAAATTTATGGCATTTTCCTGCTAAGCAGGAATGTCTGTTTCCAGGAAGAGGTGCCTGTTCTTTGGCTAGGGATTGAAAAGGGCACAGTCATACAATCTGCCCCCTCTGCCTCCAAACTTAAATAACTAAACCATTGCAAATACTACCTGCTTTCCTCTGATATACTTCCAAAAGCCAACTCATGTCAACAAGTATTTATTAAGCTCCTGCTGTAGGGATATCTTGGGCTCATAGTTAGGCCAACCCCATCCTCCATTTTATAGATGAGGAAATTCACAGTTGTCTAAGAAGTCTAAGAACCTACAAGTAGTAAACATCATAGCCAGTATTTTAACTCAGGGCCTCTGCACTACAGATCCAACATCCTTTCCTCTGTACCAGTGGTTCTCAAGTGCTTTGTTCTCAGGAAGCTTTTATTCTCTAAAACATTGTTGAGACACCACACACAGACACACACACACAGACACACCTGCCAAAGAGCTTTTGTTTAGGTGGGCTATATCTATTGATATTTAACCATAAATATTAGCTATAAAGACAGATAGACCTCTAGATATTAAAACATCTTAGTGTTATTATGAAAAATAGTTTTAACCTCCTTAGGCCTTTGAAAGGGTTTCAGGGACCCTCAGGAACCCTCTAACTTCTGCTCCATACCAGAGAATCTGTTCTTCTTTTTGAAATTCTTATGGAAGTATTATGCTTCACAGTGCTGATAGCGAGCATTTCCTAGCCTCTACTCCCCTCCTACACCCTAGCTCTTTTATCCTTAGGAAGTAACTAGTTGTTACCCTCCTTATAATAATCCTTCCCACATTTGTAGTGAATTTGCCTATTTCTCATTCTTACTGCTGTGTGTCTTTCAGAGCTTCATTCACCTTCTCTGTGCACTTCTCATAAGATGAGGATCATTTCACTCACTCCCTAGTTCCCCGAACTTTGAGGGGAGGCTTGATACTTTGGAGTTCTCTAAGGACAGCTGATGAATGATCTAAAGTGTTACTCTTATTGTTGTTGTTATTAGTATTGTTCTCTGAGGATGAATTTAAAGACAAGATTATGAGAATATTATCCTACTGAGGGGGTGTGAATGGGGCCATTACACAGATAGTGTGTCTATGTCAAGGGGAGTAGAGAAGCACTCCCAATATGTTACTCACTTACACAGCCATTTAAGATTACCAGAATGACACTGGACTTTAAATTCCAATAATCTGAGGCCTAGTGCAGTGACAAATTTCCTAGTGACATAGGTTTCTGAGGATAAAGGAAAAGGAAGCCACAGATAAAATGCAAGCTTTTCTCAGAGTTTTCAGGGGTTGATACTCTGTTTTCTTAGTATCTTTTACCATTTGTGCCCTGGACCCAGGCTTGTACTAGGTCAGCCTGGTTTTCACAGTGTACTTCCACTAGGGGTACTATTTATTTAACCATGGGTGTGGATGCTCTGACATTGACAAGTCTGAAACTGACTCATTCATTTCCTTTTGAAGGCCACTGGCTAATTGTAGATAGCCTCCTCAAGGAAACAGCTGTCCACTCCAATGTCTCTCCAGAACTCTTCAAGGGGCCCACTCAGTCAACAGTTAAAACCCAAAAATGTTAGTAAGATAGGAATGTAATTTTTTTTTACCAGCTGTAAAACTTACGAGAGAAAAAAAAACAGCATGGAATTTACTCAGTTTGGTGAGAAATAACGTTATCTCATTGATGTGTGAGCCTGGAAACATATGCTACATTGTCAGTACAGAGAAGCAAGCCCCAGAGATGGATGATGGATAATAACTAGCAATTATAATGTAGCATCTTCCTCCCCAAGGAATCCCTGGGAGAGATTTGCAAACAGCTCACTCTCCTTGGCCCTGAATCCAAACACAGACCTTTCCGTAATATTGAAGATAGATAGCACGCTGCTTTGAGACATCTGGGTCTAACCCAACAGGAAAATCTGGAATAAGTTTCTTAACACTCTAGACTGTGACAAGGAATTTATTCAAAAGACAAATTAGGGTCAGCACAAATTCAAATCCATTTCTATTTCTTCTACTCTCTCTATCCAGTAGAATCATGGAATCTCAAAGTGGGAGCAGAATTAGTAGATCCTCTGGTCAAACTCCTACCTAAAGCATATATCCAATCTAGAACATGGCCCAAAAGTAAACATCTAGCCTCTGTTTAAACACCTCCAAGAATGAAGAAGGTAGATGTCACAGTGGATAGAACTCTGGGACTTAGAGACATGTTCAAATCCTAAATCAGACACCAGCTGTTTGATCTATTTAACCTTTCTCAGTCTCAGTTTCTTTATCTGTCAAATGAGGATAATAATAGTACATGCTTTACACCTATGTTACTATAAGGATCAAATGAAATAACATTTGTAAATCATCTTTCAAACCCTAAATTGTTATAGAAAAGCTAGCTACCCTTACTAGGTGTGTGACCCTGGGCAAGTCACTTAACCCCATTGCCTAACCAAAAAAAAAAAGCTAGCTACTATTATAAGGAACTAACCATCCTCCAGAGATTACTTTCCACTTATATTGCATACATCTTACATATATAATTTTTGGACTATGGTTTTGCTTTTCTTTTTCTCACCAGCATTTAACACAATACCTAGTAATGGAATGGGTTGCCCCAAGAGCTAGTCATTCATTGTCAGTCAATATACATTCATTAATGGATAGATGTAACTCATAGGAGTGCCTCCTTAAATTGAACCAAAAATTCATTTCCCTATAACTGTCACCCATTGGTCCTACTTCTGCCCTCTGGGCAGTCTAACCTGATCTTATTACACCCACACCCACACACACACGCATTTTCTTTTCTCCAAACTCAAAAACTCTAAATTCTTTTGTCAGTCTTTGTATATTATCTGCCTAGTCTCTTCCCCATCTGGTTGTCCATCTCAGAATGTACTTTACATTTCTTTTCTTCTTACATAATTAATTAAATTTGTTTTTATTAACAAAATTCTATTTTCTCTCTCCCATCCCCTGTTGGAAAAAGAAAAGAAAATAAAAACAAAATCCTTGTAATACATATTATCATCAAGCAATGAACCTTCAAAAATATGCCTCTCAAGAGTGGATATAACATAACTTATTCAAAACCAGCTGTAATCTGGACAGGGCCAATTCCAACAGGAGTACCACCCCTCTCCTACCCTTCTATTAATAAGAGCAATATCACAGTAGCTTTTTTGGCATTGACATTTCATACTACTGACTCATATTGATCTTATGGTCTAAAATCCCCAGGAGTTTTTTATTTTGTTTTGTTTTACATGACGAAATGCTTTCTAGCCCATCATCAATAACGAGATATTGTATTCAGAACAAAGACTCTCAGATCTGGCATAGCCTCCAACAGCATAGGCCTGAACACATCAAAAGTGATCAGTGAACCTGAGTTGATTGATTAATATAATCATTCATTACATGTTTTCAGCATTTTACAGTATTCAGAGCATCACATATAGCTTATTCCATTTGGTCCTCACAGCAACTCAGTACTAGAAGTTCTGAACCTGGGATCTGTGAAAATATTTGGGTAATTATTTTAATTGCTAGATGACAGTAGCAATTCAAAAAGATCATGATAGACTAATGCAGGGGCTGGTCAGCTGTGTCCTCTGAGCCAGATCTGGCCCATTGCCTGTTTTTAGCATAGAAACTAAGGATGGTGCTTCTATTTTTAAATATGACTGGCCTAAATCATTGGACTGAATCTAAGGAGATAAAATTCAATAGAGATGAAACCGAAGTTTCATATTTGGGTTCATAAATCTACCTCACAAGTACAAGATGGAGTAGGTATAGTTTGAGAGCAGTTTGAAAAAGATCTGGGGGTTTTCGTGGTCTGCAAACTCAATGTGAATCATCAGGGTGATAATGGCAGCCAAGCAACTCAGTGCAATCTTAGGATGCCTTAAAGAAGTTATAATGTCCAAGCCTAAGGAAGTGATAGTATTTTGCCCTGGTAAGACCACCTAGGTGGCATAATGGATAGAGTTCAGAACCTGAAATCAGGAAAAGGTGAGTTCAAATCCCAACTTGGACACTTACTAGTTATATGACCCTGGACAAGTCGCTTAACTTCTCTTGGCCTCAGTTTTCTCACCTGTAAAATGAAGATGATAATAACACCTATTTCACAGGATTGCTGTGAGGATCAGTGAGATAATATGCATAAAGTACTTTTCAACCCTTAAAGTGACATATAAATGATAGCTATGAAGTATGGTTAAGAGGCACATTTTTAAGCTCTAGAGTACCTAGAGGAGTCAACTACAATGAGAAGCTTTAAGTCCATGCAATATTAAATTGGATGAAGGAACTGGGACTGCTTAAGCAGGAAAAGAGGAAACTTAGGAGTAACTTGTTAACTGTCTTAAAGCATTTCGTTTCAGTTCAACTAAAAAGCATTTATGACATGCCTACTTTATACAAGCTGTTACAGGTGATGCAAAGACATTTGAAAGGTTGTGACAAAGTTGAGAACACAGACTTATTCTGCTTAGCCCCAAAGGGCAGAACAAGAGGAAAAGGGTATACGTAAAGAAGCAAACTTAGGCTTGAGTAGAGGTTAATTTTTCCTAGCAATTAAAGCCATCCAAGAGTGAAATGGGCTGCCTGGGGAAGAAGTAGGTGCTCCTTGAAGATTTTTAAACAAAGACCACCTGATCGGCTATGAGGTATGTCGTAAAGGGAGGTTTTTTTAGGCATGCATTGGACTTTAGCCTCTGGGATTCCTTCCATCTCTGAGATTCTATGATTTTGACTGAACTACAAACAAGTGAGAGAAGAGTAAGGTATTATACCCCTTCCCACCCTACCCCACAAACATATATCAACTAGATAAATGGTGACTGTGCATATGTTTCTTCTATTTAGAAAGAACATGCCCCAAGATGGGAGTTGCACTGGTGGTTTCAGAGATTCCCACCAGTGGCTCAACAGTTAGTCTTACTTCTTTAGGCAAACATTCATGTCAGTGATACCTTGAACCATAAAGTTGATCACAGCCATCTAACAAGGCACTGGCAATTAACAGGACACCTCAAATAAAAGCCAAGATCAAAAAGATGCTTTGTAATCTTAATATTCTGTGAAGAGAAATAATTTCAAAACTCTAACAAGTTTCGTAATACTGATACACCCTCAATCAATTGCTTCACATTCATTCTGTAATCTCACTTATAAAATCTAAACTTTTGGCTTATTTCTTACTGCTACAAAGTAACAGTGTGAGGAACTTGTTTTGAGTTGTTCTCAAAATGTTGTAAACTTTGAAATAAATACCTACTTTAGTTTTATCGCAAAGTTAATTCCTCTAATTCCTTTTATTACATTCATTTTTCAAGTCTCCATGCTTATAAAAATTCGTTATCTACATTTTCCAAGAGATGATACTCCAAATGAGATATTACAATTACTTCCAAGTCTGACTCTTTCATATATACAAGCAAAATCTCTGTTTGTCCTTCAGCAGCAGCAGCCTAATATAGCCCAAGGTTTCTCTCAGGACTTATGTGTCATACTCAAACTGAGGAGCTATCTGGCCTCCAAGTACAATTTGGAGGGGAATTTCTAACCCTAATGTTCATACTAAAATGCCTCTGCACAGAACCCTAGGTCACCTCCAACTACAACAATATTTAATTTTCATATGTCCCATTTTCCTACATTCAAAGGGACCTGTATTAATTCCAAATAGCCTCAGAGAGAAATATGCCAATTAAGCCTAGAATCAAAGTGATCATGACAGCATCTTACACAGATCCAATACATAACCATACACAATGCACACCCTTCTTTCAGCTTTTCCTTTTATATCCAAGCCTGGTAAAGCGCCTTGTATGCAGTAGGTGCTAAACAAATAATTGTTGAATTGAATATGGCTGGAAACTTAAATTCATAAGGATGTTTCTATAAAACGAAACCTGGGGGCAAATTTTTTTTATTATATCTAAAAAGAGGTTACTTTTTACCTTTAATAGACGCAATACCATGAAGAGAACATATAAAACAGATTTTTATAACATTGTTTATGTTCAGTGTATTCTAGCAATCAAGAACAAACTTATATCCTAAGAATCACATGTATCCTTGTCCTAGCTTTGTAATTTATTTACACTGTGGCCTAGTTCTCCACAGATGACGGGGCTATAAATTTAGCTGATCATTTTTATCCTTTCAAAAATGCAGTACTTCCATTAAAATGTCTGAAGCATCTATAGATTCTTTTGGAAAGCACAAGAACATACAAGCATTATATATATATATACATGTGTATCTATACATACATACATATATATATATATATATATATATATATATATATACACACACATATATATATTCAAAATATATTATCTACATGACAGGAACATAAGCTAAAAATGGTTTTGCCAAATAAAAGCAAACCTACTTAGAGCGTCTATTAAAATAATGTGTTATTTATACATATTATAATCCCCCTGTGGTAGAATGTAAGCAACTGGAGGTTGGAAACTATTTTTCTATTTGTTTTTGTATCCCTAGAGCCTAGCATAGTGCTTTACACATTTTTGTTGTTGTTCAGTCATTTTTCAGTCATGTCTGACTCTTTATGACCCCATCTGAAGGTTTTCTTGGCAGAGATACTGGTTTGGTTTGCCATTTTCTTCTCCAGCTCATTTTATAGATGAGGAAACCAAACAAACAGGGTCACACAGCTAGTAAGTATCTGAGGCCAGATTTGAATTTGGGAAGATGAGTCTTCCTCACTCCAGGCTTGGCACTCTATCCACTGTGCCACCTAGCTGCCCTAATGCTTTATACATAGAAAGCTATTAATAAATATTTATTGAACTGGTTTGGATTTGGTTTCTGATCAAAGCCTACTATATGTCCTCCTTAACCAAATATCTTGTTTTTCAAAGATTCTTCACTGTCTTAATATTGTCTAGACCCAGAAGAAAACCAAAAAACTTAAAAGAGGAAATGTTTAAAGTTTCTCCATGGTCTACATAAAAAAATAAACAGTTATCTAAAGCCTATAATGTTGCTCCAATTCATAAACTAATCAGAGCACTCAGATACTCAGAAAAGGTCTTACCCCCCCCCCCAATCTCACATATGTATGACATTCCAGGTGCCAAAAGCATTGTTACTTTCCCTGTCAACAGAATAGCCTCTCTGATTTTCTCTAAAACATGTTCTCCAAAACAAATAATTTTATTCAAAACTTGTGTTCATAAGTTCAAGAACTTATTAACATAAATATACAAAATTAAAAAACTTACACTTAAAATATAAAACACAAATTAGTACTTTCAAAACTTTAACCTTAGTGTAGTCAGGTGCATGTCTAGATTATCCATGTATGAAATACACTCTTGGCATTCTATATTGGTTGCATTTTTTTAAATAGCAAAATATTATGGAAGGGATGGTTTTAGGGAATACTGGAAAGGTTTATATGAATGGTCTCAAAGTGCAGTAAGTAAAACCAGGAGAACAATTTATACAATAACAACAACATTGTAAAGATAAGGAACTTAGAAAAACTTGGGAATGCTAATCACAATGCAGTGACCAACTTCAGTGTCAAAGGACCAGTGATGAACAAAAGCTACCTACCTCCTGATAGAGAAGTGATAGACTCAGGGTACGGATTGAGACATACATGCATGGGCATGGCAAACTCAGGAATTTGTTTTTCTTGACCATATATATTTGTTACAATGGTTTTCTTTTTCATTTTCCATCAGGGAGAGATGAAAGAGAAAGAAAACAGATTTTTGTTCATTGAAAAAATAAATTAAAAAAACATTTAAAATCACTAATAATCAGAGACTGTGCAAGTGAAAATAATTAAGTACCTTTTTTCTTCTTCTTCTTGGTTAAGACCCCATTGGGGCCAACCAATGAAGGAACACTAGTAAAATTTATAGTCTTAAGTTGCTTGAGTCATTGAGAAGTCAAGTGTTTTGCCCACAGTTACATAGCCAGCATCTCTCAAGCCACCTTATACTCATCAAGTTGCCCACTCCATCTTAGATTTGGTGAGAGAAGAGAAAAAAAATTTGAATGTAGTCTAACATACTCTCTAGATTTCAGGAGAGAAAATTTCAAAGAAGAATTCAGATTAAATAAAGATAAGATGCCATAGAAGAAAACACTTCAGGGGAAGTGAGCCTAGAAGAGAGATGCTCAGGAGTGAAATCATTAAGACACACAAAAAAGATCATTCTAAGGAAGAGGAAAATGGAATTTTTCTGAAAATACTAATGTGGTCATACAGGGAACTCACTAATCAACTTCTGAGTCATATGGAAAACAAGATGGAGGATTTAACATCTGCTCTGATCCACTGACCTCTTAAACTTCTCCAAAACAGAAATTATGCATCAAGGATAAAGTAACTTCAGCTATCTCCATTGTCTAGGACACCCAGAATCCAAAATAAAGTTTAAAAAAAAATCTTGAACTAACTCTCACTGACCCTGAGCTCACTCGGCACTTCTCCCTCACCTCTCACACTTACTAACAGACCCAAGGACACAACACAAGCTTGTAGCAAAACCCATCCCAACATGTTGGTCCCCTCCTTTTTTCTTTCCAGTGACATGGAGACCCAAAATCCAGGCTGTGCAAATTTTCCCTGGCTTTGACAGACAGCTGGGGGCCACAGCCCCTCAGGAGCAAAAGCTGGCAAGGGGTCACAACCTGGTAGCACCAGTGCTGTAAATCTCTGAACTGCTAGTGGCAGAGTGGACAGCTCTAGTGCCAGTGCTGCAAAGCTCCCAACTCCTGGTACAGGGCCAGAAAATTAAAGAAGAGAACAGTCTAGGAAAGCAGTAAATGACACTATGGGAAAGTTGGGATTTGGGTAGGGGTCATACAGCACACAGTATCCAGCTAAGGCCACTTCTAGTCATCCAAAAATCACTTGGGACAGAGAACTAGGATGGTGAACCATGAATTAGAGAAGGCTGAGACACTTTCAAATCTACCCCCGCAAAAAAACACAATCAGAGAGGAAGGAGTCAGAAAAAGAGAGGGAAAATAAGGAAGAAAAAGGACTGAAATTACAAAAGATTTCAGGAAGAAGAAAACTCAAAGACTTTGAACATAAACAGATATATCCAAAGGAAATACAGTAATAACAGAAGGAAACACAACCTCCAGATCTAGTAAACTATTTCAGGCATCTATAAATAAATACTGCAAAACAAAGGAAAATGATATGACACAATGAAACAGAGAACTCTGTGGAATTTGAAGAGAACATGGAACCACAGCACACTGTTCCTGAGTGGCTCAAAAGAAAAATGAAAATTCTTAGAGAAGAATTTATAGTCAGCACAGCAAAAATAATGGGCAGAGAATAAAAAAAGTGGTATCTGCACTAGTAAGCCTCACCAAAGAAACAAAAGAGAGAACAATAGATTGGGATACAAACACACAGAAGTGGAGGAGAACCTGGAAGAAGAGAAGCAAAAAACAATGACATTAAAGGAAAATATGCTCACTATGCAAGGAAAATACACTGATTTCAAAGATATGATGTATAGAAGCAACATAAGGGTTATAGGTCTCTCAGAAGAACATGACAAAACAAAACAAAGAATTGTTATTGTTTGTCCTTCATGTTCAAAGAGGGCCCAAAATGACATCAAAATGTCAGGGTCAATATACAGTGTCTGGCTGTGGCTGATCAGACCAATACAAGCTCACAAGGCTCTACCACAGATCAGGCACAAAACGCCTGTATGAGCATTTGGGAGGCAGATGTCTCTAAATTTGTACATTTCACGTTTCTTCTGAGCTACTACAATTCTGCTTGGCTCATAGAGTATAGTACCTTCTTTGATGCAGGCATGCCATGCTGGAAAATCCTGTGCCAGTATCTCCCATGTCTCACAATAGATACTAAAGTTCTTCAGAAAGATCTTGAGTGTCTTTGTGTTCCTTCTTCTGACCACCATGTGATCATCTGCCTTGTGTAAGTTCTCTGTAAAATAATCTTTTAGGCAAACATACTTTTGGCATTCAAATAACATGGCTAGTCCATTGGAGTTATGTTTTCTGTATAGAGATTGAATGCTTGGCAGTTCAGCTCAAGAAAGGACCTCAGTGACTGGTACCTTATTTTGCCAGGTGATCTTCAGAATCTTCCAAGGCAATTCAAATGGAAGCAGTTCAATTTTCCTGCATGATGCTGGTAGACTGTTGAGGTTTCACAGACATACAGCAATGACATCAGCACAATGGCTCTGTAGACCCTCAGTCTGGTAGGCAGCCTAATATTTTTTCTCTTCTACAAAATAAAGTTAAGGCCATAACGAAGGAAATAATAGAAGTAACAGAATTTCTGAATATAGAAAATGAAATTCCAATTGAAAAAATTCACATATTGACTCCAAAAAAAAAGAAGAAAAAAAAGGAAAAAACAGGCTGCAAACTCCAAGACACATAACAATTCAATTCAGAAACAAGTTCTACAATAAACAGTAGAAATGCCTTCAAATACAAAGTAAAGGACATTCAGACAGTACAAGATTATTCTTCACCCACTGGCAAACACAAGAGAGAATAGAATAACATGTTCTGAAGGTCAATAGAGCTCAGGATACAAGCCAGGATGACCTACCAAAAAAAGCTGAGCTTAACTATCCATGAAAAATAGATGGATCTTTAATACTAAATAAGAGTTTGAAACATTTGTAGAAAGAAGACCAGAACTTAAAAGATTATTTGCTTCTCAAACACTCCAAAACACAGAAATACAGGAGAAATGAATAAATGTAACAGGAAAGAATAGCAACAGGCACAGAGTGATGATCAAGAGACCTCTTTCTGAATGTGCGCAAAGAAACAGGGGTGAAGGTAGAAATCTGGTAGAGGTAAAGGTAAAGAGGTGGATAGATGGCATTATGAATAGAACTTGGAGATGCTTTGTCTACAGCTGAATCAATTTTGTTGCGGGAGTGGGGGAGGGACTGCATTACAACATGAGCAAGTGTATGAAAGGGGGAACAAGAGCAAGAGGATAGAGAAAAGTGTGTGATGTGCCAGGGTAAAATCAAAGCAATGAGAGAAAGGTGACCTCTGTGGCTTCAGAAATAGACGAGCTTACAGGGGAAAGGGTGAGGAGAAGGGGGAAAAGTTTGAAAGGGGGAGGAAAGGAAGGAAGCCTTTCTTTGGCTATAGGAAGAGGTTCCACTGATGAATGCACTTATAGGTGGAGATCATCTGGGGAGGGAGATGAGGACCTTATATTTGGGAAAACCTGGGGAATTTGGTGTTTGAAAAGTTTATTCACACTACATTGAGATGGGAGTAGTTGGGACCCCTGGAGGCAACTGGCACCTGGGGAGAGTGGGAGACACAGACTCAGAAAAGAGATTTTAAGTTAAATATGGAGAGGGGGAAAGGTAAGCAGGGGAGGGTATAGATCAGTGGTGGGCTGCATAATCAGGGATATGATGGAGAAGGGACGTTACCATGGGGCAATGACCTCTCTAATACCTACAATAATTGACATTGTTCTGGGAATGAGGCACAATGGAAAAGGGGAATCTTTGGGACAAACAGCAGAATGCTCCTAGAGGAGAAAGCTTAGAATGGATACCTTGGAAACTTTAATTGCACAAAGAATACAGAGAAAAGAGAAAGATCCAATAATTATAGGAGTCATGAATCAGAGAATGATGGTTTAGAATAAACAGAGAAAATGCATCATGAAGAGAGCAAAAGAAATCCTTTATGGAAAGGAGTACAAAAAGAAATGTATAGATGAAAGCCAGTCTAGGTAAAGGACATGGATGGTCCTATAGAAATCATGGAAAGAATGAGCTGAGACTAGCCAGCAAAGCTAAGGACAGCAGAAAGGTTTATTGTTTTGGTTTTGTTTTCAGCTCTATTCACAGAAAAGGGAAGGGCAAAAAACTGATAGGACCTTTTCATGAGGTTGATGGGATAATGATAATTGACAGCAGAGCAAAGGCTGAGATGATTAATTCTTCTTTGTGTTTCTGCTTCATCCAAAAAAAGAAACTTGAAATTGGAAACTGAAATGACCAAATGAAAATGACTAACAAGGACTTGATATCCAAGATGAATAAGAGGTAGTAAGAAAGCAGCCAGCTGCCCCTGAAGATCTCAGGTCACGTGGCCCAGAGGAACTAAGTTCTTAGATCCTGAAAGAAATGGCAAAATGTGATTATTAAATCACTGTCAATGACATTTGAAAGATCATGGAAAACTGGAAAGGTACCATAAGAGCGAATGCTATACTGATTTCCAAAAAGAGAAAATAGAGGAAAATCTGCATATTACAAGTCAGTGAGTTTGGCTTCTGTTGCAGAGAAAATTCTAGAAAGTGCTATCAGAGATGGTTGCCAAATCACCAAACCCCTAGAAAGGGACATGATGATTACAAGGAACAAGTATGGCTTCATCAAAAGCAGGTCATGCCAGACTAACCCCACTTCTCTTTTTGACAGTATGACTATAGTAGTAGACAAGAGGAATGCTGTGGATATAGTTTCTGTTGACTTTAGCAAGGGTTTTGATAAAGGATTTTATACTTTGTTCTGGTGGTTAGGACTGGTATGGATTGAGCAATAATACAGACAGATTTTGAAATATTTGGATGGCCAGACTCGATATCAGCATGGCGGGAGTTTTCTCCCCATTGGAGAATCTTAAGGATCTGTGGTTGACCCTACAGTGTTTAATATTTAACTACTGATTTGTGTACATCAAATTTGCGGATGACCCAAAGCTGTGAGGGATGGCTAACAGAATGGAGGGCAGGGAGGATCCAAAATGAATCTTAGCAGGCTGGAGCACTGGGCTGAGTTTAATAAAATGAAATTCGGTAGGGACAGATGTTGTCTCAGGCTTGGGCACACAAATTCAGCCTTATGAATATAAGATGGGGGAGGAGAAGATAGACCACAATTGTTCAAAAAAAAAAAAAGACCTAAAGATTTGAGTGGGCTGTTTGCCTAATATGAGTCAGTGGGGTGATTTGGCAACCAAAAAGAAAAATCTTCCTAACAGTTAGAGTCATCTGAAAGTGAAACCAGCTTCTTTGAGAAGGTAAATCCCCCTACCCTGGAGGTCTTCAAGCAGAGGATGGACCATTACTTCCCTATTATATTAGAGTAGAAACCCCTTTTTATATGGATTGAGCCAGATGGTCACTAAAGCCTCTTCCATTTCTCAGATTCTGTGATTCTGTGATTCTCATTTGAACTCCACAAAAATCCTTTTAGGTAAGTACTACAGGGTAGAATATTCCCATTTTACAGATGAGGAGATTGAGGCTCAGAGAGATTTAAGTGATTTGTCCATTGTCACACATTCAATATCAGAGGTATATTTGTAACCAGATCTTCCTGACCCCAAATTTTGCACTCTAGTCATTACACCAAATGGCAGTAATTCATTTTATATTCAATTATACTATAATCTCGAAGCCCATTAATCATTTGTCTCCTACAGAATTTAAATTGGTCACATCTAAAATGGCACTTTTAGTACCAAATTATTCATTTTCCAGAGGGTAACACCAAATCCAACAGAGAAAGAAAATGATTTGAAATCTTGCATACTTCCTTAAGAAGATCTGTCTCTTCCACAGGTTTCCAAGAGGCCATTTGATAAATTTCCTTAGACACTTTCCTTGAGGCGACAGCAGATATGAAAATGAATTTGGAATCAAGAAGACCTGAGTCTTCTCTCCTATCAGATTGTCTAATATGGAAAAAAAAAGCAAAATGATAAATGTTGGAGGTGATGTGAGAAAACTGCAACACTAATGCACTGTTGGTGGAGTTGTGAATCAATCCAACCATTCTGGAGAGCAATTTGGAACCATACTCAAAGGGCTATAAAACTGTGCATACCTTTTGATCTAGCAATAACATTGCTAGGTCTATATCCCCAAGAGATCATTAAAAAAAATGGAAAAAGACACACATGTACAAAAATGTTTATAGTAGCTCTTTGTGTGGTGGCAAAGAAATGGAAATTGAGGGGATGCCCATCAACTGGGGAATGGCTGAACAAGTTGTGGTATATGATTGTAATTGTGCTGTAAGAAATAACAAGCAGGATGATTTCAAAAAAAGTGGAAAGACTTACATGAACTGATACAAAGTGAAATGAACAGAATCAGAAAAACATTGTACATGGTAACAGCAATATTGTATGATGAAAAACCATGAATGACTTATGTATTCTCAATGATGCAAGACAATCCCAAAGGACTCATGATGAAAAATGCTATCTGCCTCCAGAGAAAGAACTGATGTCATCTGAATATAGACTGAAGTATATTATTTTTCACTTCCTTTATTTTTTGTTTGAGCTTTCTTGCACACAATGGCTAATGTGAAAATGTTTCACATGATTGCACATGTATAACCCATGTCAGATTGCTTACTATCTCAGGGATGGAGGGAGGAGATAGAAGGATAGAATTTGGAACTCAAAACTTTACAAAAAATGCTAAAAAAGAATTATATGTTAATTGGGGAAAAACAAAATAATATTTTTTTAAATTTTTTAAAAGATGACAAGTTTAAATTATGCTTCAGACATTTATTGAACTGTGTGACTCCGGGCCAGTCACATAACTGTAGTCAGTATCAGTGTTGGTGTTTTTTTTGTCTATAAAAGTGAGATGATGATAGCACTTACCTCATAGGACTGTTGTGAAGATCAGAAGAGATAATATATGTAATATAAAGTGCTTTGCAAACCTTAAAGCACTAAATAAATATTGGCTATAATTATTTAACTCTACTTTCCTGTTGCCAATACTAAAAAAACCTAAGCCATTGTTTTCAGGTACAATAGGTCCCCTGACTCTTTTTGTTGGTTGAATGGCTTTTGTCTTCCAATCTGTCTTATATTCTCTCCTTTGTGACCTTTGACATCTGCATTCTAGATGAGCTCCATTTGAATTCTTGAACCTCCTTCTTGGTTTGCTCCTTCTCTTGTGATGCAGGTACCTCCCCCAGAAAAGCTTATGGCTCTACACTCCTGATAATCTCGGCCTCCAGATTCTCTTTATTTTCCAACCCCAGCAAGATCTCAAAGCTTTCTTACCACTTGGTTGCCAGTATGGCTGTCTGGGCCATTGTCCCTGCTCTCTATCTATTCCTCTTGCTGGAGCCTTACAATTGGCACTAGAACAAGGACCTTGTAGAGATCCTCCTTTAAGTAGAAGTCCCCTAGTTATTCTGATGGTGTTGGAGTTTCAGGAACATTGGGTTAGTCAATTAACTGCACTGCCACAAAATGGAGGGTTGCCTCTGTGATAGGTAACTATTTTTCTATCCATATGGCAGATCAATCAATCAATCAGAAAGCATTTATTAAGTAATATTCTGTGCCAGATACTCTGCTAGTACTAGGGATATTTTTTTTCAGTCATGTCCAACTCTTTGTGATCCCATTTGGGATTTTCTTGGCAAAGTACTAGAGTGGTTTGTCATTTCTTTCTCAAGCTCATTTTATAGATGAAGAAACTGAGGCGAACAGGGTTAAGTGACTTGCCCAGAGTCATCCAGCAGGTAAGTGTCTGAGGCCAGATTTGCACTCAGGAAGACGAGTCTTCCTGACTCCAGGCCTGGCGCACTATCCACTATGCAACCTAGCTGCCCTAATAGTGATATAAGGACAAACATAAAATGTCCTGCCCTCAGGGAATTTACATCCTATGCAGAGAAACAGCATACACAAATACATACTAAGAGTAAACACCAATGTGTATCTTTGTATGCAGTTTGTATATTGTGACTCTCTTCCAAGGAGGGTCCAGCACTCCCTTTTGCCTCCTTTTCTAGTCAGCACATTACTCTCTGTGTTGATTTTGTAGCTCATTTTCTTTCGATTCCACTCTTGGTAATTTCTTAGCTCTATACTTTTCTGCCTCTAAATCACATTTCCTAATTTCTTACTGTGTTGCAAGGTCTTACCTCAGTATCTGCAATTCGGTAACCTCAACAATTTTTACTATAAATTCTGTTCATTTATTTTTGCAACACTTCTGCTTCACTTGCTAGCTAGTGAATTCCTCCCTGCATGGGGCTAAAAATCCCTTCCTATTAAGACATAATACCCATAAAAACCAAGCTGCACATGCTTCTTTTTTGTATAAGCTCTTTGCAAAATTTTTCTTATTCACCACTCTATGGAGACTTGCTAAGGCAAGTTAGGAGTTAGGAGACTCCTGGCTCAGATCCCACATCAGACATTTCTTTAGCTGTGGGACCATGGGTAATTCATTTAATATCTCAGATCCTCAATTTCCTCATCTGCCAAATGGGGATACCAGTTTTACTACCTTCCTCACAAATCTGTTTCGAGGAACCCAATCAATCAATGCACATTTATTAAGAGATCTATGTTGTCCACACTAATCATAGTTATCAAACAACTGAGGATTCAAAGACAAAAGTGAAACAGTCCCTGACTTCAAGGAATTTGCATTCTAATAGGAAATTTCTGCCTACTGGACAAGACAAATACAAGTTACTATTAACATAATGCAACTACTAAATCCTCAGATGTGAAACTTCAGATTTATAAGCACAGTTTCACTTACTTTTCTCCGGGTTGGTCTCTCTTTAGCATGGTGAACTTTGGAGAAAACACGTACTAGATTCATGCAGCATGGGCAGGCGATGTTATCTGCATTGTCAAAAGGAGTTCCCAAATTGATTAGATTACTACAAATTTGTTTGAGGATTGAATATTTGACGATAAAAAAATATGTCCAAAATAAAAACAAAGTAATTTAGGGAAGGAGATATCAAGAGCTGGCAGCTCAGGAAAAGCTTCATGTAAAGGGTGGTGCTTGTCTTGAGATTTAAAGGAAACAAGGAGAGTGTGTCCCAAGCTTGAGGGGAAGCCGGTGCAAAGCAATAGGGATAGAAGATGGAGCGTTATGTATGAGGAGCAGCAAGAAAGCCAGTTTGGATGAGCCATGGAGTACAGGAAGGGGTACGGTATATAAAATGGATAGAAAGGTAAGCTGGGGCTAGAACTTCAAACCTACCGTTCTTCCTACTATGCTACAATGTGTCAGAGGACGTGTGTTTGAATCCTGATTCTTCCATACGCTAACTGTGTGATTTGGGGCAAATCAGCTCATTTGTCAAGGTCTCAGTCTCCTTTTCTGTTACATGAGGGGATTAGACCACATTTTAAGTGCGTCTCCTACCAAGTTTAAATGAAGCTTCTTTCTCCCCCATCCCTTTATTGTATATTAACACTCTTCAAGGCAATACTGCTAAGATCTTTCAATATCTTACTCCCTTAGATTTTATACAGGAATTTATATTCTGAACTGCTTTTTCCTTTGGTTATCATATCTCTTTTCTAGGCAAGGAGAGTGAATGAATGCTAGCTATAACAGTTCCCATACTTTTTTTTCCCTCAGTCCGTCAGCTGATTTATATCAGTTAAACGTTTTTGAGGAAGTGGTTATATTCTGTGTCGTTGTCTATTCTTCCATCCGTTTCCCAAATTTCAATGCCGACAGCTTGTTTAAATGGGTCAGATTGGAATTGTTTTAAATTGTCCACCTTATCTTTCTGTCATTTTTAAATTTTTTCTTCTAATTTTGTATTAATATTTATTTTTTGCTCAAACAAATTGGACAAAATACCAATGGCACACCAATACCAATTGGTACACCAAAGGCAGACCCAACTAAGCAAAGTCATTCCCAAATCATTTAAGGGTAAAACTGGGAAAAGGGCAAGATAAAGAGATAAAAGCAAAAATATCTGTACAGGTGCTTTTTTTCCCCCATTAAAAAACATTTTACCATCAAGGACAGTAGAGCCACCACATTTAGACTCTAATATCATAGTCCTAAATGGTTAATATGAGCAAGGAGAAATGTCACATAGCCAGTATACATCCGAGGTAGGATTTGACTTCCTGACTCCAAAGGAGACTCCCAATCCCCTACACCATGCTTCTTTGTCATTACTTTAGTCTCTATAGCTGAAGTCTCTAATTTCTGGTTTAGCACAAATTAGCACTTTAAAAAATCAGAATATAAGTTGAAAGACAATGCTATCTTATTTATTGTCGTTAATATTGTTATTATTGTTGTTGTTCAGACAGTGGTCCTGTCTTCCTAGACATAGATTTCTAAGGGAAGAATCTTATTTTTTTTTTAATTTAGCAGAAGATATCTCTATACTCCCCCTAGCTTGAGTGAAATGCAATAGAATAGAGCAATTGATGAAACTTCCTTGGCAAACAGTTGGGTTGGACCAGCACCCTTGAAGGGACTGAGAATGAGATCTCATGTCTTGAAAGCACACATTTTGAAGACGAACAGAGAGAACTAGGGAGAAATACGGCACCTAGGACCTGTCCCCCTACCACACTAGAGATGGGCTTTGGAGAGTCAGGCACTGCCATGTGGTTGTTAGCCTGGGCAGCAGTTTAACTGTATCATATTTTGGTGGTGGGGTTGGAGATCAAAGAAAAGTAAAATTCCAGATCCCAAGGAGTATCATCCTCAGGACTCTAAAGTTAGCATTCTGTGTTCCTGTTTGCTCATGCAGCAATTTCTATGGCAGTTTGTAAAGTAGTCTTGAGTTAAAGATGTCTATCCTCATTTTCACAGAGAGAGAGAAGCCTAAAATAAACAAACAAACAAACAAACAGATACTGAACTTCCAGGTTCACTCTCAACCCTGGTCTGAATGAAAAGTGTACTGCAGCCTAGAAACAATTTCTGCCTTCGGAATTGGATGGAATGAGTAGTGTATCTTCTATGCAGCAACATGTCTACTTTTCAAATTAAACTCCTTATTAAAATATTGCTACTGGCTTTAGAGCATTTGATTGGCATCTGTGATGGAAAGGACAGAATGACTAAATGAGAAGGAAAGAAGGAAAGAAACAAGCATTTATTAAGTGCCTAGGACATGGTACCAGTCACTGTACTAAGCATTTCATAAATATTATTTCAATTGATCCTCACAATAACTCTGGGAAGTAGGTACTATTATTATCCCCATCTTACAGTTGTAGAAACTGAGGTTAAGTGACTTGCCCAGGGCTGCATAGCTAGTAAGCATCTGAGGCCAGATTTTAACCTGGATCTTCTTGACTTCAGGTCTACAGCTCTCTCTACTGCACCACCCAGCTGCCTTTTGTAGGAGGAAGAGTTCAGTGATTTGACTAGTAGGCATTTGAATGCCTCTGTACCTCTGTGAGAGCCCAAGTTGACATAATAATATCAGGCAGAGCCAGTAAATTAGTGACAACCAACTGTTTTGAAGATCCTGATTAAGAGGAAAGAAGATTGGCTGCTAATCAGAGTACCCTTGGTTGTTTCATATATATCCCACAGGTGCTTAGAATATAAGTTCTTTGAGGGGAGGGACCATTTCATTTTTCTCTTTCTACCTCCAGCCCCTAGCACAGTGTCTATGCATTTGATAAATGTTTGTGGAATGGGCACTATCGTCACAATCATCATCATCATCATAATAGCTTACATTTATCAAGCCCTTTGCAGCTGCTAAGCCCTTTTCATTCATTATCAAATATGAACCTTACAACAACACCTTAATGTAAGTAGGTAAAACAAGTATTATTATTATTTTAATATAATTATTATTACTATTATGATTCTCTCCATTTTATAGATGGGGAAATTAAGACCCAAAGAAATGAAATGACTTGCCCATGGTCAAAGCTAGAACCTAGTTTTTCTACCCCAATGCTCTCTCTACTGCATGACTGGGAGTTCAATAAATATCTTTTGATTGATTAATTGATTTGGTAGGTGCTTAGGAAGAGGGACTTTCTTCCTGTCCATATCTTGAGCATTCTCAGGAATCCCTTGGGGATTGGAGAGGGGAGACTCTCTAAATAGGATTCTGCTTGGTCTACTTCATGGTGATAGTTCAGCTGAAACCACAACCAAGTGACCACGTGCAGCCTCCCCTGGCAGAATCATCAGCTACACTGTATGTAGGATCATAGCTTGAGAGCTGTGAGAAATCTCCGAGGCCAGCAGATCCATGCAGCCACTTCATTTTACAGATGAGAAAACTGAGGCACAGAGCATAAGTGAATTGCCTAAGGAATCACCAGTATCTGACAAGAGCCTCACACATAGACCAGCAGGGGCCTCACATGCAGGGAGTTTTCTGAATCTCTCTGAATTCCTGACTCCTGAAAAAAAAAATCTGAAATGTCAGCATCCGTTTCAACAATGCCACTGTACACTTTTCACTAACCTACCAAAAGGCTGAGACGCCCATGCAAAGCAAAAGCTGACCTGAATAGTTAAACGTGTACTTATCTTTCACAGTTGTCTTGCTTCGATGGAGAATAGTTGTAAACCTGATGGATATAATGTTCAAATTCGTTTCAGATTCTCTCCCGGCCCAAGGAGAAAATGGTGTTTCCATTTCTGCTAATGACATCTGAACAGGAGGAATACAAGCCACAATAGAAGGATTAAGTAATTAGAGGGGATTGAATTAGTTCAGAGATCAGGGTCACCAAGAGAAAGACTGAGAGAGGGAAAAAAAGAGGGAGAGAGAGGAGGAGGGAGAGAGGAAGAAAGAAAGGGTGGGGGTGGGGGCCAGAGAGGGGACAGGAGATAGAGAAGGGAGTTAGAGGGAGCTGGGAGCTGCCCGGCTTTAGCAAGCTATAAAGATATTCTCCTTCTTCGCAGCTTGGTAGCTCCAGGGGACGGAACCTCACGTTTAGAGCTTGGCTACTCTGTGCTATCTCATTTTTTAGATCATCAGCTGCGATGGGTGAGTAAACCTCCTACTAAAAATAGGAAGATGTCTAGCTATTGAATGTATAAGCCTGCATCCTGTACCTTCCTTCCCAGTACCGACCTCCAGGATGAGGGGCTGGGGGTGGGAATAGGGCGCAAAGTAGGGGCTGTTTCCGTTGGGTGCATGCCTTTGGATAGTGCCAATCAATTATAACTGATGGATGCTTCTCTGTACGTGATACTTGAGTTCTCGGTAAGAAGGCTCAGCTTCTTGCAAGCAGCCAGCCAGTCAGACAGCCTGGCAGATTCAGACTGGACAGAATACCCAAAAGTTGATGAATATAAGGCAGAGAGAAGGGATGTCTGTGGCTCCTCCAGATACCTCCCCTCCCTCAGGAAGAAGATGAAGTTCCACACCAATGCTGAGCCCTTCTCACATGATGATTTGAACATACTAAAAAAAATAATAATAATAATAAGTGGCCCAACAACCTTGTGGCAGACAGAATTAACCTTCACTGACTCTCAGAATCACATTGTACATAAAGCAAAAGATGCTTTGGGGTCACCAATCGCACACGCCCAGTCTCTCGGCATGTGAACGGGCTGACCTTGTTCAGAGCTTGCGAGAGCTGGCTGTGTAGGGAGAGCAAGGTGAAGGGAATGTTTTTTAACATAACATAATATTCCTCCTTCCCCCACCCCTTGGTGCTCTCTAGCTATGTTGATTTGTTCATTTGCTGTCAGAAGTGAGCAGTGTTCCCATTTCATACTGAATGACAAACTTCTTTTGGCCTGTGTGGACTATAGAGGACAGAGGGAGAGGAGGGACTTCATTGTGCTAGGCATAAAATTAAATAAGACCCTATCCATGCCCTCTTGGGGCTTACAATCTAGTAGGAGAAGATACAAACAGATAAGCATATTTAATGCATGATATTACAAGATAAGTATGTTACAGAGAGGAAGAAAACCAACAACTGTGTGAGTAAGGTACAAGTCCAGATGTTAGCTAGGGGAAGAGAAGGTTATGAAGGGGAAATCATATTAAAACAGGTTCTTCTTTACCTGGTTATTAAGAAGTTCTTGCTTATTTACCTGCTTTTAAAATGCCACAACAATGGGTGAAATCAAAAATAAAAAGTTGTTGTGTGGTATAAATTAAACAATGACTGAAGTCTTTGAAGGATGGGCAGAGATTGAACAGACATGAATGGAAGGGAAGACATTCTAGGCATAGGGATTGCTGATGTTGGTGATGGTTGGTGTTATTGTAGGCATAGGGAACAATGAGCAAAAGTATAAAAATGGTAAAGTATTGGACATGTCTAAGGGTCAGAAAGTCATTTAGGTGGGATGGAGAGAAAAATGTGTGGAGAAGGGTAATAGGAGTCTGGAAAGGCATAGTACCAACTAGATCATGGATGTCACTTGAAAGTTTAAACTTTAGAGGCAGCTAGGTGGCACAGTGGATAGAGCTCCAGCCTCAGAGTTAAGAGGACCTGAGTTCAAATACAACCTCAGATACTTGATACTTACTAGCTGTGCGACCCTGGGCAAGTCACTTTACCCCGATTGCCTCACTGAAAAGAAAGTTTAAACTTTATTAAGCAATAGGAAACAAATGAAGATTTTTAAGCAGAGTATCTTGAATAGAGCTATACATAAAGAAATTTTTTCTGATGTCAGGATGAAGAATTGATTAGAAGTGGAGTAAATGGAGGCAGGAAGGTCTATTAAGAGACTACTTCAATAGTACTGGAAGGTAGTGATAATGACTTGTACTAGAATAATAGCAATACGCATAGAGAAGATGACGGATGTGAGATGTCTGAAGGACTAGAGAATTTGGTAAGTGATTGGATATAGCTATAATACTGGCCAACATTTATATAACACTTCAAGGTTTGCAAAGCACTTTCCATATGTTATCCCATTTGATCCTCATAACAATTCATTATTATCCTTATTTATAGATGAAGAAAACTGAGGCTGAGAGGTTAAGTCACTTGTTCAGTATCCCACCGCTAGGAATTTGAGGCAGGATTCTAACTTAGGTCTTCGTGACTCCAGCCCAACATTCTATCCATTGTGCCATCTAGCTTCATAGTTAATGAAATGTGATATGGAAAATGAGATATAGTGTAGAGTCAGAGAACTTGCCAAGGTCCCAAATGTGGGAGAATATATAGATGATAGTGCCACTTACAGAGCTAATTAAGTCAGAAGGAGGCACAGATTTATGGGGAAAGACAGTACCATGGATCAAGAGTGCTAGACTTGGAATCAGGAAATTTGGGTTCAAGTCTTAACTTTGGACAATTGCCTGCTTATATGAGTAGCTACCAGGGGCCTCCTGAGCAGTGCTGGGAACAAATTCTCAGAAGTGCCGAGGCAAGAGCCCAGAATTTCAGTTTTGTTGTTGTTTCTGTTGTTTTGGTTAAGTTGTTTTTCGGTTGTGTCTGACTCTCCATGACCCCATTTGGAGTTTTCTTGGCAGAGAAACTGGAGTGGTTTGCCATTTCTTTCTTCAGTTCATTTTACACATGAGGACATGAGGCAAACAGGGTTAAGTGACTTGCCCAGGGTCATACAGCTGGTAAGTGTCGGAGACCAACTTTGAACTCATGAAAATGGATTCCAAGCCCCAGGGCTCTATCCACTTTACCGCCTAGTCCTTATTCTGTGGTTAACTTGCTTTGTGACAATGGATAACATTCATTCCCATTGATTTCCTGCCTATACAATGAGAGTGCTGAACATGGTTTTCTTTATGTGCTCTCTCAGCTCCAAAATTCTGTTTCTCAAGGTTCTCTCTAGTTCTGACAGTCTATATTCTATGTTCTACAGACCTCTCATATTCTGACACATGTCTAGGAATTGCAGCCAGGAACACCGTTTGTAAACCTGAAGTGTTACATAAGTGTGAGCTCTTGTTTTTATTATCATTATTAGTTCATAGTAGCAGACAGGCAATTAGGGGATACAGGGCTGGCTTGGAGTGAGGAAGATGGAGATTCCAGTTCCTGTCTCTAGTTCATACTCTCTGAGCGACCATGGAAAGCCATCATACCACTTGCCACTAAAACAGGAGTAGTGGCAGTGGTAGTGGTAGTGGTAGTGGTAGTGGTAGTGGTAGTGGTAGTGGTAGTGGTAGTGGTAGTGGTAGTGGTAGTATGTTTTGTGTTCTAGGGTCCTTCCTCCTTTTGGCAATTTAGACAGAGTTATTTGAGAGGAGGTTTGTGCTTCTTCTGACACATAGTAGGTGCTTAGTAAATGCTTGTTGAGTTGATGTTTTATTATCTGTGTTCTAAGCTTCCTCC
This sequence comes from Phascolarctos cinereus, assembly GCF_003287225.1. Classification (NCBI taxonomy): domain Eukaryota; kingdom Metazoa; phylum Chordata; class Mammalia; order Diprotodontia; family Phascolarctidae; genus Phascolarctos; species Phascolarctos cinereus. The sequence continues at coordinate 61,924,245 of NW_027555736.1, read as the reverse complement.
CAGTTCTAGCAGGTCCTTCTAGATGGGAAAATAGTAGTAATACACAGAAGTCACTTAAATACCATCAGCCTCAGCTTTTCTATATTTAAAGGGAAATAACAATACACTACTTACCTCATGGATCTTCCTATCCTCTCATTTTCTTCTCCTCTATCTCTGTCTCATCCATGTCCCTTTCTTTCCACCTTGGTCCTATTTTTGCTCCTGGAGATCTAAAATTCCTTGGAGAAAAGGTAGGGAATTCCCTGATTTCTGATTCTCTTGGTTCTTGTAAGACAATTTTCCTTTTTAATAACACATGTAGCCTCAATACCATAGGGAAATCTGAAAATCCTAATTCTGTGCCAGGCTTCTTTTCACGGATTTAGGGGAGAGAAAAGAAAAGGTGTTAGAAGAGCATTATGTGTGGTTGTCAACAAAGCTCACTGCTAGCCAGCTCTAGAGGGAAATGTAGATTCTAGGGGTGTAGCTTCATATCGGGAAAATCAGAATCCCCATGCTACACAATCTAACATGCCATTTCTTCCCTTCTCTAGTCATCTCTCCTGAAAATCCAGCATAGTCACAGTTCAAGAAGCATTGTGTACCAGAGGCTTTCCTTAGTCCCCTGGCTTGCTGAGCAAAGGGAAAAGGTGTTATACAAGTGGAATCTCTGTGTGGCAATGACTTCTCTTCAGCAGATTGGAAGCCCAGGCCACCTATGGGGTGGCCTTTAGTTCAGAAGCACCTTAATGGTATATTGGCTCTAACCAGGGATTTCCCTGCTCTTGTTGTGGGATGAAGGGACAGGAAGAGACGGGACTACATTTCACAAGGCCTCTGGAATGAAATGTCTATCATCAAAGCAATCCTACCAGCCTGACATTTTTTTTTCACAGACATTTGGAAAGTTTTCAACCCAGGCTATTTCTAAAAAGGCTCTTTATCTTCTGTGTTTGAAGTGAGAGAGATTGGAAGGATGAAATAGGGTGGGGCAATAGTAAGAGAATCAATGTCAAAGAACATGGGCTCCAACCCTAGCTTTGACACTTAATACCTGTGTGACCTTGAGGAAATTGATTTCTCTCTCTGCACTTCTGTTTTCTTTCTATAAAACAAGGGGGTTAGACTGGAAGGCCTCTAAGATCACATCTAGTTCTACATCTATGTCGATCTAGATCTATGTACATCTACATCTATGGTCCTCTGACTACTATGCTAAGTTAGCCCCCGGTTTCTTGAAAACATGTGACAGATGAACTAGAGAGCAACCCTGGCCTCCTTGCAGCATTAAAAAAAAAAAGTAAGGAATCTTGGCATAGTGGAAAGAGTATTGGAATTAGGGATAGGGCGCTTGAGTTTGAATCATGCCTTAGATATTTGCTAGTTGTGTGATGCTGAGCAAGTCACCATTCAGAGTCTCAGTTTCCTCATCTGTAAAATGAGGATCATGGTGCTTACATTTCTTATCTCAGAGACTTGTTAGAAGGACAATGCCTTTCAAACCTTACAGAATTACACAAGTGGAATTTACTATAGCGTAATGGAAAGGCCAGTAGACAGGAGACTTGGCTTCCAGGGCCAGTGCTACCATTAACTTACCAGGTGACCTTAGGCAAGCCACTCACCTGGGATTGAAGTTGGACAGGCTTCTTTCAGCTCTGAAAAACAACAGCTTTATGCCCACTTTCCTAGGCTTGTTCTCCTGGCTTCTCCTTCTCACTGAAAAAAACGATAATACTGTCTTTGAAGCTCTCAGGCATTCAGCAGAGGCAGTGAATAAATATTAAGTTGTTAGAGGGCCGGGTAGTCAATTTCTGACTGCTATGATCCTTTTTTCATTGAATCATTCTAAAACTGATCATGTGGGTTAAGCCAGGGGAAGGCTAACAAAATGAGGAAGGAGAAGAAAACTGAAATCTGCAGAGCATAAGCAGATAATGACTGAAATTAATTTACTCTCATACTAAAAGAACCGGGACCAAAAACCACGTTGCTCTTTGCTGTTTTTTCTTTACCAGCTGATAAATACTAAGAGATCTAAATGCTGGCCTCTATTACCTCCTTGGTCACTTACTTAGTACATAATGCTAGTCAAATCATTGCCTCTTAGCCTAGACCCCAAATCTCCAAGCAATCAACTAATGGATCAATGGCTATTTACTAAACACCTAGGCTGTGCTAGGCACTGCAAGGGATAGAGAATACCAAGAATTTAAGTCTAGTAGTCTCTGACCTCAAGGAACTGAGACTATGTATTTAGGGAGATAAGACAACTAACAACATAAAGTAATATACATCTGTGATAGATGGACTCCTTATTATGTACTCTGGAGTAGGTACGTTACATTTTTTAAATATATTGATTTATTATTCTCTATTTGGATCTAATTATCTGTTCCTTGTTAGGGGGGAGAAGAAAGTGAGTAAGTATGGCCAGGAATACGAGTGGATCACTAATATCTGTCAACAATAAGGAAACTACTTACTGGGTAACAGTAACCTTGAGCTTATAAAAGAGTGAATCAGCTCAGTCCAAGGTGCCCATGTGGGCTGAATCCTAAACTAGAGGGTGGCATTCTGAAATCAGAATAATTTAATTCTGAAATCAGAATCCAGGGATGGGGGAAAGAGGCACATGGACTCCTACCAGAAAAAGAATCTTGCTGGTTATAAAATGAGCCAGGGCAACTTTTGGCACATTAGGGTAGACTAACAACATAGAAGTCCAACAATTAGACCAAGAAGAAATATATTAAACATATTTCTACTTGCCCTACAATGTACTATTTCTCGATTAATATTCTTTTTTCTCTTGTAAATATATATATCCCTCCTTAATCTGAAGATGGTGTCAATGTTGGGGATGGGTTGTTATAGAACAGGTCATTTAGTCATTTTGGTTAGGGCAAAAGAATGGGGGCAGGTCACTAAGCCTTGAGTCTAGTAAAGCTCTAAACATAATAGAGGTCTGAGCAGCTTCAGGGATCAAAAAGGTCAAGGGGACTCTGTGCCTCCAGTTGGTGGTTGGTAAAGAACAAAGCCTTGGAATCAAAACTAGGATCCTCTGTACCTGATCCAAAACAGGGCTTATGGCCCCCCCAAAAGACCTTATACCATCAGCAAAGCCTAATATTCCAGCTAAATCCTTTACAATAAATGGCACAAACAATAAATAAGCTATTCAAATTCATTTTCAAAAAATTTTGGATATAAGCATAAGGGGTACTATTTAGGCAGTGAAGAGATGAAGCAGGCCCATATAAAGTACAGTTACTGCCTTTGAGGGGCTTATGGTCTAGTTGTGGAGACAACACTGAATTTTAAAAAAAATAATAATAGGAAGTAAAAGATGTTAAAGGAAAATTAATCACTATAGGCCAGAGTAGTAAAGGAAGACTTCCCAGAAGAGACATTCAATAAATATCTGTAGGTTGATTAGCGGTATTCTCTAATATGGTAATCTCCAAAGTGGAGGTCATAAAATTATCACAAAAGGGATTGGCTTGACCCCAAGGGTGTGTGAGAGAAAATAACTTAAATTTCATTTTCCCCTCCCCACAGCTAGTCACAAACTGATCTCTGGAACAACTACACCACTGCCTTCCACACTCCTCCACTCTTCCTTCTCCCACTGCTGATTTTCCCCGTGACTGCCCTGATCTGTGGGGCTCTTGGGGGTGTTAATTCCTACTGAGACCCAAGCAGCCACAGCATCTGTGCAGGTGAAATTCCTTGCCCCTCCTTACTCTCAGCCACTTTAATCCCCAGCTCCTCTGGATTACTTCATGACTGCTACTGGTGTTCCGGAAGGGGCAGGCTCTGTACTTTAGGGCAGTAGCTGGTAAAAGCTTCCTACACATACTTTTTCTTTTTAATAGAAAACAGTGAGTAGTGAAGAGAGATGGGTGTGTTTCAATTACATCATCTTTCTCCCTAAAACCCACCCCTCTTCTGAATCTCCCTATTTCCATCCGATGTTCTCTTACTTACCAAACCTGATGGCCTTTTCTCAGTCCTCATCCTTATGGACATATCTGTGCATTTGACAGCATTGATGACCTATGCCTCCTGGATGCTTACTTTCTCCTCCCTAGGTTTTCTTGACACTGTTCTCTTTTCATTATTGTATTACCTATTTAACCTGAGAAATACCTTCTCAGCTCCTTTGCTAGATTATTATCCAACCTATTGCCTGTGTGTGTAATCCTCAAGGCCGTCAGTCCAGGGACTTATTCTTTTCTCTCTGCATAGTCTCTCACTTGGTGACTTCATCCATTCCCAGAAGCTGCATCATCATCTCTGTGCATATGACTCACAAATCTATATACCCAGTCCTAACCTTTCTCCTGAATACCAGGTTCACATCTCCAACCGTCTATTAAAGTTTTTGAGCTCAAGGTCCCTTAGACATCTTAAACTCAACATGTCCTTAACAGAACTAATTTTCTTTTCTCCCAAACCAATCATCTTCCAAATTTTTCTATTTCTTTTAAGGCTTCCACTGTCTTCCTAGTCACCCAGGTTTGTATTTTTTATATTATTCTTGATTCCTCACTTTGATTTACCCTACAGTTGCTAAATCTTGTCATTTCTACCTCTACAACATCTCTCATATACATTCCCTTCTCTCTACTCACATAGTCAACACCCCAGTTCAAACCCTCATCATCTCTCACCTAGATTATTGCAAAAACCTCTTAATGGGTCACCCTGTCTACTCCTTCCCACCTTCAATCCATCTGCCACATAGCTAGCAAAATAATTTTCCTAAAGCTCAGGTCTGATCATCCCACTTCCATCCTTGGTAAACTCCATGGCCTGCTATTGACTCTAGAATCAAATATTACTACATCTTTATCTCTTTTTTTTTTAACATTTAGCTTTTTATACAAGTTTATAACATGTATAATTATTAGAACAGTAGTGCTCATATATAGTCTATAAATAAGCAAATATTCATGAATTGGGAGTATATGACCAAAAGTTGCATTTGCTTTGTTTGTTTGTTTTTACCAATATTTGCAAATGAGTTATGTTTTTTTTTAATTTGGGATCACTGCTCTAACCAATTGAGTTAACCAAATATTCAGTAAAAAAAAGCAACAAAATGAGGCACAGAGCCCTCTAGTGAATTTAGTCAGAAAAAAAATCAAAAGAATTGTTTAAACTTAACTACTTGTTCAAGTCAGTCAAATCATCAAACCAGTATGGGCAAGTGTGTTAGTAGGTAGATGGCCACTAGTTTTTATTTCTATCCTTTTGAAAGGTTGGATTAAATCACTATCTATGACAAATTTGTACTGGACCTTAAAATTTTTACTGCCAAAGGGCATTTACTTTTTAACACCTGTAAACCTTAAAAACTGATTCTTGTTTCTCCTCTTCCTTCCCTCTTCTGTATAACTCTGGTTCCCTATCCCTGTTTCTGTCCCCTGAGCAGCTGAAAAATTGGTTTTTCTGAGTCAATGAAGAGTAGAGGGGCTAGAGATAGAAAATGTAGGTATTTGACAGGTCCACAGTCTGGTTCAGGCTAACTAACACTGGCCTAGATGGCTTCCGAGGTCCCTCTAGAAATCCATGATTTGAAATTGGACCCATAATAAGGCAAACACTTTGACTCAGTTCAGCACCTACTAAGCAGTAGTCAACTAGAAAAATGAGATAATCATCTGTACAATTCAAGCTGAAAAACCCACAAGTACCACTTGGGCCTCAAAGTCCCAGATCAATCAACACCAGTCTGCCACAAAGTTTTTAGTGCAATAGTTGCCTCAATTGTCTACTTTGCTTTGCTTGTAGAGACATGGCCACTGTGGTTGAATCCTGCTTTGTGGATATCTCTCTTCACATACAACAAGAAAACTTAAGACAGCTAGAAAGGTTCAAAGGTCTTTTCTCTTGGCCATGAAAAAAAATTGGAATAAGTTAAGGGAGGCTTACTGCCACCTGTCAGTAACATGAAGGTGTATATAAAATGCTATACTTAGAAAGGACAGGATTCAACTCCTGCCTCTCACACTAACTAACCCTGTGAACATGGGCAAATCAGTGGACCTACCCAAAACTCAATTCCATAAGAGTTATCTGCTAAACTGTACACAGCTTTTATTTTTGTGGTGGAAGGAATTAGCACACCAACAAAATAATATCTAATTATCAGTATTATTATTATTATTAATGATGATGATGACCTGTGTTTCATTAAAAATCATTGAAATGATTTTTGTGTGGCTTGTCCTATGAACTCACAGAATCTTAGAGCTAGAAGAAATATTTGTCCAAAGATGTCATTTTATAAATGAGAAAGCCAAGGCCCACAGAGTTATAAAATTGACTTTCCCGAAGTCACACAGCAAGTTAGTACCCAATATAAGAGAACCCAGTCCAGTATTCCTACAACAGTAGAAGCAGCATTTTGCCTCCTCTGAGTTCCCATTGGTTTATTTAAATGCCAGGGGCCTGAAGCCCTCACCAAATTAATCAGTCAAGTGAATCACATTTGGTTAGCTCATAAGCAAAAGAGTAAAATAAATAAATGCATTTGCCTCTTTATAATTGCATTCCATTATGCCTGGCTATCCCCTCTGGACTGCCATAAACAATTCTTCTCCTTCACTGGTGTATACAAATGCTTGTAGATTGTCATCAAGTCCCTCTTAGTCATAATTTGGGAAATCTCTGCCTAGTTCATTCCTTTTATCTTTCCTCCTCACCAGTCCCTCCAGCTCTTAATCACTTTTGTTGCTCTTCTCTGAATCCTTTCTAATTTTCTTATAGTGCCTTAATGTAACTTTTATATAGTAAATAAACACTTTAAGGACTGCTGATTACTTAGTAAATTTGTTCCCCAAATATTATTACTTCAGCAGATTTGAGCTAGAAGGAAAGGGAAAGACAGTAGGGAAAAGAATAGTCCCCAGTCAAAATAAAGTGCTCAGATATTGAGCCAGCTGCCACAATTGAGGTCAGGTTAGTACTTCAAAGGTTATCTGTTAGATAGAACAGTCACTTAAAGCTCTGAAATGTGAAATGTAAATGTAAATAATTGGAAGCCAACCCGTGTGTGTGTGTGTGTGTGTGTGTGTGTGTGTGTGTGTGTGTGTGTGAGATACCTAAATAGCCATCTCAAATTCAGGTCCTAAGGGAAAGAACAATTAGTAAACTAATGCAATGGGTTATGCTTCTGTTTAGCCTTCTATTCTAAGAGCTTCTTGAAGGCAGGGACTACTTTCCTCTTATGTCGATCCCCACATAAGTGCCTGGTACATAACAAGAGTGATTAATACATTGCCTGTTCAACTAAGTCTGTCTTTTATTAGGACTATTTTAAGTCAAAACATTTTATTTGAGCTTGTATTAATTAAGCAAAATTAGAGATTTATGGAAATACAAACTTTTTCATGTGCTAAGGGACATAATCAACATAAAAGATATCATGTGAACAATTAATCTTCAGAACACAAAGTTAAACAAAAGCACAATTCATGAATTTGCTTCACTGAGGATGGTGGCTGCAATTCTCTTTGGCCGTAATAAATACACATTCATTCCAACAAATTTTGGTGAAGATCAGAGGAGTGTGCTTCATTCGAGAATAAACATTCTGTCAGTTATGCCCACGGGAGAGGAAACTCCAAGAAATTCAGAAAAAAAAAAAAAAGCAAAATCTCTCCTTTCAGATTTAATCTGGAAGATCAAACTCTGTGCTGCCCGAATCTTTATCAGGACTGTTCAAGAAGACTTCATCTGGACTGCCCGGGAAACCCTTTACCTATACAAAATACATTTGTTTTTTTCCACAATATAGCACTCTTCCCCTTAGCAAACATAAGACAGTTTGAAAAATGTTACATAGACAAAAACTATTGGGGAATTTTTAAACATTTCCAAAGCAACAGAGCTTTGTTCCCCTTTCTAACCAATCCCCCTTCCTCCTATTTTTCACAATCTTTCTCCCTTCGTTCTACCATTCCCCACCATCAGCATTAAAAAAAAAGGTGTCAGTAGATAAGAAAATACATTTATTAATTCATAGATAGAATTAATAGCATACATTTTCATCCAAATAACATAGATTTTTTTTAAAAGAGTAACTTCCCTCTACATCTTAGCTCCTCGGTGAATCAGCCTTAGAATAACATGAACTCTGAAGTTTCTTCAGGGCTGAAGCAAGAAGCTAAGGCAGCATTAATACTAATGCTAAGCCACAAGCATGAATGGCCAGGTCTGTCTTAAAGTAAACCCTCATGAACTTTCTGTTTCTCAGAGACTTTTCTGAATTCTTTCTTTTCAGCACCTCCCTTTTGACATCTCAGTTCCATCGCACATACCTTAAACTATTCTTTTTTTAATGTGTCTTTTACCCTTATTAAAATTTATTCCATCTGAATGACTGATGGTATTGCCCTCCCAACCTTAACCCCTCTTTGGGGTGCTTGCTTACTAACCTTAATTAAACCCAAATTGACACAATTTCATTAGCAAAAAAAAATTGTCAGAAAGTTGACCATCACTTAATCATACCACTAAGCTTTAAGTCCTGAGAAAAAGAAGTTCCCTGAGAGGGAAAAAGAGAAAGAATCTTGGCCTTCTCCTCCCCAGAGGGCTACCTCTAAATCCCTTTCCAGCTGGATGGAGGAAGCAGTTGCTTTTAAACTGTCAACTGGCTTCCTCCTCTCTGAGACCTGAGTTATCATGTCTAATCTTAACTATTCAATGAAGGGGAGGAAATTCTAATTACAAAAGGCAATATGTGCCCCACCTTAAGGTAAATATCATTAGAGACCATAGTGTCCATCCCCAAGCTGGCTCTCAACATTTTATGAACTATAACTACAACTCCAGGAACCTTTGGTGCCTATGCTAGAGAAGGGGCCTAGGTCTGAGTCATAGGAACATATAGAGAGAGCTGGAAGGGACCTCAGAAGCCATCTAGTCTACCACCTCCCCCATAGCTTCCCACCATAAACAGGTATTCATCAGAGCGTATTATAGAAAGTTTTACCAAATCAATGATCTCATCAATGTGGATACTCCCTCCAGTAGTACATATAGCAACCCATCCATGCCTTCTCAATTTGTATCTTTCCCAGCCATGCCATCTTCCCTTGGAGGTCCACCTAACGTGCTAGAGACTTCCTCTGTGTCTTAACTTCCAGAGCAGTACAAGCACAGTACATGGCTGCCTTGCCATGGAATGCTTCTGAGTTAGGAATCTAGATTTTTTCAGAGGGACCTAAGAAGTAACTTCTAGCTCCAAATCTTCCTCTTCGCCTCAACCCAGTTGACTTTAGAAATACATATTTTAACTATGTAAGAAAATTAGTAAAATTAAAATCAGGTGACTTGCCATTTGTGGATAGCATTAAATATATGTCATTAACTTTGCTGTAAATTTTGCTTTATTGAAACATAAAAATAGGGACAATTAGGTGGCACATTGGATAGAGCACCAGCCCTAGAGTCAGGAGGACCTGAATTCAAATCCAACCTCAGACACATGATACTTACTAGCTATGTGACCCTAGACAAGTCACTTGACCCTGACTGCCTCACAAAAAAAAAAAAAGAAAAAAACACATAACAATTTGTACATGCGTGCATGTATGTGGTAGTGGGGGGGTAATACTCTCACAAATTTTAAAAAGAAGAAGGAACATTATGGCTGATAAAGGTTAACTTTCTAAATTAACCGTACAATGGATAATAACAAGGACATAGGAAAGCTAGCTTAAATTTTCAGTGCATCAACTGAAAAATAATTCATTTCTATTTTATAACTAAGTAGCCAAAATTTTCACCCTTTGGAACTAAGCAACATGTGGAAAACCATACCAAGTAACATTTACATATTAGTAGAAAATTTGGAAAGTGCTTGACATTCTTTTCTCATTTTGTTCTCACAACAAACCTATGAAGGTAAGTACTATTATTATTCTCATTTTATAAATGAGGAGGCACGCCCAGAATCACAGAGCTAGTGAGTGCTTGAGGTAGAATTCAAACTCAGGTCCTCCCGACTGAAAGACCAACATTCTCTCCATCATGCCAATTAACTACTTAGCTAGATAAGGAATGTCTAGAAGTTTTAAATACATGAGTCAAGACCCCACTATGAACAAAAACAGAAATTTTTTTTAACATGAATTCTAAATGATTTCTGGGAACAAGTATTCATGGGAGTATAAGTATTATACGAAGTTTTACTAATTCCATGATCTCATCAATGTGGATACCCTCTCCAGCAGGGCAGATAGCAGCCCATCCATGCCTTCTCAATCTGTATCCTACTCCTCCATGCCCTTTTCCCTAGGGGGTTCACCTAACATACTACAGAACTTTCTCTGTGTCTTGACTTCCAGAGCAGTACAAGCACAGTACATGGGCTGTCCATGAATTATCTGTTGTACTCACTACTACATACTAAGCTATCTCCTTTCTCAGTCATATACCTCTGGAATGATTTCTTTTACACCACCTCTTGTATACAAATCATTGACAACGTGCTTCAGCCTACCTGCCTACAGTAGCATCTCTTCATTGCCCTTTAGGTAATCTTCAATTTTGATTCTTTATAGATCATGCTTTTCCATGATTCTCAATCATACAGCCTCATCAAGCAAAAGTGCAAAGAGTCATATATTTAAAGATGTGGAAGAAGGATCATGCTAGCTTTTTGTGCCCTAGAAGGCAGAACTAGGGTTCTCATTAGTATAATTTGCCAAGATAATGATTTCAAATCCATGTATTAAAAAATCATCATAATAATAGCTAATATTTGTATAGCACTTTGAGGTTACAAAGCACTTTACAAATATGATCTCATTTGACTTCACAACAACCCTGAAGGGTAGGTGATATTATCTCCATTTTACAGATGAGGAAACTGAGGTGATGGAAGTTGTGACTTGCCCAGCATCACCCAGGGAGTCAGCATCAGAGGTATAATTTGAACTTGTCTTCCTGACTCTAGGCCCAGTGCTCTGGCATCACCTAGCTGCCTAATGATTAAAGTCATCCTAAAGCTGATAGGTCGATCCTCTTAAACTGGAGGTCTTCAGATTGACACCAGATGCCTCCTCATCAGAGTTCCTAGAAAGGGAATTCTTATTCAGGTATGAGTTGCATTAGCCTCTGAGACCACTTTAAGTTCTCAGATTATATTGTTTCTAGGGGTTCATAGAGGCCTTTCTCTGCTTCTTCAATTCTCACTAACAAGGCTTTCTCTGCCTACAGGTGACATCGGTGCTATGTCCCTGTGTGTATGAATTATGGGTTCAAAAATTTCATCCACTCCACTCCTAACCTGGGACTGAGTCCAGGCCAGAATAAGAAATAGATGCCAATTTGCTAGAAGAGTCCTACTGGGTTTATCCTTAAATTCTCTTCGGTGATCTGAATTCACTGAATCTCAAATCAACCTCTGCAGACTCATTTTTTCCTCCCTGACTTCTCACTGTTTTGTGACCCAGTAGTGCTTATAATCTTCCACCATAAGATTTTGCACAAGTATTTATATTATAAGCCAGATTTACCCTTGGTTGCTGTGTCTATCTGGCAAGGAGATCAAGAACTAGTTAGTTAAATAGTTAGTAGGCCCTTTGATCTCTTTGTGACGCGAGAACTTTCTTGGAAAATAGTATAACTTTGTTGTTATCTGTTCCTTTATCCATGTGCCTCCCCCCACACCATCCCCTTCCTATTGTAAGTAACTTGTTTGGTAAAAGAGGGAGCTCTTTTAACTTCATTCAATATCTTATAATTATTATTCTTTTCTAGTTTGGTATTCTTAGCTTTGCTTTAACAAGTTTGTGGTCTGACTATAAATAGACAAGTTGTCTTGAGAAGTAACCAATAATTTCCTTTATGTTAAAATATAGTCAGTTTCATTTCTGTGAATGCCTTTAGGTGCTCAAATTATCCATTGCCATCCAACCTTTTCTTGAAAAAAAGTGTGCATGATGTATGTGTATACATGAGGCTCTCATATTGTCTAAAGCCTTTAGTCTGTTGCATTTCTCAATCCTGAGCCATGTTTTCTAATCCATTTTTCACTATCCTTCTACATACTCATTTTTGTCCTGAAGTCAATGCATATTAAAGTAGACACTGATTTGATTTAGAGATCTCATCTGTAAACTTTACTTACCTTCTCATTCTCTGAAATCACGTGGAAATATAATCTGCAACTATATTAGTGGTATCTTTTTGTTTAAACTCATCATGAATGCTTAAAGACAAGGTGACCAATTCTCCCCTAGAATGATGCTTCTTTTTCAGACTTTTGGACATGCTGTGAAACTAGTATCTTTATTTGACCATCCAAGGTCCATCTACCTGTGGACCACTCTCCCATTTAGCTGCAACTTCCTTTTTTACAATAATGTCAAGAATGAGATGGTTCAGTTCCTCTAATACCATGTCCCCTCTGTTATTTAGAGAAGCATCTCACATGTATTTACCAACAATTAAGTTCATATTTAAGAGGCAGCATGGGATGGTAAATAGATGTCCTCAGAGTCATGAAGAGTTGGATTCAATCCTGCCTTTGTCATGTACTGGCTGTGTAATGACCACTCTAAGACAATAAGATTCAGAGGAAGCACAGAGCAGATTAGCAGAGGAACTCCTCACTGAGAGTTCTTGATGCTAATGAAGACCAGGTCCAGAGTGTTTCTTAGCACCCTCTCCCCACTTCCCTTTTGCCACTCTGTCCCCCTCATTGTAGGAGTATAAAAACTGTATTCTATATATAACTATTCATCTACCCAGCTTTCTCCCCCATTAGAAGGTAAGCTCATTGAAATCAGTGGCCTTTTTTTTCCTCGGTGTGTGTGTGTGTGTGTGTGTGTGTGTGTGTGTGTGTGTGTGTTTATGACAATGCCTGGCACATAGTAAATAGTCAGTCAAAAAACATTAAGTGCTTAACTATGTACCAGGCACTTTGCTAAGTGAAGAGTATACAAAGAAAGGTTAAAAAAAAAAGCTGTTGGGGCAGCTAGGTGGTGCAGTGGATAGAGCTTTGGCCTTGGAATCAGGAGGACCTGAGTTCAGATCCAGCCTCAGACACTTGATACTTACTAGCTGGGTGACCCTGGGCAAGTCACTAAACTCTGATTGCCTCACCAAAAAAAGTTTTAAAAAAATCGGTTCTCAAATGCTTGCTGCTTACTTAATTAAATACCATATTGTATTTTACTTTGTCTTGAATGTTACTAGAACCAAAAAGTCTTTTGGATGTTTCATCACAGAGCAGCTTCTATATATCTTTTTAAAAATCAAATTAACCTCTTTTTAAAATAGAATTAAATCTAATTAAGAGCTAGCACTTTTAAATCTAAGTTGATCAATGAATTTTCCTGCAACCTCATCAATCTCTTTATCAAAGGATCTTGGGATTTCAGATTTAAAGCTGGAAGGGACCAGAAAGTAATCAGGAATAAAATGTAAATGCCTCAGAGATAAGAAACTTTTATTCACACTGAGGAATCCCTGGGCAGGGGGTAGGATTGGGAGGGGGTGGGGTGGGAAGGACAGCACCAGTTATTTGTGAAAGGGTTAAGAAAAAAGGAAGGTAAAACTAGAAAGTCACTGAGAGCCTGAAATAATAATAATCACTTCCAGGAAGAGGAATCCAGAAAGGATCAATTCAAACTTCCTGAAGGCTGTCCCTGCCCATGCACAGAGGGCTTCAAACGTTGAAGAGCCCAAGAAATAAGGCACTTCATGACAAAAATGATTTCTGTCATCATAAGACTACAACTGAAGAAATTTCTGTCCCAATCCTTTTTCCTCTTCTTCTTCCTACTCTCTTCATGTGTTTCTACTCCTTCCCTGGCAAAATGGGAGTGACAAGATTTATTTCCTTCACTGAGTTTAGTTCAATATTCAACTCAATTCAATATAAGCAGCAAAAATCACTTAAACACCTACTGTGTGCATAATGCTGCCCTTTGCAGACACCAGTTTTCCAAGTCCACTGTCGTTGCTGTACAAGCTACCATCAAAGCCCAAGCTTTGAAAGCAAAGTTTCTAAACCAGCAACCTGGGTGTTCTGGAATTTGCATGTTCCAAATTCCTTTTTTAGTCTGTCTCACTTCCCATTCTAAAGTTAGCCCTGCAGCCTACAGCATGTGGTGTCTGTGATCAGACATCTGTAAGGCCTTTTATACTGGTGCCCAATCTCATGGTGAATTGGAATAACCTGAGCTCCAACGTTAAGGCGTCTACATCCTTGCACAGCAGCTCTGCTGGATCAAGGTTTGTCCCAAGCATTTTCTAGCTGGCCAGCATATCCAGTACACAATTTCCAAACAGCCAATGCCAGGCCTAGTGACAACCAACAGATGGTTCAGGCATGCAGCACTCCCTTTGAAGGGAGCCTTAGGGCACTCACAGGCCCAGAAAGGATATGGGTAGGCAATGCACCAAGACAGAGAGCCAAATCCACTCATTTCTTGCCTCTCCAAAATTTAAGGAAGGCTACCTTTAGGTATCCAGGGTCAGTACCTAGGGTAATAAATGGGATATAGATAGATAGTGTAGAGTAAGGAACCATCACTGAGATGACCACCGAGTCAGAGGAGAGCAGGCCAAGCAGCAGGGAAGGACTTTAACTGTGAAGCACATGAAATAAAAATAGGGGAACAAGGAGGCTACCAAGATGGGTCTCAGCATAAGACTGTCAAAGAGGTATTTCAACTGATTCAATCAATAGACTTAGATAAAGACCCTTCTAGCCTCTCATAAATCAGGGGACATGGGGGTTCACCCTTCATATTATCTATGGTTTCCCTATCACCCACCTCTGAGCACAAAACCTCCACTGAAGCCCACACGGTTTGAATGGAAAGTCAGGGTTTATTCCCTATTTTAAAGCATGTCTGCACCAAAGAATATTTATAACAGGCATAAAGAGTGGGAAAAAGTGCTTTATAGACACTAAACACTGACAGCACTGAACTCAAAAAATCACAGAATATTAGATAGAAGAATGTGGGACATCATCAGGAAGCAAGTTCCTGCCGACCTTCCACCTCTCTTTTTTGATTAGGCAATGGGGTTAAGTGCCTTGCCCAGGGTCCCACAGCTAGTAAGTGCTATGTGTCTGAGGCTGGATTTGAACTCAGGTCCTCCTGAATCTAGGGTCTTTACTCTATCCACTCTGCCACCTACCTGCCCCACACCTTCCCCCTTCTTAAAGAGAAGAAAATAGAAGCCCAGGAATGGTAATCAACTTGGCCAAGATGACACAGCTAGTTAGAGGTAAAGTCTGAAGCTGGCCTATTGACTCTCAAACATAGTGGTTTATTTTGTTTTTTGTTTTGTTTTGTTTTTTTCCATTTCATCATCTCTTATTAAAGGATGTATTATGGCATAAATGTGATGTGAGTTTCAGCTTCAGTTTGTATGGAACTTTCACTGGCAATTACATGTACATGTCTGAGTCTCCCAACTCTCTTATAGTATGTCAGGATTCTTCATAGCAAAAGAAAGGAATAATACTGTTCCTAGAGTGAAAACCACATTATTTCTCCATGTTTCATATAGGGTATAGTGAAAACAGCACTGGATTAAGAGGTAGAAGACCAGGGTCCTAATCCCAACTCTACCTCTATGTTGCCTCCAGTCCACTAGGCCTCTGTTTCCTCATCTGTAAAATAAAGAGCCTGGACAATCTTTAAAGTCTCTTCCATGAATCTTATTCATGGAAGAATAAGCACTGTGTGGTGCTTACTCTAAGAGCAGATTGATCTCTTGGGTCATGTAGCAGAAAAGATTACATAGAAATAGCACCCTCTTCACTGATATAAGAAATAAGGCAAGGGGAGAATTAGAAGAACAGTCCCTGGGCTCATTATCACTTTCTGCCTGATCTCATAATAAAAAAAAAAGGCCCATGTCATCACAATAAAAAGAGACCCAGGTCAGCTCTAAACTAAGCATTTCCCATTGTTTTTTCCTCTCATCAGACTCCAATATAGATGACAAAACTGCCGTTCTGGACTCTTTCAATGTGACTCCTGTATTTGCAATCCATTTTGGGACTCTCCCATATAGAGGCTGGACCAGGGCTGACCTTACTGACATGTAGAACAAGCACTTTCATGCAGATGATTGGAATGATCTGAGACCAAAAGATATTTCTCTTGCCAATATCTAAATTCCATAATTTGTGGGCTGTCCCTTTGGTTTAAGCAATATTCACTCAAGACTCCTCTTTTAAAACACAAATATCCCTAGGAAGGAAGATTGCTGTTACCCCCTGAGTAGGAAAAAGCTTATTAAACTACCTTTCTTTGTGACTGAGTTCCAGGAGAAAAAGCAGCAGGAAAATACTGTGCAATCTAAAATGCATGGGGAAAAAGAAGAGCAGAGAGCTTTTTTAACTCAAAAATGTATCCAGTGCCAGCCCTTGACTAAGCCTAGGAAAAGTTCTGGCCAGCTGGATGGTAACCAGGCTACAATAATAATTAATGTCCCTTGACTGATACAATAATGAAAACAATATTTATAAAAGATGACATTTTTAAAAATGCTTTAAGGTTTGCAAGATATTTTACATATGCTATCTATATTATATATGTTATCAGCCCTCTGATTAAGTTCTATCATGATCCCCATTTTACAGTTGAGGAAAATGAAGCTCATAAAGGTTGCCCAGAGTTACACAGCTAGTAGGTTTCTAAGGCAGGGCACAAACTCAGGTATTTTAGATTCCAAGTCCAGCACTCTATTCCCTACCTTGCACTGCCTCTCTTGAAGTCTTTGTGAACGATCAAATACATTATCTCATTTGGGATTTACAGAAACCTATGAAGCAAACAGGACAGGTATTGTTGTACTCATTTAATAGAGGAGAAAACCAGAGCTCAGGCAAGTTAAATGACTTGTCCAGAATCATATAGTAAGGCTATGGCAGAACACAATCTAAAACCTGGATCTTCTGATTATCAATGCAATGCTTTTTCCATTACATCAGACACTCAGTAGAGTTCTTGCCAGGCCTTTATGCCCTTCTATTCCTATTGGGTCTCTTCTCTGGATACCACCAACATACCCAGTTGGCTATACAGGGGGTCAGGGGCACGTGTAACCCACAGCTTTAATATTGTAAAAGTTGAATTCCTCTGACACTGTGAGTCCCATATCATCTGGTGCTCTCCAAGGTACTATGCAGTGTCAACCTCATTTCTGTTTCTACTAAGCTGCCACTGTTCGCATCTGAGAGTTGTTTGATTATTTTTTCCCTCATAGAACTGCAAGATTTTCCCCAATGTAGAAGTTGTTCTTGGGATCTAAGAGTCACCAGGACTATCTGTATCTTCTGATCTCATTCCAGCAAAGCCAGAATCTTAATAGCCACATACTGTGAATCATCACTAACTCATAGTGAGGAAGGGGGGTGGGGGAAAAGAAGAGGAAAGCTAAGAACTGTGCTAAGCATTTTATAAATTTTACCTCATTTAATCTTCACAAAGTATAATAAAAGAAATGCAAGAATCAGATATAGATGGATATACATGTATTCATATGTATATATTCATGTGTGTGTATATATATTCATATGTGTATGTATGTATACAAGTGGCAAGGTGGACTTTTATTAGAAAGGACATGAGGAAATAAAAAGGAGAAACTATAAGCCTACCTACATAGGTCTCATCACATGACTGTCATAGAGCTATTTCAAGTCATTTAAGCAGTGAGTCTGTTTCCTCATCTGTAAAATGTGTATTATAATAATAATACCAGCGCTATACACATACATACTTATGTACATATATGTGTGTATATACATACTTATGTACATATACGTGTGTGTATTTTTCTATTTGGAAAAATAGGTAAAGTCACCTCCCACACTCGCAGTAAAATTCTTCATCTCTCTGAAGCTCAGATTCTTTTTTCAGTAAAATGAGCAGATTGTACTAGATGATCTCTCCAGGATGTAATTACCTAGATATAACATTCTGTGGTTCAAACTACGTGACTTTGGGCAAGTCATTTAAGTATTATGAATCTCACTTTCCTCATCTGTAAAATGGGTATAATAACACCAGTCCAATAGAGTTTTTTTTTCCCCATCTCAGTTTCAATATATCAAGGGTAGGCATAAGAAATTAAATGGGAATTTTTTTGAGAGTTTTGCAGAAGCTGCAGATGACACACAAAAAGTTTAGAAACTCAGAAATGCATAAAATATATGTGTAGTATTATATAATATCAACCCAAATTTTATAATAAGGTACTGTAAACACCTCATGAAAGAAAGAAAAAGAAAAAATTCAGACTTCTCTGGTACAAAGGGAGGGTCAAAAAATTTTACATGGGTTTTCCAGATTAAGGGGGTGCCGTATTCCTAACCCCCAAGATGTGGAAGGGATAACTGTATATCTCACAGGAGCATTGTGAAGACCAAACTAAATAATGTATCTAAAGTGCTATGTCAGTTATTATTGTTATAATTACAGGATCCCTGACCAGATACAGACTACAATCTAGTTGGAAACACAGAAAAAGGAAAGTAACAATATTAAGCAATGTATTCTAGGTGCTCAATGAATGTGATAGTATAGGTGACTACACAGAGAGTTAAGGTTAAGAAATCATACTGAAGCCCATCTTTGCCAAGTGATGCAGTGGTCTTGTAACTGCCTTAAGGACTCTCTAGTTAATATTATGACCTACTCATGATTGGGTATGACCCGTGTCACCTCCAGTCTTTTCTCCTTATCCTTGGACATTTGTCAGTTTTATTCATTAATCAGTCTATTTAACTTCCTACAGCCAATCAAGAAACTGTATTCCAATCATATTTGTTCCACCTAAATAAAGAAACCAAGTTTCTCTCCGAAAGCTAAGTTAAAAGCTTCTTGATGACAGCGACTATTTCATTTTTGGTTTGTATGTAGTACCTGCTGCATAGTGGGTATTTAGTAATTGCCTGTTGGTTGATGGATTGATGCTCCCTCAATTCCCATGCCCTATTACCTGAAATTTCCACAACTGGGAATTCTTATCCTCTTAAAGGACCCTCTGCTACCCATTGCTGAGCTAAAGTCAACAATGAATTTCCTACCTCACCAGTTCATTTAGCCACAATCAACCCTTCAGATCCTTCTGATGTCCCCTTGGAATACTGTAGTTCGGAAAGAGAGAATGCTTCCACTTGATATAGTCAGATGAAACTTCATGGGACAAATAGAACCTGAGCTGTGTTGAGAAAGGTAGGCGGAATTTCTAAATATAGGCACTCCAGGCAGAGAATAACATGTGTGAAGGGGCAAAAGGCAGGAATGCTCATAGTATGGACAGGATGAAGCAAATATTACAACATGACTAAGGTAGATAATTTGTATAGAAGAGAAGATATGAAGCTGGAAAAGTTAAGTGGTGCTAACTATGAAGGACTTTGAATGTCGAAGTAAGAAGTATAGACCCAATCCTATGAATAGTATGCTAATAAGAGTCAGCAAAGGACATAATGAAATTGTGAGTTGGGAAAGGTTTTGGTATGCAGCCATATGCCTGATTATATCTGAGTATTGTTTCCTTGAAGTTGCTACATCAGTTCCAGACTCTGACATCAAGAATAAAGAGCATCTTTCTAGGCTGAGTTCCCAAGAGGGCAGATGAAATTGAGCCTAGAGCTGAATGACCTTCATCTCATGAGAAGATATGAGTAACTGGGCTGAAGAACATATAGGTCTTACCACCCCGGTGCAATGTGATCCTTTGTGTAATGGAGAGCCAAAAGGCTCTCCATTATTATTATCTCCCCCACCAACTTGCTTTATCTCTCCTGAAACTTCCATCATTCTAATCACAGAATCAATGACTCTGAGAGTTTGGAAGGGACTTCAGAAGTCATCTGGTTCAACACTCACCTGAAGCCTGAATCCCCTCTATAACATCCCTGACAAGTGGTCAAAGATCTACAATTTTAGGAAATTCATTAGATCCTGGGGCAATCCATTTCATCTGTGGACTACTCTACTAGTTAGGAAGTTACTTCTATCAAGCCACAATTTGCCTATCTGTAACTCCCTCTTATTGTTTCTAGTTCTGCCCTTTAAGGCTAACCATTCTTCAGTGTAACAGCTCTCCCTTCAAAAACTTGGTGATAATGATCACCTCTCCCCAAATCTTCTTCTAGATAATCAGATTCATGAAGGAGCTATACATGGAGATGAAGGGTAACCCTCAGCAGCCTTCATATTCTTAGGAGACTTTGGCCTTTGGAGTTAACTTAAAGTCAGAAGTTAACTTTAGAGCAAGCCACATCCTACTGGGCCAATTGAGAACTTTCCCAGATGCCAAGAGAAATATTATCATCATACAGCTTTAGTGGAAGTAGAGGGGAAGGATGAAAAAAGACACTAGGATCACAGGAGACACAAGCTAGAGTAGATCCTTCATTTTATTTATGAGGACACTGAAACCCCCAAAAGTCATATGATGTTCTTTAGGTCATGTAGGCCATAAGGAACACAAGTAGATTCATATTGAGGTCCTCTGATCAGAACACTGTGCTCTGAAGTTTTAATGAAGCTGAAACACAAGTGTCAAAAAAAATGATAGTGATCAACAGCTTTCCTATCCCCGTAGGACTGATAAGGCTGAGGTCAGAAGCTCATTCTTTCTACAGGTCAGGTAGGTGTTTGCCATACCATGGCCATAAGGTCCTCTCCTGACACCATTCCATTGGCCAGCAAGTTAAGGACCTACCAAGAGTAGGAATGGCTCAATGCAGCTGCATCTCCTCCCTGAAGCACTCCTTCCTATTGACGGTGGGCCCAGGACATCAGATTATTGTATAATGACTCTCATTGCTATTACAAAGATTTTAATACTCATAATTCATTTTCCTCCATTCAGTCTTAAATCACCTGTTGTGTAAATGTGGATTTACCAATTTTAATAGACTTCAAAGTCTAGCTCCTCTCACCCTCCCCTGAAGGCCCTATTACCTTTCCCAGTTCTCAGTGATCTCCTCTGACCATGTAGAATGTTCACTTCTAATTGGCCACTTAACACATACTGCCTTGAGTTGCTAATTATCTCTGAGATGTGCATGACTTTTCCCCCCAGGTGAGACTGCACTAACAAGGAGAAGTCATATTTCTGCAAGGCTTTATGGGTTATAAAGCAATGAAAAGAAGGGAACTCAGCAACTTCAGGAATTATGTTGAACAAGTGCTAATGTCTCCATCTGACAAATGAAGAAAGACCATGTTCAAAGAGATTGCCCACATGCCCATAGTCACACACAGCTATTTAGCACTAGAGAGTGTATTTGAACCCAGGTCTCCAAATTCCAGCCTCACTCTTCATTCAGGACACTGTACTTCCTGTAGACAAGAATCACACATTATATGAAGAATCACCCTCATGGTACAGCAAATTTGGGGCCCCATAACTTAAGAGGGATCACCTTTCTATGAATAGGGCAATTACTGAGGAGGCACCCTTTGAGGAGAGTGGAAGTCTCTCTAATAGCTGGTGCTAAGAAGAAATTTATATATCTTATCTATATAAGTATATGCATATGTATATGTATGTGTATACACACACACACACACACACACACACACATATATACACATACACATATGTGTGTGTGAAATCAACTTCCTACCATCATGAAGGCAAATCAGAGAAACAAAGTGCTGCTTCCTACTTTTCTCCCCCCTAAGCAGGCTACCTAACTTCTTTATACATTCTTTTCCATTTTTGTTTGCCCTTAACCTTCATTTCAGTCTATATATAAATGATGGATAGGGTGGTAAGAAGAGGGACTGGGGGAAAAGCAGGACTGGACAATGTGTTTTTTGACAGGCCCTTTTCCCTGAAGCCCAGTACCCTCCAATGAATGGCTGGCTTCCCTGGAGTCTCTGTCTCCCACAATGCCTTGTACATTCAATAAATGCTTGCTAAATGATTGATTTTAGACAGAGACTCCAGGTCACGTGTCCAAATAGTAAAGCTTTAACTAAGGAAAGTTGAAAGGTGGACGGAAAAAACAGGGAATGGTCTGACATTTTGAATTAGAGTCAGGTTTCAACAGCACAGGTTTCTTCCCCCACTCCCTCTTCCAATGGCATTTGCAGTCTAGGCCCCAGGGTTCCCTCCTCCTTCGTGGGGAGTGTGGGTTGTAATTTGGTAATGGGCCGGACTCTCACCATATGGAGTCTTTTCAAGGACTAGAAGTGTCATTACACATATGGTATAATTCTGCTGATCAGCCCCTGGAGAAATCCCCCGCATCTGGATGGTTAATTACCATTGTACTGTTCCTTTGCCTGACCAGCCCGATGCTGGCTCCATGCTCTATTTACAGAACCATCTCGTCCAAGTGGAGCAATGGTTTTGCCCCCTTCTCACTTTCAAACCTTAGAAACTTAATTTAAAATCTTCTAATGCAGTTACAATCTGATGAGATACAAGAGTAAAGTGATTTTCTAGGTCATAATGAATTGGGCTCATTAAGGATAGCGGGACTAGAATGGAACACTGTCTCACTGACCCCTGACTGACCTGTTCTCAGAGGCTTTTTTCGCTGCAGACGCTCACCCCACCTCTTGCTTCTCCCACGTCCAGTGTATTTTACAGGCTGTCATAGCTAGAAAGCACTTTATAGATCATTTCATGCAAGCTTTTCATTTCAAAGATGAGGAAACACCAGCCTACAGAGGAAGTAATTGTCCAAGGTCACATAGCCAGTTAGTGGTACTAAACTTTGACTCTTTAGATTTATTCTATGCCAAGGGGCTTAGAGCTTCCTTCATTGTATCTTAGCATGCAGTTTGTTATTAAAGGTTGTTGTGGTTCAGTCACTTTTCAGTCATGTCTGACTCTTCATGGTCTCATTTGGGATTTTCTTAGTGAAGATACTGGAGTGGTTTGCCATTCCCTTCTCCAGCTCATTTTACAGATGAGGAAACTGAGGCAAATAGGGTTAAGTGACAGGGTCAAATGGTTAGTCAGTGCCTGAGGCCAGATGTGAACACAGATCTTCCTGACTCCAGGCCCAGCACTCTATCCATTGTGCCATTTAGCTGCCCCTAGATATTAAAGGACCCAAGTTCAAATTCTGTTTCTTCTACTAACTAGCTGTGTGACCTTGGGAACACTGCTACAAATTCTCTGGGTCTTCAAACTCTCTCCTGTTTGTTCTTCTGTAAAATGAAAGGAATAGGTTGGGTTATATCTTGGGTCCTTTCTGTGTCTAAATACTATAAATCTAAGAGTAGGATCTAATCTTACATATATACCAAGTAGGCAATCACTTACCCAACATCATTTAAAGAGTTCCAGAACTATATCTGCAACCTCAGTGTATGTGCCCATGCTGGATTACATGGTACTAGCAATTCTGCCCTTCATTTCTGTGTGTCCTTCTTCCTTTGCATTCTGTTTAATATTAAACTAATTCACACTACAGTGTTATTGACTCATAAGGTCTAGGATGTCTAAAAGCAGTACAGAGAACTGATAAAATGATGAGGGGGAAATGGGAGAAGGAAAAGGGGGGTGGGAAGGTGGAGAAATGCTGCCAACTTCATAACTTTGTCATGGCCTGGCCCTCAGGGGAGGCCTCCTCTGGAACACATGCATTGACTTTTTCTCATTTTTGAACCAGATTCCCTTAGCCAGCACCTGGAGGGTCTCAAACTCTTTGGAAACAAAGATCAAGTTGAAGTTGAAGAGGAAATCCTCAAGAGCCTAAACATGGTGCTGCAAGCTGTGACTGGAGACCGTTAAGTATAATTCACATCTTGACAGAATTTGGGAGTCTTGGAGCCAGGAGGGACCTCCTTGTTTTACCAAATACCTTTTGTTCTTCAGTTGTGTCTGACTCTTTGTGACCCCCTTTGGGGTTTTCTTGGCAAAGATACTGGAATGGTTTGTCATTTCCTTCTCTACCTCATTTGAGAGATGTGGAAACTGAGGCAAACAGGGTTAAGTGACTTGTCTAGGGTCACACAGCTAGTTAAACGTCTGAGGCTAGATTTGAACTCAGAAAGATGAGTCTTCCTCACTCCAGGCTCCAAGCTCTAAGCATTGCACCACTTAGCTGCCCCTTAAGGGACCTCAGGGACTCTCTAATCTAGTGCAACCTGTGCCTGAATGGGAATGACTTCTCTAAGGGCTATTCAACCTCTCATGGATGATTTCCAGTCATGAGAAGCCATCTCCCAAGGCAGCCCATTTCACTTTTGGAAAGTTTTAAATATTAGAGAAGTGTTTCCTTACAGTGTTCCTACACCTACGTAACTTCCACCCATTGCTTCGAGCACTGCTAAACTGAACAACTGTAATCCCTTTCTCATGAGACAGCCCTTCCAAAATTGAAAGAGAACTATCATAAGCTCCCATCGCGGCTTATCTTTTTCAGGCTAAATATCCCGACATCCTCACAGGCAGGATCATGGGCTCCTTCACCATGCTGATCACCACCTTCTAGACGTTCTCCTGCTTGTCTATGCCTTTTTAAAATTTACTTATTTATTTTAGCTCTCAATATTCACTTTTATAAGATTTTGAGTTCTAAATTATCCCTTGCCCCCTCCCCAAGACAGCATGTAATAATCTAATATAGGCTATAAATGTATAACCATATTAAATATATCTCCACGTTAGTCATGCTGTAAAGAAGAATCAGAACCAAAGGGGAAAATCATAAGAAAGAAAAAAAGAGACAAAAAAGAGCAAATAACATGCTTCCATCTTCATTCAGACTCCATAGTTCTTTCTCTGGACATGGGTAGCATTTTCCATCATAAGTCTTTTGGAATTGTCTTAGATGATTGTATTTCTGGGAAGAGCTAATTCTATCAAAATTGGTCATTACACAATATTGCTGTTACTGTGTACAATGAATGTTCTCCTGGTTCTGCCTACTTTATTTAGCATCAGTTCGTGTAAGTCTTTCCAGGTTTTTTCTGAAATTCACCTACTCATCATTTCTTATGGAGCAACAATATTCCCTTACATTCGTATACCACAACTTGTTAAGCCATTTCCCAACTCATGGGCATCCCTTCAATTTCCAATTCTTTGCCACCACAAAAAGGGCTTCTATCCTTATTTTTGTACATGTGGGTCCTTTCCCCATTTTCATGATCTCTTTGGGATACATCCCCTAGAAGTGGTATTGTTGAATCAGGATATAAACAGTTTTTTAGCCCTTTGGGCACAGTTCCAACCAAATTGCTCTCCAGAATGGTTGGATCAGTTCACAACTCCATCAGCAATGCATTAGTGTTCTAATTTTCCCACATCTTCTCCAACATTAATATTTTTCCTGTTTTGTCATGTCTATGTCCTTCTTAAAGGAACAGCGCACTAATCTTCCAGACGTGGGTTAACCTAGACAGAGGAGAGCAAAACAATCACTGCCCTTGTTGTTAATACTTTGCCTCTTTTCATGAAACCTAAAACTGTATTTTTTTTATGTTTTGTCTCACTACTGATTGATGTTGAGTTTGTAATCAGCTAAAACCCCAGATCACTTTCATGTAGCCTCTTAACTAGTCATACCTCTCCAATCCTATCTGTGTGCAATTGACTTCTTCTCAATCCAACTGCTGAACTTTTCATTTATCTGTTGGGGGCATCACAGTCCTTTTGGTCATCTATGATGTCCACCACCTCAGAATCATCCTGGATTCTTCCCTTCCCTTCAAATCCAATCAGTTACAGAGACATACTGTTTCTACCTTCACAATGTGTCTCACATCCACATCCTTCTCTCCACTTATAGGTCACTATGCTAATAGTTCAAGACCTTCTCTCTTCTCACATGTCTTGTTGCAATAGTCTTCTACTCGGTCTTCTAGACCCTATTCTCTCTTCCCTGCAGTCTATCATCTACACAACTGCAAAGTAACATTCCTTAAGTATATGTCTAACCAACTCACTCATCTGCTCAAGAACTTCCAATGATTCTCTTTCTCCTCTAGTACACTGATTTTTAACCTTTTCTCTATAATGAACTCCTTTGGTAGTTCATGGAAAACTCTTCTCAGAAAGCCAATAGAACCCTTCTCAGAATATTAAGGGGTTTTTTTTATTCAAAATTGAGGAAAATGCAAAAATTCCATGAAAGGTTAGTGGAAATAAATATGTAACTTTTTCCCATCCAAGTTTACACACACACACACACACACACACACACACACACACACACACACACACACACACAATCTATTCATGTACCCCCTGGAATTTTATGAGCTCCTAGTGAAGAATCCTTGCTCTGAGACGAAAGGCAACTAGTGTCCCAGTGGATAGAGTGCTGGGCCTAAAGTAGAAAGATCTGATTTCAAATCCAGCCTCACACATTTACTAGCTGTGTGACAAATCACTTGACTCTCTTTGCCTCAGTTTCTTCAGCTTTAAAATGGGAGTAATAATAGCACCTACCTTGAAGGGCTCTTGTAAGAATCAAATGAGATAATATTTGTTAAAAAAAAAAAGGAAGGAAGGAAGAAACAAAGGAAGGCAGGCAGGCAGGCATTTAGTACAGTGCCTAGCACATAGTAAGTGCTATATAGATGCTTGTTCCCTTCTCCATCCCTTTTCCTAGGACATGGAAAAAAAAACCTTTCTGTTTGGTTTTTAAAGCCTTTCTTAGTCTGATTCTAGCCTTCTTTCCCAGAGTTATATCCCATCACTCACCCTCATGCAGGTTAAACTGGTTTGCTAGCTACTGGCCACACACAACATTCTTTCTCTCTTCTCCATGCCCTCGCATAGACTGTCTCCCATGCCCAGAATGCACTCCCTCCTCACCTCATGTAGAATCTCTTACTTCTTTAAAAAACTCAGCTAAAATGTCCTTGTCTATTGCTGGAATCCCATCCTCATTCCTCCAGCCGCTATCGCCCTCCCCCCCAAATGAAGTCCTCTCAACGCCATCACCTTTTCTTTGTCCTTCACATACTCATTCACAAGCACACACAGTCACTTTATTGTAGCCCAGACCAATAACTTCCTATGTGACTGCGAGCAGGTCATACCGCCTCTCTGGGCCCTTCTTTCCTCAGGTACAAAATGAGGGGATTCAATTAAATAGCCTCTGAAGTCCTTTCCCACTCTGAATTTCTATGACTCTGTGGTTCCAGATTGACGTTGCTGGGATGTGATGCCCAAGGTTTTCAGACGCACATTTAGAAAAATCCCTGCTGGACATGACACAGACATGCTACCTGGCTGGTTTTAACCCAGGGAGTTGGGGCATTGTTGATACATGTCTGGCACATTATCTCAGAAAGCCTCTTTCCTTTTGTAATGGCTACAATGGAAGTGCCATTTATCCCTACTTTGCTTTTGTGCATTTACTTCAAGTGCTTGGGGAAAAAAGCTCCACAAAGTTCTGTCTTCTATTCTCATTCTGCATTGTCATAGAGCAGAATTCAAAATTCATTCAGTCACCATTTCCTTGACTTTGTCATAAAGGAAGAGCATTGACTGGTCCATCTGAATTCAACATTTCCACCCAGAAACACAGGAGAGAAGCATCTGGTAGTAAAGGAAATTGACAAGCTCATTCTTTAATTTCAGTCTGGCTCAAGGGTTGAGTGATGAGTTTGTGTGTACGTGCTCTTTGCTGTTTTTAATTTTTAGTTGAAAGGCATAGGCAAAAGAAGAACAGTACAATAACAGAAGCCACCTCAACTGGGGAAAAGATGGATAAAGAAACAAGTCCCATAAGATTGTCTGTCCTCTGATTATCCAAAGGCAAATGTAGAGTTTTCTCAAAAAATTATTTCATTATTACAGAATCTGAAAATGAACTTTTTTCTTTAAATCTGTCTTATAGATAGTAGGAGAAAGGCAGCACAACCAATCAGGTAATACTAGACTTAGAGTCAAGGAGATCTGGGTTCAAATTCAACCTCATATAATTATGAATTATTTGGCCCTAAACAAGT
Source organism: Phascolarctos cinereus (assembly GCF_003287225.1). NCBI lineage: Eukaryota > Metazoa > Chordata > Mammalia > Diprotodontia > Phascolarctidae > Phascolarctos > Phascolarctos cinereus. The sequence goes on along the minus strand of NW_027555736.1, from coordinate 61,896,322 downwards.
TATGACTTCTTTAAACCTCATTTTCCCCATGTGTACAATGGGAAGAATACTAGGACCTACCATGCAGTGTTGCTGTGAACACCAAATATATCTGAAGTGCTTTCCAATATTAAAGCACTATATGAGTGTAAGCTATTATTAGGACAAAGAAGGATAACCTTCAAAGATATGGAATAATGCAAGCTCTCAGGCTTGAGAGGGCAAGATTTTTTCTTTTTAAAGACTAGCTCTCCTGCTCTCATGGAGGCTGGAAGTGCAGGTACTACTCATGGACCTCACCCCACTCTAATCAACAAGGAAGTTTTGGCCAGTTTGCCCCTTCTTAACAACCTCATGTTGTATCATTTCCCCCTGTCCTCACCCCTGCCATGGGAGACACCCAATTAGAAGAAAAGAAACAGATTAAGCTCCTACTATATTAGGTACTTGCTAAGTGCTTCATAAATATTACCTCAATGATCCTCATGTAATCCTAGGAGTTGGGTGCTGTTATCTCTATTTTCCAGTTGAGGAAATTAGAGCAGACAGAGGCTAAGTGACTTGAGCAGATCACACAGCTAGTAAATGACTGAGGTCAGATTTGAATTCAAGTCCTCCAGACTTTAGGCCCTGCATTCTACCCACTGTACCACCTCTAATTGGCTTAGCCTACTGCAGCTCAGAACTCCAGAGTCAAGATATCTACCTGACTCAGCTGCTCAGTAGCTGGGATTACAAGAGTATACTACCTCACCATGCTGTAGTCAGCATTTCAAACAAGTATTTATTAAGCACTTTCTATGTATCAAGCACTGTGGACACACAGATTTTTTTTTAAGTCTCTGTCTTTAAGGAACTTATATTCCATTAAGGCTAATTTAGTTGTGTATGGAGAAAGTGAATAATGTATACAGTTGACCAGCAAACAGCGTTGGCCTAGACTAAAGAATTGTCCCTTTAAACAAGAGGGGTGACGTGCCTCTCTGTCCTCCTCTGTCAGACTTTTGTCCATCAGCTTACCAAATTCTCTCTGTCTGCCTCTCCTCCTTCTCTTTCCACTACAATAAAGGATCCCACTTGGGCGGGGGAGGAAATCTTGTGATTTTTATCCTTTGCATCCCTTCTTTTCTACAATCCATTTCCCTACCACCTCCAGATCTGGTATGCCTTAACTGGTTGGCATGAAAATACTGTAGTGGTCTGACCCCAGCAAAGTAGACTATGCTCACTTAGCCTGGGCATGGATTATAGAAGAGAAAGCATTCAGAGAATGTTGAAGGCAGTGAAAGTGAAATTCTGATGTTATTTTCCAAAGTAAACAAACACCTCGGCTCTTTATTAGAATAATGTATTTGTATAACACAGCTTTTCAAAGTGTGATTATATACATTGAAAGGCAACCTGTCCTAATGTTAGATTTAGATTAAAAAGACCTGAGTTTAAATCCCACCTCTGACATTTACTAGCTATGTGACCCTGGAAAAGTTATTTATCTTCTTCGTGCCTCAGGGCCTCTGCCTTATGTGCTAAGCAATAGATGAGCTGCAATCTGGGCTGATGGAAGTTCCCGCACCAGGAATCTCCCACCCCCACCACCTCTTCATACACATTATCTCAATTCTCTCTAACAAAGAGATAGTAAGGGCAAGTAGGATCCTTTCTCTCATAGCCTCAACACCAAGGAAACAATATCTCTTCAACTCCAAGGAACCCATTTACTGAATTCAGTCTAGCTTCTTCCATAGTTGATTAGCATTTGTGAGCTATCACCACCAAGAAGGAGGTCCAGAGTTAGGTAGAATTAAAAGACTAAAATGCTATTTGTTTTATTAAGTCCTCTTGAGTAAAAATTCCTGGGATTTTCCTCTAACTCTTCTCTAATGAAGTCCATGCTGACCATTTAGAGCTGATCACTGCTGCGACACACAGCACAATACAAAACCCAGAGAATTAACCATTGTGTGATCATAGGATTTTGAGCTAGAAAAGGTCTTGGAGATCAACTAGTCCTACTTTCCCCCACATTATAATTGAGGAAACTGAGGCTCAGAGAGTGTGATTGACTTTTCCAAGGTCATTCAGGTAGGAAATGACAGAGATGGAATGTAAACCCTTATCTTTGGACTCCAAATCCATTGCTCCTTCCACTATACCATGCTGAGACAATCCAATAGCTGCTGGGGATACAAATCAACCAAAGCTGTACACCAAGAACATATTACATCACAATGAACCTGAATCCAAGCATTCCTGCCTACCCCCCTCAGGGATTTAGTGTTGCCCAGAAGGAGGGCCCCATACATGTCTAGAGGCACAGAATGGAAAACAGTGACCCCCAGGTAAGGAGGGTGGGTTTAAATCAAGAACCTATGAGGTCTCTATCTGGTAGATTCCACTTGAGCATCCCAAGGGAACCGAGTGGGGACTAGTCAAATTGATGCAGCCTGAAAATTGTCAGGCTCATGGGGAATGTCAGAGCTGAAAAGGGGTCTTGTTGGCATGTAGCCCAACCTTTGCATTTGATAAATGAGGAAATGGAGGCCTAGAGGAGGTTAAGTGGTCTGCCAAAGGTCACACTGCTTCTGAAAAGGAGCCCTTGATGGTCCTTCCAGCTCCGAGTGAGGTACTCAAAATGAGGCACCAAACTGGGCTTGTTTTCTACAGAATAAGGTCATACCACTTGAAGAAACACATTGGGCTAAAAAAAAAAAGCACTCTCATGTAAAAAGGACCAGCTTGATAATTTAGAGCAAGACAGAGCTAATCCCAAGAGTCTTCAGGTGTGGAGGAGAGAATTCTGTTTGCCACACATTTGAAAAGCAAAATATAAAATGTCTATTATCCTGACAAGTACCTTCCAATGAGGCTTTCAGAAACTCTTCTTTCAATGAGCTATAAAAGGGTACTGTCCAAGATACAGGTTCACCTAAATGGTAATTAAGCTACTGGGTTAAGGTTAAAAATTTTCCACAGAAAATGAGAATAAATCTTAGGAATAAACGTGGGTGGGGGTAGAAGTTGTTTAAAAACTGCTTGCGATGACTGTTATAAACGATCTCTCCTTCCAAATGTGTAATTCTCAAGAGGAATATTTGGTGTCCTTTCTGAAAGAGTATTTAAATCTGTGCTTATACTACCTCCTTTGGAAGCAAAACTGCAACAGTGATTTTCACATATTGATTTCATGTTAGTTTGGCCTTCTTTGAGGGTCTATGGGTATATATTATTTAGATTTGATCAAACTCAGGTTTGAGAGGATCCAATGTCTTGCTGACTTTATGTGGCTTTAATAGTTTGTACTTCTCTGTGCATTTGTGGAAAAGATGGTTGCTGAACAAAGCTCTGAAAAAGTCTTAAAGATAAAATTAATTCTGGTAGCTACTGAATGGAGCCATCAGTGGTGGGATGCTTGGGGACACATGTCTGTAAGACTTTTTTTTAAAAGGATCATTCAAAAGAGTACTAAAGTTGTCAAAAAGGAAATGTGGAATGTAAAAGCCAGTAGAAACCATGGTTTTGAGGCATGATAGGTTGTGGGGAAGAGACAATCATAGAAAGATAATAGTTTTGGCTCTAGCCCTCAAATAATTCTGAAAATGGAAGATCTTGAGCTAAATTATCTGCTAATATTCATGATAATGAAGATATCATTTAGAAGTAAACCATTTTATTAAATATTGAGAGACAGAGAAGGTACTAACATGGATATAGTCTAAGAAAAGAAAGGCAAGGGCCAATGAATCACTTAAAAATATACAGAAGAAAGCAAAAGGAACCTGAAAGGGACATAGACAAGCAGCACAGTATTGAAACTACTATGTTTAAATAGGATATATACTTTCAATTCACAGAGTAATTAAAGAATAAAAATAAAAACAGGCAGTGCCTTTAGGGGATCTAGGCAGTAACAGTGTCCCCTGCCTTCCAACCCATCAGTATGTGATATGGCTCCAAGGAGGTAGCCTGCCTCCAGACAATACCAGCACCAATAATAGTAGCTACCTCTCTCAGGGTTGTGGTAAGGATAAAATGAGGTAATATTTATGAAGTGCTTTGCAAACCACAAAGTACCTTATAAATGCCACTTACTATATGTGCCAGTTAATGATGATATAAATTAATAATATTATTTAATTATAATTTTTCATCTTGGTATCCAAAGGTGGTCAGCAAAGACTCCATCTCCAAAGATTTACCAGACCTATCCATATTATTCTCCGGGGCCCTCTAGCCCTGAAACTTCTCCTTAGTTTGGAAAGGGAATCACAAATCCATAGAATGTCAGAATTCATTTTACAGATGAGGAAACTGAGACTCTGAGAAGTTAAATGTCTTGTCCAGGGTCACCCAGTGAGTCAATAGCAGATTCTAGACTGGAATTCCTGCATCTGATTAGAGGAAACACAGATACCCAGATGTCTTTGAAGAGCCTGCAGAAAGAGGTCTTGTCTGAGGACTAATTACTTGGTGCTAATTACAACTCTGCTAGTGTTTTTTTCAGTGGAAACAGTGGACTATTTTATCTGTCAGCTCTATGAGGTGATAGTTGCATCTTCTTTTCTTCCAAAACAAGGGGCAGGACATGGTTGCCATAGAAATGGTCCTCCACTTGAAGGCTGTACCAAAATTCCTTTGTGAAACCCCGAAGTGTCTGACAGGCCTTTAAATAAAACCACTAATCATATTTTCCAAACTTTCTCTTCCTGCCACCTTTCAGTTGTCCTTCCCAATGTGGACATGGAGGCCGACTGCTTTGAGGCATTTTCAAAATTCCTTTTCATGGGCCTCTACAAATAGCGCTTCTCAAGTCACTGGTTCATTGGAGACAGTCTTAGAAAGCACGCCTCGTTCTTCCTGTCTCCGTGTTTGGTCTCACTGTCTTTACACAGTTTCATAATCACAAACTGTCTGGTAGAATCAGGTTACTGAGGAGGGGGGATCTATCTAAATTTTTACTTACTTTGTCTTTCCATATGTGGAAAGTATAGAAAATGAAACTCCATAACAGGCAGCATAATATAGCAGGAAATAATAATACAAATGAAAATAATATGCATTTATATAGTACTTTAAGGCTTACAAAGTGCTCATTTTGTAATTCATTTTATACTTTCAGAAACTCCAAGGAAGCAGGTGCTAGTATTGTCCCCATTTTGCAGTTGAGGCTCTTACAGATCAAGTGAATTGCCCAGAGAAACATAGGTGGTATGTATCTGAGGCTGCATTTGAACTCAGGTCTTCCTGACTTCAGGTACATCACCTTCTTGACTGCACCACCAGCTGCCAAATGAACAGCCCTGGACCAGTCACTAGGAGACCTGTGTTACAAAACTAAGTCTTCTACCACCTAGTTGCATAACCTTGGACAAGTCATTTATATGCCCTGGTTGTTGCTCAGTAGTTTCAGTTGTGCATGACTCTTCATAACCTCAAGTGGGGTTTTCTTGGCAAAGATACTAGAGTGGTTTGTAATTTCCTTCTCCAGCTCATTTTACAGATGAGGAAACTGAGGCAAACAGGGTAAACTGACTTGCCCAGAGTCACACATTTAGTAAATGTTTGAGGCCATATTTGAACTAAGATCATCCTTATTCCAACCCCAGTACTCTATCTACTGCACCACCTAGCTGCTTCCATATGCCCTGGACCTCAGTTAAACAAGTGGATTGGATTCAATGATCTTTAAGCTCTAGTTCACTTAAATGGTCAGGGAGTATATTTTTTAGAATGCTATAAGGTGGCTAATAAAAGCCTAGGCAGCCTGGGTATTTGAATATGTCTCAATAAAAATGAAAAATGCATAGTAAAGAGGACTAAAAGACTAGGAATCAGAAGACTCAAGTTCACTACTGGGTTTATGCTAAGTTTTTGTGACCTTGAACAAGTCACCTCTTTTTCTAGGGCTTAATTTCCTCATTTGCAAAATGGTAGAGAAACTGGTGTGGACTAAATTATCTCAGCTTTCTGCTAGCATTAAATATCGATGATGCGCAAAATGCAATATTAACTCTGAGGTCAGGAGAGAGCACTATATGAAAAAAAGCTTACTGCACACACCATCCTGTGGAGGTTAGGGAGAGACTGTTGTATTTTTCTTTAGAGACTTGCCTAGAGCTAGATCTGAGGCCCAGTCAAATTTCTTCCATATCATCAGTCTTAGTACAGTACTGCTTTATTTTCACAAGAAATAGAATTCCCATTAAGTCCTTTGATAAATATCTTGCATTTTGATATTCAATATCAAAATCAAAAATGAAATATTGAAAATCTGTGATTTTCAAGGCACTGAGCTAAACACTAAAGGATAAAAAGAGGTATAAGACACTCCTCTGGGAGCTTACAATAGAAATAAGGAGAACACAAGATTTATATGACAAAAGTTATAATGCAGTATCCAAGAGAAGTAGCAAGGTATGCTATATAACAAGGACCAAATGATTATTACGGACAACAAAGGACAGCAGAAGCTCAGAGGAAAGAGATCTAATGATGGGCTGGAGTGTCTTAAATGACAAAAGCATATAGTAGATTTAGAGCTAGAAGAGTCTTGTCTAACCTCATTTTAGAGAGGAGGAAACTGAGGCCCATCAAAGTTAAGTGACTGAAGGCCACACAAGTAGCAGAGATTGTATTTGAACAGTAGTCTTCTACTACAAAACCAGCACCCAGTGGTGAGGAAAGGTTTCACAGAGAAAATATCAGTGATATTTATTATTATTAAAAATTGAGCCATGCTTCTACTTCCTCACCTCTAATTCACTTCAAAAGTCTGCAATCTGGCTTTCAAGCACATCATGCAACTGATATTTCCCTTTCCAAAGTTATTTTCTTAATTGTGCAATCTCATAGTCTTTTCTTCAGTCCTCTTCCTTTTTGACATCTCTGCAGCATTAGACACTGTGGGTTACCTTCTCCTCCCATGTACTCTCTTCTCTCTAGGTTTTCATGACACTGCTCTCTGTGGGCTCTCCTTCTACCTGGCTGACTACTCCATCTCTGTCTCCTTTGCTACTTCTTCATTCATATCACACCCATTAACTGAGAGTGTTCCCAAGGGTCTCTCCCAGACCCTCTTCTCTTTTCCCTCTATACTGCCTCACTTGAAGGTCTCATCAGCTCCCATGAGTTCAATGATTCCCAGGCATATATATCCAATCCTAGTCTCTTTCCTGAGCTACAGTCACAAATCATCAACTGACTCAGGCGTGTCAAACTCAACATGACCAAAACATAACTCGTTATCTTTCCTTCCAAACACTTTCTTCCTCCCAACTTTTCTGTTACTGTGGAGGGCACAACCAATCCTCCCAGTCACCCATGCCCACAATTTCAAAGTCATTTTTGAATCCTTACACTTACCTCAAATATCCAATTTGCTGCCAAATCTTGTCAACTTCATGTCTTATATATATATATATATATATATATATATATATATCCCATTTCCCATATATACACAGCCACCAGAAGGGATTCAAGCCGCCATCACCTCTTCTCTTGTGTAGACTATTACAATCCTCTTCTGTTGGTCTCTTAGTCTTCCAACTGTCTCTGTCCACTCTAATCCATTCTCTGCTAAATTGCCAACGTAATTTTCCTAGAGTATAGGTATGACTATGTCACTATCCTCCAAACTCAGTGATTTCTAGGAGCTCTTTGTTACCTCCAGCATCAAATCTAAACTCCTCTATTTGGTATTTAAGGTTCTGTCTGCCTTCATACCCTGACCCATTCCTACCTTTGCAGGCTCCTTGTACCTTACTTGCCTCCATGTACTTGGCTGTCCAGCTACAGTGGCCTACTCTCTGGTCCTTGAACATGACATTCTACTTCCCGTCACCATGATCCTGCTATAGATGTCCAAGTGCTCCTTGCCCAGAAGCTCTCTTTTCTCCTTTCTACCTCTTAGTTTCCCTGTCTTCCTTAAAGACACGGATCAAATCCCATCTTTGGCAGGAGGTCTTTCCCAGTCCCCCTAGCTACTAGCCCTCCCACTCCGATGACCTTCTCTCTGCTTTGTATAAATCTTGTCCATATCTTGTTAGCTCGATGTTGGTTCCTCATTAAAATACAAGATGTTTGAGGTCCAGGACTATTTTTTTTTAAACTTTCTTCATATCCCCAGGTTTAGCACAGGGTCTGGCACACAGAAAGGCTTAATAAATTCTTGTTGACTAACTGATGGCTTCAAAATTTCCAAACTACTTTACATGAATTTGTGCCTTACAACAACCTCTCTAAGTTAAGTGCTATAAGTATGTTGTTGTTCAGTCGCATCTGACTCTTCATAACCCCATTTGGGGTTTTCTTGGTAGAGATACTGGAATGTTTTGCCATTTCCTGCTCCAGCTCATTTTACATGTGAGGAAACTGAGGCACACAGGGTTAAGCGACTTGCCCAGAGTCATACAGATAGTAAGTGTCTGAGGCCAGATTTGAACTCAGGTCTTCCTGACTCCAGGCCCAGCACTCTATTCACTGAGCCATCTAGTTGCCCCATGACCTATTTTATGAACAAATAAACAGATACAGAAAGGGTGAGCTGGCTAGAGGGGTGCAATTTGATCCTAGGTCATCCTGATTTCAAGTACAGCACTCTGTCTACTACACAAAATGGACCTTGTAGGAGGCTCACATTCAGGTAGTTCACCTTTTCCATTCTCACTTTTTCTTTTTTTCTTTCTTTCTTTCTTTTTCTGAGTAAGTGGGAGGAAGGTGACAAGAGGCCTGAACCTTTGATTTCCTTGATATAGGGAGCTCACTGATTAGGAAATGCTCTACAGGTGCTGACTGGCAACCATTCTGCTGCTATATCTTCTTCGAGCATTGCCAGGGAGGACGCAAACATTTATCAGGTGCTGACTATGGGCCAGACACTGTGGTTAAGCACTTTGAGCACCAAAAGATTAAATGATTTGCCTGCAGTCATCTATCCAGTAGGTATCAAAGGCAAGACCAGAACCTAAGGCACCCAAGGTCAGCTCTTAATTATACTCTGTGCTGCCTCTGTTCCTACCTATCCTTAAGTAAAGGCGGAATTTCAGATTGCTGTTTCAGACAAAAGTTGGTGAATCCTCATCACAGACCAGTGAATGGCTGGTTGCTTGGCTAACACAAGCATACACACACACACACACACACACACACAACACACACACACACACACACACACACACACACACACACACACACACACCCCAACAATCCACATAGACCAGGACATAGGTAACAGACAACCTAGTTCTGAACCAACGACCACCCCAGGTAGGTCACATAAAACACACACACCTGGACAAGAAGATATAGGTCCCCCATGGGGGCAAAGTAGAGCAAGTAATCTATGCATCTTGCAGATATGCTAGACATTCCCACTAGAACTACAGCTCACTCTGGGTACTATAAAACCTCACGGAACTAAGATGACTCAATACCTGAAAATGTAAACCAGTAATTGGTGAGACCCATCTGCTGATCTTTATCATCCCTACCGGGAAGTGACTGGGTCTTCTCTAGGCTCAGCTGAAAGGCTTTCCAAGGCATCCCGAAACCAGCCCCCACCCTGAAGCTTAGGGCCTTACGGGCTGCAGCTGTGAAGGTAGTTTCACCTCCAAATGCAGCCAGGTGATTTATTAGCCAAGTTATAAAAGTGCACGTGAATCCTCCAGGCTTCTAATTCTGCATCAGTAGTAGAAATGTTGAAAAGACAATATTTAGATCAGTAGAGGGAAAAGAATGTTCCAGGCATGAGTGAAAGAAGAAATTTCATCTGTGTTCTTGTTGAATTACAAAAGGACTGAGGGCTTGTCATGCCAATCTTCCATTCAATACTACCCATTACTGCTATAAAGGGCATTTCAGTCAACTTCCTCCTTGGCTCTATTTCATCCTTGTGTCTTCCTAAAACACAGTATGCTTTCCTGGACACCACTCCCCTCTGAGTAGTCTGTCCTTTTTAGAATATGAGCTCCTTAAGGGTAGGAACTATCTTTCATATTTGTACCCCCATCATTTAGCATTATGCTTGGCACTTAATAAACATTTCATTCCTTCAACTCAATACAGATTCCCAGACTACCTGTCCACTGTTTGTTCAGCCCTTTCCAAATGTCATTGTAATTAGAAAGGAAGTTTAAGATGCTGTTTCAAGGCGTTTCTAATTGGGAGAGACAGTTTTAGTCATGGAAAAAACATTGGACAGAATAGGAAGGCTCAGGTTCAAGTTTTAGCTTTGCTAACCATAAGCCATTATGTTCTTGGGCAAGCCACCTAGCCATTCTGAGCCTCAGTTTCCCCACCTATAAAATGAGGATGATACCTGCTCTGGTTATTTCACAGGACTGCTGTAAGGATAAAATGAGATAATATATGTAAAACATTTTGTAGCCATAAAATGGGACATGATGATACTCTGAATCCCCCCCACACCTTATTTAATTAATTAACACCATGATGCCAATGTAAGATGGTATGATTGAAGGAATATCCTAACCTTTCCTCCTATGCAGATTAGACTAGCTTTTTTTAAGGTCCTGTATCATTTCCTCAAGACTTGGTTGGCTCAGGGCACTAAAGGCTCAGATACTTGATATTACTTTCTCTTCACCTGAATATGAAGTAGCCACTAGAGGTTCCAGGGGTGCCCAGATGCTTGCTTAGCTGGTAGATCCAGATGGATAACTCAGGCAAGGGAGCTTCACTCAGCTAAATCAACTCAAGGTGTCCTAAACTGAACATCCCCCTGTTACAGAAGGAACAAAAGCAAGAAATCAGAGGTGCTGCTCTCTTTTGTACAGAATTTATCATAGTTTTGGTCTTCCTAGTAGGGCCATAACCAGGACAGGACAATTGGAGCTTTGCCCCAGGACACTGACTTTAGGTGGCACCAAAATTAAACAGCACTGATGCCACTTGCAATCCTTCAGCAGCATAGAAACAAGATGCCACCTAGTTAGCAAGAATGTTAATTAATTAAAATAGGAATCTGCTAAAATATAAAGCAAAATTCAGTGTGATCTTCAGCCACTTTCCTTTTCCCCCTCTCTTCTCCTCCATGAGGAAGTTTCTCCTTCAGTGGTACACCTAGTGTCCCAGGGTCTCTGCCTCCTTTCTCCAAAGGACAGTGTCTTACCACTTACCACCTCATTTGAAGGAGGCCCTCCTGCCACTTACCCCAACCATGCTTTGTGGTATTGGCTATGACACAAAAATTCCTAGTCCAATTCAAGCAGTTATTTAAGTGCTAGGAGGTGCAGTGAGTAGAATACTGGGCTTGGAATCAGGAAGACTCATCTTCTTGAATTCAAATCAAGCCTCAGGCACTTAATAGCTATGTGACCCTGGGCAAGTCACTTAACTATGTTTTCCTCAGTTTCCTCATCTGTAAAATGAGCTGGAGAAGGAAATGGCAAACCACTCCAGGATCTTTGCCAAGCAAACCCCAAATGGGGCCACAAAGAGTCAAACACAACTAAAATTACTAAACAACAATACACTCTCTCTATGAAATACAGCCTGGTATAACATAGAAAGGCAGTCTCTGTGTCAGGAACACAAGGTTTCAAGTCCTACCTCTGACTCATTACTAATCCTGGCCAAGTCACTTAACTTCTTGGTATCTCTTGCACTTTCTAAGACCATAAACTTCCAAGCAGTTGTCAATCTACATCAGTAGAGTCCCCTCACTGAAAGTTCACCACAGCAAAGAAATTACAGGTCCAATACAAGAAAGAAAGAAAGAAAGAAAGAAAGAAAGAAAGAAAGAAAGAAAGAAAGAAAGAAAGAAAGAAAGAAAGAAAGAAAGAAAGAAAGAAAGAAAGAAAGAAAGAGCCAGGCACTAGGGATCCAAAGGGGAAAAAAAAGAAACAGTGTCTGCCTTCAAAAAGCTTACATTCCACTGCTTCTATGCCTTTCCAAAAGCCCATGTGGGAAGGCTACTGGTTTTACCTTCTAGGAGAAGCAGAGAAAGGGGGCTGTATACAAAGATTTCCAACAGAGAGCATTCTTTTTGAAACAGTGTTTGCCATCAGCATCTTGACCTCCACTAATAGGGTCCACCATCCCTCATCTCTCCATATGGTACCCTTGGATGACACTGGGGCAGCTGAAAAGTCAAGATAATACATTCTAATTATGGGATGTCATGAAACTGAGAAGGAAAATCACTCCATATTTTGTAACAACAAAGAAAATCTGTTGATCCCAGCAGAGGTGAACCCTATAATCATCCCCACTAGCTTATTGCTGCACTCCATGTGCTCAGATGAAAAACTAGTTATGGCTGCTGCTTTGTTGTCACAGTTAACAAAGGAAAGCGATAAAGTCTTTGTCTATTTTTAGGCTGCAAACTCAACTCCCACCAAGCTGACCTGTGGATGCCTTAGTCTGACACCAGGTTTTTAAGTAACAGATCCCCAGCCAGTCAGTCTTCAGAGTCAGAGATTAAAAGATTTCTTCTATCATTTGTTTTGTTTTGTTTTGCTTTTTTCTGCTAATTGAAAAGGTATTCACGATATAGCCAGCTGCAAATCCTTCACCCAGGCCACCTGAAGGAAAATCTGACAGAGAATTTCCAGGATGGAAAGTTGGATTTATGGGAAGTCTTTCCACTCAAACCTCCTTGTATAATGTGCCCACCTGTTCTGCTCCCCCAGACCCAAGGAGGTCCAGTGAATAGAGTGCTAGAACTGGAGTCAGGAAGACTTCAGTTCAAATCCAGCCTTAGGCACTTCCTAGGTATGTGACCCTGAGCAAGCCACTTTACCTCCGTCTGCCTGAGTTTCCTCACCTGTTAAATGTGGATAATAACAGCACTTACCTCACAGGGTTTTTGTCCAGATCAAATGAGAGAATATTTATAAAGTGATTAGTACAATGCCTAGCACATAGTAGGCACTTCATAAATGCTTATGCTCTTCTCTTCCCCTTCCCAAGCTCATTGCGATATCTAGTTGTCAGAAACCCTGAAAGTAACGATGGACCAAACAGCAAGGGTGTATAGTGCATTGGCTAGAAGTCTAGATACCAAGGTTCTGGTTTTGATTCTGTCACCAACTAGCTGTATGACCTTGGGCAAGGGTTTCAAACTCTAAGGATCAGTTTCATATCTGTAGAAAAGGAAGGCTTAAATGGCTTCTGGGGTCCCCTACAGCCTGGAACGTCTGTAATCATTAACCAGCTTTTTTTCTTGTAGAACAGCTATCAGGAAGCCTTCTTGAAACCAGTGAGATCTTCACAACATTGGGCCAGATTCTGACAAGTCATCCACGATGCGCAGTGCCCGTTGCACAAGTCCTGGCGGAGCTGGCTAAGAACGGCAAGTGCCTAGACCCCACAGGATAGGGGTGGTACCTGTGTCCATCTCCCAAATCAGAACATTCCCTCTGGTGAGCCAAGGATGTGAGGGAAAGGAACCGCCCACCAGAGTGACACCGAGGAGCTCAGAGGCAGGATTTCCCTCACTAGAAACACAGCACTGAGTGGCTAATGGGAAAACTGGCCCTTCCTTATAAGCTAATCTGGGGGGGGGGCAAATGGACAATCTGAGAGAGCTATTCATCCTTCCAGAACCAGAAGAATATAAACTCACTTTTGTATTAGTACCCTTAGTACCTAGGACAGTGCCTGAGGTCACATAGTACTCATTAATGCTTATTGATTGAATCTAAATCATTAACTACAACAAGCAGCCTAGCAGAAAAGATAAGGTCAGTATAGGAATATTTAGAATACAAGATAGAATGTGATGAAGCTCCTTGAATCCTGCCTCAGACACTTAACTTTGGGCATCACTTAACCCCTCTTAACCTCAGTTTCCTCATCTTTAAAATGAAGATAATAATAATAATAATAATAGCAACTGCTTCACATGGTTGCTGTGAGGATGAAATGAAATAACATATGTAAAGTGTTGTATAAGTACAGTATATATAAATGGTATTATTGTCATGAGGGCCATTATAGAAATAAGAGCAAAATGCCACAGGAATTCAGAAAAAAGAGGGATTACTTCTAGCGTAGGGAAGGAGGGCAAATCAGGAAACCTGTCATAGAGGCAGTAACATTTGAGATGGACTCTGGGAATTGGGTCAAATTTTCCAAGGCCGAGATGGGAGTCAGGAACTCTGGACTTAGGGAAGGACATAAGCAAAGACATGGAAGTAGTGAAATGCGAGGAACATTCAAGAAATGACAAATAGGATGATTTGGCTGGAGTGCAGAGAAGGAATGGAAAGATGTGGCTGAATTGGTGGGCAAAGGATAGATCATAGAGGGCTACAAATGTCAGCCTTTCTGGACTCCTTCGGACCTGGCTCAGCTGGCATGATTCTATGTGGGTTTTGCCATTAGCAAAAAAAATAGAGATCAAAATGTATAATTAAAGACCATCTCATGACAGATAGTAGTCAAACAGTAAGGGAAGGAGGGAAACCTCAGACAGCGAGAGGTTTTCTCATCTATCACCATTTCCAGGAGCCTCCCCAGAGCTTCTAGTTGCCTTCCTTACTCGGCATAGGGTTTCCCTCTAAGAACTGCCAGGTAAGTATTCCAAGGCACTCTGCAAATCCTTCCCTCTCAGCAATTTCCCAGGAGTAGAGACCAGCCTGTGGCCACTGGATACCACTCCACAGCTTAATCTACTAGAGACTTTGCCAATGTTCTCAGTGGTAGTCATCCATCTGTCTATATAAACTCAAACCACTGGACCCTCTGCCATTTCTACAGCTGGTTTGGGCAAAATTATAATATCAGAGGAATTTGTCTTTCATGTTTTTGGCCTCTTATTTCTCTTGGAATCCTAAGATTCCCTCTCTCTCCTCTTTCTATGGCACCCTCTTCTTCCCTCATTCTCTTCCCCAATTCAAATCAAGTGGTGACCTCATTATATTTCCTGCCCCCTACTTCCTAGCAACTAACACCTGCTCACCAGAGTGGGTATTTGGGGGTCAGGAGATTCTGGACAGAATGGCTCCTCAGGATGTACAGCAAAGCAATATAATTGATCATCTTTACCCACACTTTGTGGGGAGGGGACTGGCTGCTGTGAGATTTGGAGCTACTTATGGGTAGTCTATCGATATAATTAATAGTGACATAATGAAAAATAACCAGAACCAGTATGTAGGCCCACAATGCACACACCACTACTGAAGGCAACCCCATTCCCCTCTTTAACACCCAATGCTATAATTTCTCCCTGTATCTTCCTTTACCCCAGAGCCCAAATCCTAGCTCTAACCTTCTTTTACCATACACACACACACACACTTACTCGCGCGCACACACACACACACACACACACACACACACACACACACACACACACCTCCCATGGCATTCATTTTTAATCAGGTTTCACCTTAAAATATTATTCGGGCTTCCCTTGCTCAGTGTCTTACCCTGAGCTCCTGGGCGTTACCTTCCCTTCTTACCACAGTCCATAAAACCTACCAGTCCATAAGGCCCACACTAGCCATGCCATTTTATATCCAGCTCCTTTGTTCCCCATGCACTATCCTTAACCTTGTTTCCCTGTGTCTGCAGAGGAGCTAAAGCAGCCCTGCATTGACGCTGGCCTGGTGTCTGCTCTGCTGCCTCATCTGGAAAGCTCTGACCAAGATCTGCTGCTCCACGCTGGGAGGGCCATTGGGCGCATCTGTTATGGAAACAGTAAGTGCAAAGTTTGGCAAGGGAAAACTCCTTCCCCCTAAGCTGCTGCTGGGCCTTAATCTCCAGTGCCATGTGGAGAGCTGTCTGCCACTTGGGAGTGAGCTCAGCCCCTGACAGGTGGCATTTGACAGCAGCCAGATGGATGTCAGACTGGAAGGAGAACAATAGCCTCAGGTCACTTGGGGAGTGAGGTCCATTGCATCTAAATCACTGACCTAACTTTGGTTTCCCAAACCTGGCCTACCTTTCAGCATCTGGGCCTTTGGAAGGAAGAGCTATCTGGGAATATTTCTTCATATTTATACAGCATTTGATATTTACAAAGAGCTTTCTCTCACTGCCAATAGAAGGGTGGCTGGCAGTAAGAAATTGCCCTCTGACTTCAGATAAAAATAGAACTATTGAGCAAAACAGGCTGTATTTGTTCACCAGATGACAAATGCAGAGTGTCTGCATTCCCATACAGAAAATTCAGAATGTGGGAGTTCCATATCCCAGAAGGGGCTAAGGAGCATTTTGTTTTTCAATACATTGGCATGAGAATAAGACAGAATAAGAGCCAACGAAGGGGTTATAAAAGAGACTACCTGTGTACCTGTTTATGCCTCTTAAACTAGGCATACTAGCACATTGATACACTGCGGGTAGAGCTGTGACTTGGTCCAGTCATGCTGGAAAGCAAGTATGGATCTAGGCACCAGAAGTTACTATACTATGCACACCCTTCAACCTAGCAATACCAATGCTAAGCCTGTACTACTCCCCCCACCCCCACCCCTCCTAAGATCAAAGACATAAGAAAAAGATCCATATGTACAAAAACATAACAGTTCTTGTATTGGTAAAGAACTAGACACAAGAACTCTTTCTCTGTCATCCCTGACAAATGGGTATCCAGCCTTTACTTGAAGAGCTCAGGAGCCCACCACCTCCCAAAGCAGCACTTTGGGATCGTTCGCATTCTTTTTGGCATTTTCCTCCTTGTGCACTGAGCCTAAAATTTTCCTCTTGTTCCTAGTTCTTCTCTGGGGCCAACCAGAACAAATATAATTTTTCTTCCATGTTTAACAGCCTCTTAACGACTTGAATCAATCCACCATTCCATATTTCAAACCTACCACCACTTCCCACACCAAGTCTTCACTTCTCCAAGCCAAATACTACAGCTCTGACCACTCTCAAATCAACAAGTTTTCAAGATCCCTATGGCCTCTAAGATTCTATCACTCTAAATAGCCACAGTTTCTCCATTGTGAGCACCCTGGCATGATCAATTCAGAAAAGACAATCATTCAGCCTAGGGATGAATTCATTAAAGCAATACACAATCTGCAGAGTTGCATCTGCTTGTGGTGGTTGGTCCACAGATTAGAAGCTAACCTTGAATTCTCAATTAGTTAATACCCAACAGCATGTCTTCTTTAATATAAGAAGAGTCAAGCACCTTCCATGAAAAAGTATTGATCTGAGTCCTTAAAATATGTTAGGTGAGGATACTGCTGTTTGATTCTGGTTTTTCCTAATCCTCCTTATTTGAGCACCATGTTTCTTTCTCGTCAAAGATCCACATGAATGACCCTCCATGATGCCATTTTACAGACATTAGAATCAACTCAAGGACTCCATTCTGCATGATACCTTTCTTGGTTCATCTCTCCACCCTCACTACTAGTTTTTAGTACCGTCACCCCAATGTTATTTTGTGCATTTGATTTGTATATGTCTTATATGCAACTGTATAGATATGCTATCTTCCCCCATTATAATATAAGCTCACTGAGGACAGGACTATTTTGTTTTCGTCTTTACATCCCCAGTGCTTAGTACAGAGTCTGGCACAGTCACTGATACTTATAGATTAATTAGCACTAGGATGTGCTAAATGGCCCACCTTATGTACAAAAGCCATAACCCTTGATGTTTTGAAGATTGATTCCTGAGGAAACCAAACAAGCAACCTAGACTAGAGGATGCCTTTATTATCTTTGCCTATCCCCATCCCATCTTCCTTTCCCTTTCCTGGAAAAGTATCAGATGTGAACAGGAACAGAGCTAGGTTCATTTTAAGGAACAGGGAAGTCTGTTTTCCTACTTGGTCAAAACAAGGCTCCTGATGACACTGAGTCTATCCCAATAACACTACCGAGTCCATCTTAGTGAGTTCCTTAATTCCCAGAATTCCAAAACAGAGGAATGTTTTTGCAGGTCAAGGGCTATTACTATGAGAATTCCCATAGAATCACTATAGACAGACTGCTGGAGTTACAAGAGAGTATATATATAGTCAGTCTATGGTGGTTGTAAGCCAACTATGGAGTTCATAGGTAACATGCATGTGTGCTCCTTGAGACCAGGGATTGTTTAATTTTTTGTAGTTTTATGTCTAGCACCTAGAACAATGCCTAGAACATAGTAACTGCTTAATAAATACTTGATGGTCAACTGTCTGCAGAGCCTTAAAGGGAAGGGAAGATGGGAGCTGTGGCAGAATATGAATTTCTGCTCCAAATATGAATAATTTTTTTTTTACAAATCTTTTATATTATAATTGTGTCTTCCAGAAGAACTTCAGGAGGAACTAGTTAAGGCTGGAGTGATATCCTTGCTGGTCAAAATCTTATCTGACTTCCCAGAAAGTGAACCACTTGTGCGGGTGGACCTGTTGGCCCTGTGTAATTTGGCAGATTTGGGTAAGGTGTAGGGTTCTTCCTACTGTAGGGTAGAACCAGCCACTATCCCTCTTTCCTAAACAGGATTTTATATTTTGATCCTGGAGACAATAAGAAACCATTGAGATTTGTTGAATAGAGAGATAATAGAGAGATCAATTTGACAGCTGAGTGGAGGATACATGAGATTGGGGAGAGATGAGGCAATGAGATTATTGTAACAGTCCAAGAATGAGGTGATGAGGGCCTATACCACCACAGTGGTGGCAGTGTCGGAGGAAAGAAGGGATCATATTGGATGGGTATTAGGAAGGTAGAAATGGAAAGATTTGGCAACTGATTGAATGTGGGGGTTGAGAGAGAGAGTGAGGAGTCAAGGATGACAACTAAATTGCAAATCTGAATGACTGGGAAAATAGTGGTACCCTCAACAATAATAAAGAAGTTGGGAAGAAGGGAGGGTTTGAGGGAGAAAGATAATGAGTTCAATTTTGGACAAGTGGGTTTAAGATGTCTAAAGGAGGGGCAGCTAGGTGGCATGGTGGATAGAGCTCTGGCCTTGGAGTCAAGAGGACATGAGTTCAAATCCAGTCTCAGACACATGACACTTAGCTGTGTAACCCTAGGCAAGTCACCTAACCCTGATTGCCTCACCAAAAAAGCCAAAAAAGAAAAAAAAGATAAGATAAGATGTCTAAAGGAATCCAATTGAAGATGTCTAGGCAATTGGAGATGGGTCAGGAGAGAGATTAGGGCTGGACAAATTGAGAATCATAAATATAGAGATGTTAATTGAATCCATGGGAGTTGATGAGATTATTATGCAAAATAGTACAGAGAGAAAAAAGAAAAGGGCCCAGAACAGATCTTTAAGGATAGGCATGATTAGTAGGCATAATCTGGATGAAGATCCACCAAAGGAGACTGAGAAGGAACATTCAGATAGGTAGGAGGAGAACCAGGAGAGAGTAGCATCACCAAAACCTAGAGTGAAGTATCAATAAGAAAGTGACTGATATTGTCTAATGCTGTAGGAAGGTCAAGAAGGATGATGACTGAGAAAAGGCCATTAGATTTGGCAGTTAAGAGATCATTGGTAACTTTGGAGAAAGGGGGTTTCAGTTGAATGATGAAGTTGGAAACCAGACTCCAGAGACTTAAGAAGATGGTGAGAGGAAAGGAAGTGGACACAACAATTTTCAATGGCTTTCCCAGGGAGATTAGCCATGGAAGGGTGGAAAGATATAAGCCAATAGCTGGCTGTTGTGAATAAATCATTTTTGAGGTTTTTTGAGGATGGGAGAAAGATGAATGCATTTGAAGGCAGTAGAGAAGCAGACAGTGGAAAGACAGAAACAAGATTAATGAGGGAAATGACAGTGCAATCTGCTGGAGAAGATGGGATGAAATGTCATCACTTATGCATATAAAAGAGTGGGCCTTGGAAAGAGAAGGGCCCTCTCTTCATGTGAAATGGGTGAAAGAGGAGATAGTTACAGAAAGCAACTGAGTACTGTGAGATGAGGGGGGAGAAGAGAAAGTTCCCAGAGAATGGCCTCATTTTTTTTCCAATAAAATATAAGCAAAGTTCTGAGCATTTAGGGTAGGGAGAAGGGGGAACCATGGGAAACTTGAAGAGGAATGAAAAGGTTTGAAAAAGATGCTATGATAAGTGGGATACTGAATTGATTAGAGAGATGTAAAAGGATTGCCTTGCTACAGTGAGGGTCCATTTGAAATTATGTAACATAAATTTGTAACGAATCCACTCAGCTCAGCTCAGCTGAGTTTCATGATTTTCTTCAGCTTTGTTCAACAGCACTAGTAGGAGCAAAGGCAGTGGAGGTAATCCAAGGCCGAGGCTTGGTGGGACAAGATAGGATAAGGGGGCTTCAAGGTATTGAGAGAAGAAGACAGTGAAGAATTGAATTGGTTCAACAAGGAATCAAGATGGGGAAAAGAAAATGTAGTCATTGTGGAGGGCAGTGGCCTGGGAGAGAACTGAGAGGTTGAGGATTAAGTCATAGTGAGAACAAAGAACATCAGGAGATGTGAGAGAGTAGAAGGACAACAGATTGTGATCAAACAAAGGAGTATCAGGGTTTGAAGATTAAAGTGCCTGAAATGCAATACAATGGCTGCCCCAGGGAGGCTGCAAAGCTCCCTTCCTTCTTGGGCAGGCACCAGGCAAAACAACAAATTGATATAAAAATTCTTCACCTTCTGTGATATTAACTATTGGTAGAATCTAACTTCCTTTGTAATACATGCTGGTTGATTTATTTTAAAACAAATATCTAGAATATGTGGTATTGATTCTTCTGGTATTAAAATTTTGTGGATTATAGGGAATGGGGAATGTACCTGTGATTTCATGATATAGGGAACTTCCAAGTGAAAAAACTGATTTTATCAATGCAGGTTTGCATCTTCTCTGCCACTTGTAGTCTTAAAGGCTATCCTTTGAAGCCACATTCTATAGAGCCACGGATAGAGTATTGGATAGGGGGTCAGGAAGACAAGTTCAAATCTAGCTTCAGACACTTGCTAACTCTGTGTAACCTTGGGCAAGTCATTTACAGTTATCCCTTCCACATTACTACTTTTCCCATCATGGTTTCAATATATGGAGGGTTGGCATAAGAAATTAAATGGGAATTTTGGGGAAGTTTTGCAGAAGCCACAGATGATACATGAAAGCCAGAAAATGACACAGAAAAAGTTTAGAAACTCTAAAATATATAAAATAGGCTTAGATTCTTAAAATCTAGCCAATAGCTCACTAATGTTCAGATTCCTTAAGAGTCTGCCCAATATGACAGGTGTCCTAATAAACCTTGTCTTTGGCTGAAAAAAAGGCTTGGGTTGAATTCTTGTAGGCAGGACCCATGGGTTGTGATTTTGGAGTCCCAGCACCCCTAAACCTCATCATTTTGGTGGCCCGTACAGGGAAACTGCCTAACCCCAAGTTCTTCTGTAGCCAAGACTGGAAGGTATGTAAGC
The DNA here is from genome assembly GCF_003287225.1 of Phascolarctos cinereus. Taxonomy (NCBI): domain Eukaryota; kingdom Metazoa; phylum Chordata; class Mammalia; order Diprotodontia; family Phascolarctidae; genus Phascolarctos; species Phascolarctos cinereus. Next base: position 61,875,005 of record NW_027555736.1, on the reverse strand, counting down.
CTGCCCTGCTCCCCCTTCTTGCGCTCCAGTTGGGGTCGCTCTCCAAGCACCAAGGCTTGGAGGTGCTTTTCGGGCAGACAGTTACAAGGCTGTCTAGCACTCGGCCTGATATTCTCAGGCTCTCTGTCCACTGGGTGTCCAAGGCCATGGACCGGGTATGCCTTCTGCAGCATAGAGGACAAGGCGCTATCAGGAAGTGTATGCCCAGTTCTGTCAGTTCTCTCAGTGCTACAGAATTGGGGAAAACTGCAGTTGTTTTTTGGTTCTCTGAGGCTTACTTACTCCCTTCCCTCTACACTCCTGAATTCTCCTTCATGGAGGTTACAGGGGAAAGCTAGAACAGCTAAAAATATCTTGCAGATTCTGGAGGTTTTGTGATTGATCATTAAGGAGTTTGGAACTCCTCCTCACAACCCTGGTCACTCTTTTCTCCCTCTCTTCACTTGAGTCAAGAGGGTAGCTGGTAACCTCTTTCATAGGAGAAGAGAGTTTCACCCTTTACCCCTCACTTTTGATTTTACCCTCCCCCACCTAGGAAAGGAAGGAGGGAGGAGGTGCAGCAGCTACAGTGTGGGTCCCCCTGACGATGGCCTTGGGCCCTAGGGCAACCTTTGCCTGGAAGCATCACCCCAGTTCGGCACATCCTGCTCAAAGTAAAGAAGCTAGCCTCTGAACCTGGACTACAGGCCATTCACCTACAGTTGGTGGCAAACAGAGGGTACCAGCCGTTGTTCCCTGGATGCAGCTTGTGCTTGGTTGCAGCCAACCTCCTCTTTGGGACCCCCTCGAGGCAGGGACAGCTCTATACCCCTTTCCAGCAGGAAGCAGTTTCAGAAGCCAAGACTTTCACCCCTTTCCCCAAAAGAATGTGTGTCCCATTCGTCTGAGGGGGGAATGATGAGGATGAGATCTAGACCCCAGAAAGGAAAAACCCTGGACTTTCCACATGGCCAAATCTCTGGTGTCTGCCTGAGGCTATATATAATTCCATCAACTGGCCTTTCATTGTGGCTATCCCTAACCTAACCTAGCCCTTCATTGTCTTACCTCCCTATTGCCCCTGGCCACTTCCCACCCTTAATCCTATCTAGGGTCCATTCTCCCTTGGCCAAGTTGTCCAGATCCCCGGAGTTCTATTACCTCATAGACTACTTGGCCACTCCTAGATCCCTTCCATAGTCTTTCTGTATATAAGATCCATCTTGTCTCTGTTTAGATGCTTAGATTCTTATAATCTAGCCACTGCTCAGATTCTTAAGATCTAGCCACTGCTTAGATTCTTAAAATATAGCCAATAGCTCACTAATGTTCAGATTCCTTAAGAGTCTGCCCAATATGACGGATGTTCTTGTCTTTGACTGAAAAAATTTAAAAATTCAAAAATTTTAAAAAATAAAATATATAAAATACATGTATAATATCAATATATTTTATCTTTTAATACCACAATAATTCATACTTCTCTGGTCTGAAGCAAGGGTCAAATAATTTTACATGGCTTTTCCAGATCATGGGGGTACCGTACCCCTAACCCCCACAATGTGAAAGGGATAAGTGTAATCTCTGTCTGCCTCTGTTTCCTCTGTAAAATGAGGATGACAATAATAGCACAAGCCTCCCTGGGTTGTTGTCAGGATAAACTGGGGTAATGTTTATAAAGCACTCTGCAAATCTTAAAGTGCTGTGTTAATGTTAATTACTGTTGCTGTTGTTACAGATCTTCCTAGAATATTGAGAAGTTAAGTGATTTTGCTACAGTTACACAGCCAGGATGTCTCAGAGGCAGGATTAGACCCCAAATCTTCCTGGCTTCAAGGCCAGTTCTCTACTATCATGCCAATCGCCTCTCTTGTGAATTTATAAAACATAATATTTGGAGTGTCCTTTGGTAGTGTGGCTCTCGGGGTGGGAAAATGAGAGATATATCTGGAAATAAATGTTACATTAAAACAAAAGACATAAACAAAATTAAGATAAATCCTGTGTGTCATTTGTTACACAGCCCTGTATTATGCTCTAAGCAGCTCCCCACATTGCCTAACCTTAGTTAACCCTCTGGAATATATCATAAGGTGTTCTTCAGAAATAGACTTCTGAGCTGGAAGAATCACAGAGCTGACTCAGAGACCAGTTCTGATCTTCTAACGTTGTAGCATTATTGGGATGTGCTTCATATCAATGGCTCATTGCAAACATGTCCACTAGGTACAGGACCTCTCAATTTTCTCTCCCCAGATACAGCTAAGGAGGCCCTAAGCAAGACTAGTGTGGCAGAGGAGATGGTGAGGCAGCTAAGGAGGGCTGAGAACCAGGAGAGACTGGAGATCATCATTGACATCCTACAGCTGCTGGCAGAGAATGGTGAGGCCCAGAGTACCTATGCATGGCCATGACTATGGACCCCAGGAATGCAAATGTTGCCAAGGTCAATGGGGAATATCCACGAAGAGGAGTACTGATGAGAGATTAAGATAATGTTATATGTATAAGATACCCCCCCCAAAAAAAAACCAAAACTCTGTTCAAGCAATTGCCTAAACTTAGCCCACAACTTATATGTTCCTATTTCTTTCATGTTGAACTTTGTATTATCTTAGAAGATGGCTCAACCTGTCTTGGGTCATGGACCTAATCAGCAGTTTGGGAAAACCTATGGACCCTTTCCCAGAAAAAATGTTTTTAAATGAATAAAATAAAATACATAGGATTAAATCAAAAACCAAATATATCAAAATACAGTTATCAAAAAAATTTTTTTGAAGTTCACAGGCCCCAGTTTGGATGCCCCACCCCTGAGTCAAGTTATGTTAAGTGTACTAGATTTTAAGGCAGTACTTCTATGAGGAAAGAAAGGAGACTGGACGTTGAAGGATGAGGATTCATCCAAGAAAGGAGTTCACAGAAATCCTCTGATACTTCACTGGCTTTGTTCCCAATTATCTCCATTATCTGCTAGCCAGCCAAGAAGTCCTCTAGGTGCCTGAATCCTCCCAATTTTATCTCTTTCCTCTACCCTCTCTCTACTTTCTCCCCTTTCCCCCTCCCCCCCAACAAATAAAACCTTGTATGACCTCTACAGATTCGCTGAAAGTGCAACTGGTAGAAGCAGATGTTCAGAGTGTCCTCGTGGAGATCCTGCAGAGGGTCCAGGACAGCCCAGAGGTTGATGCTACAGGCATCCTGAAGACCATCTCAGACCTTGTCATCTCTCTACTCTTGGGAGGTAAGGCATGGGGCCAGGTGCAGGCTTGCAGAAGGCATAGGAGCCCAGAGTTCTGTACCACATCCTCCCCACCCCCAGCCAGGGAGTTGGGAGAAGCCATCTGCTTATAGCACACATGTCACTTTGTAAACTCTGCTCTGTTTCTGGGTCAGATTCCACTCTTGAGGATCTGCAGATTATTTCTTCCTCTACACACATTCAAACACAATAGAGCACATAAGGTTTCCACTGCCAGGCTCTTCTTAAATTTGACCCAAGCTAGCTGCTTTAGGCAGGGACAGCTTCCAAAAGACCTCCACTTCCCCTTTCTCATTGTCTTCCTACTCAGGGTGAAGCATGAGATTCATTCCTTTGGGTTCAATAATACAGTCTACATGGTCCATGCCCTTCTCCAGGCTCCCTCCCTCAAAAAAAAAAAATTAAGTCCTTATAGTTCAATGTGAACAAACTTATTAAATCCCTTACTTCCCTAACAGAAGAGACTGGGGTCTGGGAGAATTCCAAGAAAGGTGAAGGTGGAGGAATGGAACAAAAACTTCCATGATTTCACAGTTTTGCCAAAGGAAACCTTGAATAGCTCCAACACTTCCTTAAGCCCTGATTTTCTCCCAGCCGGGAAAAATGAGGATAAGTCTGACTAATATTGTCCTAGGATGGTTCAAGATTTGCTGTGTTCAAACCCATGCCATGGGGAGGAGAAAAATTGTTCATTATCCTTGGATCTTATCTTCTGTAAGACTGTTCTAGAATGGGGAGTCTACTCAGCTCGATAAGGCCTGGATAAGGTCACCAACGAACCTGGAACAGACAGGTAGCTACAGCAAGTGATAAACCACTTACAGGCTTGTCTCTACAGCCCCTTGGCAAAAAACCTTCCCTCATTTATCTTGCTAAACCAGTTAGCTATTTATTGTCTGCCTACTAAAGCAAAGAATCCAATGTCTAAAGAAAGTGGACAAAAAGTAGTGGGATACAACCTGACTAATTTAGAAATAGATTTTGCATGATTGCATATATATAACATATATCAAATTGCTTTCCATCTTAGGGAGGGGTGAGTGAAGGGAGAGAAGAAGAAAATTTGGAACTCAAAATTTTATAAAAAGCAAAAGTTTAAAATTGTCTTTATATGTAATCGAAAAAATAAAATATTATTTTTAAAAAGTAGTGTGATGGAAGGAGCCGTGAGGATTAAGAGTCCTGACTTCATCCGTTGATTTACGAGGTGACCTTGGGCAAGTCTCTTTATGTCTCTGAGTTTAGGCTTCCTCAATTTAAAATGGGGAGATTGGATAAGAGTAGACTAAATGACCCCCAAAACCCCTTCAGCTTTGACATTCTGACTCTGTAATATCTTTTGCCCTTAGCCCCCAATATTCCAAACCTATGCCCACACTCAGAGGCTTTCATTCCAATTCCCTTCACCCTGGAGGGAAGATGCTGATTTCTTAGCTACATCAGATTCACTGTCTCACATCAGTCAACACAATGGCTCTTCCACTTTTGCTATTTCTCTACTGCCTTTGAGATAAATGATTATCTCTTTCATATATTCATTAATAATATTCAATTATTGAATTAGAACTAAAGAGTTTTCCACTTCTTCATCCAGAAACCAACCACTGTGGGAATCTTGGGCAAGACCTACCCAGTCAGGAAGACTAAGATCTAATCAAAGAGTGTAAAGAAATTCTAAGTTTAGGGGACTGGGTGGATTCCTGATCATTGTTTTTACTGACAGGTCTGGGAAAATGTGGGTTCCCTTTTGTCAGATTGGTGATATGGATATTAAGTTTCTTTGACCAAGACTGGGCACTCAGTGTTATGTACCCTAAGACACTCTTTGGAATAAGCTCACCTCTAGTTATAATATTCATTCTTTCATTACTTGTTAACCAATTAGAGTTGATTTCCACCCTCAGGTTCACCTCCTTTTCAAAAGACTTTATAAATATCAAAGCTTCCACAGGCTCAGTCTCTTTGTTCACTGAGAGGAGCAATAAGCCTGTTTTCTTGACTTATTTCTAGATGTAGTTAATAAAATTGATTTATCCAGAGACTCTGTTTCTCAGAAATTTTCAATCATCACACCTTCCAGGGTCTCTGTCATCTTAATAATAGTAATAATTTCATCTTGGGTTTATATGGTGCTTTCTACTATTGAAAGCATCCATGATCTCTCTGGTCTTCCCAATATATCTGTGAGGGAGGCAGAGCATATATGCCCATTTGACAGATGCAAAAATGGGGGCCTAAAGAAGAACTACAATCTGCCCAGGCATTGGGTAGATTTGGGGCAGAAGTAGAATTAAATCCCATATCTCCTGGCTCCCTGGTCATAGTTCTTTCTCCATCAGATTAGTGTTTCCCAAACACACAGACCTCTATTAGTGTCTAACAGATTTTTACCTTATCTAAGGTAAAGGAATCCCTAATAGAGAATTAAGATACTTTATTAGGTCCATGATGTAATATTGATAACCTTCTCTGGGTTGTTAAATGAGAGGAAGCAATGGGAATGTTTTGTAGGACTGTATATATTGTTGAGAGAGAGAGAGAGAGAGAGAGAGAGAGAGAGAGAGAGAGAGAGAGAGAGAGAGAGAGAGAGAGAGAGAAAGGTAAGGAAGAAAATATAGAACTGAAAATTAAATTAAATTTAAAAAAATTTTAAAAGTCAATGAGAAGCAAGTAGACAGACTAAGAATACTGATAAATTATTGTAAATGCAATATTTGAAAAACTGTTGTGATATTTTATTCATTGAAATTATTATCAGTTTATATAGAAATAGTTACAAAGGAATTGTTTTAATGTTCAATAATAAGTTCATAATATATCATTAATATAAATGAATGGATGGATTTTTTTAAAAAAGGAAGCAAGTAGATAGGAATTTAAGATGCCAGTAGGCAGTTTATAGGTACAGTGATGGTCAAGGGGAAAAAAGGCCTATCCCTTGAAATAAACCCTGTGACTCCTCACCTTGACACTCCTCTCTCAGACTGGGAATTTAGACCATGAGCCCAAGGCCTTCCCTAACTCTAGGACCTTCCAGCCTGTGAGCAGACACTGCTGGCTACAGCTCCTACTTCTCTTTCTTTCTGTCATCTCTTCCCTTTGCAGATGAGTCTATGCAGAAACTGTTTGCTGATGGAACTGGCCTCATCTACCAGAGGATCAGCAGCTGGCTTATGTCCCCAAACATCCAGATGCAACTGACGGGTGCCCTGGCTGTTGCCAACTTTGCCAGGAATGGTAAGGCTGCCCAAACATTCCTGACCTATGGACTCCAAGGAAAAGAGACCATAAGCTCATAAATATTTACTGAGGGCCTACTAAGTGTCTGGAACTGTGCCAGTTACTAGGAATACAGATACAAAGGTGAGATAACCTCTGCTTTCATGGATCATACATTCTATTAGAAGGACATATGTTCACAGGTTAGTATACATAAGACATATTTTTTAAAGTAAGTAGTGATTGAGGCAAAGCACCAATGGCTTTTTGAAGGAGATGGCCCTTGAATTCAGCTTTGGAGTAAACTAGGATTTGCAAGAGGCAGAGATGAGAAGGGAGAGGATCCCAGGCATGGGGCAGAACCTGTTTAAAGGTAACTGAGATGGACAGAGGTTAAGTAACTTGCCCAGGGTCAGAAGTTAGTAAGTTTCTGTGGCCCAGAGCTACACACTACACCAAATGCCAAACAGGGAGCTCATATTTGATCCTAGAGGCAACAGTTAGCCAGCGATGCCACTTGAGCAGAAAAGTGACATGGCAGACCTGCACTTTAGGAATAATTATTTGGTACCTGTCTCAGAGTAAGGAGTAAAAGATGACAGAGCTGAGACCTTAGAAACCTGACTCAATCTTCCCAGTATACAGATGAGAAACTGAGGCCCAAGGTAAGTAGGGGGTGGGGGTGAAATGTAGGAGATGAGGATATAGTTATAACATAATTACTGAGGTAAGAAACCAGTCAGAAGTGAATACACAATTATGCTCCTTGAAGAAAATCTTGGCATCCCTAAGAGGAGAATGGAATGTGTCCAAGGTAAAAAGGACTTTGGCTTCTTGTTATGGGACTCTGACAATTATCCCCTTACTAAACTATAAGCTTCATGAGGGTAGAGATGTTTTATACATTTTTCATATCTCTCCCAGCACTCAGCAGTGCATGCTGTGTCTAGGAAAAGAGAGGTTAATAAACAGTTGTTGAATTAGACTGTTGCCTCCGACAGGGAGGAAAAAAAAGAGGCAAATCATCATCTTCTACAAGGAAACATTTCCCAAGCCCCTTAATTCTGGTGCTTCCCCTCTCTCAATAAATCCCTACTTATCCTGTACATAGCTTGTAACATATGTGTTTGCTTATTGTCTCCCTCATTCGATTGTGAGTTCCTCAAGGACAGACACTGTCTTTTGCCTCTTTTTGTATCTCAAGCCCATGGCATAGGGCCTGGAACTTAATAGATCCTTTAAAAATGTTTATTGATTTTTTAAATTTATTTTTAGTTTTCAATAATAACTTCCATAAGGTTTTGAGTTTTAATTTTCTCCCCTTCACTCTCCGCCTCCCTCCCCAAGATAGCGTGCAATTTGAAATAGGCTATACATATACATTCCTATTAATCATGTTTTCACATTAGTCATGTTGTAAGGTAGAATTCGAGCCAATAGGAGGAATCACATGAAAGAAGAAACAAAACAAACCAGAGGGAAAAAAAGAGTAAATACTATGCTTCGATCTGCATTCCAACTCCATAGTTCTTTCTCTAGATGTGGATACCATTTTCCATCATGAGACTTTTGGAGATATCTTAGATCCTTGCATTGCTGAGAAGAGCTAAGTCCATCAAAGTTAGTCATCACACAATGTGGCTGTTACTGTGTACAATGTTCTCCAGGTTCTACTCACTTCACTCAGCATCAGTCCATACAAGTCTTTCCAGGTTTTTCTGAAGTCTGCCTGCTTCTCATTTCTTATAGCACAATAGTATTCCATTACATACATATACCACAACCTGTTCAGCCATTTCCCAATTGATGGGCATCCCCTCAATTTCCAATTCTTTGCCTCTACAGAAAGAGCTGCTATAAATATTTTTGTATATGTGGGTCCTTTTCCCATTTGTATCATCTCTTTGGGATACAACCCTAGAAGTGCTATTGCTGGGTCAAAGGGTATGCACATTTTTATAGTCCTTTGGGCATAGTTCCAAATTTCTTTCTAAAATATTTAGATCATTTCACAGCTCCACCAACGATGCATTAGTCTTCCAATTTTCCCACTTCTCCATAAATGTTTGTGGATTGACTGACTAATGTTAGCTCCTCTCCCCTTGCAGACAGCAACTGTGTGAAGATGGTACAACTAGGTGTGGTACATCAGCTCCTGGATGTCCTGGAAAAGCATGTGGACGATGGTGATGTGACAGTACAGCACGCAGCCCTCAGTGCCCTCCGTAACCTTGCCATCCCTGGTAGGGACGCCTCCCTATTCCTCAGCACTTTCTTACACTGGAGCCATTAGAGATTAAAATCACAGACATACACCTACACCACATGGAACAGTCAAAGACCAGTATACTTGGAGTCAGGATTGCAAATCAGAATAAAATTACTATAAAATACCTCCTTCTTAGGAGTGTTATGAGAATCAAATGTGATAATAATATCTAGCATTTACATAGGGCTCTAAGATTTGCAAATCACTTCACAAATGTTCATCTTGTTTGATCCTTAAAACAATTCTGTGAAGAAGATGCTATTATTTACCCCCATTTTACAGATGAGGAAACTGAGGATAGGAGAGGTGAACTGAACTGTCCAGGGTCATACAACTAATTACTGTACCCGGCAGGACTTCATCATAGGTCTTTCTAGTTCTTAAGTCCTGGGCTCTATCCACATGAAAGTGTTGTAACAGTAACATCACCATCATCTCATCATCATCAGAGTTTATTTCAGCCTTGTAATACTTCAGAGCTAAAAGCTGATAAAACTTTAGTATGCTACTCTCCCCAGGAGTATTTATATTTAACCCAAAGAAATGAATCTCTACTCGAAGAATTTTGAGGCTTCGTAGTGTCTCTTACTTTCCTTTCTTTGTCTCCCTCACTCCCTCTGTCCTTCCTTCTTCCTTCTCAAGGGTGTACTTCATACCCAAACATTAAGTGCTTTGGCAAAAAAGGGGGAGGGGTGATGGGGAGTTATTGGAAAAATAGTAAAATTTAAATTTTTTTTTTCTGGCTTCAAAGAGTATATGCTCCTTAGGGAGATGATGGCAAAGAGGCCAAGCTTCATGGAGGCAACTGCCTGATGTAAGACTATGGATCCAGAACCTGCCGGCATCTTGGGGACTATCTGTCCCCATTTTACAGATGAGGACACTGACACCCAAGGAGACAAAGTATCTCATCCTAGGTCACACTGGGCATGTCAGAGAAAGGATTTGATCTCAGATCCCGATTCCAGATTCTGTAATCTTTCTTTCTCCACCTAAAACAACAGATCTCTTGACTTCCAAAGGGAATGCTGAGAGTGAGGATCCCAATCTTATGATACCACCTGCTGCTGGACCAGCCTGATGTTTGGGCAGAGAAGGTAGCCAAGCCCCTACTTCCCATGAGGAGATATGAGAGTGTGACATGATAGCTAAGAAAGCTAATGCAAGGGGCAGCAAGGTGGCACATTGGATAGAGCACCTACCCTGAAGTCAGGAGGACCTGAGTTCAAATCCGGCCTCAGACAAACACTTGACACTTACTAGCTGTGTGACCCTGGGCAAGTCACTTAACCCCCAATTGCCTAAAAATAAAAAAAAATTAAATTCCAAAAAACAAGAAAGCTAATGTAATCTTGGGCTGCTTAAGGGGAGGTGCAGCCTCCAGGAACCAGGAGGTGATGGTCTTGCTAGAGTCTCCCTAGGTCAGACCACATCTAAAGTATGGTGTTCAATTCCAGACACCATTAATTAGCAAGGACATAGATAAACTGGTGGATATCCAAATCTTGGCTGGATTCTGGACCCTTTAGACACAAACCTCTCTCCTTCTTGCCTCAGGGTCTGGACTTTAAAGACTCCAGCTCTTTGAATGCATCTTCAATTATACATTTACAGTTATCCCTTCCATATCATGGGGGTTAGGGATGTGGCAGCCCTGCGATCTGGAACAGCCATGTAAAATCATACTAGGGATGATATATGATTTTTTTTTCTTTTTCCTTTTATGGAGTGTTTACAATACCTTATTGTGAAATTTGGGTTAAGTATTTGGTCACGGACCTTTGAGTGCTGTCTGCTGCTTCTGCAAAACTCCCCAAAATTCCCATTTAATTTCTTATGCCAACCTGGATGTCTCAAAACTGAGATGGGAAAAGGTAAAATGTGGAAGGGATAACTGTAGTTCTATACCTCAAATGCCTCAGTTATAAACCCTAGACCTATACTGTTAATATAGTCATTTAAGATTTGCATAGTGCTTTCCTCCTAATATCCTTGTGAGGTAGGAAGGGCAAATATTATCATCCCCATTTTAGGGGATTAGAACACTAAGACTCAGAGTTTAAGTGACTTGCCCAGGATCTCAAAGCCCATAAGTATCTCAGGCAGTATTAGGATCAAATTCCTCTGCACTCCCAGCCCAGGACTCTAGTCTAACCTGTAAGACAGGCTCCCCCTCCCTAGGTGATAGAGGGAGGGAGGGCAGGAAACAAGCATCAATGAAGTGCCCACTATGTACCAGGTCCCATTCTAGGTACTTTACAAATATCATCCTAACGGATAGAGTCCTGGAACTATCCTTCCACATTAATAGGCTACCCAAAAACAGTAGCCAACTCATTTGTGCATACCGTTCTTTAGATGTTTCCAAAGTGATTCCCTACCCACTGTCTCTTGAGGTCCTCACTGCAGGCCTGTGGGCTGGTTTGGACAGCTGTGATTGTCTCTGTTAAGAGATGAGAAAGAAACAGGCTACATCCAAAGAGACTGTGACTTACACAGTACAGAGCGGGCCCAGCACTAGAACCCAGGCTTCCTGACTCTTAGTGGTCCAGGGCTGCCTGCCTCTGTTGGCTGGAGTCCCTTGCCCTGAGTTACAGAAAAAAGGTTCTGAGCTCTTATGGATCTCTCTCTCCTACCACTGAAAGCTCTCTAATTTCAACAGTTTAAATTCCAACCAACATTTAATATCTGCCTACTGTAATAAGAGGCACTAGGCTAGGAACTGGGGGAGATACAAATTTTAGGGAAGACATTGTCCTTGCCCTCACAAAACGTACAATCTTAAAGGGGGTATATGACATATGTAGCTATAATTCAAAAGGAATCTCCGTAGTAATGGTATGCATTCTGAAGCAGGAATGGGTAGATGAGGGAAGTTTTCCCAGAGGAAGCAACGACTGGGACTTTGATGAAAGTTAGGATTTCAGGAGGCTGACATGAGGGTGGGAACAGGGCAAACAACATGAGCAAAGGTAAGGAGGCAGGAAAATGTCAGGAGCGTGCCCAAGGATGCAAGTGCTCAAGCAAGGAGTACATGAGAGGTACCAGCTGGCAGAGAATACTGAGTATCCTGAATGTCAGGAGTTTGCACTTCATTCAGCAGGCAGTAGGAAGCCTTTGAAGGCCTTGGAGCCATGGAGAAACATGATCAGGTGTGCACAGGGGAAAATAAAATGGCAGTGGTGTGCACAACGGACCAAAAAGAGTGAGTGTAGGAGGTGCAGGTGGGAAGAATGCCTGGCAATAATAATATTGGGCAGATGCTCTGAATGAGTACCTGGCAGACAGCCACACACAGGCTTCTAGAGGGTCATGGGTAGGCAGAGAGGATCCTGGGTTCAGAAAACAGCTGAGATGCCCTGGAAGGAGAGAAAGATTTCTGTGTTCTGCCCATTCCTCCCTCCCATTCCAACCCCTACCCCAACACTCACAGGCAGGACACAGAAAAACAGCCAGCAGAGGGGCAGAGGGAAAGGAATGGAGGGGAACAGAAATCTCTCCATTTCCACAGGATGCCCAGAAACACACACACACACACACACACACATACACACGTGCACAAATTAATTACAGGACCTGGAAATTTCAAAAAAGAAGCAGAACAACACAACAGCTCTGAGTCACTTAGAAGAGAGGGAAGGAGGGAAGGAGAGGAAAGCTATTTCACTACTCCCTCCAAGACTGGGGTGCCTTTCTGGGTTTCACCTCAAAACCAGGAAAAGTGCCAGCAGGAGAGCCCCTGCTGAGCCCCAGATTTAGCACTAGGCTTTGAATCTGCACTGCCTTCCCCACACCCCCACCCCACTCTGAAAGGGGAAGATATAAAAGCTCAACACTGAAAGAGAGTAGAGCTGAGAATAAATTAAATCAATTAGATACATTTGGAGGCTGACAGAGGCCCACAAGAAGGGCTTTTAATTGATCAAAAGGCCAGGGAGCAGTTCCAAGGCAGCCACCTAGGGATTCTGGGCTGCAGTGGAGGGAGCCAGGTTCCAGCTGTGGTCCCCGAGGACCAAAGAATATAGCAAACAAAATCATTAGTAGTTGGTCTCCGCTCCTTAGTCAGCCACGGGATCTTAGGAGCCCTGGGGGAGAAATTCTATTTAATGCCGATTCCCCAGGAAAAGAACAGGGGCTAAGACAAAACCAGGGCAGCCAGGAAGGAAACACCTGGGCCTCAGACAATGGGGGCTCTAAAAATGGGACCAGAAAGAGCTCTCTCCCCAGAGGCAGCCAGCAGCCTCATTCACTGCATGTGCTTCGCCCTATACTGAGCATTAAGGGGTTGTGGGGAGAGCTGGAAGATCGGCCTTTTGCTCAGATAATTCACAGTGCTGAGAGGACATACACATGCACAGACTCAGAGAACACTTTCACAGCTCCCCATCCCTGCCACTGACTTTCTGTGTGACTGCGGCCAACTCCCTACACCTCTGTTGATGTCTCAGTTTTCTCATCTGTAAAATTAGGCAGATGAACGCTTGTTTCCTTTCAATCCCAATATTCTGAGTATCTTGGCAGCTGGGTGACACAATAGGGTGAAAGATTTGGCGTCAGGAAGGCCCGAGTTCAAATCTTCCCTCGAATACTTACTAGATGTGTGGCAAGGCCACTGTGTGCCTCGGTTTTCTCATCTGTAAAATGGGGCCGACAATAGCCTCTACTTCAAAGGGTTGTTATGAGGATCAAATAAGTTAGTATATGTAAAGCACTCTGAAAGCATGCCCAGGATGCTTACCCTTCTCATTACAGCTTCTTGGAAACCCAAGTTTCTTTTAAGGCTGAAGTGCTACCCCCCACTATAAGAGACCTTTCTAGATCTTTCTAGCTTTTGGTGCTCTCCCAATCCCAAAATGCTTTTATACGTGTATATGTCTATGTAGGGCTGGTGGTGGTACAGTGGATAGAGAATGGACCTGGAGTCAAGAAGACCTGAGTTTAAATCCAGCCCCAGATACTTACTAGTTGTATGACCCTGGACAAATCATTGAACCCTGTTTGCCTCAGTTTCCTCATCTGTAAATTTAGCTGGAGAAGGAAATGGCAAACCACTCCAGTATCTTTGCCAAGAAAACCCCAAATGGGGTCATGAAGAGCCAGATGTGACTGAAATGACTGAACAACAACAAAATAGGAATGTGTATAGATCTGTATGTGTGTGTGTATACATACATACATTATATATATATATATATGTATATATATATGTGTATATATATATATGTATATATATATGTATATATATGTATATATATATGTATATATATACATATATGTATATATATATGTGTATATATATATGTATATATATATGTATATATATGTGTATATATACATATGTATATATATTACATATATATATATATATATATATACATATATATGCATCTGTGCATATGTTGTCTTCCTCCTGTGGAATATAAGTTCTTTAAGGACAGGGACTGATTTTTTTTTCTAGTCTAGTGCCTAGCTTAGCACCTTTTTTTTCTTTAACCTGTCATTCTATGAGTGAGGAGAGCTCCTTATAATCTAAGACCTCCCTGGGGCACTGAGAAGCAAGTTGCCCAGAATCATGGTCAGAATGTGTCTTATTTGGAACTTGATAGATAACTACAGGAATCAGAACGTCCAGATTAGAGAGTTCTGAGGGAAACAGACAAGCAGTAAGGAAGTATGTTGCAATCTCTCCCTTCCATTCTCTTTTCTAGTGATCAACAAAGTACAGATGCTGGAAGAAGGCGTGGCCAAGCGTATCCAGATGTTACTGAGGTCTGAGATGCCTCCAGTGCAGTTTAAACTCCTGGGAACACTTCGAATGTTGATGGATGGCCAAGGTAGCGAGCAGCTGAGCACCACTGTCTCCTGACCTAGTACAAGGAGGAAAGGAGAGCGTGGTCTCGGCTCCCCTCCATTCCAAAAGACTCATGAAGCATCAAACAAAAACCAATGGGTCAAGTATCCAAGCCTGGGTTGCTTATCCTTTCTGGGAATTTTCTACATCCAGAAGGCTGCTATGTAGCTTCTTTTGTTAAGGTTTATGGGGATATGAAAGCATTAACGAAGCACAGGTCTCCAGACACATGAAAACTGTCACTTAGCCTAAGAAGCTTGTGGTATTAACATAGCTACAGCAAGAGATTAGGTATACCTTCAGTATTCAAGGACAGCCAACCTCCTAGGGGAATAGTAAACTGAAGGCATAATACTCTGCCTCCAGATCACCCTCAAATAGCCAATTGGAGCATTCCCAGACAATATCAAAACCAACCACTTCTTAGTGGAGATGTCAGGTGCCACTCAAATCTATCTCAAAGTTGGACTCCTCCAATCCTAGCAAGAAACAAATAGTCTTCCCACCTTCAATTGCCTCATGTTTCACTTACTCAGAGCAGCCATTGACCTTAATTAGCTTGGCAGGGGAACATTAACATTTTCCCCCAAACATATGTCTCTTAACAAGTTCCTGTTAAATTAGTTAATTGTATTATCTAGCGTAAATTCATTAGTCTGGCAGATGAGCAGAGGGGTTAAGTGAGGGGAGTGAGAGGGAAGTAGGGCAGGAAGATGGGCAGAATGAGAAGAAGGCAACGGACAGGAACACACAGCTTCGGTATTAACTCCTGGCTCTCTCTTTTGGGCCCAGGGAAATATAACACGAGTAGAAACTGCCTGCCAAGTTTAAGGACACCAGTAGTCTGGGATGTGGAAACACCTGGGATACATCCCCAGGGGTGGCTTTTGGCAGGTTCATCCTTGGTGCCCTGAGTCACCTACAACTTATAGTTTTTGCTTTGCCAGTGGAAGCCGCTGAAACCCTTGGGCAGGAGCCAGCTCTGCTGAATCGGCTAGTGCAGTGGTGTGAGGCCAAGGAGCATGCAGGTGTCCAAGGGGAAGCCAGCCGTCTGCTCGCTTCACTGCTGAGGCATAGCAAGTCCCAGGTGAGAGGTGGTCAGAAAAACAGTAGACCTGGGAGGTGGGGGGAGAGGTGACCGATCAAAAGACATTCTTCCGTTGAGGAGTTTTCAAGACTTTCTGCCCAAGCTCCAGTTGGACGCTGGATCTTTCACTTCCCTGAGGACATGTGGGATAGCAGTACACAGAATTTTGAATTTGGAAAGTACCTCGGTAACCATATCTGGAAAAAGAATCCCCACTACCAGCCACATAACAAGTGGCCATTCAACATCTGCTTGAAGATCTCCAATGAGAAGGAACCCACTGTCTTCCACAGCTGGCCCATTCCATTTTCAGAAAGCTCTAATTGTTAGGAAGTTCCCCCTCCTGGCCCCTTAAATCACCCCCAAACCCTTGCATCAAGTTTAAATTTACCTTCTTACAATTTCCACCCATCATGACTCCCAGACCTTCACTCTTGGACCAAACAAATCTAATCCAGAATGGTACCATGGAAAGAGAATTGGTTTTGTAGTCCTATAGGAGCTGGCTTCAAAGCCTGCCTCTGAAATTCACTATCCATGTGACTCTGGGCAAATCACTTGATCTCTCTGGCCTCAGTTTCCTCATCTGTAAAGTGAGGATGTTGCACTAGATGGCCTTCTAGCTCCACAGTTCATTCCAGGTATAGAATCATAACTATAATCCTTCCTTCTGATGACAGCCCTCCAATACACGAAAATAAACTATCATGTTCCTCCTGAGTCTTCCCATTTTGATGTTCTCACCCATTCCTTCAGCCTATCCTCCAAGTCTCTTCATGCACAAAATGAGGAAATTGGACTAGATCTCTAAAGCCTGTCTAGCTCTAAGCCTATAATCCTAGCTATAATTAACATGGGGTCAAGCCACTAACTTGGGATGGATAGTTCACCTTTCTCCCAAGAGCTCCTTTGCCTTCTTCCTCAGTAACTATCATTGCCAAACCTCAACTAGCAAATTTGCTGATGCAGCTATGACCCTAAGGATCCTACCGCTGCAGAGCCCCTCTTCTAGGCTCCTTTTCTTTCCCAACCCTTGAAGGGATAAGGGCTACACTGATTCTCTGTCCTCCCCACCCTCCAAAAATGATTTTTGCTTCACGTGAAATAATTTCTAGTTGTAGATTTATTCAAACCTCGCCTTCCTCTTCAATATACATCCATATCCTTACCACGCCCCCTCACCCTTTCCACACCACAGTTTGTGCTTGTTAGGCAATGATCAAGCTGAGGATTAGGAGGCAGAAGAGATGGACTCAAAGGATCACAAATTTGGAACTGGAAGGGATCTTAGAAGTCATCTACTCTAAGACTCCTATTTTACAGATAAAGAAACTGAGGCCCAGAGAACCTAAATGACTTGCCCAGAGTCATTCAGCTAGTATCAGAGGCAGGATTCAAATCCAGGTTTTCCTGATTCCAAATCTAGCATTCAATCCACTCTACCAAATGGGTTCCATTTACATACGTACCACCTCCTTACTGGAGGCCATTTTGTGCCTCAGTTTTCCCCACCTGTAAGACAGTGGCAAAGATTCCACACCAACCTTTTCTCTCAGGGACATTTCTGAGAATTGATGACACAACTTGAAAGAAAGTTAAGCACTAATCATTGTTATACAGGTTGGGTCTGCTCAAGTCAATAGTTAATTAATTATTGCAAAGCATCTTGGAAACACTTGGGGCAAGAGAACTGTTTAATTAAAGCTTGCTATCGGCAGGAAGCCACAACTGTCTTTCATTGCAGAGTGCATTGACTCCTGGGTATATAAATCACTCTGCTTTTGAAACACTCGAGCTCAGAGGTTGGTTTTTGTTTTATTTTGTTTTTACCATAGATCCTGGGCAGCCCCTGTACTTCAGGAGAGCAGGAACAGGAGATGGGGTTTAATCATGTGTATCTCTGGTACCATATTTCTTCGGTAGGGCAGTGTAGATCAAGCTCTGGCCTTGGAGACAGAGACCTGGCTTCAGATCCCATACCCAACAATTACTGTTTGACCATGGGCAAGTCACTTAACCTCCTGAAGCCTCATTTTTCTCATCTACCAAAGGGGAATAATCATATTTGCCATAACTACTTCACCAAGTTGTTTTGAGAAACAAGTGATAATGTGCCTTAAAGCCTTTTGCAAGCAAACCTTAAGGTGTTCTCTAATCATTTAATCCAGGGGCTCTTAACCATTCTTGTGACCTCTGGGGAATCTTAAAGACTCCTCAGAATAATAGTCATTCAGTCAACAAACATTTATTAGGCACCTACTATGTTCCAAGAACTATGCTAAACACTGGGGATATAAAAAGAGGCAAAAGACAATTCCTGTCCTTAAGGAGCTCATCTTACAGGGGAATAATAAGAAGTTTTAATGAATAAAATAAAATATAGCAGATTCCAAATGAAATCTGTTTTATTGAAATACCACTATCCAGATATTTAAAGAACTAATTCATGGAGCCCTAATATGTATACACAGACTCTCTAGACCTCAGGTTAAGAAACCCTGATCTAACAGGACATTCTGGGCCATGCTAATGGAAGTGTATACAGTTCCTATGCCACATTAGGAGTGTTGTGTCCAGTTCTAGTTATTACCTTTTACATGGACAATCTAGAACAGGGGTGAGGAGCCTGCAGCCTCGAGGCCACATGTGGCCTTCTATGTCCTTGAGTTTGGCCCTTTGACTGAGTCCAAGTTTTACAGAACAAAACCTTTAAGAAGGGGATTTGTTCTGTGAAGGTGGATTCACTCAAAGGGCTGTACTCGAGGACCTAGAGCGCCATATGAAGCCTCAAGGCTGCAGGTTCCCCACCGCTGATCTAGAACATGACCACTGAAGGGTGATAAGACTATCTCCTCCAATGAAGCTGGAATGTCCATTCCAGAAAAGGGATCCTAGGTTAGGCAGGTGGGGTGTGGAGAATGAGTGCCATCTCCAAATCCTGAAGAATGCCAGGTAGAAGGATTAGCCTCACTGGATGCACCACTAGGTGTTGACATCTTCACCCAAACCCACAGCTGATCAGTGAGACTATGTCTCAGGCTACTGGACAAGCTGTCTCTGCCATCATGACATACTCAGTAGCGGTCACACCATTTAACAATGGTCACAGTAGGGAATTTTTTTTTAATTACACAAATATTTTAGCAGACTAGCAAACTGAACAGAATGTGAGATTTGGAATCAGAGACCAGTTTTCAAATCCTGTCTCTGATACTTACTGTATGACCTTGGGCACGTCATTTAAAGTCTGCCTCAGTTTTCTCATCTGTAAAATGGAGGCAGTTGGACTAGATGGTTTCTGAGATTCCTTCCAGCTCCAGATCCATAAACTTGACTTGAACGTTGAAGTATCCTTCTGGGATGAAACAAGTGGGATTTCAAGTCAGGTCTAGGTTCAGTCAGTCCTGGATCTGCCAGTCATTCACAAGGTCTGTGACTTTGAGCACCTCTCTTCACCTCCCAGGATAGATCTCCATTTTCTCAACTATTTAAAAAAAGTAAGGAATTGGCCTAGAGCAGGGGTGGGGAACCTGCAGCCTCGAGGCCACATGTGGCCCTCTAGGTCCTCAAGTGTGGCCCTCTGACCAAATCCAAACTTCACAGGACAAATTCCCTTAATAAAAGGACTTGTTCTATAAAACTTAGACTCAAAGGGCCAAGACCTAGAAGGCCACATATAGTCTCAAGGCCACAGGTTTCCCCAGCCCTGTTGGTCTCTTAAGATTCTTTCAAGGGGCAGCTAGCTGGCACAGTGGATAGAGCACTGGCCCTGGAGTCAGGAGGACCTGAGTTCAAATCCGGCCTCAGACCAAACACTTGACACTTACTAGCTGTGTGACCCTGGGCAAGTTACTTAACCCCAACTGCCTTAAAAAAAAAAGATTCTTTCAAACTACCTCTGTAACTACTGTGATCCTATGAACTAGGGCCAGTGGGTAGATGCTACAGAGAGGCAAGTTTGGGATGGGTATTAGGAGAGCCCTTCAAACAAACAATAGGATGAAATGACTCCACATGGGTTACATGGTCACTGTCAGGGATGCTATATAGGAAAGGAACCTGAACCAGATGCCAAGGACCCCATTCCAACCCTGAGATTCCATATGGTCCAGAGCACATACAATAAGTATTCTTTAACATTATTGGGTCCTCTCCCTTTGTCGTTGACTCCAACCCCACTTCCCCCATGGAACCTGTGATTATAGCACATTCTGAGGCAAACATCTCTCTGTCCTTTCTTCAACAGGAAGTGGTTAGGGCCATTCAGGAAGCCCAGGGAGTGAAGCACCTCGTTTCCATGACCACCAGTGAGCACGCCATCATGCAGAATGAAGCTCTGATAGCACTGGCCATCGCTTCAGCAATTAACTTAGGTAGCTCATCAGTGTGCATGTGGGTTGACAGATCCCAGCTGTGTCCTGTCAATCATTAGGGAGGTTTTTAAATTAAAAAAAAAAAAGGAGGAAAGCATGACAAATTAACTCAGCTGCCCAGGCAAGAACAGCAGAAAATCCATAAACCCTCAAAGGCCTTTGAATTTTTTCTCAGAAGCACAGACAAAGTTTGTTTAGTCTCTTTATACTCACCCAGCACTTATTAAGCCCCTACTATGTGTCAAATATTATACCAAGCTTATTTTATGAATATTTGTGCCCTCTGGTACCTGAGAGGGTCACTGTTATTGTCTAGAGAAGGCAACATTAGACTGTCCAAAGCAAGGACTTCAGAGGACCATTAGGCATCCCTCCTCTCCACCCCCTGCCACGTAACCCTGCCCAAGACTGACCTGAGATTGCACTCTCACATCAGTTTCCCTTAAAGGAAACAGAACATAGCCAGTCAATTGCCCCTCAGCCCATCTTCCAAGGAGTGTGATGGATATGAGTTCAGAGCCTCCCTCTGACACTTATTAGCTGGCTGGCTCTGGGCAAGTCACTTAAATTCTCTCAGCCTCAGTCCCTTTGTCTGTAAAATGGGAATAATAGCAGCCCCTACCTGCCAGGGTTGATGTAAGGCTCAAATGAGACAACCTACATAAAGTGCTTTGTGAATCTTAACACACTCTATAAATGTTTCACACCTGACCATGCTGTGATGGAAGGAACCCTAGACTGGGAGTAAGGAGACCTGGGTTCTAGTCCCGGCTCTGACACAGAGCCTCAGTTTCTTTGTCAGTAAATTCTAAGTCTTCTTCCATCTCTAACAATTTATGATTCTGAAAAAACCACTCTAGGCTATGGTCTGACCCTGTTTCCTTTTATCCCTCTCCACTATGGCAGAATGTAAAATAAAGAACATTCTGGTTTTGGATTCAGAGGACCTGTGCCACTTACTGCCGAGGTCACCTTGGACAAACCTCTTCACTTCTGTAGGAAATGAGGAGATTGGGATGAGCTTACTTCATAGGTGTCTAGATTTAGAACCAGAAGGGATCACTGAGGTCATTAAGTCCAACACACTCATGTGACTTGTCCAAAGTCATTGAGATAGTAAGTAGCAAAGCCAAGACTTGAACCCAAATCATCAGATTCTAGATCACATGCAATTCTGCTGTGCCATGCTGGCCCTCAGTGTCCTTCTAGCTCTCAATTTGCATCCCAAAGTCCTTAGAAGTCTCTGACACCCAATTCCCCTGGCCTCTTGTTTTCTGGGGCTTCCATTAGTTTCTACCCTGGAACCTTCTCCATGAAATGGCTTTCCATTACTTGCAGGAGAACCCCATTATAAGGCTAGAAAGTGAGGGATAGTGGGAGAAGCTTTCCTATAACATCTCTAGAGGTGGCTAAGTCTCCAAGGGACCAGGACAGTCCAGCCAGAGCCATAGCATAGAGAAGTATTTCACAGAGAACTCTCAGCATGTCACCTCTTTCTCTGCAGAAATCATCAAAGATGCATTTAAAGAATCCAAATTGATCCCAAATTTACAGAAGCTCCTTGAAGATGAAATGACAAGCCCAGAGGTGAAGTACAAGTCCCTGGGCCTCTTGTGCAGCCTCCTGGGTTCAGGTAAACAGTTCACCCCCATACCCTGACCTCCCATGACTAAACAAAAAGTGAAAAGAAGATTTCTAGGCTCCAGCTACCTAACAGCCCCGGTAAGGGTGCCAAGTTCAACTTCTGAAATGAGTGTAGGACAAACATCCCTGATAGAAAGTGCTGTTCTGGCTCCAAGTCATTCCTCTGCCCATTCTTTTCATTGGTGCTTAGCAGAAAAGTGGAATGGAAACCAAAAACCTTGCCCCATTATCCCTTTACTCTATTTCTTCTATTTTCTCTCCTCTCTTCTTTCTGGTTCTGCTATTCTCATTATTCAGTCCTTAGATTGCAACAGACCTTTTCACTAGAAATTAATCAATACCCGCACCTCTATTAGAGAGACCCATACATTCTCCCTCTTCCAATTCTGAAGACAAAATAGCAGACCTCTATTAACTCCCTTCCTGCTCTTTGTCTGCACCCCAACTAAACTATGATGTCCTCCATTCCTCTTTAGGCCCTTTGGAAAAACTGAGGGAGCCCACATTTGTAATAATCTGCTCAACAGTCAAAATTTTTATTTCACATATCCTCCTCCCTAGCATCCAGCTTTGCTACTAAGAGCAACAGCCTGAGGGGCTGGGAGAAAAAGAGAGGGCTCAGTATTGAGATCCAGCTTTTTTTGCCTAATGGGATGCCTAGAATGAACTATTCCAGAGACAGGGAGTAAGAGGGAAAAATCTAGGATGACTAGAATATGAGGTAGGAGTGAAAGCAGTATAGTGAGGAGGAAAAGCCCAACAGAACCAGGTGTTTGGAGGGAAAAACCCTACCTAGGCAAACTTTGGTAGCCTTGGTTTACAAGTAATCCAAACATTCTCTTGGGACACTATTCCCTTCAGTAGATAATAAGCAACTCAGAACATTAGACTATTCATGGGAGGGGCAAAAGCTCAGGGTTTTGGAAAAAGTATCCTGCATATCATAGATGTTTGATAAGTATTTGTTAATCTGATGAAAGCCACATTTCTCTAACTGATGAGTAGAATTAAGATTGATTATCCCTAAAAGAAGAGTAGTACTGACCAGTATTTACTATCAGAAAGGAGACGTGGACCACAGCTTAGTTCACAGGTGCCACCCAAAGGGATACCAGCAATCCACTTTACTGATATTCCATTCTTCTAATATCACTAGGTGATCTGAGAAAGCAAATGGAGGAAGCCAAAGTCCTAGACACACTGGAGAACCTCTGCAACCACAGCAATGCCAACGTAGTCCAACAGGCTGTCACCACCCTCCAGATCCTGAAAAGCAATACCCAGGACTCAGGTCTCTTTTTCCCCTAGGTGCTGGTGCTCCTGCTTCACTGTGACCAGCCTTCCTTGGGAGGTTGCTGTTTGCAATACATAAGACACTTACTCTTCTTGCCATCTATTCCCCATACTTGACGGGGAATCCAGAATACCCACATCCCTGGATACCAAGCACAGCACACTAACATTCTAGGTGGTAGTACCCAGCAACATTGTGATTTTAATGCCAACTTTGGGGATTTTGAGTCACCTACTTTGTGCAGCCCTAACCTCATCTCTGATCCAAGTAGTCCCTCTAGCTGGTACCCTAGAGGAATTCCTCATTCAATGTGACCCACGCTCTCTTTCATGTCCCATCACCAATCAGGGACCATTCACCAGCCCCTCCCATAAAGAGTCTTCTACGAAACGGGCATGACTCCCTACAGATTCCAGGGAACAAGTGACAAAGGCAGCCCAGTTTATGAAGTGGTCATTAAAGTGGTACTGAAAGAATGGCTAGGCTACTTTCACCTTAGATAGTCAATCGTTCAATGACTACTTGAGTGCCCGCTACACACAGGGTACTTCTATCCCACAACAGTGGCAATGTGGCATTGTTATGGCACTTCCAGAGTTAATTCTGCAAGCTGCACCAAAGCCTACATTGGCAACCCAAGTCATGGAATCCCCAAGTCAATGTTCGCCAGCTCCCAGTCCTCCACTTTCATCAAGTAGGCAAGACCTTTTTAGCCAAACCCTAGGAAAATCCAAAAATGACTCATCGCTGCTGTACAGTCTCTGCTTTGTTACTTCTGGACTTGTGGCCACCCTAGCAACTATCCCTCACTTTAGCACCTGCCGAACCACAACCGTACTACAGCCCCCAAAGCACTTTAAAAAAATCATTCCTCAGGATTGTTGGCTGGTCTTCCAAAGCAAAACCCTACCTAAAAGCCTAAGGCCCAGTCAAGTGGGGAGATCTGCACAAGAAGCCTATGAACTGCCAGCTTCCTCTGGATTTAACTAACCTTATGAGTAAGCTATCTGCCCTAACCTCATGGTGCAATGGAAAGAATGCTGGATTTGTCATCAGAGGGCCTAGAATTAATCCCAGCTGTTCCCTTACAACCTGTTTAATAAGTCACTTACAGGAGGGGAGATTAGACTAGATGTTCTATAGTTTTCTTCTAGCTCTAAATCTATAATCCTGTGGTCCTCCCATCAGGCTCTGTGCTCCCAGCGGCAGGGACAACTGACATGGTAGCAATAACCCTACTCATAAGGAAAGAGAAAAATTAAATCTGTAAGGAGAGGCTGAGGACACTGAATTGACGAGGCCCTGGGGGAGGTCTCATGAAACAGATTCACACCTTGGGGAAGATGACACTTACCTCTTAGGTGCAATCACTGCATGTCCATCCACTGGCCCACAATGGGAACCTCACCTGTATGAAGTAACCTCCTAGCAAACTGTCTTCCGGGATCCGTAGGCTCTGAAAACAGTAGCTGCTAGTCACAGGCCAAGAGCAGGCAGCAGGAACTGGGAGGCACTAAGGAAGCAGGGAGGGTTCCATTCACGTCTTATTGGGTCTATATCCTATCCCAGTCACTGTCATCAAGTGGAAATAACAAAGAATTCTCTGCATCTCAACTCCATAATTTGTTCACTGAATAAACTTTGATTCCGTAACAAGTTAGTGACTTCATTCCTTGGCTCTGTATTTTGCTTTTGTATACTGCTTTAAAGTCTTTGCAAAGCAATGTCACATCTAATTTTATGTTCAAAAATACCCATTATGAAGTAGGTAGGGCTACCATAATCCATTTCAGAGATGGGAAAAGGGAGGCTCAGAGAGGCTCACTTGTGACCAACTCAAGGATATACAACTCTTGTCTCCTCAGTTAGAAGTCCTATTTGTTGGTTAGTAATTTCAGTTATGTCTAACTCTTTGTGACCCCATTTGGGGTTTTCTTGGCAAAAATATTGGACTGGTTTGCTATTTCCTTCTCCAGCTCATTTTACAAATGAAGAAACTGAGGTGAACAGGGTTAAGAGACTTGCCCAGGGTCACACAGCTAGTAAATGTCTGAGGCCAGATTTGAACTCAGGAAGATGAGTCTTCCTAACTCCAGGACCAACACGCTATCCACCTGCACCCGTCCTTTTCATTAGACCATCTAAAAACATGAATTGCTGTCCTATGTACCATCTCCTTTCACCAAGAGCACAATGCCAAAAGAACAGTCCTGGCAATCAGTCCTTCCCACAGGGACAAAGTACGACACTGGGTCTTGACAAGCTTGGTGCTGTTTCATTGCTCAGCTGGTAACACTGATAATTCTTGGATCATTTCTTCTACTATTTCTATTTGGAAATAAACATGTGGGTAGAATTCTCCCTGCTGTTTCATTCAAGTGGGAATAGCCTGTGTTTGCTTTTTCTTTTTTAATATTTAAAGAAATCTACTCCAGCTTTGTAGCTAAAAAAAAAAAACACTTGAAAGACTCCCTTCAAAAAACCAGTACCTCCTAGGTACTCACCAGTCCTATGTGCCTGGCACACAGTAAGCCCTTGAAAAATGCTTGTTCTATTTCCTCCACTGGGAGAAAATTATGACACAGAACTCCTGCTTTGAAGCAGCTTACATTCTAATAATGGAAAACAACTCATATAGAAGAGTGGTGGCCAGGAAGGAGTGCTTTGGTCTGGAAAGCTATGGAGGTGATGAGTGCCTCACAGAGAAGTAGACTGATACACCTCTTCCAAGAACAATGGTAGAGCTGATTTGATCAAGGGTTCCAGAGCCCAGGGGTGAGGGTAGGTGGAGAATGATGTCAGATACATAAGTGAGCAGTAAGATCATTGTCGAGGTTGACTGAAAAACGGCCTGGGAGTAAGGGACTGAAGCGAAGCATGGCTGTAGTTGGCCTATAAGTGAACCAATGCAAGTCACTAATTAGGACAGGGCATGGTTTCTGGTTTCAATGGCAAGACACTTAAATCTTTCATCAGTAAGATGGGGATAATAATAGCACCTACCTCTCAGGGTTGTTCAAAAGGTATGTGTGTGTTTATGCATGTATGTATGTCTATATGTGTGCACGTATGTATATTATATGTACACAGACACATGTGTATGTATATGTGTGTGCACACACCATAATTTATCATTGTGTATATGTGTGTATATATACACGCACACCCTTTGCCAACTTTAAAGTGCTATACATAAATGTCAAATTATTTATTACCAACTTCTACTTCCCTCAACTCCTTCCTTAATGAGTTCAATTCCTGGTTCACCGGTTTTTCTTTTTACCCCCAACTCATCTATATCCTCACAGCCTTCAATATGCACACTGATGACTTTTAAAAACCCACTGGCCTCTCAGCTTCAAACTCAACTCCCTTGACCTCCACCATCACTACCTCACAGACATAAAGATTAGACTCCATCATTACCCAAAACAGCTCCATTTCTAAAATCTTGAACTCTGAAATTCAGCTCTCAGATCTACTACTATGCTTCCACCCTGTCACAGCGGCTCATTCCCAAAATCTGTTCTTTGTCCTCAATGACCTCTGGCTCCTTCATCCTTTACCAATGTAACCATTCCTCCATCCCCTTCACTGGCTCATCATCATCCCACCCTACTAAGGATGGGTGTCCCACAAGGTTCTGAACTAGACCCTTTTCTAGACTCCTTGGTGATCTCTAAAAAGCCCAAAGGTCATATTCTCAGCCCTACACAAATCAATTCCAAATCCAGTCCTAATCAAATTCAACATATCCAAAACTAAACATAGTATCCTCCCCATTCTTTACTTGTCTTGGTACCTGCTTCCTCCCACTCACCCGGGCTTGTACCAAGTTATTTTATAGCCTTCTCTCCTCCTCACACTCCCTTATCCAAATCAAAAATTAAGTCACTACAATTCTAACTTTAAAAAAAATTGACTTTCATTTGTCTCCTCTTCATTCATGCTGATGATACCCCAGTTCATTCAAGTTTTCATCTCTCACCTGAACTAGGTGGTCTTCTATGTTTCACCTAACTAGTCTCCTAACTATCTCCACTATATCCTTTCTCCAAAACATCTTTAATTTCACTAAGGCACACGTCTGAATATTCTCTGCTCAAAAAACTTCAGTGGCTCTAATTACCTACAGGATAAAATACACTCACAGCCTGGCATGTAAAAGCCTGAACAATCTGGCTCCAACCCAAACTGCAGTTATTCCTTCCACGCCATGACTTTTCCCACTGCAGTCTTAATATACCACAGACTGGCACAAGAAATTACTGTAAATGGGAATTTGGTGGTCTTGTGGAAGCTGCAGACAACACAGAAAAAGTTCAGAAACTCAGGAATGTTCAATTCAAATTTTACAATAAGATACAATAAACATCTCAAAAAAGAAGAGAAAAAATTCTGTCTTCTCTCGTAAAGAGAGCCAAAAAATTTTACATGGATTTTCCAGATCATGGGGGCACTGTGCCCTGAACCCCCACAATGTGGAAGGGATAACTGTAGTTTCCTATTTCTTTTCCCTTTCACGATATACATTCTGGCCAAATATGTCATGTCATCCAGACTCCCATTGAAGCACTCCAGTTACTAGGAATTCATTACCTCAAAATGAAACCCATTAGGATATTAAGCTTAATAAATCTGCCCTCTGCACTTCCACTTGCCCTTTTAGAGCCAAGCAGGACACATTTATTTATACTTCTTTCACTTGGCAACCCTTCAAATACTTGAAGGTATCTACCACTTCTCTACCATCTGCTGTGCCCCAGAAGGTCTTCTCCTTTCCATCCCTAATTCCTTCAGCTGATCACCATACATCATGGCTCCAAACACCCTCCTGGTCACTTGTCTCTGGACACATTCTTAGTTGTCAGAGTCCATCTGAAATCAATCTTCTAGTTTTACTTACTGCATCACTCACAGCACCTAGAAGAGTACTGCTTAGAGCAGACCTAATCAATGAATGATCTGTTGTCTGTTAATGGTAGTGGTGATGAAACTAATGGAAAGAACACTGGTCTTAGGAGTCAGAGGACCTCGGTTTCAGTCCCAGCTCCGCCACTATGTGGTCACCTTAGAGTGGATCATTTACCTTCATCATCTTAGTTTCTTAAATCAGCAGAATAGAAGCGCCTCGAGGGTAGAGGCCATTTTGTTTTTATCTTTGTGTCCCATGCACATAGAAGGTACAATTAATGTTGAATTACTGTTGAATCCATACAACATGATTACTACTTACCCAATCTACCTTAAAGAGCTATTGAAGAACGTGCTTTATAAGCCTAAACTGCTATAGAAATAGACTTCAAGAACCCAGGCCATGCCCATGCTACCATATGGCATCAGAGGAATTTAGTGGAGGTATATACCATATATACATGTACAAACATACTGTAACATATATGTGCAAATGACAGTCATTTAGTTGGAAGGACACACCTACTCCAATGATAGTTTTCCACAGCTTAGTTACCCACATTACTAACTCATCTTGGCTACGGAGTGACTTCTGTCTATCTTTAAAAGCCCAGTCTACCTTCAAAAGATCGTTTGTCTGCCACCACAGAGAATAATCAAGAAAATGTGACATAATCAAATGTTTTGGGGCAACGAGGTACCATTGGATTACATGTTATGATCTCCAAAGGGCACTAATATGAAGGAGACAACACTCATTAGAATATCAGTTTTGTAGTCACATGTGGAGGGGAGGACTCCACATAGAGAATTCCCAGTGTTTAAAACTCTCTCCATCAATGCAGACTGAAATTTTAACTTATAATCTTAAAGAATTTCCTGGGAAACTTGTGGTGTGATTTGCTCAAAGTGAAACAGTTACCTTGTATCAGAGAGAAGACTTGAACCCAGATCTTTTTCTCTCCTCTCTCTCTGTGTATAACATACATATGTATAATACATGTAATATGTATGTGTATAGTGTATGTAATGTGTATATATATGTATAAGCTATATGGCACACACATGTACATAAATAACACATGTGATATATATGCCTATATGTGTACTGTATACATATATACACACCGAAATAACATTGTCTCTTGTCATACCTTATAAGTGAAAACACTTTCCATATTATATATGAGTAGCACCATCAATATTTAGCTCTAGAACAGTATTAAAATTAGATGGGTGGGGGAAAAAAACTGATGATGCTTATGAGCAGGCAGCATTTTAGAAGTGGTCATGAAGTCATGGAACCAAGACACTCAGAGATTAAACACCTCTGGATAATCTGGCCCAGGAATCTTTTTATACCTTCTGCATAGGCTTAGCTTCTCAAATTCTTGGCTAACAGGAAAGATGATACCCAACTACACTTCAAATCCAGAGAGGACAAGGTCAGGTGTTGAGGTGTCCTTTTCTAAACTAATGCATCCAACTTGACCAAGCAGGTGTTGGGTGTCCTTTTCTAAACTAATGCATCCAACTTGACCATGGAACATGGACCGGGCATGAATACCCTGAGATTCCAGTGAAAATGTGTTTGTAAAACTAGGCCACCTGTTGGGAGTCTCAGTGCTGAGCCTGGTACCTCATCTGTAAAATAAGGATAATACTACCGATAGCATTCAAAGTCCACTTCTAACATACACTGGATATTGTGACCCAAGCAACTCTCAACACTAAATGCTTCAGAACAATTAACAACCCCTCACTGCTGGAGGTATTTTCCTCATTTAGAATTCCCTACACTGATAAACAAAATCAAATAGATCCAAAAGAAAAACATATACATGTATTATCTATCTGCATCACAAGATTGTTGTGAGGCTGAAGTCAGATTGTACTTTGCAAAGATCCAATAGCAATCATACGCAAATTACTATTATTTCTTTCAGACATTCATTCCACTGTCCTCCACAGAAGAGAAATCCAGGTGCAGCTCAGCATGATGTCAAATGTGGGAAGGATTGTGGCCCAGACATAAGGCAGTACTGGTGATCTCACTCTTCTCAAGCCTTGAAAATAACCACAATGTCAGTCTGGAAACTATGCCTTTATCCTGGACAACAGTTTTGGAGGATCATGGCCTCTCTTGCGAATACAGAAATCCTGCCATAAGTTAGACTAGGGTAGGTGGGGACATGAACAATCTCACTTTAGTTTTGGTCTTCACATAAAAGAGAAATTGAAAATTGTGTTCAGAATCAGGGGAAAAAAAATGGTCCCTGAAATATATCCCAAATTGAGCCACAGGCCATTTGCCTTGGCCATCATCATTGCTGTCTGGTCCAAACAGCCCCTGATTCCCATGGTAGCCACGTTTATTTACTATTGTGATACTTAACACCACTTGGGAAATAAGAAAAAGTCAACATTTATATAAAGATATAATTCAAAAACAACAACAAAAAACAAGTTTGGCGGTCAAAGAAAGGCATCACACTTGCAAAGTCACAGGCATCATTCTTTCCCTAGTCTACAAACATACAAAACTTAAAAAAAAAAAACAGCCTATACCATACTAAAACTTACATCATGTTAGGCATGGACATAAAACATAGCAATCCCTGAACAAGTAGGGCACCATTATAAGCAGGAATGACTGTTAGTAAATGGCCCAACACAAAATTGACTATGCCCCAATTATGGGGGCCAAGGGAGGAGGGTATTAATTAGTAGAGGAAACAAATTTCATATAATAAACACATATCAATAGACAAAAATAAGCAATGCAAAGGGGGCAATGGAGCTTAGGTAAGATGATGCAATAAAGCTAGACAACACAAGCGTTGACGAGACACTGCATGGTTGGGAACTGAAAAAAGGGGAGGGAGAAGAAGTGCGGGGAGAGAATGAGGGAATGAATGCTCTCACAAGGTTGAACTTCCCAACAAAAGAGAAAATACTGAATGTTTTCATGAACCCCTAGTGAATTTATCGGTCAATTGTTGTCATTAACGCTACCTGGTCTTGGAGGACCGGAAGAACAACTTCCCCATGACCTTTTGCTGCAGCAATGAAAACCAACGGGATGAAGCACTGCATCTACTGGTTGGTGCTGGGGGGAAAGAAGAAAACTATGGGGAACATAGTTCTCAAGACAAATTACCCAGCATCATCAGGAGTATTAGTCAAGAGAATTCCCAGATGAATTCTTTTTAAAATGGTCTCAGTCTAGCTAATGTTGTCAGGCTGATAAGAGATAGGGCTAGGGAGTGAACCTGTGATTTCATTGGCTTAGGGAACTCCCAGGTGAGGAAATTCCTTCTACCAATGCAAGTCAGCCCCTTCTCTCCAACTTAAAGTCTTAA
The DNA here is from genome assembly GCF_003287225.1 of Phascolarctos cinereus. Classification (NCBI taxonomy): domain Eukaryota; kingdom Metazoa; phylum Chordata; class Mammalia; order Diprotodontia; family Phascolarctidae; genus Phascolarctos; species Phascolarctos cinereus. The sequence goes on along the minus strand of NW_027555736.1, from coordinate 61,843,751 downwards.
GTGAGTTGCTAGGATCACTGAGGTTAAGTGACACACAAAAAGACACATAGTCAACATGTTTGAAGAATCTAACCTTGAACTCAGGTCTTTCTGGATACAAGGCTTTTGGGGGTGGGAAGCTCTAAGAAAACCATGAAAGCATTTCTGAGAGAATGTATTTACCCCGATAAATTAACTATTTACAAACTCTGAGAAAATGATGAGACATATTAGAGGAAAACCCAACCCACAAAAAAACCTCCCCCCAGAATGCCTTTGGAACATAATGCTACTGGAACAAAAGAAGATGGCTTCTGCCCTTAGAAAAGCCTTAGGAAGAACATTCAAGAAGGCTCTGCCTTTTAGAGGCTTCTCTCAGGGGTGCAGCAGGCTAAGAAAGTTCTTTAGAACTAAAGTATCTACATTGGCTCAGGGTCACTATGACTTTTGCACAGTTGAAGTTCCATGTTCTCTTTGATTCAGATTATCTTGGCACCCAGTTAAATTCATCTGTGTAAACACACACACACACACACACACACACACACACACACACACACACACACTCTCCTCCTAGCTTTCCTTTCTCTCTCTCTCAATATCTCTCTCTCTCTCTCTCTCTCTTCTCTCTCTCTCTCGCTCTCCCTCCCTCTCTCTCTCCCTCCCTCCCCTGGGCTTCCCTTTAGAAAGATAAGATACCCAGGAAGAAACTTCTTCACAATGGGTGTCACTGAAACAGAATAGAGACTTCTCTATCTATTTTTGTCTTCCCAGTGCTGGATTTTCTCTATCCAACAAGGTGAGCACCAGTGAAGCAAAGGAGGAACTCAGATTACAGTAACTGGGAGCCAAGAAAACTAGGCTCTAAGACAGTGATATCCTGCACACGTCGACACTGAGACGACTCTTAAATGTGCCCTAACTCGGACATGCTGAAGTCTCCCTGGGTCTTCCCCCTCATGTTTCCTATCACTCTTTGCCACTTACAGGTCAGTTCTCGGCTTCTAGGTCACAATACCCACCACCCTCCCCTGGTCCCAACCACCACTGGAAGGAAGCCTTGGTGGACTTCAGGCCTTCTGAGCTTTGTTTAGTGTCCCTTCTTCCTTCTGCACCAGCAGGAAGCAGAAACAGAATGACTATCCAACTGATAGCCAAAGGAAGGCTTAATTCGGAGGGAGATGATAGTAGAGAGGCAGTCGAGAACTCTCAGGCCAGCTTGTTGATTTCTTTCCATATTGATGCAAAGTTAATGACAGTGAAATGGATTCACTTTCACAGCTGGGGTCGGGCTTTTATCTTCAGAAGTGATGGCCAGCCTTCACAGCCTCAATGTCCGAAATCAAGGTCCTGGCCAGGAAGATGCCAAATATCTGAAACCAAAACCAAAGGGCTCATGATTAGTTGGGGGGGAAAGGAAGAAGACAGCAGGCAGGATAGGAAGACAGGGCAGCAGTGAGGTGGTAGAGGCCTCGCTCAAGACAGACGCCTGCCTCCAGAGCCTATGCAGAGGACTGCCAGTAGACAGATGGCAAAATAAATAAATCACATCAACATTCTTGGCTACTCCCAGAGCACAAACTATGTACCACCCAGAGAAAGTCTAAAGAAAAGACTTAGAAGTCTACATGGCAATCTTAGCTACTTTTCTGCTAAGACACCCAAAAAAAGACAAGCTAAAAACTTACGAATATCCAGAGTCCCCTAGCAGATTGAGCCACCTCAATTCGATTTGAGGGATTCTCCCACCTTTTTTTCCCAAGTACCCCTCCACCTACCTTTTTAAATAAATTTTATTACAAATTTAATAACAAGCAACAAAAATAAATTTGCAAAATAAAGAGAAAAACCATAACCCAGAACCCTTGCCCCTTAACAAGCAGAACCAAATGAATTAATAAGCAAAGAAAATGTTTTTGTTCTGTGTCCCCTCCCAGGTCTACCTTAAGTTCTGCAACCTTTTACTTCCTCTTCTTTCCCCTTTCTGCATCTTTTTAAAGAGTTACTAAGCGTGCACACATATTTGGTTTTATTAATTTGACTCTGAATCACCTCAGATAGGTCCTTCCATATTTCTTGTATGTATGTTTCATATTTATCATTTTTTATGGCACCATAATATTCTATTATATTAATGCAATGTAATTTATTCAGCCATCCTCCAGCCACTGAAGATTCAGGTTATATCCAATTTTTTACTATTATAAATTAAATAAAACCCCTATTGGGTATTTCTGTATAGCCACTTCTTTTTTTTTGTCACTATGATTTGGGGGGAGGGGTAAAAGGCTCAACAATGGAACTGCCTGGTCAGCTGTGTAACTCTTAATTATACAGGGCTTTCCATCATCTAATTTCCATTAATCTGCAGTTCCACCTTGGAGCAAATGTGACCTACCTACTCCCACCGATATTTCTATACAGATAAAATCTGGTTCAAATGAATAGCAAACTGCCTCGAAGAAGCAAAGTTACAAAAATGTAGTAACTAAGAGGTGCGGCCAGTCTTCGGAAGCCATGTGCTCGGGTTGTTGGTGTGTGAAAAGACTAACAGGTGTTGTTTCCACTCAACTAATTCCAGTCCCTCAATAATGTGAATTGATCACCTGATTATACATATATATCTGATGTCTTCTTCAGCACCAGCTAGCAGGGCCAGCTCCCTTTCCTCTGGCAATTGCCTTCTTCAGTCACCCATCAACTGTTCTACCAGGCATGCCTACACGTTGGCCTGGAACTGTGGGCTCACGGAGTCCAAAGGCTTACATTCTGGGGCAGCCAGGTGGCACAGAGAATAGAGTGCCAGGCCTATAGTATAGAGGAGCTGGCTTGAAATCTTGCCTCAGATACATCTTAGTTGGTGTGACCTTAGGAAAGTCATTTAGTTTCTGTCTGCCTCCGTTTCCTCTTCTGTGACATAGGGATAATAACAGCACCTACTTCCCAGGTTGTTGTAAGAATCAAATAAGAGAATATCTGTAAAGTGTTTAACATAGTGCCCAGCACAGACTACACACTATAGAAATGGTAACTATCATCATCATCATGATATCATCATTATTGCTATTACTGTTTGTTGTTGTTGTTGTTACTGTTACTGGTTTTTTGGCATCTAGTCCTAGTCCCAAGTACAAGCAGATGCTTAATAAAGGAATGAGGATGAGATGAATGTCGTAAGTAGGGAAACTGGCTTACAATCATGTGAGCCACCTCTGAGCCCAGGCAGAACTTCTGGCTGATATTCTATAGCAACAATTAAATCCACCACTTCACACCAACCAAGTAAACCCTGAGTAGATCTAAGCTAGGCATCATCCCCAACAATCTTTTTTTCACTTTTTTAATTCTCAAAAAAACTTTCCCAACTTTAAAACTATGGAATCATCAGTTGCTGACATAAGCATTTTAGGTCAAAGGCCTTTAACTATTTCAAAAGGATTTTTTAAAAGAGGATGGCTTGAAAGAAGAGAAATAGCTTCAGAAGAATCAGTGACCCCCAGGGTCTTCACCTCCTGCTTTGTGGAGTGGCCAATGACACCATGTACTGACCTGCAGTAAGGAGACAGCAATGAAAACGCCTGCCACTATGTAAATATTCCGAGGCAGCCAGGCCTCCAAAGCAGGGATACAGCCTTTGGTAAAGATGGATTCATCCCATTTGTTCTTTGTCTGCATCGGAAAGACATATTTACAATGAGCTTTACTCCTGATCTATCACATGTACATTCCTATTAGGTCTCCTGAGTGCTAAAACAAAAGGGAACACAAGGAAAAGGCAAGTGTCTAGAGCCGGTGTCCAGGGCGGGGAGGTTTAGTCACATGACCTCCAGTCATCTAACTTAGTTATCTACACAATCAACTCCAGAAGTTCCCTGTTGTTTCTAGGAAAAAATATAAATATCCCTATTGAGTTTTCAGAGCCTTCACAACCTGACCCCAACCCCAATCTTGACTCAGTGAACATTACTCCTCTTCCCCAAGTTCTACAAGCCAGGCAAACAGGCTTTCTTACTTTCCCTCACACAAGGCACTCCATCTCTCTTTCTCTATACTTTTCCAGTGGCCATCCCTCATATTGGGAAACCCTCCTCAACCATACCTCATGGAATTGAATCCCTCTATTCTTTCAAGCACAACCTTCTAAATGAAGCTTTCCTGATCTCTCTCCAACTATTAGTTGTTAACTATTTTGTATTTGTTGTTTTTATATTATTCTCTATTTATACTAATAGATGTATCTGCCATCTTCTCCATGAGAAGTAAGGTCCTGTTGAGTAGGAATTGTTTTGATCATTTTATTTGCATCCTCAGCCACCTAACATGATACCTGACAAAAACAAGTGTTAAATAAATGCTGACTGATAGATTTTATGTGATTCTGAGAGATCCATTCCTCCTGTCTGGTCTTTTGCAGGCACAGTAGACAACTGACCCCCAAAGTCTCAATTCTGAGAAAAGGGATTCCTAGAAGTGTAGTGATGATAGCTAGTGGTTGTCTGACCTCTAAGTTCAGTGACAATGAAGGTGACAGTGTCTTCTGAAGTCTTGAGAGTTAAGAGGGGCAAGATGGAGATAGTGAACTAAGGGACATATTTAAAGACTATCAAATAACTATACATATACATACATGTATGTGTGTGTGCATGTATGTATATCTATACACACACATATACATGTATGTATGTGTGTATGTGTAATACACACACCTATATGTGTGTGTGGACACACATTGAGTAGTTTCATTAGGAGTTTTCTTGACAAAGATACTGGAGTAGTTTGCCATTTCCTTCTCCAGCTCATTTTACAGATAAGGAAACTGAGGCAAACAGGTTAAGTGACTTGCCCAGGGTCACACAGCTTTGAACTCAGGAAGATAAGTCTTCCTGACTCCAAGTCCAGCACTCTATCCACTGTGCCACCTAGCTGCCCTTCACACACACACACACTATAGGTGGGTATACATTATGACAGTCCAAAAGTATACATGAGTAACATACAGATGTATAAATCAGCATTAACAATGTAATACACAGGTGTATAAAACAGTTAACCTCTGTTAGAAGGAAGAATGAATTTTCCAGCCATTTTAAAAGCATGATCCTATAATTACACTTTTTATTATGAAAGCTGATACCTGTATTTGTGCATCCTTGGCCATAATGTGCCACTTTAATAAAGTTCCCTCAATTATTTCCACACCATTTACAATTGATATGCTCAGGAGAACTGCCCAGCTAAGTTTTATCATGATAACTCTACGACCCTTTCTAGCACTAGCTGCTATCCTCACAAAATTTAAGATGGAACTAAATCAATTAATCAACATAAGTACCTACTAGACCATTTAAGGTACTGCTAGGCACTAGAAATACAAAGACAAAAATGAAATAAGCCTTGCCCTTCAAGAGATAGCATTGTCTCAGACTTACAAATGCCAACTGGGAAATTACACTGACTGTAACATACACCATAATATCCCAAAGCAAATGGAATAATCTTTGAATCTTCTGCACTGTTACTCTCTTTGGCTAACCATTAACTGAGGCACACACCCCTACTTAGCACAGGATCATATTCACTCTAGGCCTACTGATTGCACAATTTAATTCCATATGGCTAATCATAAGAATTAAGAAAGAAATATCAATACCACATTAACAATCACCAGCTATTACAGCAAAAAAATAAGGTAAATATTTTTCCTGGGTGTTTTTCCTTCATTTCATACCAGGTGACGAAACCAGTCTGACATACCTGAGATAACTGAACCCTGAATTAGTTCATTTGGGGAGCACTTGAGATGAGGGGGACTTGACTGACTCCAATCTCATGTTAATGAGAGCACCCAAACAAAATCATTTTCAACAAGTCTGACACCTTTTGGAAACCATGAATACATTAAACAGACCCTTTAAAAAAAACATTCTCTCCATGCCTAGAATAAGCCTTCTTAAAAGTATGAAAATAAGAGTTTCTGCAACTCCTCAACTCTTTTCTTCCCTCTTTCCCACTAACTTGGCAATAGCTAGTTTGGGAGCCTGTGGTTAATGAAGCTTGAAATTAACATGGATCACCATTTCCTTCTTCCTTTACACCAGCCCAGGGGATGGTGCCTGTTAGGTTACTTACTTGTTCTCACTATGCTCACCCCTACTGGGTTTGGAATCTCACCTCTGCACTCAGCTCCAAGTTTTCCCATTCTAATTTACACGTGTGTGCTAAATCGGAAGCTGGACCAAAGGGGATAACCATAAGCATTAGGGGTTCTCACCATAGTCCTGACATCATATCCACACTGTGTATTCACAACTTTTTGCTGCAAGAGAAATAAGAAAAGATTAGCACCATAGAAGGCTGGCAGGAAGGGGGAAGGAGAGAAGAAAGAGGGAGAGAGAGAAAGTAGCCTTCTGGGAAAAATCACAACCAACAGATTTCAGTAGCAATGGCCCATCCTAGTTCACTCAATTTAGCCATGCTACAAATACTGAGAGGCAAGAGCTACATTTAGGAAATGCAGTGCTGAGTGATTTGGGGAGAGAGCCTAGGGTAGAGAAAAATTATTTGGGGAGACTGCCTTGGGCGGAGAAAAATGTCCTGCACATGGCCTCAGTTTCTATCTCTACCCCCTTACTAGCCATAAGACTGTGGGTGAGTCACTGAACTTGTAAGCTTCTTCCTCCTAACCTGTAAAAGGGAGTAGAGGCAAACCTTCACTCTTTTAACTTGCCAAGGGTGTTATAGGCAAAGTACTTTGTAATATAATAATAAAGACCATCAGTTAGAGAGTATTTGAAAGGTTGGTGAAATACTTTACATAAGATGCTTTCACTTTATCCTCACAACAACCTTGTGAAGTAGAGGCTGTTATGATCCCTATTTTACAGATAAAGGAACTGAGAAGCCCAGAAAAGCAACCTTAAAGCACACAGCCAGTAAAATGTCAGAAGTGGGATCTGAAGTCAGATTCTCCTGAATCCAAGCTGAGTAGCTTTACAAAATTATATGTGGATGAGTTAATATTACAATTATTATTATACTGTTCTAATATAAACTAACTATAAACTGAGAAAATAAGAATTACAATGCTGTCTGTATTGACTAAAGAAATCACATAACTTCTCTGTGGCTTGTTTCATTCATCTGTAAAATAAGGTGATCATGTATTGCTGATTTAAAGGCAGGCAGACTTTAGTCAGTCACAAGTTTCTTGAATCCTAAAAAGCCCACACTCACTCAAAGGCTTGACTTGAATATGGAATCAAAGAAAGCTGGAAAGAACAAAACAGATTCTTCCATCAATTACATACTATCCCCTGAATTTACTGTCTCAGGGATACTGAACTCAGCAGAGAAAGGAAAGAGTCTATGGATCAGTAATAAAAACTAACCAATACATTATAGATTAGATGAGAGTAAAAAGTAAGACCCTAGAGATAGTTGCCTCTAGTCTAGACCATAAAACCAGAGTCAGGAGGGACCTTAAAGATGCCTCTCCCTCCTCTTAACACTTTAGACTACAAAGAACTTTCATAGCCTGTTTCTTATCTTTGTATTTTATTTATTTGAATATATATGCACTATTTCCTCCATTAGACTATAAAACTCCATGAGGAGAGGGGCCTCATCAATATGTGCATGCATGTATGTGTGTATATACGTATTGTGTCCGTATGTACGAATACACATATGGATGTTCTCATATGCACATGCATGAGTGCATTCATGTGTATATAGATATACACATGTGTGCAATCTCACATGCATGCATAACATAAATATGTATGTACATTTTATTACTGAGCCAGAGTTTTTCTTCTCTCTCTAATCTTCCTTTGTCTAGAAGAACCCCAAGTTCACTATCCCTGAGACAGAAAAATGCCCAATCATCCCCACAGGTGGTAGCATCTAATTGGTAGAATAATATACTTTGCTCTTGTTCTCTCCTGCTTCCTTTGAGTCCATATTCAAGTCAAGCCTCTGATCAAGTGCAGGCTTGTTAGGATTCAAGAGACTTGTGGTTGACTTCAATAGCCCCCTGCTTTCAAATCAACAATATATGATCACTTTATTTTACAGATGAATGAATTTAAGATACAAAGAAGGTATGCGAGTTCTTTAACTCAGCACAGTAATTCTTACATTCAGAGTTTGCAGGCTGTTAACTGGGCTACTAGGACAACACAACAATTGTAATATTAACCCATCTATGTATGCTTTTATAAAGACTTCTCAAACTGCTGTTATAAACACTATATGGGTACATGCGTGTGTGGATATGTATACATACATGTATGTGGGTATACATTCAAAAATATTCAAATAAATGACCAAACAAACTTTGTCTAAACCCCTGATTTGAAAGACTGCTAATTTGAGAGAAATCAGTTCCCAGGTACTGACCTAGGTATCAAGCTTTAAAGTGAGAAACTCCTTGGTTTGGGTATTCAACATTCTTATGATCTTCCATTTCTGGCTCCTGAATAAAGTTCATAGTATTCTAGTTACCCCGTGACTTGCCCATATGGCCATTCTCTGCACAGCAGCCCCCTTTCATCAGAAGGTGCCTTTCTAAGCCAATCACTTGTTTGGATACCAGAAGAGTGTGACCACAGAAACTAGAGCCACAATCAAAAGAACTTGGCACTTGTGCATGGAAATTGCAATGACTCCAGCTTTGCAAGAGATAATGGAAAGACCCTCCCCTTGGTAGAAAAATGGGGTATTACTAAGCCAAAATATCAGGCACAACGCCTAACATGGTCACTACATAGGGTCTCTATGCTTAAGTGTTTTGATTTTTGGTTTGTTTTTTTTTTAATCTTACAAATTAGGATTCCATTCTTATACTGGTATTTCCAGATATATGACTACGATGTAAAAACAACAGGCATCAATTTTTTTTTAACCTAAAGGAGAGTAAACAACCACAACTTACTGCAGGATCTGGCACACAGCAAGAAAACGGGACACCACATTTCTCTCTGCTATAGCTTTCTCCACTGCAATTAAAGTAAACATTGAGGTCCCAGTCTTCAGGGCCATAAGCCCCACAGCACTGGTTCTACAGAACAGACAAACAGAAATCATTGTCATCACAGCCATAGCACTGTCATTTAGTGACCAACACACCATAATTGACCCAGAGTAGATCAAATTTCACCTCTATTTGGTAGTGCCCCAGATTCCCCACTTCAGGAACCATTTTTATGACTATATCAATTCAATATCTCTTTCCTCTCAATCTCCACAGCACGTTGCCAGTTATCATTCATATTTGGCTTCTGTACCTTGTTACTTGGCATTAATTCACTTTTCATACATGCATCCATGTATGTAATCTCCCAACTGGACTTTAAGCTCCATGAGAGGACAGAAACTCTATGTTGTTGGGTTTTGCATCCCTCTTAAGCATTTGGCACATATCAGGAATGGTTGTCTATTGAATGACTGATACTATATTACCCATAAATATACTAGATATGAGGATAATTAGAATGTGTTTAGCAAAGTACCCTAAACACTCCTCTCTCTCTCTCAAAAAAAAAGACCAGTGGAAGGATACAGAATCCATTTTTTAAGGAAAATGAGAAGAATGGACAACAACAAAATGTTTTCTTTTGTTTAACACTAGCACACAAAAGAAACAACCTAGCATGTTGTCTACAGGCAAAGGAAAGAAAGAAAAAGAGACAGAGATATAGAAACAAAACAGAAAAGGCAACTGTGTGTCAATTTCCAAAAATGGGACAACAGCATCACATGAGAGTTTCTCCAATGGTAGGCACTGCAACATATAATCCCATGGTAGAGACAAGCAAAATTTGCAGCTATATTTGAGTTTAATTGGCTCAAATAACACTTAAAACTAAGAAGTCTAATCTTGCTTTAAGTTTTCCTTAGTGTGCTTCCATATTTGTGGTAATCTCTTTTCCATTCCCCTTTGTGTAACACAAAACAGATGATAAGTCTTTTTTCAGGATAAAAACAAACCAAAAAGGCAAAATGCCTAAGGAAGCTAGATTTCTAAAGAGAAAGAGCAGAGAGTTCATCAGGGCCCAGGCCCTTAACACGGCCAGGAGCTGGGTCCCCACCCTCCTTCCCCCACCCCCAATGAGGACAAGATGTGTTTAGTTCTTAGAGCTGCTTAGAGCATTCTGGTGCAGAGCAGGGATCAATGGGGGATGAGAAACCAGAGGAACTGGAAGCCTTAGACAGAATGGTTCTGTTCAGGAGCTCTGCAAATATCCTATGGAGACTAACTCTTCTTTGTCTGAGCAGGCTTCCTTCTCAAACAGGAAGAGGAAAAGGCCCCTCAGAGAGACAGGATAAGAATAGCCTCCAATCAAAAGAGGATATCCTGTGGATCCTGATGAATTACAGAAAGGCCAGGGAAGGGATTCACTCATCTCATCAACATTCCTATAGAGTAGGAAAGAAGGTGAATAGTGCACTTGGACAATCAGTGTTCTCAGCTATTTAGAAGGGAATATGATGAAAACCTCCTGAAACACTATCCCAAGCACAGAGCACTGTTTATGGAGATGCCTCATTAGGTCCAGTCAGGCTATAGAGTCATACTCGAGGTCTTCATTGCCCTCAGAAAGGCACAGCCCCAAAAGCAATGATACGTCTACAAGACCACAGGGTTTCTTACATCATCCAAAGAGACAATGAATGACGGGGCTTCTCCTTAAAGTCAAAGAGAATGGATTGCACGGGAGCCCTCAGAGAGAACATTCTAAAGCTTGTGAGTTACTTTGGTCAATGTTTATAGGAACTTTCTCTGCCCACCCTACCATCCTCTGGACTTCCAGTTAGTTACCTCCTGACCTAATCAAGTGATTCTAGACTCCAGAAAATCTGTCTAAGAGAATAAACTCTGCATCTCATAGAAGCCTCCATAGCATCCCTACCACACCAAGGCATTTTAAGAGGCATATATGCTTTCATGCACTTCAGAAAGGCCCACTGATGCTCCCTCTGCCAACTCAGCCCACTGTTTCCTCTGGTCCTTGGGAGGACATCATCATGAACTCATTATCTTCCCAACTAAAACCCTTCTCCACTTATGACTTCCCTCTTACTGTGAAGGGCAGCTAATTACTGTTAAGGGCAACATCACTTTCTCAGTTCCTCAGACTCACAATCTAGGTATCATTTCTCACTATCTCTTACCACCCACCCCACCTACCCCACATCCCCATATCCAACCTGTTGCCAAGGCTGCTTGATTTCACCTTTGCAACACCTCTCAGACATGCCCCCTTCTCTCCTCTGACACTGTCACCACCCTGGTGCATTGCCTCAAACCTACACCCCTACAACAGCCTGCTGGTAGACCTGCCCACCTCAAGTCTCTCACTACTCCAACCCATCCTCCATTCAGCCACCAAAGTGAGTTTCCTAAAGCACAGGTCTGACCATATCATGCATCCCTCTCCCCCAACCTCCCATTCAATAAACTCCAGTGCCTTTCTATTGCCTCCAGGATCAAATATAAAATCCTTTGTTTGGTGTTCAAAGTCTTTAAAACTTAGCCCCTCACTTCAGAAAAACCTGGAAAGACTTGTATGGACTGATGCTGAGTGAAGTGAGCAGAACCAGGAGAACGTTGTACACAGTAACAGCCATGTTGTTCGAGGACTAACTTTGACAGACTTAGCTCTTCTCAGCAATGCAAGGATCTAAGGCATCTCCAAAAGTCTCATAAAGGAAAATGCTGTTCACATCCAGAAAAAAGAACTATGAATTTTGAATGCAGATTGAAGCATACTATTCACTATTTTTTTTGTTTTGTTTTGTTTCTTCTTTCTTATGATTCCTCCTATTGATTCTAATTCTTTACAACATGACTAGTGTAAAAATATATTTTAATAGGAATGTATACATAGACCTTATATTAGATTGCACATTATCTTGGGGAAGAAGGCAGAGAAAATTTAAAACTCAAAAGCTTATGGAAGTGAATGTTGAAAACTAAAAATAAGTTAATTAAGGAAAAAAAAAACTTAACCCCCTCTGATCTTTCCAGTCTTCTTACACCCTACTCCCCTCCTCATACTCTTCAATCCTGTGATGCTGGCTTCCTTGCTATTCCACAAACAAAACACTCCAACTCTCAGCTCCAGGCATTTTCTCTGCCTGTCCTCCAGGCCTGGACTGCTCTTCCTTCTTACCTCTACTACACCCTTCCCTGGTTTCTTTTAATCCCAATTAAAATCTTCTCTACAGAAAGCATTTCCCAACCCTTCCCCATTACAATATTTCCTATTTATCCTGTATATAGCCTGCTTTGAATAGATTTGTTTACTTGTTGTCTCCCTCGTTAGACTGTGAGCTCTTTGAAGGCAGGGACTGTCTTTTGCCTCTTTTTGTATCCCCAGTGCCTAGCACAGTGCCTGGCACATATTAGGTGCTTAATAAATGTTTCTTGACTAAGAGACTGGACAAAATTTTCATCAACTGAAAACCAATCTTCTGGTAAGGAGACATTCCAAACCTAGGCTGGTCCTTGGATATCAGTCATTCAGTGTGTTGTAAGGTTGTTCAGGGTTTAGTAACACCTGCCAGAAGACCAACACTCTCTAGTATAAGCTTCAAAACCCATGCTTTCACCTCCACCTCAAGAGGAAACATCAGCATAAGATTCCAGAGTAGAGAAAAGGCAGGATAAAAACAGTAAAGAGTGTGAAGACATCCACCAAAGGCCAGAGTGACTTACAGCTTTCTGCAGGGAGTCAATAAGGTTCTGCAGATCAATGTCATCTCGGTAAGACTTGATATTGATCTCGAAGAACTCCCTGAACCTGTCCCTCACCCAATCCTGGAACAGGAAGGCCAACACAGCAACTGCCAGCTCCAGGAAAAATATCAGCACAATGGCCCCACAGAACTGAAAGGAGAAAAAAAAAGAGAGAGAGAAGGGGAACAACAGGAAATTGTTACCCAATTCTTCCAGTCCACAGCCCCTCTGTGAAAACTTTCCCACTGTTCTTAGTTACAAGTGATCTCTTTTTCCTGAACTCCTTAGCATTTATCATTGGGATAGGGATAAGGGACCCTGCTTATGATGTTGGCCTGCAACCAGATAGGAAGCCACCAGGGAGGAATTTCACCCCCTCATGCAGCCTGGCACCTTCTCTACAGCTTAAGGATCTCAGAGAGCTTCCCACAGCAGCGGTGTCCAACTTAAATAGAAAGGGGAAAGCCTTACAAAAGGCTCCCTGTAGGCTCCGTATTGACTTAGAAAACCACACATTAACATTATCTACATATTTTTGTTTGTTTGGTTAAATATTTCCCAATTACATTTTAATCTGGTTGGGACCCAGCCAAAGCCACATCAGGCCTGAGTGTTTGACACCTCTGCCCTAGAGCATTGAGAGGTTAAGTAGTTTGCCTAGGGTCACACAGACTTGGACTTCAATCTTCCTGGCTATGAGGCTGGCTCTCTAGCCACACTATCTCAGGGCCTCACAAAGCACTCATCTATTAAAACTTGAGGATCCATATTTACTCTCCATTAAGGCAAAATCTCTATGAAGACAAGGCCCATTTTATAAGATGCAGTCACAGATTTATTCATATATTTATTACTACATAGTAACATATTAATGGGCAGTTAGATGGCACAGTAGATAGAGTGCCAGACCTTAAGTCAGGAAGACTCATCTTCCTGAGTTCAAATCTGACGTCACATACTTTCTAGCTGTGTGACTCTGGGCAAGTCATTTAACCCTACTTGCCTCAGTTCCTCATCCATAAAATGAGCTGGAAAAGGAAATGGCAAACCATTCTAGTATCTTTGCCAAGAAGAATTGGACATCGCAGTGGATAGAGCTCTGGCCTTGGAGTCAAGAGGACCTGAGTTCAAATCCAGCCTCAGACACATGACACTTACTAGCTGTGTGACCCTGGGCAAGTCACTTAACCCCAATTGCCTTACCCAGAAAAAAAAAAGCAAAAAAAAAAAAAGAGAATTGAACATGACTGAAACTGAACAAAAAATGTATAACATCAATATATTCATATTACTTAATATAACATGTATGATATGTATACCATTGATAATATATTGCTATGTTAATAATATATTAATGATAATATTTATTATCCTTAATTTGGAGGGAATAACTATTCCAACTCACTCATTTTATGGATATGGCATTGAGGCTCATATTCAAACCCAGTTCTTCTTGATCTGAAATCCATCAGACTTTGCATGCTGCTTTTGCAGTTCCCAGGACTTCTAATACAGTATTTCACCCTTAGGAAATGTTCCCATGCTTGCTAATTGATTTGCTGAGCTTCGACCCACCACAAGAGTCACAGGGAAATTACAGATTTGCCCAGAATTAGAAAATGTTAGAACTGGCAGACCTTTAGAGACCAGTGAGGATGGAGAGGAGAGGAGAGAAGCACATAAAACATTCAATGTGTGCTATCCAAATTCAGAACAGGGAATACAGAATGATTTGCTAAATATAAAAAAAATAATACTTTGCAAAACAATGTAACAGGTGTTTTCCCACCAGATCCTCCTGAATTGTAACTGAAAGCATCTCAAAATGAATTTATCTAAATGTAACTCTATTTTCTCAAAACTCCATAAATATTCTTCATTTAATTCTACCTAAAAGTGATGGTTTGGGTTATTTTTTTTTCCATTACATATCTAATGGAGTAAAGGGGAAAGGGAGGAAGGGAAGAATAGCACATGGAAATATAATTAACAGGAGGAAATCACTACATATTGATCTTAATCCTAGGGAATAAGGAGACAGGTGCCATCTTCCCCTCCCCACTGGATATCTTCCATGTGTCCTAGAGGTGTGAGTATGCTGAGGACCAGGGGAGAAGCACTAAATAGCTCTACTAACTAACCAAGTCGAAGTCTTCAAAAGTAATGTTAATTGGCAGACTGTGATTGACAAGTGGGCACTGACTGCTATAGGCACTTAGCTTCCCAGACCTGACCCCCTTTCCCAGTTTTCCAAATGAGCAGGGAAATCTGTTCTCCTCATCCCTCCTCCACCACAGTCCCCATACACTTGGGCCCAAGGTTACTTACAAACTGCAGGAGGCAGATGTTTTCCCTCAGGGCCCCCACACAGCCAGCAAAGCCCAACGTGAACATCACCACCCCCACAATCAGGACCAGCACCACAGGATCCACACCATGGAGACGAGTCACTTTGGTCAAGTCTGAGAGCACACCCTGAAGACAGCCAAGGAGACAGCAGAGCATTAACTCCAGCAGAAAGACAGGTGAAAAGCATCTACAAAGGAGCTCTACTTGCAAGTAGTATAAACTAAGCTAAATGCACATGGTCTCTGCCTTCAGGGGGCTTATTCATTTCAGAGGAAATGTCACAGTCACACTGGGTTAACCAAAAAGAAAATCATCACCTTAGGGTGCACTCTCCTCTTTTATGAGACCTTCTTATTACTCTTATTACTAGTAATTATCATCTAACCCTAACCCACCATCCTTTAAATTCAACGATTTAATACATATTTATTAACTACTTACTATATGCAAGTCTTTATGCTAGGGATTAGGGATAAAAAGATGGGGAAAAAAAAGCAAGCCCTTCCAAGAAATTTACAATCAAATGAGGTGGGTTGGGGGAGGCAAGAGAGAGAGATGGGGAACACAGAGAGAACATGCATATATATAAGTATGATACAAGAGTGTTGGGGGGGAAAAAAGAAGAAATCCAAACAAAGTAATCTAGAAAAATCTGAGGAAGGAAAAAACAGAGGCTTCCTATAGAAGGTGACATATAAACTGGGCCTTGAAAGAAGGCAGGGGTTAAGTTGGGATGTCGGATGAGGGGGCTAGTATGCACAAATGCAGAGGCAGGTGAGCATGGGATAACATATTATAACAACTGGCTGTCCCATGGCTGGAGAGGCGACTATGTGAAGTAGAGATATTATGAAATAAGGCTGAAAATATTGGTTGGAAAAAGACTGGGAGAAAACTGATGGATTTTGAGCATCTGGGATATTCACTTGGCAATCATGTGAAACATGGAGTGGACATAAGAGGGTATAGAGGCAAAGATAGAGGCCTAAGCTAGAAAAAGGAGGAAGGAAATGATACCAAAGAGAATGTATACTATGCAAGATTAACCACATATTGTCTTGTATTGGTTTTCCCAAAAAAGGCAGATACTGTACCTTCTTCTTCTCTCATACCACCCCCAAAAGGGCTAGATACTCTGAGTATTCAGTGATGATTAAAATATTAGGAAGGTGCCTATACCATCTGAAGACTAAAGATCATTATTAATAGTATTATAGAATTGAAAATATTATCATGAAGGGAAGGTGCAGTACCCACCTTTTTGGGAAAACCAATACAAGACAATATGTGATTAATCTTGTATAATACACATTCTTTTTGGTATCATTTCCTTCCTCTTTATTCTAGCTTAGGCCCCTATCTCCACCTCTATACCCTCTTATCTATAAATTATCATAATTTATAGAACCACAGATTTGTAACTAGAAGAAACCTCTTTGAGGCCATTAAGTCCAACACCTTCATTTTACAGATGAGGAAAATGAAGCCCAGAGTGGTAGATGATTTGCTCAAGGGTCATACAAGTCCTACAGTACTATTGAAAAAGGATTCAAACCTGGGTCTGATTCCAAGTCCAAAGCTTGAGCCACTACATACCACACTGCCTCTCAATGACAAAAATTCAGCCTCACCCATAGAGCAGAGAAAAGCTCCATGTTGTCTTTGATGAAAGAAATAAAAGCACTTAAAAGGGGGAGGGGAAAACAAGGCAATGGACTGAAGTCTTCCTGAGAGCTATGTAGCCAGCTCAGTTTAATCCACATGAGAAAGTGAGATCTGATCACTGGCTCTTCTTAATAAAGAACAAAATAAGAATAAGGAAAATAAACATTATTATCACCAGGTAAGGTTTCAGCCTTTTGGAAAATAACATAAAATGTTTCAGTTAATTCAGAAAACACTGAAGAGCTCCTAACCAAATTCACACAGCCCAATTTATGCAGACATAGACTGAAGCTACCACAAGGTGGTGCTACAAGCCCACGGTTTGCACAAGCTTCAAAGTCGCCACTTCCAGTTTAAGAACTTAACCCCGGATGCTGTCACTGGCTGCCCAAAAGAAGACCTCCTAAAAAGAAGCTCTGGGGACATCCCTAAACTTCTAGGCAGTCTTTCTTCCAAATCCTCACCAATCACTCTACAAAGCCGGCTTTTTAACACTGCATGATCCTTGTCTAAAGGATCGTTGTACAAAGATCATGTAATCAGGTTAAAGCTAGAGTAAACCTTTAAAGATCCATTTAATGAACTTAATTTCAATTTAAAGATTAGGAAACTGAGGTTCGTGAGGACACAAAGACCTTACAGAGAATGGCAGAACAGGGATCAGAACTCAGGTTTCCGTGATCTTTCCACCACATCTCATATGGCTGGCCTTTCAGGGCCTAGCCCTTAAAAGCAATTTTAATAAAACTATCATGCTACTAGAACTGGACCCCAGGAAAGATGTTATTATTAAGTACGTTCCCTCTGCCGCTGGTGCCTGATCATGCCAGATCCTGACACTCAGTGTAATGGTTTAATGTGCAGCTTTCCCTAGACCTTTCAGGACAAAGAGACCTAGATGCTGAAGCTTTGATCCTGTAGAGAGAGCTGATGGCCCAATTCCAGTATCAAAGTCACACTCTAATGATGAACAGTATTATCTAGAAGCTTCAGCAGGGAGGGAGGTGAAGCATCAGTTGAGATTCCCCAGAGAGAACCCAGGAATCAAAAATTTAAGAAAGCAGCTGGCCGGAAAAATGAATACCTGGAAGAATACATAGGTTTGAGTTACACTTGGTTGTAAGAAGGCAGATGTGGGCACAATGTAAGGAAGAATTTTTTTTTCCATGGGGACATCCCTTTAGTTTCCAATTTTAAAAGGTAGGAATACAAAGGACTACACATTGTGAACAATTAGAGACCTCAAGGATCATTTAGTAGAAGTCTTTCTTTTTAGAGAGAAGAAAACAGGGGCTAAGGGAAATGACTAAGTCAGGGTCACAAGGTCACTAAGGCAAAGGTAGCCAGCATTGGACCAGACCTCTCAGGTGCCGGGGAGGAGCTGATCAAGGATTATAGTTAAGGAGGGTAGGAGGCTGATGATCTTTGGTTTAAGGGCTGTCTGATCATCTGACTGGGAGTGATGTAGGGCCCTGACCCCTGGATCTGTCTGGGCCCCAAGTCAGGCAGGAGTTGACCACTGGAGCAGCCAGAACTCTCTTCAGTTTCTGTACTGAGTCCTGCCTCCAAGGGCTGTAAGCATTGCATGCTGTGAACCTGGGCTGGCCCAGGGGGCCTTTGTGGGGCCTGGTTCCAGAAAGTTGCTCCCAACTGCAAGTGAGAGTCTGATTTCTTCTTCTCAGAGCTTTGTACTATCTGGGCATAATCTATATCCTTCTGAGCTGGGAAGTGCCGGCTGGAGCTCCTTGGGGAAATCTGGGCCTTTTCCTGCTTGAGTAGATCAAGGGGCACTTCGCCTGGGAGATCCAGGGAGGATAGAAGGCTACACGGTTTCACCAGCTGGGGGTAGATAGGGTCAAGCTCGGTCTGCATCTTATTTTCACAGGTTATAATCTGAACCTTTACTTCCATCTTGACTGCTGGAAGGCTGGCAGCTCCTCTGTGGTTGGTGATGGCAGTGGTGGTGGTGTTGGCAGAGGATGTTGGGCCCTTTCTCCACCAGGGCTGCACCCCTCAAGGACAGTAGCAAGAGCTGCCTGCCGATTCAGGATCAAGGTGCATTCACGTCAAATTACACGTGAAAGTGACCTAGGTTAGGATTCCATTCCTCATTGCTACATCCCCCGGGGAGGGCAGGAGTTGTTTCTTTGTTTTTCAATCTTTGATCTCTTTCACCCCCTAAGGCCCTGCCCAGTCAAGACGATTTAAGCAGTGGGGGCTTAATCTTTGCTAAAGGAGTGAGCATGTGGAATGGGCTGCCAGTGCTCCCTAACTGGGACTCTCCAATGCTAGAGGGCCTTCGGTGGGGGATACGAGGATGCTTGTTCGGCTCCTGGACGGGCTGGATGGCCTCTGCTCTCCTCTCCAGCTCCGGAAGCTTGGAACCCTGAGAATGAATGAATGAAGGGAGGTGCTGGCAGTGATTGACAGAAGCACCCGAGAACTTCACAGGGTTCTTCGACAGGCGGGGAGAGAGAGAGAGAGAGAGAGAGAGAGAGAGACTGAGAGAGACAGAGACAGAGAAACAGAGAAAAGAGAGAGAGATAAGGAGAGAGAGAGAGAGGAGGGGGAAGGGGGAGTGAGGAGGGGGAGAGGGAAAGAGGAGGGGAGGGAGAGAGAGAGAGAGGGAGGAGGGGGAAGGGGGGAGAGAAGGAAAGGGGGAGAGCACGCTCAAGAGGGCTAGAGAACGAGAGGACAGGAAGAATTTTCTTACACGTGGAATCATCCCAAAATAGTATGCATTGCTTTAGGGAGACAGTGAGCCTCCTCCATCACCAAGAAAGTTTAAAGAAGCAGCTGGATAGTAATCTAGCAGAAATTCTGTGAAGGATATTCCTGCACTGAAAAGGAGGTTGGACAAGACAAACACTAGTGGCCTTTCCAACTCCTAAGATCTCATGATTCAAAGGCCAAAAAATTTATTTAAAAAGTACTGGCTTTGTGTGGGTTTTAATCAATTCAAATTTTCAACACCAGCACAAATAATGCATGAGGCTACGTTTAAAAAAAATTAAAGAGGAAAAGTCAAGTCTGAACTAGCATTTGTTATGGTCAACAGCAGCCCTGGAAGCCTGCCAAAGGCAGAGACAAAGGCTGCCTTGCTTCATGGCTTGAGGGGTGTAGAGTTTTGGGGAAGGGGGAGTCAGTCAGTGGGGGCTGGGAACGACATGTTTGCTGTCTTCAAATATTTAAAGAGCTACAGTTCAAGAATGTTCTTACCTTCTCGCTCCATGCCCAGAGTCCAACAGCAAGAAAAACAACTCCAGCTAACTGGAAGAAAGAAAAAGAGGAGGAAAAAAATTAACCAGAGGTCACGGACAATGGAAGTCCAACTCAGGCACATTCTTGGTATAATACATAGTCAGCCGATCAACATAAGAGGCATAAGCCACAGTCAGTGTGGTCAACATGACATGCATAACCACTCTAAGGGCAGGCATGAGTGCCACGGATCCACTGTGTTAGTGGGTCTTTAAAAGACATCTATCAAACTATTATGTGAACTGAGCTATTTTTCAGCCTCAGAACAAAGAAGCTGTTGTCTTGTTGGCTTTGACTTTCATGAGGGAATGCAACCACTTTAGGACAAACTTGGAACGCTCTCCCAAGCCCTTTAAATTATTCTGGTCCAGATAAAATAGGAAAAAAATGAACTTTTTGGAAGGGGAATTTAGTAAGATTACAGCTCTAGTTCTGTTATTGACCTGATGCACAAGCAGTATATAGCAAGTTATCACATCTCTGCAGAAGCTAAGAAATGTTGCCTCATAATCTGAGATCTGTTCTTGGGAGATTTGTACTTAACTCTCTAGAAGATGATCAAGACATGAGTTGAGACCTACTTCTGATGGATAACTGGCTCTGTGTAATTATGGACCAGTGATTCTCAAGCGCCTCCCAGACAACTAAGTCCCTAAGGCTGTAAGTCGCTGAAGAGTTGCTAACCTGCATCTGAATTCATGGAATCAAGATTCCTGCCACCAAAAAAAAAAAGTACAAAAATTGTGCTAGCTGCTAGAGATACAAAGACAAAACAAAAATCCCTAGCTTCAGGGAGCTTATACTCTATTAAGGTGATCAAGCAAGTATCTTCATAATGTCATCCTTGATTATTCCTTCTCTTCCCCTCCCCCACATATCCACCTCTTCATCGTCTCTTGACTTTCAACCTCTAACCTAATTCAAGCCCTCATCACTGATCACTTTGGCCTAGCAAAATAATTGGTCTTCTCAATTCCAAGTCTCTTCTCCTGCCAACCCATTTTGGAGCTGCTATACTGATATTCCTAATTCACAAGTCTGACTATATAAATCTCACACACAGAAATCTCCCATGATTCCTACTGCTTCTAGGAAAAAAATACCAAGTCGAAAACTTACCAATTAAGGCCTTCCATAATCCGGCTCCCATTTACTTTATCAGTATTATTTCTTGTTATTCTCCACATGCTCTCCATTCTAGACAAACTGGCCTCCTAGCTTTTGCACTCATCATCCCATCTTTCATCTCCACAGGTGGTCTCCTTTACATATACAGCCTGCACTCTCTCACCTCTACTTCAGAAGCCCTGGGTTCCATCAGAACTGAAAAAGATTGCTGCATGAGAAGGGCAGAGCTAATTTCTCTTCTAATGCTAGGATTTATTTCATGTAGTTCATGTATTTTTCCCTTCAATACACATCTTCATCATGTGTATAACAGTGACAACTCATTATTATATTATAGTAGTATACAACTTCTAAAGTGTTGTTTTTTTGTTTTGTTTTGTTTTTTCACAGCCATCCTATAAATTATTGTGAATGCCATCTCATTTTATAAGTGAGGAAACAGAAGTCTAGAGAGGTTCCCTCTCTGGACTCCACTCCTGACTCTGGACTTCTCTGCCATGTTCCTGCAACCTGGAAGTTCATTCTACTCCTGGCCTTCTCACACTGGAAGTACACCTTTCCTGTGATTGGCTGGCCCCTCCAGAACCTTCATTGTAAGCAAATCATCTTCATTCTTCTCCAGGCTCCACTCAGGTCATTCTCCACCAAGCTGCTAGTCCTCCTCCATGGTCTTTTCAGTTTTCTTTTGTGTGTTGTCTCCTCCCCCTCCACTAGAATGTAAGCTCCTTGAGGACAGGAGCTATCTTTCTGCATTGGTATTTCCAAAGACTGGCACTGTGCCTGGCATATAGTAAGCACTTAGTAATTCTTTTACAGGCTTGACCTAGGTCAAACACTTAGAGGTAGAGTATACAAAGGTATTACCCACCACCAATAGGTTACACACTTTGATACATTTTTCTTACAATGACAACAGATTTACACTGATTCACCCATTCTCTTCCCTCCAATCCATTGAGAAAGCCAACTCAGGCCAACAGAACAGTCTACATACAAGTTGAAGAAAATAACAAAACTAACTTGACCTGCCCAAGTTAGAACCAAAGTCTAACCAAGTGAGCTGAAACATCAAATACTCATCTGGCTCCTTACTGAAAAGCCCGATATAGAAAACTCATCAACATGGGGCAGCTAGGTAGTACAGTAGATAGAGCTCTGGCCCTGGAGTCAGGAGGACCTGAGTTCAAATAAGGCCTCAGCCAGTTGAAACTTACTAGCTGTGTGACCCTGGGCAAGTCACTTAACCCCTACTGCCTCACAAGAAAGAAAGAAAGAAAGAAAGAAAGAAAGAAAGAAAGAAAGAAAGAAAGAAAGAAAGAAAGAAAGAAAGAAAGAAAGAAAGAAAGAAAGAAAGAAAGAAAGAAAGAAAGAAAGAAAGAAAGAAAACTCAACAGTCAAATAATACTAAGTTGATTAAGTGCCCAATGACCTTAAACTCGAAAAGAATGACCTCCCCCCAATCTTATTTTATACCCACCCCTAAAGAAAGTAAAATCCATACAAATTCCTAATGCAAGCATTCCTAAAACAGGGCTCAGGGTTTTCGTTTAAAAAACAAAGCACTGGAATGATCTCATCATTATGTTAACGACCACCTTCCAAATTTCAGAGACTACGCTGACATAGAACTTTCTTTTGTCTCTACTACTTGATTTCTCTGCTAATAAATAACAACAAAGCCTTAACTTTCCAAGCATGTTTTCCTCTTGGGTCTCCTATTCTTTACTCCTTATGAGTCTACTTCTTCTGACTTATGTGACCCTGGGCATTAATGCTACCATGCCAGGGCTCTCCCTCTGCTGATTGATTATCTCCAATTTACCCCATCTATACCTTGTTTGCTACCACATTATCTCCTCCATTAGATGGTGAGCTCCCTGAGAACAAGGAGTGTATTTTGCCATTCTTTTTGTCCCCAGTTCTTAGTGGAGTGCCTTCAATGCTTTCTTGCTTGATGACTGACCTAATGAAGAGAACTAGTAGTCCAGCCCTTAATAAAAGGATTTGTTCTGTGAAGTTTGGATTCAAAGGGCTGCACTTGAGGACCTAGAGGGCCACATATGGCCTCGAGGCTGCAGCTTTCCCACCCCTGGAGGAGATGATCTCTAAGGCCTCTGGCTAACTCTAAGTCCTTGTAATACAGGACCATAACTTTATAGCTGGAAAGAACCCTAAAGATCATCTACATCATAAAATGTTTAAGCTGAAGATGTCACCTAGCCAGTCCTTCCATGATACAGAAGAGATGATTTGCACAAGGTCATACATTTGAACCTAGCCTAACTTTCCTTAGATCTTTCTACTAAACTAGTGGATGGGGAAGATAATTTCTCCTTTTCCACTTCACTAGCATTTCCATAGGTTTCCTCACTCTCAGGGCTATTCAGCACTAGGGATCTAGAGAAAGTCAAAAACAGTCCCGGTTCCCAGGTGGCTCACAATCTAACGGAGACAAGAACTGCACAAACAAGATGGATGCAGGAGATCCATCTTGATCCAAGATCCAACTGGATATAGTCAGTAGAAGAAAGTAACTAGGTTATTAAAGGGGATCAGGAAAAGCTTTTTGCAGACCTCAGGATTTTAGCTTAGACTGGAAGGAAGCCAGGAAGTAGAGACAAAGAGGGAGAGTATCCCAGGCATGGCACAGCCAGGAAAAATGAAAGGAGTCTGATGGAGTGTATATAGTGTGCACAATGGCAAAGACATCCTTTGACAGATCAAAGAACAAGCGGTGAGGGAATATCTAGCTTGCAGAGTCCTCCAGAGGTTCAAATAAGATAATGGCAATCATCAATAAGTATTTATAAGACCTGGTAGGAACCAGGCACTGAAAAAAAATAGCCCCTGCCCTCCAGGAGTTTACAGTCTAAGGCCAGAGGGGAGGAGGGTGACCGTACACAAAAGGAAGTGGGGGGGGGGAGCCAGAGGAATGAGACACCAGAAGAAGATAAACCGAGCAAAACAACTGATGGGAAGTGAAGCTGGTTGGAAAATTCTGAGCCCTCTATAAAGGGACGCTTTGGGAAGGAGTTTAAGGCTTGGCCCTCTCTTCAGAAGAATGTGTGTAAAATATGTAAAAGCTACACGGTTTTTGTTTTCTTTCAGACCAGTAATATCCTCTTAGTCTTAGAGAGTGGCCGGGGGAGGGGGGGGGTACTTGGAAGTTAAATGATTTGCCCCAGGTAACCCTCCAGGAAGCATGTGGGGCAGAACTCAAACTCCAGGTCTTCCTAACCTTATCATTCCTGTCTATGCCTTACTTTTCAAACAGCCTCACTACCGATCATCGTTATTTTATTAATCTCTTTCTTTGCCTCCCCTTTTCCTGGCTTAACATCCCTAATTCCTTCTAACATTACTTAACGTTTGGATTAATTAATGTCATAGCCTGGGGAGTCCCTCAAAAATAATCCAATCTATAAAGGTTTGAGCTTTTAAATAATTCAGATGGAGGGTATATTAGCACCACCAAGTAAAACATGAGATTCATCAGTCAGTGAGTTCCCACTAAAAGGACATTGTAATAACTAATACCTTGGTCCAAATAATAGGCAATGAAATACACTTCCCTACACACAGAGAACAGAGGTGAAGAACACTGTCAGATTTCTGTCACTTTACTGGCTATTTGTCCTAAACGGTATTTATTTGTTACAGAGGCAGCTAGGTGACTCAGCAGATAAAGGGTCAGGCCCAGAGTCAGGAAGATCTGACTTGAAATCCGGCTTCATGTATATTTACTAGTTGTGTGACCCTGGGCAAGTAATTTAACCTGTTTGCCTCTCAGTTTCCTAATCTATAAAATGGGGGTAGTAATAGTACCTACCTCCCAGGGTTGTTGTGAAAATAAAAAGAGATAAAGTGCTTGGCACAGTGCCTGCCACCATGGTACGTGCTCTCTGTTAGTTATTACTATTATTATCCTCATTAATATTATAACAAGGAAGGTTTCAAACGGGGAAGGGGGGAATGGAAAAGATTAATGGAAAACAGAATGGAATGGAATGGAAAAGATTAAAGGTAATATCCGGAAATGACAAACATAAAAACAAATGGCACTGAATCCCTTTATTTTTCAAAACTATTATGCGCAAAGGAGGCATTTCATTTTGTTTTGTTTTAATTAAAATTTTCATTTGTTCTCTTCTGGCTCATCTAAGTGAGAGCTCAGAGGGAACAAAGGGTGCCTGATTGCTCCATAAAGCATATTTCACATCCTTTACCCTTCCTTTTTAGTTTTACTCTCTGTTGACAACTTTTTTAGACCATCAGAGATCTAGGCCAGATACCAAACATTCTTTGCCTAGTTACATGGTCCACCTCCTCCTGAGTTTCTCTTTGGATGATGGCAGTCTAAGAACTAGTATAGATTTTCCCATTTGGGTATTGGGAAAAGGAGGTTGGCTCTTGATAGAGACTATCTTCCTGAACTCAAATCCGGCTGGAAATGCTTACTAACCATGTGTCCCTGGGCAAGTCACTTAACCCTGCTTGCCTCAGTTTCATCATATGCAAAATTAGCTGGAGAAAGAAATGGCAAAGCACTCCAGTATCTTTGCAAGAAAGCCCTAAATAAGGTCACAAAGTCTGAAAAACTACTAAACAACAAACAACTTTTTTTTATTCTTAACTTAATAAACACCCCCAAATAGCACAAAGTAGAACCAAAAAAAAAAAAAGGATTCTGTGAAATCATTAACTTTTTTCCATACAGCTTTCTTTCTTTTAAAATATAGGATAAACGCCACATGATACTTGCCCAGCTGTCCTGCTCGTCTTGTTTCTTCTTTCTATTTCAGTCTATTTTTTTAAATGCTCTTTCTTTTCTTTTCTTTTTTCCTGGCAAAATTATCAATAGCTCCCCTCTCCACCATAAAAGAAAAAAAAAGAAAAACATAACCTTTACAACAAATATGAACATCTAGCAAAATAAATCCACACACTCATTATGTTCCCAAACTCTATTTTATTTTTAGGGCGGAATCAAACAGACAACAGGATGAGGGTTTATGGGGACTGGTCAGGGACTGGCCTCTGATACCACACATTCCCTGTCAACTTTGCCATGGATGTTCTGTGGCAAATGTCCAATGGGCAGTGCTAGTGACTAGGGGTAAACAAGATGAGAAACTGCTTAGGGCATGATAGCCTGCCCAGAACGAGGACCATTATAGGTTATTTTTTTATAAATATCCATATTTTTTAGTAACAGAAAATTCTTTTTATGCACAAGTGGGTATAGTACAGTGGGCTTGGATTTGGGTTCAAATCCCACTTACTACACTGTGTGATGGTGGGCATACTCATTAACCACTGTGCCTCACTTTCCCTTTCTATGAAATGAGGGTCCGACTCTGTGGCCTCTAAGATCCCTTTGTTGAAGCATTATTTGTTTTTTAAAAAGCAACCTTATTGGTAAAACTGAAAATATTACAAAACAACATTTTCTCTTGCCTAATAAAGAACTCTTTTCCTTACTTCCCAGTTTGAAGACTGGGATAGGTCAGGACAAAGAAAAAAGTCCTTTTATTAGGCAAATAGATGAGCACCTCTCACCTAGATAATATTGTGGCCTTGGCCTCTCTTGCCCACCCTCCACCCTCCAGCTGGAGTTAGCTGGATATTGAACCATCTAAAGGCAATCTCTCACTATTCCCAGAAGAGATTAGAGTCTACCAGAGAAATCTTGCCACTCAATAAGAGGTAGCTCTTCTATTCAATTTAGACTCTCCAAATAGAACTATGGGAGGGACCCCATTGATTACTCAATGGGAATGATCAGGAAGGAAGGGGATAGTGATGCTCTTGCTCTGCATATATGCTTTGCATAGGCCAATTATTGGATTCCTCTAAATCAGCTACGTGGTACAATGGATAAAGTACCAGGCCTGAAGTAAAGGAGACCTGAGTTCAAACAGGACCTCAGAGACTAGCTGTGCTACCTCGAGTAAGTCACTTAACCTCTGTTGGCTTCAGTTTCCTCAACTGAAAATGAGGATAATAATAGCACTAACCGGGGCAGCTAGGTGTCGCAGTTGATAGAGGTCCTGAAGTCAGGAGGACCTGAGTTCAAATACAGCCTAACTTCGTGACTCTGGGCAAGTCACTTAACCCCAATTGCCTCACCAAAAAAAAAAAAAATGATAGCACCAACCTCACAAGATTGTTGAGGATCAAGTGAGACAGCATTTGTGAAGCACTTAGCCCAGTGCCTGAAACATAACAGGCAGTAAATAAATGCTAATTGTTTATTATTATTATTATTATTATTGTCATAATTATCATAAAGGTTACCAAAAATTTCTTGAAGCAGAGATGTGTCAAGAGGACACAGGAAAACTCATTTTGAACATCTCTAAGTCAGAAATGACTTAATATTAGATTACTCCTAAATAAAATTGTCAATTAGTCAATAAACTTTTATTAAGCACTACTCTGTGCCAGGCACTATGCAAAGAGTTAAGGATACAAAAAGAGGCAAAAGACAGTCCCTGCCCCCAAGGAGCTTACAATCTAATGAGGGAGACCACAAGTAAATAAATACGTACAAACAAGCTATACACAGGATAGAGAGGGTAAGTACCCTATAGGTAAGTACTTATCAAGGAAAAAGGCTTAAGACAGGCTTGTTTCTGTCAGAGGGTAGATAAATACAAAGTACAATATTAAGAGTTTTTCTTCCACACCTTCTTGCTCTAAACCTATGATCCTATGTATTTTGTGACTAGTTCAATGGTGAATGTAACAGTGAAAGTTCAAAGCCTCTCATGAAGACACCGATGGTCCAATTTACCAACTTTGACTAACTAGATCTGGATTCAGACCTCTTGCTGCTGGCTCCTGAAACAGGACACATTTCTCTGCCTCATCTCCCTCTACTTCCGTACCCCCTCAACCCACGAAATAGGTTTACTGTAACCCTAAAGCACAGCTTTATCTGGGACAGTTAGACTTTTTCAAACTGCATTTCATTGATCAAGTCTGGTCCCAAAATAGAAATATGAGAAGGAATTCTTTGCAGAGGTGGAGGGACTAGGGACATTTAATACTGCATATACATATTCAATATGTTGGTTAGTTTTGCTAACTTCCCCTTTATTCTTTATTATAAAGGAAGACTTTCTGAGAAGGGATGGGAAGAGAGAATATAGGTGACAGAAAAACAAAAGACATCAATGCTAACATTAAAAACAATATATATACATATGTGTGTGTGTGTGTATGTGTGTGTTTAATATGGGGGGTTTTTTGGTGAGGCAATTGGGGTTAAGTGACTTGCCCAGGGTCACACAACTGGTAAATATCGAGTGTCTGGTTTGAGGCCGGATTTGTACACAGGTCCTACTGATTCCAGGCCCGGTACACTATCTACTGCACCACCTAGCTGCCCTCTGATAAAATAGATTTTTTTTAAAAAAATGTTTTTGACATGGCAACAACAGCACCAACCCCCATTTATTACTGCAGCCTGTGAAGCAGACCAAAACTCCCCTCCCCAGGACCAATGCCCCCTCCCACATCAGTTTGTTGTTATTTAGTCGTTTGGGGGCTTTCTTGGTAAAGATACTAGAGTGATTTGCCATTTCTTCTCCACCTCATTTTACAGATGAGGGAACTGAAACAAACAGAGTGAAGTGATTTGCCCAGGGACACATGGTTAGTAAACTGTCTGAGGCCAGATTCAAACTCAGCAAGATGAGTCTTCCTGACTCAGCACCTGGCTCTATGCACTACACCACCTAGCTGCACTGCAGATGTCAGGTTTCTCCCATTTAAATGTAATCTCCTCAAAGGTAGGGCCCATTTTACTTTTGTATCTGTATCCCCAGCAACCAGCAAAGTGCCTGGTACATAATTATCACTTAACAAATTCTTTTCATTTGTTCATAAATTCATTCCAGATTCTGGCATCATCAGTCTCCCTACGTGGCTCTAAAAAAGGGAGAATTTCAGGTCTAGCTCTGCCCCTGGGCAATCTGAGCTATCCCGATGAACTCTCACAATTTTCCACCATAGGTGTTCCTGTAGGAACTGGGGGCCCACCAGGGAGGGAAACCAGCCAGGTAGGGATGCCAGAAAAGGGCTTTGGCACTGCTTGAGCAAGTCACGATCTCCCTGGGCCTCAATTTCCTGTAAAATCAGAGGTTTAGACTGGATGGCTGCTGAGGTCCCTTACAAGTACAGGATCTATGATTCTATACAGCTGACTTCCCAGGATCATAGACTGAAAACTACAAGTGCTTTAAAGAGCCTGTCACTTTACAAAAGGGGAAACTGAGGAAGCTTCCCCAGAGGAACTAAGCAACTGGCCCTTCATCACACAGGTAGCAAGAGAAAAACTGGGCAGTGAACTCAGGTCCTCCAGCTTCTCCAACTCCAACTGCCCCCCCCCTTCACAGGTCCTTTTGATGTTCAGGTACTGAGACAGAGTACTTGCTAACTCAGATGACCCTGTAATCAAACCTCTGGTTCACCATCTAGTTTTTGTTGTTGTTTTTTAAAGTGGGGATAATAACCAAGCTACAGATCTCAAAGGGAGCTTGCCTCACTTTGATATGGCAGACCTTAATTGAGTCTAACGATCCAATTAATTGTCTGTAAAACACACACACACACACACACACACACACACACACACACACACACACACCCCATTCAGGCAGTTCTTAAAAAGTTCTAAGCTGGCGAAAACGTAAATATGTTTTTCTGGCTCTCCATCCTCATGTAACCCCTGGACTCTGCAAAACACCCCACATTCATTCATTCAGCTAACACTGGAGAGCCTGCCTGCTCCTGCAGTAGGTGGGCCTCAGTACTGCAAGGGTTGCAAACAAGGACAAGACACAGACGCCATCATGGACCATTTCCAAGGATATGGTGCTTTTGATCTAGGCTTCCAAAGCAAGGCAAAATCATGAAGAAGTTCATTCTGATTCAACAAACACCTACTGGGACCCAGGGAAACCAAGGCACTGGCCTAAGAGTTGGGGAGAGGCCTCAGGAAGACATGGGCTGGGTGGAACTCTGCAGTCTACTCCCAGGGAGTGATATTGGAGGAAGCTGGGTCCAGCAAGATAAGCCAGCAGAATCCTCTAAGCTGCAGATAACTAATCACACACCAGCCTCACCCAGGAATCTTGCTTTGTTAATGCTTTCTAAAGGAATGAAAGGGACTTGGTGCTATCAGCCAATTTACCCCGGTTCATTCTATTAATGAATGGGGGGGGGGAGTGAGGAAGGAGAAACAGGTAGAGCTTTAACTTCACCAGAATTGGGAATTCAAGTTTATAATCTCTGTCCATTGATAACAGATTCATCAATAGCATATAGTATTAGAATACTGCTATCTTGGTAAGGCAACAATGAACTATAGTAAAAGAAAGAAAAAGGCAAGTTACATTCCACCTGTAATTGGCCATACTGGCCAATCTGAATATACGTAGATATAAATATCATGTCATATTTGGTTCTGGATGCCACAACTTAAGTACATTGACAAGGTAGAAAATGGTGGCCAGGATAATGATAGAATTCAAAACCATACAGAAAAAAGGTATAGTTGGAGGACCAGGGGCTACAGACACAGAAGTTCCTAAGACACCTCTCTCAACTCCTTGAAGAGGTTGGGGTCCTCAGGTGTGAAACACTGTATTTAATATTTTTTCAACAAATTGTTGGGATTTGCTGATTTTTTGTCTTATTTTTATTTAATAATCAATCAATAAACATTTATTAAATACCTATTACATACCAGGTACACTGTGCTAAACACAGGGGGATACAAAAAGAAGCAAAAGACAGTCCCTGGCCTCAATGGGATTACAATCTAATAAAAATTTCTTTATTGAGATGGCTGTCTGGGAGGGGTTAAGGAAGAGAAATGGAAGCAGGGAGAAATTTAACAATATAGAAACAAAAGGTATCAAAATTTATTTTAATTTTTTTAATTCCATGGGATATTTGTTTAACATAGAACAAGGAGGTTGGGGGGAGGGGTGGGAGGATGGGAGAGAAAGAAGAGCAGAGAAAAAGCACAGAGAAATGAGAGGTGACCAAATATCTGAAAAGTTATATGTGGAAAAGGGATTAGGTTTGTTATTTCTTAGCCCCAAAGAGCAGAACTAGCATTAATGGGTGAAGTTACAGAGACAGATTTAAGCTCACTGATAAGTAAGAATTTCTGAAAAATTAGATATCCAAAGTAGAATAGGCTGCCTTGGGAGGGAGTGACTTTCCCATCTCTGAAGGTCAGCCATTAAGTAAAGATTAGACATCCAATTATCCAGGATGTGATGAGGTGGCCTGCACAGAGGAAATACTTAACAAATGATTCCTGGCCAGGGAAAGGCTGATAACAAACAGAGCCCTCCCACTTCTGAAAGGCTACAAGTCTATGACTGTCAGCCAGGTGGGACCATGCTATGCCCTGATAGCACTGGACTTGGCAATCTGGAAGAGCTGAGTTGAAATTCAACCTCAGACACTTTGCTGTGCGCCCCTGTTCAGGTCACTTAACTTCCATCAGCATCGGTCTCCTCACCTGCAAAACTAGGATTAATAATAGCTCTACCTCCCAGGGTTGTTGTGAGGATCAAATGAGATAATATTTGTAAAACTTTAAAGCATTATTATATAAATGCTAGCTAGCTGGCTATTCAGAGTTCACAGTAATCATAAAATGAAACCAACAGGCCCTGACCAGGCTAAAAATATCAAGTCTATCATTAATCACTCTCAGAAGGCATTTAAATATTTGCTGAAAGAATAAATTGGTTCACTACTTGAGGGTACCAATATATGACAATACTTACAACAGAGAGATGGTCTTTACAACGCTGAGAGTACTTGAAAGCCCTAAATGTGAGAGAGTCAAATAAATTCCCCCTTTAGCTCTACTGCCCTGACACAGTGAAACCTCATTAATTCAGGGCTCCATTAATGGAAATAAGAATTCCCAGAAGTTTACCTTTGTACTACCTATAAAGAAAGGTTTTTAAAGGAAATCAGAAGTGCAAATAAGATGGCTAGGGATACGTTTAACCTATAAGGGTTTTTTTTGTTGCCTTTTTAGATTTGGACACACTAATTACTCATATACAAATGGCTGCTCATCATACATTTACTTATTAAAGCTAGTTCAATAGGACCTTTACTCAGAATACTTAATCAGGAAGCAATTAGTCACTATCTGTCCCCAAAAGTAATAATCGTGCCTCTTTTTAAAAATATTGCCTATGGATGACTGAGCTGCATCAGTGAAGGTTGACACTCATCTGGCTGAGGTGAGAGCCCTCAGAGACAGACAGAAAATGCTACTTCTCCAAGTTTTAATGGATTCTCCAATTAAGCACGTGGAGCATCTGCCTCTGAGCCAGCTTGGGTGTGGAAACACCAGGATGTGGGACTGAAAATACAGCTTACTCTTTTTTTCTTTTTATTGGTCAGTGACTGATGAAAAACCTGAAGCATTTTAATTTCCCTTCATCTCACATTTAGCTCCAACAGATGGAAGCAGGGCCACTATTCCATGCAGATCTGCCAGCCAGGACACACAAAGTACCCAAGCCCAGGAAGTCTGCAGTGTGGCTTTCTCCCCAGGGTAATTCTGAAGTACTGACATCTCCAGCAGTCCATGCCCCCCAGTCTGATTCGAACGTCAACAGGGCTCTGAGCTCTGCATAATGTGGCCTGATCACTTTCATCTCTGCTCTGCATCATGAAGCCTCAAAATGGAATTAGAATCAGGGAACAGTACAGCTGGAAAGGACCCTTAAGGATCATTTAGGCCAAAAATTCACTTCACAGATGAGAAAAGGGAGGCCCAGGAGAAATCAAGTGACTTGTCTGAGGTCACACAGCTAATTAGTGACAGAGATAATACCTGAACCCATGTACAACCAAAACCTGAAATTAGTCCAAAGAACCTAAACGTAAGTAGTCTGGATTGTTTGTTTCAAAGACTACAAGTCCATATGGAACAATGAATAGCAAAAGGACTTTGGGTTCAAATTGCACCTGACACTTCAGATTTGATTTTGAGAGAGTCATATCTCTCTGGGCCTCAGTTTCCTCAACTGTAAAATGAGAAAGTTAAACAAGATGGCCTCTATGTTTCTCCCTAGCTCTAAATTCTAATCACATGTTGGCCTGGTGATCTCCAAGGCCCTCCCAGCTCTAAATCTTATCAGATTAAAGCTATGAGCTCCATCTGAGGAAGGATCATTTCAATCTTCATACTTCTATCATAACACCTAGCACATATTAGGTGCTTAATAAATACCTGCTGACACATAGAAGGGGTTGGTCTAAATAAGATTCAGTGTAGCAGAAAGAAGAAAAAAAAATGACTCTGAAGTCAGGGGACTGGAGTTCAAAACCTGCCTTTGATACTTACCTGTGTAATCCTAAATAAGCAAATGTCACCTCCCTAGGGCTGTTTGATCATGTATAAATGAAGGAATCGGACTAGAAGATTTCTAAGATACCTCCCAGCTTTAATCTATGATTTAATACAATTATATGCTTGTCTCATGCACTGGACTTGGTCAAAAGTTACTATGCAGATGAACAAACACTCGGATGGCTTCCACCAACCCTATCTCACATGAAGAGGTAGACTTTCTCCTTGCCGAGGCAAAACCTTCTGCATTCCATCCCATCATCTCATTAGACTGGCCCCTCTATCATCCTCACTCTCTCCCCAATCTTCAATCTCTCCCTATATTCTGGGTGCCTCCCTACTTCATACAAGCATGCCCATCTCTCCTTTATCCTCACAAATCCCTCACTTGATCAGCCTATGCATGCTATAGCTCTCTTTCCTTTGGGGCTAAACTCTCTGAGAAGGCCATCTACACTAGGTGCCTCCATTTCCTTTCCTCTCACCTCAGCAGTCTGGCTTCTAACCTCATTCCTCACATAAAACAGCTCCCTACAAACTTACCAGTAATTTCTTAACTGCCAGATCTAATGGCCTTTTCTCAGTCATCATCCTCCTTGACTTCTCTGCGGCTTCTGACATTAGCAATCAAACCTCTTCTCCTTGATGCCCTTTCTCTCTAGGGTATCCGTAACATTGCTCTCCCTCCGTTCTTCTGCCTGGCTGACCTTTCCTTTTCAGTCTCCTTTGCTGGATCTTTGTACAGGTCATATCCACTAACAGTAGATATCCCCCAAGACCCTTTTCTCCCTCTATACTACTTCATTTAATGATTTCATTAGCTCCCTTAGATTCAATTATCATATCTACTCAGGTGCTTCTCAGCTCTATTTGTCCAGACCTAACCTCTCCTGATGCCGTATCTCCAACTGCCTATGAGATATCTCTAACCAGATGTCCCATAGACACCTTAAACTCAGCAAGTCCAAAACCGAACTCATCTTTCTTCCCAAATTTTCCCCTCCTCCCTCACTCTCATTATTGTTGAGAATAACATCATTCTCCCAGTCACTCAGGTTAAAAACCTGAATGTCATCCTTGACTCCTCATTTTCTCTCCCAGTCCCCATCTCTAATTAGTTGTCAAATTCTGTCATTTCTACCTTCTTAACATCTCAGTATCTCAGACACTCCCCTTTCTGTCCTCTTGCCACCACTACTCTGGAGCAGGCCTGCAATCCTGGCATTCAAAGCCCTTCATAACCTGGCATCTTCCCCCTTCTCCAATCTTCCTAACATACTGTGTAAGACAGTGACACTGTCTTCCTTGTTATTTCTTACATAAGACACGCTATTTCCCAACTTCCCAATATGGAGGATTTTCACTGGCTTTCCCCCATGCCTAGAATTCTGTTCCCCCTCATCTGCCTCGTGACTTCCCTGGATTCCACTGGGTCCCCATTAAAATGTCACCTTCTGCAAGAAGCCTCTCTGGATCTGCCTTAATGCTACTGCCTTCCCTCCAAGATTATCAAATTGAGGCAGGTAGGTGGCCCATGGGTAAGAATACTACAGTTGGAGTCAGTAAGACCCAAGTTCAAATCCTGCCTCAGACACTCACTAGCTGCATGACCTTGGGCAAGACAATTAACTTCCCTCAGCCACAGTTTCTCCATCTGTAAAATGGGGATAATAATTTCACCTGTCTCACAGAGTTGCTGTGAGCTTCTAATGAGATAACACGTATGACACTTTGCATGTTGATAAAGTGTGTGCTCGTGCTCTCTCTCTCTCTCTCTCTCTCTCTCTCTCTCTCTCAAATTCTAGCTACTGTTATCATTATCTCCGATTTATCCTGTCTACATCTTGTTTCTACATAATTGTTTGCACAATGTTTACCTCATTAGACCTTCGTGAACTCCTTGAAACCAAAGACTGTTTTTTGCCTTAGTAACTCCAGCCTTCAGCATAATACCCGACATATAGTAGGAGGTTAATAAATATTTTACTTGAAATAAACATTTTGCCATCTACCTGTGCTAATAAGTAAGCATTACTCAGA
Organism: Phascolarctos cinereus; assembly: GCF_003287225.1. Lineage (NCBI taxonomy): Eukaryota > Metazoa > Chordata > Mammalia > Diprotodontia > Phascolarctidae > Phascolarctos > Phascolarctos cinereus. The sequence goes on along the minus strand of NW_027555736.1, from coordinate 61,808,184 downwards.
GAAACAAGCTGACACTTGCATATTCTTACCCTGGCATGTTTATGGCAGCCAGATTATAAACCCTGAATACCAACACAGCAAATTATGTCATGCTACCAATTTAATTTTTTACTACTTCTCATTTAATGCATTGGACAAAAGTCTCCCTCCTTTTATCTACTACTCCAATCTTTGAAACATGTCCAAGAAAGGGTTCAGCCTGATTATTGTTTAATTTAACTTATCTCTGGTGAAAGAAGCAGCAATACAGTCTCAGACTAGCAGAGTCGAAGGAGAGAAGAGACAGCTCAGTGAATCAAATCAGGAAAGCTAAAAGGACCCCTTACTCTCCCAATAGTCTCTCTTCTGGCCTCTCTTTCTTCCCAATACATTTCCCCACTAATTCCCTGGTTAAATGTGAAATTTGACTGCTGGCTAAATAAAATTCAGTGTTAATATATCAAAGGGGTGATCAGGCAAATACATAAATATGGGATCACAGGTATCAGATGCAGAAAAGACAACAGAAATCCCCTAGTCCAATCCCCTCATTTTACAGATGATGAAATTAAAGTCTAGAGAGACCATTAGCAACGTTAGGACAAGATCACATAGCTAGTTCAGTGTTCAAGTTCAAGACTTGAATTCAGGAAACCTTCCAGGGAGGGGTCTTGACATCCCTCCAGGGCCCACAGCCTCGAAGTAACAGAGACAGGATTCAAACCCAGGGCCTTGAAACTCCCAAATCAGAGGTCCTTTCACAACACCAGCTATCTCTCTATTCGGAAGATTATTTAGCAATTGTCTAACAGCCATCTGATATAGTAAGCTGCCCAAAGGAGATTTCACCTTTAAAAAAACAACTCATCTGGGTAAGACTAAATCCCCTCAGCAATCATGATCTACAATTATGCCAAATGAAAATCCCTTCTAATAATAGACAATCAAGTCTTCGTGTGATGCCTCATCGAAATGGAAAGCCAATTCTGGCTTCTCAGCAGAACACAAGCTCTAGTACAACTTAGACATGGAGGATGAGATAAACAACGTCTGTCTGTGTGTCCCAGTCTGAGGACAGTTCAGTTAATAGAGGATCCTGGCCAGATTAGCCATGTGAGGATATTTTTCAGCCACTACACCCTTCAAAGGCCATCCTACTAAGTGGGAAAGGGGTTGTGACTAAGAATCACTGGTGGAAGCAGCCACACCCACAATCACAGGTCATCAAAGTGAGGCAGGACTGAGCTGGCAGGATTGAAGTAAGAGATAATAAAAAAAATAAAAATAATAACAATAAAAAAGAAAAAGAAAAAGAGACAAGCGAAGTAGAATGGATAAAAGTACTGGATTTGGGATCAGAAGACCTGGGTTCAAATCCCAGCTCCGACACTTACTACTGGTTTGATCTTGAACAAGCCATCTAACTTCTCTGCGCCTGAGTTCCTTCCTCAGTAAAATGAGAGTAGATGATGTCCAAGGTCCCTTCTGGCTTTGAATCTATGATCCTACTTGTCTACCGAAGGTAAAGGTTTGAACTCTCTAGGTTACTTTAAAACTTGTTTCAAAGCACATTCACCTCTATATTTATTTAATCTCACAATTACTCAGTGGCAGGCTTAACAGTCGCCTCCTGGAAGGGTACAAGAGGGCATGCTCATGACATACTTAATATTTTCTGCATCACTTTCTTCAGTCTAGGTGATCAATAAAACAGTAACTCAAACCATGATTTGTAGCACTTTGCTGATTTCTAGTATATAAATAAATGTTCGTGCTGAAAATTTAACAGTCAGATCTCCAGTCACAGCTGGCTCCAGCAGATCCCTGGAATTACCTCATAACAAAGGATATTATCCCCATTTTGCAGGTGAGGAAACCGAGGCCTAGTAACCCTAAGTAAGCCAAGTTCAAATAGCTAGTTTAGCATAAGACTTGAACTCAAGAGTCCAGGTCTGTGGCTCTTTCTACTACCCCTAATCCTGCCTCTCTTCCTAAGGATGATCACAAATTCATAGACTTAGAGCTGGTATTTTAGGAACTTGGAGGACATTCTAGGATCATTAATCAAGAAGGAGAATGAACCCTAGAAGCCATCTATCTCATCCATTTTATAGAAGAGGAAACTAAGACCTGAATAAATCATCTAAGCCAGAATTTGAATACAAGGCTTCTGACTCTGAATCCAATACAGTTTCCCCAGCCTCACTCCCTTTCAACACTAATTCCCCTGCCCCCCACCCAGTACAGGAAATCCATTTAGCCCCCTGCTCAATATTCCCACAGATTAAGACAAGAGACTACTATGAACCTAACAGGGCTGTCACCCTCATTGTCTCTCTTCAGAAAAGGCCATCTCTCTCAGGACTGTGATTTCCAGCACCAGCTTCTCTGCTGCGTTATTCCTTTGCTTTTGAGTCCTAACATTGCATGCTAACTTGAAAAAACGATTAACTCCAGTCAAATACATTTCCAATTCTGCACAACACTGATAACATTGCAGCCACCTTCAATCACCAGCTGGACCTGCTATAATTTCAGAGTAATGAACTTTTGCTATCTGAATCTGGTGCTTCAAATGTGTTACTGGTAAACCTAGTACAAGACTCAAGGAGCCAAGAGATTACATGAAAGGAAAAGGAGGAAAAATAGCTTCAAAGCCTTAGAAAACAGATGACTAGGATTCTGCAGGGGGACAGGAAATATGTATTCAGCCAGAGTTGAATGCGATGGAATTTTTTAAAACTGCATCAGGCATCACGAATACTATGGAGGAAGATGCTGCTATATGTATATAAGAAAGATCAGAAGGCTAAGGCTCCTTGGCCTGATGTAAGTGTCAGCCACCCATGGAAATCACACTAAAACATGGTGGTGGGTGGTGCGGTTTCTTTAATTACCATGGAGATGTCAAAGCGCTGTAATTTTAAGATTACAGTCCTGCCATCTCAGGAGGCGCTGCCGGGAAAACATTCTTCTTTAGATGCTACACCCATTCAACGGTGGACTAGTCGTGTTCTCAAGTTTGAAATTATTTCCTGCTCCCAGAAGAGTAATCCATGTTTAAGGGTCAAAAATACTGGTTTTGATGTCAGGAGGGAGGACAGGTCTGGTGGTTGGGGAAGCTTATAGGATTATAGATTTAGAACTGGAAGAAACCTCAGGTTTTATCTAGTCCAATTAAAGATGAGGAAATGGAGGACAACAGATCTTGGGTAACTTTCCTAGGGTCACGTAAGAAAGGAAAAAGGTAGAGCTATGATTCGAACCCAGTTTCTCTGGCTCCAAAAGGGCTCTCTCACTGTACCATCCTGTAATTCAATGGCCCTGAATACTACATACATGGAGGTATCGTAGCTAGGTTAAGGTCTAACCGGAGGCAGAAAGCAGCATGCAGAGAGGAGGGGTCTATTTTCTCCAGGGTCAAATGTCTCCTTCAGCTCATAATACACCTTCCTTGATGCCCAAATTCAGTTCTATACAATGCCCAGATTACTTCTGATCCCACCCCATTTTCACTATCTCCGCTCCGGAAGCTCTCACTGTTAAAAGCACTGAAAAATCAACAAAGGTTGTAGAGAGCCATTTGTAGAAAAACTGAGCTTTAAAAAATGAAGCAATTCTTTAATGAATTTCCCTCTTCTTTCACCCACTTTCCAGCCCAGATGGGAAGTGTGAATATTGAAAAAAGAAGTCAAATGTGGCCTCTTGAGGCATTCCCTGAACCTCTAAAAGAGCTACTTCCAACCTTCCCTTCTAGCCTGAACGAAGTGAATTACACATTCTCTACACTTTTAGCCAAACCCCTGGTTTAATCAACACCTCCTCCAGGGCCCTCAATCCAGCTATTGCTCTGAGAGCCTCACAGAAGAAAGAAGCGAAGCCCTCCTCTTACACTCACCCAGAAGACAATGTTGTAGCTGAACAGAAGATACTTGTACCAACAGCTGACTTCAGCATTAGAATATCTGTAATAGTGCATCTTCTGGAAAACAGGGCCTGCACAGAAAGAAGGAAGAAATGAGTTAACAAATCACATTTAAAAGCATCTAACACCCAAACCTCCAGTCCATTCCTCTGACTCCTAGGAGAGCAAAGGTGAGCCCTAAATAGTCAAGAGAAACTCATAAGCAGCTAGCCAGTGAGTCACTCCATGAAATTAAAATGAAGGAAATGGTTCAATTGTGTGAATTTACTGTAGTTGGTAACAGATTGGGGAAGGGAGGAGGCATGCCAGTCTGAGCATTGGCTCCCTACCAATGCCAGACATAAGTACTGGGGAAACAGATTCCAAGGTGGCTTTCCAAAACGAACAAGGATTAAGAAATAATTGACTGTCTTCATTAACTGGAGCAGAACAGTTGTTGTTCTTGTTCAATCATTTCAGTCTCGTCTGACTCTTTGTGACCCCTTCTGCGTTTTCTTGGCAAACATACTAGAGTGGTTTGCTATATCCTTCTCCAGCTCATTTTACAGATGAATAAACTAAGGCAAAGAGGAATAAGTGACTTGCCCAGGGTCACACAGCTAGTAAATATCTGAGGCTGGATTTGAACTCAGGAAAATGAGTCTTCCTGTTTCTAGGACCTTTGTTTTATCCACTGTGCCACCTACCTACCCCAGGAGCAGAATGGTAAAGGTTATCAAAAAAGAAATAGAGGAAAGAGATAACAATTCAGAAAAAAATAAAAGATGAGGATGGGAAACTACGAAGGAAAATTTCCCAAGTTCTCTTCCTGTGAAGGAGAAGACAGGCCTCAAAAGCCTACATGAGCATGCTCCCTAATTTCAGCAGCTACATTTGTCTTGTTTCCTTCTCCTCCAACTACACTAACCAAGCTAATCTGCTTGTTAGATTACAAAGTCTTGCTCATTCCTACGTCTTTGCCTCTGAACATGCTATGGCTGTTGTTCAGTCATTTTTTAGTCATATCTGACTCTTTGTAACCCCATTTGAGGTTTTCTTGGTGTGGTTTGCCATTTTCTTCTCCAGCTCATTTTATATGAGTTAAACTAAGGAAAACAGGGTTAAGTGACTTGCCCAGGGTCACACACCTATTAAGTTGTCTGAGGCCAGATTTGAATTCTGGAAGATGAGTCTTCCTGACTTCTATCCACTGTACCACCTAGCTGTTGTAGAGGACCTGAGTTCAAAGCCCAACTCAGCCACTTATTTCCTGTGTGTTCTTAGACAAGTCACTTGCTAATTCTTGTATCTGTGCCTCTGACCATGCCAAGAACGCTGGTGATAAGAATCGGACAACCTGGGCTCAAATCCTAGCTCAGCTATTTATTTTACTTGTATGATCTTGGAAAATAAATCACTTGATCTCTAGGCTTCAGTTTCATCTGTAAAATAAGGGGGCTGGGGCAGAGAGTCTCTAATATTTCTTCTAAATCTGTATCTATGATCTAGAATGCTTTCTCTCCCCAGTCTCCCACACACACCTGTCTTCCTATTAATTCAGAGGCCTCAGTTTCCTCATCTATAAAATGAAGAGGTTGGAAAGGTCCCCTTATACCTCTGAATTTATCAGCCTTTGAACTCATATCTTTCACCTCCTTGTAAAACGTGCTTAGAACTCACTTCTTCTCCAAAAACTTCTCAGATTAAAGAGTGACCATCCACTGGATTACTTTTACAACTTAGCACCCACTTGGCCCATATTACTATACTACTATATTAATCATCAACTAAGGATCAAAGCATGTTGTCACTTGAAGGGAATCTTAAAGATAATGTGGTCCAGCCATTTCATTTTACAGATGAGAAAAATGAGGCCCAGAGCCTTGGCCAGGGTCATGTTGTAGCTGGAGTTGGAACTAGAATGCAGGTCTCCAGACTCACAGTTCAACATTCCTGGAATCCCATAACAGTGCCTCCTTCCAAGGGTCTTCTTGGGAGATCCAAGAGCCAAACATCCTCTATTTCTTTCGTAACCTCACCAATGGTACCAAATACAAATCCAACCAGTGTCTCAGTGTTTTCTCACTATGATGACAAGATTTGATGTCTACTGGTCCTGTACAGGGATTCTCCTTTTTTTTTCCAAATAAATTTGCCTTATAATAAAATCAACTTCTTTAAAACATCTTAAAAACTTATTAGTCATACAACCTTTAAACTTCATGAGGGTAGGACCAGTTTCCTTACTCAGCAATGGATAGCCAGAATAGAAACGAGATAACTTTTTGAAATAAGATACCATCTGCACCCAGAAAAAGAACTGACAATTAGACGTACAGATTGATTGTGTACACACACACACACACACACACACACACACACACACACACACACACAGATATTTGTCTGTATCACTTCCAGGGACATTCTATGAGGTTTACCTCTTTCTCCACAGAATCCTTGAAGGACACTGCAAAGCCAATGAGTGACACTTCCCCTAACCATGATGATTCTAGAACATGGCATTGTCTCTCACATGTAGTGTAGGTGCTTAATAAATGTGTCTTAGATTAAATTTGGAGAAAACAAAGAAGGTAACTTAAGTTGCCACGTGGACCAAGTTCTACTTCAGAATTATGAAACATCTTCATGAGTCTTCAAGGGTAGATCTCCTATAATCTCACTCATTCATTTCCCACCTACCACCTAAGCAAGATAAAGGTAGGAAAGTTCAAAAGGACACCTCAGGTAAACATTTACAGAGTGGAGGAGGGAGGTAGGAGGTAAGTAGAGAAGGAAGCAGCCACCATCAAGCAAAAATAAATAAATAAATCAATAAACAATCGTCAAGAGAAACCTGGGCCTGAAGCCTGAAGCCTGGGGCAACTGCAGAAAAATCCCTCTTGCATTCCATGGCAGGTCACAATATTTGTAATGCTTTTGAAAACTGGAGGCATCCTAGTACTAATCCTTACATTCTCTCTCAGAGATGGGCATTTTAAGTGTCTCTTTGCCAATAATAGTCAATTCTTCATCCAACAGTACAGAATGATGATAAACTGAGAAAGACTATTTCAATCCTCCAAAGACCTGAAATTTCATTGGCCTGAATGGCAGTTCCTTCCAGGGACAAAAGCTGCAGACAACCCACAACTCAAGACTCTCCCCTACAGTCTACTACCAGGTTCTTTTTCTCAACCCAGGATCACTCCTAAATTAAGATGACTCAACAGCAGTACTTTAGTGGACGTGGCCTCCAACATACAGGAGTTCAGGTTGGGAATACTCAACACCAGCCCAGGTCACAGCACACCCACACCTATGATCTAATACAGAAAACCTAAGCATTTGCTAATGTACTGAGAGGCCTACTTGCCAGGGTTACACCAATAAAAATGTCAAAGGCAAGATCTGAAACTAGGTCTTCCTGAATCCAAACCCAGTACTCTCTCCACTGTGACACACCACCTTGTGAAAAAAGTTAATAAAAAAAACAATCCCTCCAAGAAAATAATTTGCTCACTCTTTTTTTGTGGCAGCAAAGAACTAAAAATAAAGTAGATGAGCATGAACTGGGTAGACAATGACTAAAATGATGGTACATGAATGTATGGGGCTATTATGATACCATAAGACATAATGAATATTAAAAATTCAAAGACATATAAGAAGCTTTATATAAAATTATGCAAAAATAAAAGAAACCAAGAAAACAAAACTTAAGTTATTGTTTAGTCATGTCCAACTCTCTATGACCTCATTTGGGATTTTCTTGGCAAAGATACTGGAATGATTTGCCATTTCTTTCTCCAGTTCATTTTACAGATGAGGAAACTGAGGCAAACAGGGTTAGGTGACTTGCCCAGGGTAACACAGCTAGTAAGTGTCTGGGGCCGGATTTGAACTCATGAAGAGGAAGGAATCAGTTCTGGTTCCAAGCCCAGTGCTCTATTCACTTCACCACTTAGCTGCCCAAAACATAAGTTACAACAATATAAAGGGAAAGAAAAATAACAACAAAAACTGAATGCTGTGTAATGTTAATGAATAAGTAACTTGGCCCTAGAGAAAAGCTGAGAAAATGTACCTCCCTCCCTTCTTTGCAGAGGTTAGGGACTAGGAGGCTTAATTGATGTGTTAGAGGTTTTGCTGACCTACTTGTCTTTTTCTTTACATTTAGTTATCAAGCCTTACTTGCTGATATATATGTATCTATGTGTATATGTGTATACATATGCACACACACATATACACACACATATATAATATAATGGGATATATTCAGAAATGAAGATATAAAAACAAGTAACATCAACTAAAATATGTAAAGAGAAAATAAGCTTCTCAGTGTTTTCTGGATTGGGTAAGTATTCAAAACCAAGTTAGGTTATTTGGTAGAAAGAACAGAGATCTTGGCATCCAGGAGACTTGAATTCAAGTCTTGGCTCTGACAGAGAAGTCATCTGACCAGTCTTAAGTCTCAGTTCTCTTCATCTGTAAAATATTGACCATTACAGTGTACTAGACCAAAAAGGTCTAGTATTCAAATAGTAACAGATCCCTAAAGGTGGAATATTACTGACTTAGACAACCACAAATTAACATTACGTATGTTGTATTTTTATTTATTTTTGTCAAACATCTTCCAATTACATTTTAATCTGGTTTGGGCTACATCAGGGAGTTTGGATGGAGGAATGTTAGATTAACTATCCAGAACTCTACCCAGGGTCAAAAACACAAACAAACAAACAAAAACCCAGTTAAGGGACTAACCTTAAAAATTTACAAGGTCAGTTCAGGCAGCTTAGAAGATCTGACAGGATCCAGTCCAGACTGGCCCTGGGAGTGTCCCTCTTCATCTCACTTAAAGCATGCTCTAAAATGAGCCCTAGAAATCCTCTGGACAAACAGTTGACTTTCTAATGTTTAAAACAAACAAAAAGTAAAGGTCCTAGAATATATAGCACAGTCAAATGAATTTGCCATCAAGAAAGCTCTGAATAAGGGACTTTGTTACAGAGATGTGGTACTGTTTGATAAAGGCAGGCAGGGATTGGAGAGGAGAAAAAAAATGTACATAATAAGGTCAGGAGAACAGGGAAAACAGAGAAACCAGAAGAACTAAAACATACCTGAAAAGACTGAATAAAATGCCTGTACGTGTGTGGGGTAGAACCAGTCTGGCCTAGTAGAAAGAGCCCTGGACTCCTAGCCAGGAAGATCTGAGTTCAAATTCTACCTTGGATAGTATCTATGTGACCTTGGGAAAAACTACCACCCTCTGAAGCCACTGAGGCCATCAGGCCTCTCAATTGGCATCATTATTTTGTGGCCCTCGCTCTGAAAAAGGAAATATCAACAAAAACTCAATGAGTTCAAAAAATCCCATGAAATCCTCCAAGGGAGGTGACAGACCATATAAGAGGCCCGTACCCCAAGCCTCAGCAAGTAAAGAAGGCATTTGAAGCTTTGGGGAAAGGCCTTAAGGAATGTCTCTATGCCCAGCAGGATAAGCTAGATTACTTATCTGACCATCACAAAGACATGAGAAGAAACTCCAGACTGGGACTCTTCTAGAACTTGCTTAGGCTCAGGGGGCTCAGCTGCAAATTGGACATGACAGTATCCATCTCCAAGGGTTGCTGTGAGCATCCCAAGAGATATAACAGGTACCAAGTATTCTATACACTCCAAGTGTGAGCTATGACTATATCGCCAGTTTTAGAAAAGGTACATAAGCCATGGGCAGTACCTGACCATTGCTCCCATGGGCCTGAATGAACTTGGGGATAAAGGAGGGACATCCATTGATTGAGGGTGACTCCTCATCCCTGTGTTTCAAAATCAAATCAAGCATCATCCTCCTCTAATATCAGAAATATGGAAAATATCATATAAGTGAGTATGAGAGAAGGAAAACAGCACAGCCATTCAGAAAAGCAGCCTAAACATCAATAGTTTAAAGTGGGATGGTGACTGAGGGAACAGTGACCACACCTGAACCTGTAAAGGCAATTTACCAAAAAGCCAGTTCTACTTTCTGGCCTTACAACAGATGGAGCTTCCCTGGACTCTTGTGAATGACCATCAAAAGAAGTCATATGCAGAGTAAAGAGCTGGTCCTCGTAACTATAAAGGGTTATATACAACACAAGCTATTATTATACAGAATAATAAAGATAGCACCACCTCCACAAAGTCCTGCTCTGATGCCTCATCTCAGCAAGGAGGTGACCCTGAGCTTTCAAAAAAGCAAGCTCTGACAAGCCCTAACAATCTAAAAAGATTCTTGTGTCTGAGACCTGAGGACTGAGAATACAATATAATGGAAAGAATAGTGACCCTGGATTCCGAAGAACCTAGTCTGAATCCCAGCTCTGACGACAACTATCTCGTGTGACCTTGGGCCAAGTTATTTTAACCTCTCTAGACATCAGTTCTTCATCAACAGAATGAGGGGTTTGGCCTATAGGGCCTCAGAGATCCCTTCCAACGCCAAAGCTATGACCTTAAGGTCAGAGATGCTCATCTCCAGGCTGACTAATGAATTTTTCAGTCACAACAACTCTCAATGACTATCTCCTAAGTCAGAAAGAAGCCACAATCTGGATGGTCAGGAGAATTCTCTGAGTAGCATCCTCAACGTCCTGAAATAGCTGCAGGAAGGGAAAGAAAGGTCAGCAGACTCCCTTGCATTCTCAGAATAAGGTTTATGCAAAAATAGCCTCTGAGAGCAAAAGAGTGAACCTTTAATGAAACCACAGGGTCCCAAAAAAAAAGGTGGTTGTTTTGTTATGTTGTAAAACAAAGGAGTCTTGCAGACAAAGACCTGGTCAATTACAACTGAAAGATAACATCTGTCACTATGAGGACCTACCAAATATAAAGTAACACAGATTCCCAAATGAGCCCTGAAGGGCTACTTTTCTGGCCTATTTATTTAGTACCAGCCCCTCCAATTAAAATTCAAGGACATATCCCAAGAGGAACTAGTCAGCTCTATGGAAAATGCCCTTTAAGAGAAAAAAAAAGTGCTCTGTGAGGTATGAAGCTTATTTTTACTTGCCAGCAAGACCTGTCCTGGCTCCTCAGTGCACTCAACTGCCCCTCGTCTTTTAAAATAGTTTATATCTGTGGCGAAGAGAAGAGAAGGAAGGTCACCTTTCAGTCGGCAATGTTTTATATGGGTACTGATCTGGCCCCGAAAACTAATCATTCTGTAGCCAGCACATTTCTGAGAAAGGCAAGCCAGCAAATGCATGAAGGTTAATGAATTTAAGTGGTTGCTACTGTGACATCAATTTAATACAAATCACGATCAAAGTACTCTCTCAGAAGTCCTTTTGCATCCAGTTAGTAAAAATATGTTCCCAGCCTCTCCTTCATCTCAAATTCACAATAGAACTACCCAAAAAGACAACCTTCTTCTGATTTTGATATTTATCTCATTGTTGCAAGGTAACTCAGAGCAATCAGGTTGTAGGAAATTTTTTAAAATTTAAAAAAAAAAACCTGGAATTTTACATAGTTCCAGAGAATTTAGAACCTAATCTCTTCCTAACTCACTCTTTGTGTTGGTCCCAAGGGTGAATTAAGTGTGGGAAAAATGTAACAAAAGCCATGAAATATTTTCAAACCTCCTACAAAGGGATCATGGTACAACAGAAAGAGAACAGACATGCTGAACTTGGAGTCATGGAATCTGAGTTCAAATCCCCATTCTGAACTTGCTCCTGGTATATGTCCTTGGTCAAGTTCCACTTCATCTCCTACGGTCTTGGATGTCCTCAACTGCAAAATAAGGGGGTTAGACTAGATGGGCTTAGAGGTCCCCTTCAATCCTGGATCTATGCTTCTGTGGTACTCAGCAGTGCATTACTGCCTACAACCTTGGCTAGGAATGTATGTGTGTCTCACTTCTCACTGGTATAGGGTATAGAGGCTACTGATAGAGAGAGTCTCTCTGCTAATGAAACAGATCAAAAATTTACAGTCTTAGAGAGTTGGTTTACCAGAGCATTGAGTAGTTTGCAACCCATGGTCACAAAGATAGGATGTATCAGAGACAGGTCTTCCTGATTCCAAATTGGCCCTCTACCTACTACTGACGCTGTATGCCTTAATTCTCTCTTAATTCTCTGGCTTCCACAAGTTTCTCTGCCTTTTGGGGTGATGACTCTATCTAGTTCCTCACCCAATATAAACTCAAAACCAATGGTGTCAAAGATCTGGCTGTTTTACAGATAGTGAGCTCAGCCAGAAACCTAAGCCCAAAGCAGAAAATGAGAAATGAAACCTAGAGGGAACCCTTGGGAGACTTGAGTTAAATCCATCACTGGGATCTCAATATAATCCTACTTAACACCAAAACCTACAATTTAGTATGTGTTCCTATTTCACTATAATTGCCAATTCCCTAACACTTCAATATAGTTTTCCAAAGATGACCATTTGTTGTTCAGTCATGTCCGATTCTCTGTGACCCCATTTGGAGTTTTCTTGGCAAAGATACTGTAGTGGTTTGCCATTGCCTTCTCTACCTCATTTGAGAGATGAGGAAACTGAGGCAAACAGGATTAAGTGACTTGCTCAGGGTCACACAGTTAGTAAGTGTCTGAGGCCAGATTTCAACTCAAGAAGATAAGTCTTCCTGACTCCAGACCCCACACCTAGCTGCCCAACTATGACTGTACCAAGTAAGAATAGCAGACATTTATATGGCCAGGCTTTATATCTCATACTTCATCTTATCTGATCCTTACAATAGCCCTGTGAGGAAGGTGCTACTGATCTTATTATTCCCATTTTACAGTTTAGTGACTTGCCCACTATTGGTCAGACAGCTAGTAAGGGTTGGTGGCAAGATTCAAACCCAGGTCTCTCTGGATTTCAAGTGCAGTAATTTCCCCTACACTGTGCTACGTCCACCCTAACACCGAAGTATGGTCACTGAGCCACCTAGTATTTGAAATGCCTTGCTCAGTAGTTGAGGAGCATTCATTCTCCACCACTGACTACCTATATGTTTATCACCTTATTAGGTACTATGGAAATTCCAGTGCTTTGGAACTAGAAGAGCCCTGAGTGACCACATATCACAACCTTCTACCCAGTACAGGAAATTCTTCATCTAAGCAGCACCTTAATACCTCCAGTACGAGATAGTTCACTATCTCACAAAAGGTTACCCCCCAAAAAACGGAATAGGGTGCAAACTGGTACTTAGCAATAACAACATAACACTGACAAAGTATTTTAAGGTTTCCAAAGCACCTTACAGACATTCTTATCTCATTTAACCTGAACAGCAAAAAGGACATAATCAAGAATTTTGGCACATCCTTCCCTGATGGCCACAGCTCCAATCAAAACTACCCTATGAGTCAAACTGGGTGCCAGACATGACTATTGGTGCTGTTGAACTAAAGGCTCACTAAGTCCCCTGTCCTCTTCCTATTCTACCCGACAGGTTGAACTGGTTCCTGTTTAGTAAAGAATGGTTTATCATTCTCTTAATCACCTCAGCTCGGAATTCTTTGAATCATCTTTGACTACTCTCTTCCGCTTATACATTATATCATCATCAAGCCACTAAGTCAAATGGGTTCTTCCTTCAGAGAAAGAATCCTTCTTTTGCACTCTCACTGACACCAGAATAGTCTAGGCCGTGATCAATTTACACCTAGATTATTGCAATAGTGGCTTCCAGGCTTTCCTTCTTCTAATCTAGACTGGAAAATGATGCCAGATCATTTCTTTAAGGTAGCGCCGCAGACAGTCTTGGACTTGGAGTCAGGAAGATCTGAGTTCAAATATTGCCTGAGAAGATTACTAGCTGTGTGACTCTGGGCAAATCACTTAACCTCTGTCTGACTCAGTTTCCTCAGCCATTAAAAGAGGATCATAATAGCCCCTACTGAGCAAGGTGGTTGTAAGGATCAATAAAATGATATCTGTGAAGTGCTTTGCAAACTGTAATTTGAAACTAAATGTTAACTATTACTGTTTACGTGACTCTTCTGAAACACTCAATTATTGCCTGTTTTCCATTATATTCCCATGCTTTCTTTTGCTGCCTGACATTCAAGGTCCCCCATGACCTGAACCCTACCTACCTGGTGTCATGGTCTGCTTTAAGAAACGGCACAAGGAATAGAAATACAGTATTTGTTTTGGCTACGCAAGGGAAGAGTAGCCTAGGGAAAAGCCAAGGTCATGATCAGGGAATAGGCAGACAACCTTCCGAGTCAAAGAAAGTTACCAAAAATCATTAAGAAGACATTCAAACAATTGTGCAACACAACTGTAGAGGAGGTGAAAGGTAAACTAGATCTGGGAAGGGGTCTGGGGCTGCAAGAGATGAGGCAAGCAGCATGATACCATCCATGGCCCACATATCCTTTATGTCAGGAAGGTATGATGATCTCAGGCGCCTCAGCTCTTGGGGCCATCTCATCTTGGAAGACATTCCTCTGCCATATTGTCTCCCCTCTCTCATTGCCAAGTTCCTTCTGGGCACCTCCATTTGGGAGACAGGCCCCTAGGCCAGCCTGGCCTCATTTTCCTCCAAGCTCTGCTTCCAACTGTGTGGACTTCACCACCATGCCCCTGACTCATGTACTTTCTCTTCCCCTCCTTCGTCCTTTTCTTTTCATCTTCCATCGTATGTGTTGTCTTAGAATGCAAGTTTCTTGAAGGCCAGTACTTTGTTCATGCTTGTCTTTGTATCCCCAGAGCTTATCAGCAAGAGTGGTACATAGTAACTGCTCAACAACTATGCCTTGCCCGACCATCCCTTACATGGTAAATGGTTGCTCAGTAGCAAGGCACCACCATCATTCCAGTGGTGGACAGGAGCGTGCCTGCCTCTCTGAGCTAGGAGACAGAGAATGCAAGCAGACAGCCTTCCTTCTCAGTTCAGTTCTCCCATGGACTCAATCTCTCCAAAGGCTGAGTCACATGTGCCACCTCACTCCCTTCCATTTGCCCATCTGCTAAGAAGAGAGATCTTATCTCCTTCCCTGAGCTGGTTCAGGGGTAATATGGGGAATATGAGAGATCTATCCAGATTATTTTTTTAAAAGTGTTAGAAATTCAGTCGAAACAAAGATTGAAATGACTCCCAACCTTTTCTACCAACTTAATGCTTACCCAGTCCTTCTAGGCAGAGGCCTACAAGCACCAAGGAGGTGTGTCCACTTGAGGGGAAGTGGAGGGGCTGGTTGCTGAAATTCACCACTTTTTAGCCTACAAATGAAGCAGCTGCACACACTGCAAACATGCCCCTGCCCCCCAAGACTCCAGGAGGCAATTTCAAACAAGGGAAGAGCTCGGTCGAAGTGGAGTATATAGCCATGTCTCTACTGCCAAATCAAGAGCATCCTGGATCACAGAAGTACTGTCTGCACAGATGTGCAAGAGGTCACCTGTTCTGACACTGAAGGTCAGTTCAGTGGGAGAGAAGGGGAGAGGAAGAAAGAAAGGAAGGGACGAAGGGAGGGAAGGAAGGAAGGAAGGAAGGAAGGAAGGAAGGAAGGAAGGAAGGAAGGAAGGAAGGAAGGAAGGAAGGAAGGAAGGAATAGGCCAAAGAAAATCCTACTTATATCCCCCATTTGCCCTGACCTAGTACCTTCCTCCTTGCACCCCCTCCCTAGGCCTGTCCTAAACACAGAATACATGTTTATCCAGTTTTAATCTGGTTAAAACAAACAAGTGGGCCCTTGGAAAGGAAAAATAATTACAAAAAAAAAAAAGGAAATGTATTGCATTAAGAGTGAGCAGAGAGGGAGACGGGTATATGAATATTACAAGTCCTAGCTCTAACTGTATGTTTTGGAATCTCAGGTCCTTCCCAGGACTAGCTGGTCCAACCACCTCCTCCTCCTCCTCCTCCTCCTCCCTCAGCAGCCTCACTGAGTCAGCCCTACCCTTCCCCAGCCCTTTAGATAAACCTAAAATTGAAGCAGTGGTCTTTTTCTCTGATTCTGTGAGTTGAGCCTTTGGGAAAGTGTTAGGGAGAGGAGAGGAGTGGAAGGTCCTTGAGTGAACATGGTTCCAGACAGAACCTGATGTATTTTTTGCCTAAATCCAAGGAAAAAAACAGTAACAGAATAGGCAACCTGGCATCAAGATCTCCAAAGTAGCTGCTAGGCTGAAGTTCACAAAGTTTGTTAGTTATTAAAGAACAGACAAGCTGTTTCTTTAAAACATAGATACACTTTAAAATCTTCAAGAGTATATTAGAACGTATGCTCCTTGAGGGCAACATCTGTTTTAGCCTTGTCTTTCTATCCCTCATCTACTGAAGTGCAGTAGGTGCTTAATAAATGCTTGTTAAATTGATCTACAAAAGAAGCTCCTCACCTCACAGCTCCCAAAAGCAATTTCAAAAAAAAAAACCTACTGCAGATAATCCATTCTTGCCTGCCCAGAGCTGAGCTGTCCTCAGAATTCACACAATAAGAAGCTAGTATCTACTTTTAAAGCTTCCGTATCTCACCTGGAAGACCCTCTTTTCCAATCCAAGGCATTTGTTGTCCTCTCACAGCTAATGCCAAAGCTTTTAGGTTTCTGAGTTCTGAAATTCCTCAATTCTACACAGTTCCGGCCCCACCCCACCTCTCCCACCCCCCCATATACACTTGGCCTCCAATCACTGCAGATGATTCACCAGGAAATCTCTTCCAATTCAGGAGCAGGGCAATCCCAAGGCAGTCCCAGTGAGTCATGGCCCAGTAAAATTAGCTGCTGCTTCTGGGTTTCTTTGTTTTATTAGTAATCCTTGGTGAGTTGGGATAAGAATGGGTAGGGCAACCTACTGTGGGCCTCACTCAATTCCAGACAAACTTTCCAAATGTCAAATGGATAAATGACCTCTCTTCTATCATACTGCAGGAGTTTCCAAGGCTAAGCCAGAACATAGATAAGATAGGCATCGATTCAGTAGGAAGTGGAAAATTGGATTTGGAGTCAGGTGTGGGTTCAAGTCACCATCTTGCCATTTTACAGCACCACCTAATAATGTGACTTCTGTTAGTTTCCTTAAATGGAGAGGTTGGACCAATGGGTCTCTAAGGTCCTTCCCTAGCATCTTTAAATTCATATGAACCTCGGAAATTTATTTGACAAATTTGATTCTTCTGAAAAAATGTATAAGACAATATTTCTATAAATAGAATCACCTTGAATGTTACTCTTAACTTTTATATGCCCAATTTTGTCAAAAAGGGACATAACTATACAGGGTTTCCCTAAAGTCTTAGTGGAGTTTTAAGCTATCAAAGCTTAAAACTGCTATTTTTAAAAATATTTTTTGAAAGTTTTTAACACTTAAAACCACACTAAGACTTTTGGGACACCTTGTATATAAAGGAGAGAATGTCAGAGACAAAATAGACTGTGATTATATAAAGCAATTTTTAAAAGTGGTTCCCATAGAGATCTTATTAGACAATACGATTAAAAATTTACTGCTAAATTTTTGTGCTAAAAGTGCTTTGAAAGCCATCTAACTTCAACTTCTTATCCCAAGCTAGAAGAGATTCTAGAATATTTTTGATAAATGATCACCTAGACCAGGGTTTGGTAACCTGCAGCCTCGAGGCCACATGTGGCCCTCTAGGTCCTCAAGTGCAGCCCTTCGACTAAATCCAAACTTCACAGAACAAATCCCCTTAATAAGAGGATTTGTTCTGTATAACTTGGACTCAGTCAAAAGGCCACACCAGAAGACCTAGAAGGCCACATGTGGCCTCAAGGCAGCAGGTTCCCCACCCCTGACCTAGACTCTTCCTGAATACCTCTAAGCTACAGGGAATTTACCACTTACTCCCTAATGTGGCATTTTCTTTCTTGTACAGACCTATTACAGTTAGAACAATGAGGCACAAAGAGATCACATTTCTTACCTACAGTCATGAGGGTAAAGCAGAATTTGAACCCAGGTTTTCCTGACTTTAAGTCTGGAGCCCATTTACTATACTATTCTGCCTCTAATCTCCCTCCTAACATTTCTATCTGCCGGTATTAATTTTGTTACTGAGACTAAGCAGAGTAAATCTAATCCCTCTTCCACATGATGACTCTTCAGGGATTTGAGGCCAACTTTTATATCATTCAATCTGCTGTTTAGAACTAAATATTTATACCAAGATAAAGTCAAAATGGGTACATGATTTAGACATAACAAGTGATATCATAAGCAAATTAGGGGGGCATGGAATAGTTTACCTGTCAGATCTATGGATAAAGGAAGGGTTTATGACCAGACAAGAGACAGAGAGGCATTATGGGACAGAAAATGGATAATTTTGATTACATGAAATTAAAAAGGTTTTGTACAATCAAAACCAATGCAGCCAGGATTAGAAGAAAAGCAGAAAACTGGGGGGGAGGGATTTTTACAGCAAGTTTCTTTAATAAAGACCTCATATCTCAAATTTATAGAGAACTGAATCAAATTTATAAGTCATTCTCCAACTGATAAATGGTCAAAGGATCTGAAAAGATAGTTTTCAGAAGAAGAAATCAAAACTATCTATAGTCATATAAAATGCTATACACACTATTAATTAGAGAAATGTAAATTAAAACAATTTTGAGGTACCACCCTCACACTTATCAGATTGGCTAATATGATAGAAAAGGAAAATGACAAATGTTGGAGGGGATATGGAATAATAGGGACACTAATGCACTGCTGGTTGAGCTGTGAACTGATAAATGATGCTTTCAGAAAAACCTAGAAAGACTTACATGAACTGATGCAAAGTGAAGAGAACAGAACCACAAGAACATGGCACACAGTAACGGCAATATGGTACAATGATCAACTGTGACTGACAGCTATTCTCAGCAATACAATGATCTAAGACAATTCCAAAGGACTTATGATGAAAAACACTATCCATCTCCAGATGCATCTGAATGTAAAGCAAAGCATACTTTTTTTTTACTTTATTTTTCTTGGTGTTTTCTTTCTCAGCTAATATGGAAATATTTTGCATGATGGTACATGTATAATCTATATCAGATTGTTTGAGAGGGAGGGAAGGAGAGAATATGGAACTCACATTTTTTAAAATGAATGTTAAAAATTGTTATTATATGTAATTGGAAAAAAAAATTTTAAACTCCTATTCAACTATCCTCCAATGACTGCTTCCACATCATTCATGGTCAATCATTCAACAAAAACTGACTGGGCACCACTTAATGGGTGAAAAGCACTGTGCTAGGTATGGGGGAAGATACAAAATTTAAATAACACCAAGTCCATCATGGTTCTCATGGAGATTATGGCATAGTAGGGCAACAAAAGACATCAACACAGGTAACTAATTACTGGCATACTAATCACTCTTGTCCTATAATTGGCGATATTCCTGTAATGTCAACTCTTTGTAATTGGCAATATTCTTTGGCAAGACACAGCATAAGAATGGGCCAGTAACATCATTCCATTGCTAGGGAAATCCTCCACCATCAATAAGTCAGTCAGTCAATAAACCTTTCTTAAGCACCTACTATGTGCCAAGCACTGCTGCTAAGCACTGGGGATATCAAAGAAAGGCAGAAGATAGCCCCTGCTCTCAAGAAGCTCACATCTAATGGGACTGAGACCACATTCAAACAATTACATACAAACAAAATATATGCAGAATAAATTGGAGATAATCAACAAAGGGAAGGCACCAGAATTAAGAGGGATTGGGCAAAGTTTCCTGTAGGAGGTAGGATTTTAGCTGGATCCTGAAGGAAGCCAGGGAATTCAGGAGGAAGAGATGAAGGAGAAAATTCCAGGCACAGGAGGCATCCAGTAAAAATGCCTGGAGTTGGGACGTGGAGGATGTTGTCTGAGGAATAGCAAGACCTGCATCCCTGAACTGTAAATGAAAGGATATGAGATAGAAGACTACCCTGCAGCCAATCTACTTCAAACATCTTGAATTTACCTCTTTCTGCTTTGGAGCACCTGGCAGTCTTTTCACAAATCCACAGACTTCTGCAGTTTCACTTGGAAGTCAAAGATGGTAGAAACACAAACGAAGTAACCCGGTCACATATACTTCTGGGGATTTTTAAGGTAAGACCCTTCTAAAGCACACAAGTTTTTCTCAATTTCTTTCCCACCTATCCAGGGCCACATGGAAGAGTGGTATTTTCTCAAAGAGATAATTTGCACTAAGCAGAAATGCCGACCATGTCTACTTCTCTTGTCTCAAAAAGATCTGGCCTTCTCAACAGAAGACAGCACCATCTGCAGGTCCCCGTAACAGCCCGATGAATGTTCTTCCAGGTGTCTGCTTCACTTCACAGAATCTGACTGAGAGCTGGAAGCAAACTCCACACAGGCCAGCTAGTCCAACTTTGTCGTTTTACAGATAAGGGGACTGAAATCAAGAGAGATTAAATGACTTGTCCAGGGTCACGTTGTCAGTGTGAACCCACCTGCCTTCAAGTCCAGTTAGTGCTCCATTCACTACACCATGACTTCATCAAGCCAGAAGCGAGGAGGACAAACAGGTCCCAGAAGAAAGACCAGAGATCAAATAGCACACTTCCTCAAAATGTACATCAAAGAATTAGGGAATTGGAGGCCTTTCCCAAGTCGCTTCCTTGTCCATTCTTCAAAGGTAAAGATGAGACCCTGAACTGGAGTCTCAGGGGAACTGGATTCTAATCCAATCCAATTCAAACAACATTGAGTATTGGTTTAGAATTGGTATTAGTATTGGTATTGATATTAGTATTGGTATTGGTATTGGTATTGTATTAGTATTAGTATTAGTATTAGTATTAGTATTGAACTACTGGTTCAGGGATCTATACCAAGAATTGAGTACACAAAGACAAAACAAACAAAGAACTTTTGCCTTCAAAGAATTTATAGTCTACAATATATAATCTTGTTTCAGCTTACAAGTCACTTTCCTTTCGAGGCCTCAGTTTTCTCATCTGAAAAGTCCTCTAAGGTCCTCTAAGGGCCCTACTACCTAAAAAATATTCTTGGAATACTGTTATAAAGCAGAGGTACCCCTAAACAATGAAGAATTCAGTAGCACTCAATTCTCAACAATCCATCGAAATAAACAACGATAAAAAACTGAATTCATAAGAATAAAGAGAAACAGGGGCAGCTAGATGGCACAGTGGATAAAGCACCGGCCCTGGAGTGAGGAGGACCTGAGTTCAAATCTGGCCTCTCACACTTGACTCTTACTAGCTGTGTGACCCTAGGCAAGTCACTTAACTCCATTGCCTAGCCAAAAAAAAAAAAAACGAGAAACCATGGTTTTATATCATGATGATGAAATGACTGGAGCTCAGGAGAGAGTTTAAGGCTAGACATACAGATCTCAAGAGTCATCGGTATAGAGATTAAAGTTAAAAATCACCTGTCAGATAAGGAGGTTGGAAGAGATGGCCTCTGAGGAAGGTCTCCTCCAGCTCTGAATCTGTTATTCTGAGATCCAATGCATCTCTCAAGGCCTCTCCTGATGACCATACCAAAATCACTTCTCTACCAAATCCAACCAATTATCTTGTCTTGGCAATACCACCACTCACTCATGGTGAAGTAGTCGTCTTCTTGCCTTTCTGCAGACTGAACCTGAAGAGTTAGAAGGAAGGAAAGGCTCAAGAAGGAATAGTTAAAAGTATTTCACTGGCATATGAAGCCACAGAAATAGATTTTTAAAGTATTAAAATATCTAATCTAATACCCTCATTTTTTCAGATGAGGCAACTGAGGCCCTGAGAACTGAAGTGACCTGCCCAACATCACACTGCTAATTGGCAGAAGAGTCAAGACATCTCTTGACTCCCAGTACAGATTTCTTACTACCATGCTACAATGTCACTATTGAAAGGTTGTCTCTTAACGCCTACCTTCTTTGGGCAGAAACATAACCGAACTAAGAGAAAACTGCCAAAGACAGCCCTTAGAAACCTGTTTGGCTAGAACTCAATCTGTCATCACACCACACTGTTCAGAACACCCTAGTTTTTGACGTGCTGACTTCTGGTTTGATAAGAACACCAGCGTAGGGGTGAACGTGTACAGGTGACTACTGTAACCTGGATACCTACTCCAGTTGCAACAGATGGTATTCTGCCAGAAACGGGTGCCATGAATTACATCTCATCCTAAAGCGTATCTCATCTGGTTAAATTCCCCGAGTAATTCAAATGGCATACGCTTAGGCATGGCTATTCATCGGGTACATGACTTTGTGGTTCCGTAGGGCATTCAAGACTTGGTCTCCACAGGTACCATCCCCAAAGACAGCAATGCCCCTGGGAAAACTGAGACTTGTTATTCTTCAAAAGGTAGGCAGGGCATAGATTTGTTTTGCCTGATTGTGCATATTTTTTTGTTTTCAAATTGGGGACGTGTAGGAAAGGAGGACTAGAATAGAAGTGGAGAGATGCGGGGGAGGGAAGAGAAAAGAACAGGGAGAAGAAGAGAGACAAGATAAGAAGAGAGAGAGAAGAGGTTCAGGAGAGGGAAGGCCACAAAGAATCACAAACAAGCCAGCCTTTAAAGCTGTTGAATTTATCATACAAAAAGAGATTTATCATACAGAGATGTGCAGTTTCACTTATAATCCTCTTTTTCTGTTCTAGTATGTATATGGAAACTCCCCTTTTATTTGGTGCTTGTTATGTTCAGAATATTAAAAATTGACTTAAAAAAAAGAAAAAATAGTGGAAGGTTTCCAGTGATATGAGAGTCTCGGCTGTCTAAGAACATTAAAGAAAAAAAAGAGAGAGACTGGTTTACAATATACAGTTGAAGAGGAAAAAAATTCTATGAACAGATTTTAAAAGTTCTTGCCTAATTAAGACAGTGGGACACAGATTGTCATAAGAACATAATGTAATTTTCACAGCATGCTTTTTTTTATACAGGCCAGATTCCATTATATCCTACTCTGAAGAATCTGCCAGAATCAATCTATGACATGTGATGATTAAATGTCTACCATGCAACTTGGCTTGGGCAGCTGGTGTTTGCTTCAGGAAATAATAGCTTAAGTCTCAGTCCCTACCCTCAAGGAGCTTCCACTCCAGCAGGGAAGACACTCATGAAAATTTAATTAATAAGGATGACTTTTAGGAACAAGGAACAATCCCTGAACAACCCAGATGGTATGCAGGTACCCTGAGGATGCAAAAGAACAAGGAAAGCTACAGAGGGCAGATTTATGGCAAAATGTCTACAGAGAAAAGAAATACAGGAGAGCATGATATTAATGTTCTAAGCAGTACTGCCAAATGAAGATTCCTGCAGGCACCATACTGACTTAGAAAACCACAAATTAACATTATCTATGCTGTATTATGTTTTTATTTATTTTGTTAAACATTTCCTCATTACATTTTACTCTGGTCCAATACATCCCAGCTGTCTGACACCTGTCTGCTGGACAATTAATGCTCCACGAATTCAAATTCTTTAAGCAGTCCATTTATTGTCCTGGGCAGCTAGGAAAGAGGAGGATAGAGTGCTGCGCCTGGAGTCAGGAAGAATAGAGCTCAAATCCAGTCTCACAAACTGTGTGACTCTGGAGAAATCACTTAACCTCTATCTGCTTCAGTTTCCTCAACTCCAAAATGAATATAATACCAGCACCTCCTTTCCAGGGTTGCTGTGAGAACCCAATGAGATAATATTTGAAAATTGTGTAGCACAGTGCCTGGCACATAGCAGGCCTTTAATAAATGCTTGTCTCCTTCCTTTTTAGTCCAGATTCGGTGTCATGTCCTCCTCTGGCCAACTGGTGAAGCCCCTGGACCCCTTCTCAAAATGTTTTCAAATGCACAAGAAAAAGGACATAGCACTGCAAAAGAAATCAGGTATACTGAAATACAATTATCAAAATGTTAAAAAAACAAAAATATAGTCATGGACTGAAGGTTCAGAACCTCCGACCCAGTGCCTGACAACTTTTTGCCACGCTAAGATTTTTCACAATAAGGTTTTTTTGTTATAACTTTATGCCTAATGTCATTTGTAACTACATAACAGAGCCAATTTGGAGTTAATCCAACATCTTTCCTACCTTTCACTCCCAAAATAAAGATTGGGGCACACTGGGGGCGATTTTCATTGAGTCTGCTATAATTTTTTTAATCCAATGAAATTATGTAGTACAGTTCTTTACAAACTTTAAAGTCTTAGGTGTCGGTTATTGCTATTACAACTATAATTATTACAAGGATTGGAATTTTACAGAATGGTGTCTTTTTTTTTAAGCTTCAACTTGATACCTCTTTTCCTCAGAGGAAGCTCCAGCTCTGCAGTGAAACAACTCCCTGTCTGATACGTCTCCCCATCCCTTCTCAGGGCAGGGCCCTCTCTGACACAACACTCTCATGAAGAATTATCTAATGTGTACTGTCCTTTGGCCTACTTCTAAGAGACACAGAAAGAGGCCTGTAGCAAATGCCTCTTAGAGGAAGGGTGCCTTCAAGAAGTGGCGGCTATTAAAAGCTTAGGCTGTTAAGGTCAGGAAGTAAATAAATAAAAATCAAGCACATTTAGGATATCAGAGGAGTAAAGAGAAAAAAAAATGTCAAGACCTACAAGAAAACCAAACCCAGCTGACAAAAACTCAGAGCTGTAAAAAGCCCAGATTCCAAAAGCAGGCTAAAAGGCTAAAAAGGACCTATCCTTGACATAAAGAGATGCCCCAGAAATGAGCAATAAGTAAGATGGCACATACAGGCAAAAAATGAGAGGCCCAAATTAATCCTTTTTTTTTTCCTCCTGCAAAAATATCATATAAGTTATCATCTTGAAAGGCATCAAACGGTGCAGAGAGCTGCTCCTGGAGCTGGCGAGACCTGGGCTCAAGGTCTGCCTCTCAACACACCAGCTTTGTAACACAAGCCAAGTCATCTCACTTCTTAGTCAGTGCCCAGGAGAGCTTCAGATCTAACTGGTGAGAGAAAAGAACATTCGTTCACCCAGGAGTTTCTTCTACCAATGAAATCAGGGGACCACTTGGAATTCCTAAAAGCCTAGTAACTTCACTTGCAAAACCATAGTTACTTAGGAAGCACCAATGAACAGTCTCAAATGAAACCCTTAGGTTAGAAGGCTTTTGTTCTCATTCCTGCAGTTATTCCCATCACCTCCTTCTGAAAATCACCAGGGCCTTTAATTATGGGGATCAATTCAGCAGGCCCCCTAGGGGAAAATGGGACACAGTGGGTGCTAAGTCTCATGCAGAGTAGTAGCCCACAAGTTAGTTCAACAGGGAATGCAATTACAAGAACCTCTGGCAGAGAGAAGAAGGAAGGGAAGTGGAGGAAGGGTAAATTCAAAGCAAGACTGAGTTCCAGGGAAAAGACTTGTTTTGCCCTATTAATCAGCATGTAATCAAATTCAATTCAATTCTAGGCCTCCTAGAAAGAGGACAGAAGCACAAGGCTTGAGAATATTTCAATATGTCTGTAAACTAATTTTCATTAGTTTACAGATGACCTCTTGTTTAGCGTTGGGAGAAACCAAAAGCTCCTCTCTTCTTCCCCAACACCAACTTTAACTCAACAATGGGTCAAAGCTAACAGAAGTCAAAAGTATTTGTGGAGCAATAAAGAGAAAAGCATAGTAAGGATAGCAGGAAGACATGCCCTGGACAATTCACTTAACATACCTCAACCTCAGTGTCCTCATCGGGAAAATGAGGATGGCAATAGCATCTACTTAAAAGGTTGCAAGAATAAAATTATATAATTGCTTTGTAAAACTTAAATCACGACATTATTTCAGAAAACAAAATAAAGCAAGATTCAAATAAATCAGAAAGTATCATGGTCTCCAATTCTTGCACTTTTTAAAGTGAATTCAAATTAACTCTTGTCTTAGGAGACTTAAGAATTTTGTGACATCACCAGAAATAAATATGCATTATCCCAAAGACAATGGAATGACTGGTCAACTGGCCCAGCTAGAGATAATAGCTGCAAGGGGGCTCTAAAAAGTGCAATGAAAATATTAAAGTGGATCTAAAATCCTATCCATTTGGAAATTCCATCCAATGACATAGAACATTATCCATCCATTCGCCTAAAACTCTACCCAGTAGAACGATACAGTGACCCAAACAGACTCAGACATGGGCCTTATGTTGACTGCAAATATCCAGGTGGATCTGAAATCCTATCCATTTGGAAATTCCATCCAATGACATAGAACATTATCCATCCATTCGCCTAAAACTCTACCCAGTAGAACGATACAGTGACCCAAACAGACTCAGATATGGGCCTTACATTGACTGCAAATATCCAGGTGGATCTGAAATCCTATCCATTTGGAAATTACCTCCATTGATGCAGAATGTTAACATCCAAGCCAAACCACCCATTAAACTTTTTTGTCTATGTCTTTTCTTCCATTAGTTCCCCACAAGAGGTCCAGCCAACATACTCCAGGCTTTCCTCCCTTTCTCACGACATCAAGGCAGTAACAGTGGGACACTCTAAGCTATCCAACTCTCTTCCCTCACCCTCAGTATGTGACCAGGCCAGGGGTGGAGAACCTGCGACCTTGAGGCCACATGTCACCCTCTTGGTCCTCAAGTGTGGCCCTTTCACTGAGTCCCAGTTTTACAGAACAAATCCTTTTATTAAGGGGATTTGTTCTGTGAAGTTTGAGGATGTAGAGGGCCACACATGGCCTGGAGGCCACAAGTTCCCACATCTGGACCAAGTTACTTTCTCTTCCCATCATACATGTTTCTTTGATATCTTTTACCCCTTCTTCATTGGTTTTACGTTGCAACCTATTCACTACCATCACGTACTGTGAACCACTGCCCACTGGGTGATACCAATTTGATCTCAATGCCATACAACAATACCATAGGAATATTAGAGTCAACCTGTGAAAATAAAAAGTAGAACCTGGAACACAGATGTATAACCATGGCGGCAAATGTCAGCAAATTGGTGTTTCAAATGTAGGTAGCTACAAATTCTAGAGTGTTTATCAGAACAAAGGAGATGGCACCATTGAAGTGGAGGGGGCATAAGACTCATCCCTGCCAGTCATGAAAAGAGGAAGGAAAATTAGGGCCTCACTGAAGACTAGTTCAAACTCAGCTCATTTCTGGGTGACATGACATTTTAACAACAACCAACCTTCCCCGGGATAACTTTATTGTGCTTCTCCAGCCAAAAGGGAAGAGGGAAAGGAGAAAGCATGGAAAATGGACACTAGGGACTATGAGAAGCAAATCCACAATACAAGAAAGCATATTAAACGATTATGTAAAGCACAACTTTCCACAACAACTCCCACTCTCCAATCCATACAATGAAAAAGGTCAAAACAAAAAGGAATGTCTCTACTATAGTTGGGTGCAAACAAGCAGGGATATTGCTGGGACTTGAGCTCAGGAAGACCTGAGTTCTAATACTATCTCAGACACTTAGGAACCATGTGGCCTTGGGCAAATTACTTACCTTTCTGTGCCTCAATTACCTTATCTATAAAATGGGAATAATAATAACACATCTCTCACAGGTGGTTATTTGCTTTGTACACCTTTAAGTACACCATATAAATTCTGGCTACTATTTCTGATTTTGTCTCTGAATCCTTGGGCTCCTAACATGGAGCCTTGAACATAGTAGGTCCTTTTAAAATGCTTGCTAGGTTGGATTAGGTAGTGTTATTATTTAAACCTAAATGAGGAGCCAGCTAGGTGGCATAACAGATAAAGCACTGGCCCTAAAGTCAGGAGGACCTGAGTTCAAACACAGCCTCAGGTCAAACACTTGTCACTTACTAGCTGTGTGACCCTGGGGGAGTCACTTAACCCCAACTGTCTTAAAAAAAAAAAACCCTAAAGGAGACAGAAATATTTTCATTCAGTCATTTTTCAGTCGTGTCCAATTCTTCATGACACCATTTGGGGTTTTCTTGGCAAAGATACTAGAATGGCTTACCATTTTCTTCTCCAGCTCATTTTACAGATGAAAAAACTAAAGGCAAACAGGATTAAGTGATTTGCCCAGAGTCACACATCTAAGTAAGTATCTGAGGCCAGATCTGACCTCACAAAGATGACCTGCCTAGTTGTCCAAAATAAACAATAGCAAAAGCAAACAAAATCAAAATCCACCTTCTGCAACTCTATGGCAAACAATTTTTCTACCCTCATCAGCTGCTATCAGAGCACTTTATCATAATCCTTTCTCTCTTCCTGGCCAGAACCCCATAAGTCACCATTATAAAAACAGAAGGGGGAAAAAATCAGATTAAAAAGTAAAATTTGTGTTCCCTGGTAGAAGGAACTTTCAGACAAAAAGAAAACTGTTCCCCTTGCAATCAGATGCTCAGCGCTGGAGGGACTGAAGGGGAGGGGAAGGGGGAGGAGGTCTGGAGGAGGCGGTTTTGTTGTGATCCTAGCATTTTCAGGGCTGGCATTCCTTTGCAATCAGCCAGAAGATTTATGTCACGAGAGCTTCATTCAAGCTACGCCCAAGAGAAGGCCTTTATTGTGTTAGGGTGCAAGACCACAAGAGATCTGGTAACAAAGAAAAATGGCTCTCTCTCTCCGGGCCACAGGCTCGGCCAGACTGGCCTGAACAACTCTGCTGTCATGGTTCTGCCTGCCAGCCGAGCCTTTTCTGGTAGAGAGGGGGACTTGAGTGGCTTTTAAAAGGGGGACACAGCACACTGGGTGCCCAGGCACAAAGCAAGGATGGATGGCTAGAGAAAGGGAGCGGTCGAGGGCACGCTTTTGGCCCCTGCCCAAGCACCGCAGCTGAGCCCTGGAGCCCCGGCTGGGCACTCCATAGCCAAGATGCCAGCTGCTGTTTGCCAGCCCGTTAGAAAGACAAGTCTCAGGAAGCAGAAGACCAAAGATGAAGATGGGAGCAGAGAGGGGGAAGGCCTCACAAGCTGATTTCCTTAGGGGGTGGGGTGGGGGGTGTTCACACCGTGGGGAAAGGAGTTCAACAAAAACCAGGCTGAAGAAGGCAGATGGCAGGCAGGTGGTGGTTA
This sequence comes from Phascolarctos cinereus, assembly GCF_003287225.1. Taxonomy (NCBI): domain Eukaryota; kingdom Metazoa; phylum Chordata; class Mammalia; order Diprotodontia; family Phascolarctidae; genus Phascolarctos; species Phascolarctos cinereus. The sequence goes on along the minus strand of NW_027555736.1, from coordinate 61,779,274 downwards.
TTTCTCGCCTCCCCCTCCCCCTGCCCAGCTGGTAAATAGGGTCATGAGAAACTTTTGTCAACTGTCCCACAGAGGAATTTGGTTCCCCGGTGGGGAAATGGGGGTGGAGAGAGGGTAGTGCAAGGGAGGGATGCTGAGACAAGCTTAGCACCCTCTGGGGAAGCAGCCCACCAAGCAAGCAGTGCAACTAACAGAAAAAGAAGACAGAAAACATCCAGATTTCACCAACTGAGGCTTCTTTTGCTGCTAGGCATAAGGAACACAAAGGCACCTATTTTAAGAATCATTTTAATCACATCTGGCGGGAAAATAGAATACAATGACTTAGTTTTCAATATTAGCCTTTTTTCTTTTGCTTTAAATCTAATTTTAAACGCGCAGAACAAAAAGGGAGAAAATAAGAGTTAAGAAGGGGACCAAAAAAAGACCATTTTATTTCTTGTTAAATTTAATATGCTTTTATAGAAGAAGCAAACTGTACCTAGGAAGTTCAGTTTCATATACAATCCTCTTTGTTGTCTGTGATTGAAACGTCTGTTTTTGATGAATGTGCTCATGAAAAAGAATGATTTTTTCAAGAAGGAATGCCACCTTGAAAGTTTACCATATAAAATAATTAATTAGCTGAAGTAAGAAGGGAAGAGGGGCCCTAAGGAAACTCCCACATTCTTGCAACAAGGACTTAAATTGTTCGAATTGCCACAAAGGTCTACAAGTACTATAGCCCTCAAAAGGCTCAGCTTCCCCAAAGTAAAGGCCCAATCCAGATAAATAACACCCACCAGGCACAGGTCAAATGCCTAGTTGTTAAAGGCAACAACAAAAATTTCTGCATAACAAAAGTTCCCAAGTCCCTGCCCCAGATTCCCCAGAGGACTTTGCATACAGTAAAATTCCAGGACAACCAGAGGCTCCAGAACAGCAGGCCTCAACAGGTGGTTTTAGCGAAAGCAAGATCTTTCTTAGGTGACTTGGTAAGCTAACGCAGAGCCAGGGGGAGTAAACGTGCGAGTCAAGTCTGAAGTTTTTAACATCTGTGAGTGGCACAGAACAGGTTAATAGGTTAATAAGTACTTCCTGGATGCTATCCTATTTTCTCTGACCAATGAGATTCTTCCCTGAGAATAACAGATTACCTACCAAACAGGAATAGCAAAATACTGCAAAAGCTTGAAGGCCTACTTTGGTGCAAGTTAAATTGCAAATTCGTAACAGCCTCTATAAATGAGGCTTTTTGGGGTCCAGATCTGTGGTTTCTTATGTGTGGGGAACCTCCTGGTGTGACAAGATTCCTCCACAGATACACAGTTGCTGCATGTAACTGATCGTCTTACTGATTTGTCAGGGTCACCCAGCTTAAGTGAGCCCTGCTCATTGTTACCATGCCCAAGGTAGTATGGATCCCAGGCAGCACGGGACCCCAGATCCTTCCAGACTCTGAAACCAGTTCTTAATCATAAATATCACAGATACAGACCCAGAAGAAGACACTGTTGACTCATTTCACAGATGATGAAACTGAGGCCCAGAACGTGTCTAAGCCAGCATACCCAGAATTGAAACCAAAGGTGATTGACTCCACATCCGCTGTCTTTACCCCATACCACCATTCTAATACCAGGCTACTTCTCATACAAATGCTTCACATTGTGCATTACCTCATGTTATCCTCAAAAACATCCTCTCAAGTACATAATTCAAACATTTTCATCCCCATTTTACAGATATGACCACTGAGGCTCAGAGATTACCTGACTTTCCCAAAGTAACACTGGTGCATGAGAAAGCCAGGATCCAAATCAGCCTCCAAAGACACCAGTGTTGTTCTTTTCATCACCCCAGCTTAGAGCTAGGATTGCCCTTAGAAAATCCATCTAGTGACTACATTCTAGTCCAACCACCTTCATTTTATATAAACTCAGTAGGAAACTTATCCTGCCTTTGAGAGTCAGCCAAGGAACCTGGACTAAAATTGAGGGCTCACACGTTTCAGTCCACAGCCCTTCTCTTCCAAGCAAACCTGTTTTTAGAAATCTTTATGCATAAGAGAGTAACAAAACCTGTCGATAAATCAGATCATTAAGCATCTATGATATGCCAGGAGCTGGGGGAAAAAGGTGAAATCAAGACAGCCCCTTCCTTCCCTCAAAGAACTGCAGCTCTCATAAGTTTGCAACTCATTTCATAAGAATAAAACCCTTACCTTATCCCATCCCATCCCCCCCACAAACCCTAGATCATAGGCCTATTCATACTAACTCACTCTGAGATATACGGAGATACATCTATCTAGATATACATATATCTATACATAATCTATATCTTTACAGATATCCATATATGTATCTGTATCTACATATCTACATACAGACAGGGAAGGGTCAATGCCTGAAAACTCCTTCACACACATACTGATCACTAATCCTGAAGAATGCCCAAAACTAGCCAACTGCATCCTCCACTCCATTTGAATGCTCAATGAAGACATCTCACATTGTCCAACGTGCCTAATTTGCCATCCTCACCACAGGCCAGGAACACCAAGAACACCGGCTGTCCGAGAGCTTCAGGCACTGGAGGAGCGTCTCACCCCAGTCAAGCACGCAGTCATGGAAGGGTGTTGTCTGCACCTTGGCCTGTTCTAGGGTGGTCCTGCAGAGATCTTGGACTCAAGGCTGTCTGCTACCCACAGGGTAGACCTACTTTCCTCCCCACCCTCTCATTACCACCAAGGAATGAGAATTCAATGAATGTTTATTGCTCATTTGTGGGCCAAACTCTTACTAGTATGACTCATCACAGCATGGAAATAAGCCGGGGTTCTCAAAGACCAATAATATAATAGCTATATTAATAGCTAGCATTTATATAGCGTTAACACTTTATATGTGGTTGATCCTCAGAACCCTGGGAGGGAGTGCTATTTTCATCCCCATTTTACAGATGACAACCTCTGGGAGATGTGAAGTGATTTGTCCATGATCACAGAGCTCTAACTACTTAAGTACAAATACTGCACCCCAAGGAAGAAATTAGCACATTCTCATAGGATTAAGATTCAAAGGTGTTTGACCTCTTTGATGCTCAGTTTCCTTCCCTATAAAATGGGGAAGGAACTCCACTACTCACCTGAAGGAACTGTTGTAAGAAAAGTACTTTACAAACCCTAAAATCCTTTATAAACTTAGAAAGGCTTCAAGGGGTAACCCAGAGATCAATTTCTCACCTATTGTCTAAGGGCCAACATAATTAAATGCAGAGAGCTTTAGAACCCATAAGGCTGCCCATAAGGCAATGAATTTTTTCAATCACCAGCACCTGATGAAATGTGGAGAGGTAGGCCTAGCAATAAAATCAGGGCTTTTTCAAAATATCCAAATAAGTCTGCATGACACCCATGTTGACAGTAGGGGACTAACAGAGAGGGAAATTAGCCAAGGTTTCACAAACCTCATGGAGCTTACAACATGGAGGCAGCTACAATGAACAGAAAGAACAGATAAGCATCCTGCTCACCATCATAGAGGGGAGTTGATCAATTTCCCATTTCCACCTGACACTGCTCCCCCAAACCCTCCAGTCCAAACTCCAGGTCACCCCCATCCGGACTTCACAGGCCCAAGCAGGAAGCAGCACATTTCCACCTATGTGCGATGTTCACAGGAAGAGGACAGGCCCGCCCGTTTCATCCTTTCTGCAGCCAGGCCCTGCTTTGAGAGGAAGAGCCAAAAGGCCTTTATTCTGTTTCCTGCTTCAGCTCTGAAAGGAAGCCGCCTATTTAGAACTAGAAATCCCATCTATTATTTAGTCATTGCCTTTGAAACAGGCTTTTTAAACCACGGACAAATAATAAAGCATTCATACCTAAGAAAATGAACGGAGCCTTCTAAAGGGGTCTGAGATGGAGTATGTGAGCAGGCACGAGGCAGAGCAATTACAGAGGAAACCACAGGATGTTCATACTGCGTTGTGTATTACCAAGAGATGGTATGTTTGGAGTAAGGCTCTGCAGAGCACGAATTTGGGAGTCGGGAAGACCAGAGTTCAAATCCTGCTAGTCACACTAGCTGGCAAGTCACTTATTCTCTCTGGACCTCAATTTCCCCATCTGTAAAACAGGGATAATTCAATTCAACAAGGCTTTATACTAGACACAGGGAATACCACAAGAAAAATAAAACAGGCCAAGGGAAAAACAATAACAATGGGCAAACAGGTAAGATACATGTATATTTTATAGTAAATAACACCTGCCTCAGGGAGTTATTGTAAGCCTCAAATGAAGACAGACAGATTGATAGATATAGAGATACACACAGATATATAGACATATATTAGATATATATGTATACACAATTCTGTAAACCTTGAAACAGCATTGTGAATGTTAGCAATGATGATGATGATGATAGATGAATTTATACAGGCTTAGGAAAGTCAGTTGGTCAAAGCAGCATTTATTAAGCACCTACTATGTGTTAGGCACTATGCTAAGAGCAGGGCAAAAGATAGTCTCTGCTCTCAGGGAGCTCACAGTCAAATGGAGAAGCCAACATGAAAAGAACTATATACCAACAAAATGTACATAGAATAAGCTGGAGATATTCTCAGACAGAAAGTACTAACATTAAGGAGGACCCAGAAAGGCTTCCTGAAGATGGGACTTGAGCTAAGACTTACTGGCAGCCAAGGAAGCCAGGAGACAGAGATAAGGAAGGAGAGAGATCTAAGCATGGGAGGACAGCCAATAAAAATGCAAACAAGGCTTTTCTCCTTCGGTGGACAGACAAAAATGTATAAAGTGCCTACTAACTGCCAGGCAAACTTGTGCTTCAAGCAAGTTTCTCCAAGCTTATAACAAGACTAATTGTCCTACACCTGCTAAAGGACCATATCACTTGAGTACTTGTCAGGTACTAAAAAAGGTCTTGGGATATCATCCAGTCCAACTAGAAAGAAACTGAGGCCTAGGGAAGTTAAAAGACTTGCCCAAGGTCACACAGATAGGAAAGAGAATAGTCCACATATGAATTCAAGTCCTCTGACTCTAAATCTATGTGCTCTTTCCACTAGCATAAGCCTTCTAAAGCCAAATGCAATTAAACGACAGTCAAACGGGCTTAACCCCACTGCACCTGCTTGTAGGAAGGATGGTCAAAAACAGGATGCCTATTCCTTCGGTGAACTCTAAGGGCTGGACTCTGAACATTCACCTCTGAGCCCTTACTTATATACGTCTTCCACCCGCTGTCCCCAGGCCAGTCATGGATGCCCTCTCCCTTCCTCAAACCCAAACTCCACTCATCCTTCATGGTCCCAACTCAAATCCTACTTTCTCCAGAAAGCTCCCCCCCCCCTTCACCACTCTAGCTCACATTAACCTCTCCCCACTTTGATCTCCTGTAGGGCGGAGACTGTCTTTTGCTTCTTTTTGTATCCCCAGCACGTAGCACAGTGTCTGGCACATAGTAGGGGCTTGATAAATATTTATTGATTGAATAATTGTCTGCAAAACTTGGGGACTTAACCACGCTGCTTTGCCTTATTTCCTAGTCAAAGTCCTATCTCCTCAATTGTAAAATGCTTTCGGGCTGAAGACTTGTATTTACAGCCTCTGTGGTGCTTGGCATAAAACATAAGTATGGTAGAGGTTCAACAAATAGTTTTAGGGCTAAAGTGAATTGAAATCAGGCTTTGGAACAGATGAAGAAAAGTAACACCACCAACAATACTCATGTATCTAAGCCTTGTTGCTTCAGCTAAGAGCCCTGAGCCAACTGGATGGAAAGGTCCAATTTCAAGCTATCTTCACTTTTCCCTTCCTTGAATTAAACCACCATGTTTCTTTTCTAGTGAAGGACCAACTACCTAGAACAGAGCAAGACCACAGGTTCCCCACCATTAGCTAGAACATGAACCACATGGAATGAGCTGCCATCTTGAATTCTGAACCAAATCTGGACAGAACGAGTTTTCTTCCAGGAGTCACTCACCTAAAAGGCACACTTTAAGATGAGGAACCCATAATTACTGAAACTGTCCTGGTTTTCCTAGGCAAATAAATCATGAGCAAAGGGAAATAAGGAAAGCTAGGTGGTACAGAGGATAGAAAACTGGGCTCGAAGTCAGAAAGATTCAACTTCCTGAGTTCAAATCTGGCCTCAGATACCTACTAGCTATATGACCCTGGGCAAGTCACCCTGTCTGCCTCAGTTTCCTCATCTGTAAAATGAGATGGAGAAGGAAATGGAAAATTACTCCAGTATCTTTGCCAAGAAAACCCTAAATGGGAGTCACAAAGAGTTGGACACAGTTGAAAAACACCACAACAAAAGGAGAATAATTCAACACAATTATATAGCGTACCCAGATTTAGGCATCTGGGTGTAAGATACATCTTCGAGATACATCAAGCCCCACGTTTTCAAGGCAACAGAAGTTTTTGCAAATAAAGTAGAAGGATAAATTCTGACACTCCAAAAAATAGTATTCCAAGGTAAGAAACAACTGGTTACTCCACTTAATTTAAGATTTCAGTCTTTGATGGAAACATACCACAGTGAAAATGCTTAAGAAAGAGAACTGCAGATTTCCAGCATTGATCACATAACCTGTCCATATATAATCTTTCCGAGCCATCAATCCATGCTTAAAGTTACAGTATTATTATCCACCCATCCCCCTTTAGTAGATAAGGGAAGCTATTGCATCATCCACTTTTCCTGGCCCACCTCCACATACAAGTTGAGGACTGCTCCTACAAAATTCCAACTTCCAGCTCTCCTATGGCCAGCCACACTAGCACACACATCATACCTTTCAGGAAATGTGTTAGCCACAAAATGCAATTATTAATGTGATTATATATTTATTTCTTGCTAAAGTGAATCATATCTTTCTAAGAGTATCTTCTAACTACCATGCCATTTATTTTGACACTGGGCACTCAGAAGCTGGGGTGTGCTTTCAAAACTTTTTTTTTAAACAAGGTACAATCCAAAATCCTACATTATTTTATTTCCTTTTGCCTCTGAAAAGAAATGAAATTCATCGTGCAGAACAGAATGCAGTTCCAAATGCAAACTCTGTTTCAGGTTATCTGTGTTATTTCCCTTTTGTACGTGAAGAAGACATAGCTGGCTGGTTTACTTCCTGAGCTAGGCTGCACGTAATTAGCCGAGCTTCTTCCCGCCCCTCCCCCATTCCCACCCACACCTGACCCCCATCCCTCCTTGTCCAGCCTGAAGCAACTACAAATGGGCAGAGCTTGTGGGTTATCTCCCCGAGGATTTCAAGCCACAGGAAGACCGGGGTTTGAGTACCACCATAGGCCACTTGTATGACTAACACAAGGCTCCTCCTCTTCCTCTTCTGGGCCTCAGTTTCCTTACCTATAAAATGGGGATAGTAACAGCCTACAGCACCTACTTTCAGAGCTAATGTACACTAAGTGCTTTTGCTAACTTTGAAGGAACATATAAATGCCAGTTATTAAGGATTAAAAGAACTCTAAGTGGCTGAAAGTATTACAGATAATGGAATTTCCTGAAGGCAATACATTTCCACAAGGAATTGGTCAATAGATGTAGGAACCTGAAAAAGTATCTGGGATAAGAGACACTGGGGATATCAATATTGTATGGAAGAAATATAGCTTTACTTCCCTCTACAAAAACCGTCTGACAATCAATGATGGGGCTCAATATGATGATATTGCAATAGGCAAAATATCCTTGATTGCATCAGACGCCCTCTCTAGAATGGAGGAATACAACCCCTGTGTACCTTAGGCTAATGCTGAAAAAAATGCATCATTTCATGGCCAGCCTTTGGGTGATGAGTCTCTTTAAAACTGCCTGGGAAAAACTGAAATTCTTAACCAGATCAATCATAAAAGGAAGAATTTATCTAGCACTTTAAGGTTTACAAAGTGCTTTATACCTATTGTCTCACGGCAACCCTGGGAGAGAGGTGCCATTATTATCCCCATTTTATAGATGAGGAAACTAAGGCTGAGGAATTGACTTGCCCATGGTCACAAAGCAAGGAAGTGTCTGAGGCAGAATTTGAACCTGTATCCAAAGCCTTTCTATAGCTTGGTAGGGCCTGCCATTGCTTGTGCTCATCCTCCATCAGCATAGCCTTCCATGCCATAGGGTGGCTTCAGAGTAGACCAGCATGGTACAACGAAGAAAGCCAACTCTGGATTTGGAGTGAAAATCCTGGCTCTGTATGCCCCCGGGGCAAATTACTTCAACTCTAAGAGCCTCCAATTTCCCCCTCAGTGAAATGAAGGTGTTAGATCTCCACTGTCCCTTTTCAGCTCTGAAGCTATGAGCAAAGACTTGTCACCAAAAAGCTGGCCATTAGATGATGCATTTTTTTTTTTTGCATAGCGTAAGGTATAGGAGTGTTGTATTCTTCCCCTGTGGAGGGAGTATCTGATGAAATCAAGGATATTTTGAGTATTAAAGTATCCTGTATCGAGCTCATCACTGATTGTCAGAATGGTTCTTGTCAAGGGAAAACCAAGCTATACAAAAACAATTAGAAAGCAATCTACAAGGAGACAGGATTTCAAAATAGCACCCAATCGAGTGTTATATTATAAGGTATAGAAAGCAGATGGAATAGTAGACATCTTGTCCTAGCAACAAAAGGCGGTATTTCTAAGGCCTCGTTTTTACAGTTGAGGAAACTGAACTTCAGGGAGCTGAAGGGACGGCAGAGGTCACAAACTAGCCAGTGGCAGAGTTTGTACTTAAGAACTTCAGCCTCCAAACCCAGGCCTGCGTTCCACTGTACCACGCCTACTTTCTATTAGGCTACAGGAATTCTGAGATGAAAGAAGTCTAAACATTTGGGGAAAAAAATACTAACTGAATTGAATACTAATAAAACCCAAAACAGTTTCAGAATGATTATTAGAACGGTATGCATCATCCAAATTCTGGCAACAAAGGGTAACCACAAAACCATAACTGCGCTGTCCCACTCATGAAACTCACCGTACAGTCATCAAGTTGGCCAGACATTTACTGTTGCTCCTAACATATTCATTTCTGAATCATGACTGCGTAGAGAGCTGTGCCCTATCAAGCTCTACAAGGGTGAATCTCATAAGAAACTGTATGGAGAGCCACTCTGGGGTTCCTGTAGCTGCCTGGTGCCTGTGCCTTGTGGGGGGAGGGCTGTCATCCAACATCTCTCCCTAGTTCAATAGGTTACAAGCTAGAGAGACACTTCTCTGGCTGAGTCTTTACTTATTCTCTTGAGTGATACCCTAGTCTGTGTCAGGGGATAAGAAGCCACAATGTCACCACCCTACATCCTACCCAACCAGTAATATTGAGAAATACAACACTTCTGAGGCCTGAGAAGCAGCAGAGCAAGCTCTTTGCAGAGCCCCATAAAAATGGCTATCAGCAATAATACAAGAGTGGGCAGGCAGAGGCTAGTGGCCTCAGCCAGCCAAGAATCTTAATCACAACCACTTATTCTTTGTGCAAATATGAGAGAAGGCCTAGGGTAGTAGATTAAGCAGGCTACCAGGAACCAGGGCAATGGAGCTCAGGCCTATCTCAGCCACTGCTATCTGTGTGAACTTTGGCCAAAAATCAACCACTATACACCTCATCTTCCCTTTCTAAAATATCATCTCCTACCCTTATTTACATTTTGTTGTGAGGGTCACTTGAGATTAACGTGCACTAGAGTGATATGAACACACCAAATCCTGGTACAAATATAAGGGGGCCGTGCTATTTTATTAGCCAGTCTCCAAAAGATGGATTCTTCCACAGGGAAAGGACTTCAAACATGAAAGATCATGGAAACAATCAAGCCCAATCCTTCATGTTGTTGATGAGGAAACAGAAGCACAGAGAGGTCACACAGTCAGCTGTAACAGAGCAAGTCATTAAGTACTTATATCAAGCCAGGTGCTGTACTAAGTACTTGGGATACAAAGAGAAAGAAAAAGAAAAAGACAGTCCCCGACTTTGAGGAGTTTACAATTCTAATGGGGAAGACAGCACGAAAAAAGAAACACAGGGCAGTGAGGCTGGCCTGGGGACAACTTCCTTAAAATGGAGGTGACGAGAGGAACCGGCCAATTCATTCAGAGGAAGGAGCTACTGGGGTGTAGGAATCTTGCAGCAGAAGAACGGCCCAGGTCCTACAGTTTCAAATCCAAGGCAAATCTTTCTAGGACTGGCAGAATCAGGCCAAAACACCCTGGTCCCCTGAAATCTAGTTCACTGTTCTTTTCATTCTCTCTGGCTACCTCCCCCTTTTCAAAGCCACCTGCTGGAGTACTGTGGGACTCTCCAAGATGAATCAGGGAGATCAGAGAAGAGGAGAATCAAGGCTTGCTGCCCATCTGGCCTGGAACCAGAAATCAGGACACCGCCACCATAGCGAGGCTGCTTTCTAGGGGGAAATGATTTTACCAGGTCATTGCGTTACTTGAGTATCACTAAGGCACGTGGGATGGAGGCTAGAGGAAACCAAGTCTTATGATGAATACTGCTCTTTGCTTCCAGGCTAATTCCAACTGACCTCATTCTTTCGGAGGCCTAAACTACCCCACCCCTTCACTTATCTCACTCCTTCTTCCCTAACGACCGATTAGGACAAGAACTGTATGTATGGTACACAATACAGTCAGGGGAGTCAGGAGGCTCACCAGCTATGTGCAGGGCACTGTAACGGGCATTGGAGAAGACTCGGTCTCTGATCCCAAAGAATTCAGTCTGAGTAGGGTGACATACACACTGATTAAAATTGTTTAAATAAATGAGAAACAATTTGGAAAGGGACAATGCTACTGTGAGGTCAGAAAGGGATGACAGATGGAATTAGAGAAGGCTTCATGAAGCAAGTAGTATCTGGATTTGAGGGATCTATAGGAATTGCCTTGCATAAAGGGGGAGAAAGGACACAACTGATTTGGGCATCAATATGAGCCGAGTCTCTGAAGAAGGAAGGTCGGCGAATGCTTAAAGTGTGGAGGTGGAGGAAGAGGAGGAAAAAGAGGTGGAGAGAGCATTTATTCAGAGCTTTTACACATGATGTGTCCTTTGATACAACAACCCTCACATAAGTACTATTCTTATCCCCATTTACCAGATGAGGAGATTGAGTCAGAGAAAGGTTAATCGTGACAACGTCACAACCAACTAGCAAGTGTTTGAGGCAGGATTCAAGCTCGGGTCTGGCAGACTCCAAGGCCACACCCAGCTGGAGTAATCCAGCCTAGCTGAAGCAGTGATTATATGATGTGGAGTAAGAGAAGAAAAAAGTTAGACACAGCTTAAAATGAGGTTCAATAGGCACAACGGCCTCAGATTATCAAGAGTCTTAAATACCAAGCAAAGCCATCTGATCTGGGATCAATATGGGAAAAGGAACTGCAGAAGACTGTGCAGCAAAGGCATGATAGGGTGAACTCTGTATCTGAGTACAACTACTGTCACAACCATTAAAGATGGGGAGGGGAGAGAGAGTGGAGGCTTAGAAAACCTGTTAGGAAGGTGGGCGGTTCACAGGTGTTACACATTGAACACGTTTTTGGACTTCCTAAATGTATTCACCAGTTGTGCTGACTTTCTTTTTCCATCTCCAAAAAAACCAAAATATTATTTGTCATATGGGATGGCTCTTGGGGAGAAAGATGAGGAAGGATGCATGGGATACTATGATGATGTAAGAAAACAGAAAACAGCAATTAAAAATTACTTTTAAAAAGCTGTTAGAAAATTATTGCAAAAAAGGGTTCAGTGATCAGTGACTCTTGATTTGGAAGTGGAAGGGGCCAATTAGTGCAGTAAGACAGAAAAGAACTGTTGGCTTTGGAATCAGAGAACCTGAGCTGAAAGCCCTGGTTCTACCACTCTGCCACTATCTGTGACCTTAAACAAGTCACTGCACTGTCTGGGCCTCCTTTCCTCAACTGTAATTGGAGAGGTCCATACTAGATGGCCTCTAGCAAGGGGGGAGGGGAGGTACATAGGTAAGGAGGGAACAGGGAAAGGACAGATACAAGAGATACTGAGGAGGCAGAATCAATAGCATTTTACACCAGACAAGTAAAGATAGGACAGTCAAAATTACCAACAAGGTTTGAAGTGTGGAAAAACGGGTGAATGACATTACCACTGACAGAAAGTGAAATAGGTTGATGGGGCAAGATAGCTCCCTTCTTCTCAACCTGTGTGGGACATCCAGGCACAAATACTAGACAAGCACTGTGAGATCAGATTATCTCATATTAAGATCAGAGGTCAGCCAGGCCAAACTGTACTTTAACAGGAAGCCCCCTCCACAACACCAACAAGTTGCCTTTGCCTAATGACCTCTAGTGAATAAGGAACCCACTACCTCCCCAAGCCATCTATCCCACTCTCGGATGATTCCATTTTAAAATATTTTTCATATGTTGAACCTAAATCTGCAACTTCTATCCATGGATACTAGTTCTGCCTTCTGGGGACAAGCAGAATAAATCTAACCTTTCTTCCACGTGGCAGCCTTTCACATTTGAAGACAGCTAAGATGTCCCCCGAAGTCTTCTCTAATCCCAGGCAAACTAATAATAATAACAAAAAGAAAAATAATAGCTAGCATTTATGTAGCACCTACTATGTGGCAGGCCCTGTGCTAAGCACTTTCCAAATATTTTCCCATTTCATACTTACAACAACCCTTTGAGGCAGATGCTATCATTATCTTCATTTTACAATTGAGGAAACTGAGGCAGTCAGAGGTTAAGTGACTTCCCATGGGTCAACCAGTTAAGGAGTCTGAAGTCAAATTTGAACTCAGATCTTCCTGACTTCTGGCCCAGTATTCTACTAACTATCTAACCAGCCCAAGCTCCTTCTCTTAACATTTAATACCTGTTGTGTTACTGGATAAGTCATTTAACTTCTCTATGCCTCAGTTTCCTTATCTGTAAAATGGCAGTAATAACAGCACCTATTTGACAAGGCTCTTGTGAAAAAAAATCAAATAAAAAAATAAAATTATTATTGTTTATATCAATCTGAATATGGCATGAGGACAAGGCCCATAACCAACCAGCTATCCTCTAGAAGTCCTCTAGCTTAGCAATGTTCTCTCTAAAATGTTAGCTATCATTATTATTATTGTCAAGAGAGTTATGTGCCAGGCACTGTGTTAAGTGCCGAGGGATTCAAAGAAAGGCCAAAAAAAAAATCCTACAGGAGCTCACATTCTAATGAAAGAGAAAATATGCAAAAAGCCTTGCAGATCCCCCCTCTGTCAATAATGTTACTGCGTCCTCCTAACTTTACATCATCTAAAACATGGTAAGAAAGCTATTTACGCCTTTATCCAAGTTGCTGGTTAAAAATATTAAACACCACAGGGCCAACCACAGATCTCCCCTAGAGATCCAGTTCTAAGTCGATATAAAACATTAATGACTATTCTTTGGATCCAGTCAATAACAATGAATCCACTTGATGCTGATTTGGGGAACTTAGAAAAGACATGCAGGCTAGAGAGAGACAGACTTGGGAGTAATCATCTAAAAGACTCAAAACTGAGTTAGTAAATGAGATTTCCAAGGCAGAGAACACCCGAGATAGGAGAGCCAAAAACATCACATCATGAATTATCCACTTTATGGGTTCTGGCAAGGAGAAAGATTGAGCTTTGGATATAAAAAGGGGCAGTGAGAGACGGGATGAGAAGCTGGAAAGAATACAGTATCTTTGAAGAAGGTATCCAGGAAAAGGAAGCAGAGAAAATGTCGTATCGCAGTATCAACCCCTCTCCTCCAGAATATAAACTCTCTGAGGGCAAAGAAGACTTTACGATTTCGTCTTTGCAACCCCAGAGCACAGCCAGTGCCCACCACATAGAAGAAATGCCTGCTGAACTGAACTGACAATGAGATTGGCAAAAAGCGCACAACACTTGGTTATTAACTAGAGGAATTGCATTCCTAACCTTCGAGCTACTGATGTATCTCTCCAAGCCCTTACTGCTAAACTTCTTAGAAAGTTAGTCAACACATGCCCCTCCACTTCCTCAACATCTGCTTCTGCAACCTGTCCAACGTTAGACTATCCCACCACTCCAGCTCTCATCAAGATCACCAATGGTGTCTTAATTGCCCAATCCAATAGTCTTTTCACAGACTTTTAACCAATACCTTTCTCCAACATTCACTGCAAGGCAAAGACACACCTTCCTTCCTCCTTAGCCTTTAATGATACCTCCACAGCTTCTCCAGGTGGTCAGACCAGTCCTTTCGTTGGTTCCTCAACCTCCACTTTGATCCCAAGTGATGCCATCAAAGCCCAGAGGCTCTGACCCTCCTCTCTCTTCTAAATCAATGCTTCAATGATAGCAATGGACTCCTAGATAGATCAATAAACTCAGCCTCTCCTCTGGAGCCCAGAACCTCCAACTGCCTTTGGGACAGTGCCCCACATCCAAGACCACTCATCTCACCCCATCCCCCAAAATACTACCCCCCAAATTCCTTACTGATAAAACAGTCATCCCCTCATTCAGGCTCAAAACCTTAGTCATCTTTGACTCTTCCTTCTCAGCCACTCTCTCCAACCCCATACACAATCAGCCCATTGAATCCTAATAATTCTGTCTTCAAAGTATCTAAAACAGGGGTTATATCCTGGGGTCCATGAAGAGGTTTCATGGGCCAATCTGTGAGTTAAAGGAGGAAAAATAACATCTTATTTTCACTAACCTTTGGTTTCCCATGTATTTCTATTTTACGTGTTTAAAAATAAAAATCTGAGGAGTCCATAGGCTTCAGAGAGACATTCTTGGGTCCAAGTTATGAAAAAAGGTAAACCTCAATCTAAGAGCTTTCTTAATCATCTTCCTTGCTAGTCTTCCTGCTTACAGTCAATCCCTTAGCCAGTCCAGCCTTCTCTCTGCCAAAATATGTCTTCTCATTAACAGAAAGAAGGCTGACCTTGTCACATACACCCCCTACTCAAAAACCTATAAGTTTCCTACTGCCTACTGGATAAAACAGAATTCCAACCTTTGGCATTTAAGACCTTTCCACAATCTAGATGATATGGTACCATAATGGCTACAGGTTCAAATCCTACCTCCCATGCTTACCACCAGGGTACTTTAGATAAGTCAATTTAACTTTCCTAGTACTCAGTTTCCTCATCTATAAAATGGGAGAGGTGGAAGGGTTGGACTAACCTGGAACCCATGACTTTGGTTGGTTTTCTTTTAAATTAGTTTTATAACTTCATTCCATTAGAAAGGTTTCCTTTGTAGTCCTATATATTTTATTTTATTCGTTTAAAAACATTATTCTGAGAAGCAGACCATCATGGCATTTGAAAGGTTAAAAACCTTTGGACCAGATGATCACCGAGTCCCTTGGAGCTCTAGATGTGTGATCCTAGTTTCTCACCACCATATTCCCATTCTGGCCCTCTATGTTTTAATCAAAATGGGCCCCTAACAGCTCCTTAATCTCATCCTGCTCTTTCCTGCCTGGAACACACTCCCTCCCCCTTCAGGAAACTTTTCCTTATCCCTCCCTTCCCAACCCCAACCAAAAGTCACTCCCACCTCAAATTTTGCTTAAGGGAGCTACAAAGTCATAGAGAACATAGATCATGTTCAACTCTCTCATTTTACAGATAAAGAAACTGAGGCCCCAAAAAAGCTGAGTGACTAATGAGGAAGGTCACATGGGTGCTGAGTGGTGGAGCCAAGACTCAAATATAGATATTCTGGCTCTAAATCCAGTACCCTTTTTTTCCCACTGTGAAACATCAACTTTTTATCATAATTTATTTGTGTCTTATCGCCTTCCCCTCTCCCAACTGGCTGCAGGTTCCTTGAGGGTATGAACTCTGCCTTTTTTCATTTTTCTATCATCAGCCTAGCACACTGACTTCCACATAACAATGTCTAATTAGGAGGTCTCTGGTGAACTTTGAGAAAAGTGTCAGCAGAATGATGGAGGTGGAAGCCAAACTTCGAAGGGGTGAGGAAAGAGTGGGTGGTGAAGAAATAGAAGTTACAGACAAGGAACCCGCCTTCAAGTAGTCTGAAGAGAGGAAGAGGTGGGCGAGGAAACCAAGGTCCCTCTTTTAGGATAAAGGAAACCCAAGCAAAAAAACAGCTGACTTAAAAGTCTCAAAGCCCTCTTAGTATCTGTCCAGGAGAAGAGGAGCATAAGAATCTCTTTGGAGGCATCTTGACTTAGAAAACCACATAATAACATAATCTTTATTTTGTTGTATTTTTATTTATTTCATCAAAAATTTCCCAATTACATTTAAATCTGGTTCTAGCAAAATTTGGAAGCATGTTTGCCATCTCTGGCCCAGAGCACATAAAGGTTAAGTGACTTGTACAGGGTCACATACACACACACAGTGTATCAAAAGCAGGATTTGAACCCTGGTCACACCAACAAAGGGCACCTCAAAAGGCATCCACTGCATGGATACTTCAATAACCTGAACACATCTCAGTACAATTTATGGAAAAAATCCTCCAAGTAACAGTGATATCCAATTGGAATTGAGCCTGGCTGATACTGAGAGGAGAACAGTAGGAAAAAGTAATCGATCCATTTCTAGTCACCCCATCCCAAGCACATTCAGACTCCCTGTTCTGGACTGGGTGTGCCCCAAGAAATAGAAGGCAAAGAAAGCATCCTAATGGGATTTCTCTTTGTCCTCTGACTTATCTATTCAGCACTTCAAAAAATGCTTTCAAATCCATTTAAATCAATAACAAATTCAGTAACAAAAATTAGTAAAAAAAAAATTAAATTTTGCATCTTTCTGAAAGCCCAGAAGCTCAGGATCACAGAAATCATAAAACTTTAGAACTCAGACAGACCTCAGAAAAGGTCATTTCCTCCATTTATAGAAACCAATAGTGGTGAGATCTTTCAGGATGTTTCTGAGAAACCCAGTTGAATCTAAATTATAGAAGTTTATCTCATATGACCCAGTCAACCCCTAAAGGGCAGATCTCAAAGAGGCCCAATCACCCTTATGCCAGACACTTCTTGAAACTGAGAACTCAGAATCTTCAGTTTTGGATTCCCCTTTGGAAAGGGGAACTTGGGACCTTCAATGTATTGTTGCCATGATGGGAGCCTGGGAATGTTAACTGAAAGCCCTCTCTCTAACATATTCCACTGTGAAAACTTAAAAAACTATGCCCCCCTTCTGGACTCGAACACAAGGGGAAAAAAACATACATAATATACAACACATCTGCACCTCCTTTTCCTCCAGCTAAATTTCTGGGTTTGCATTCCCTATAGTACAAAACTGGAGGGGGGTTGGGAGACAGGAGAGTACAGTGATTACTCTTACTTCCTCTTGCGTGGAGGTTACTGGGAGAAGGCAGTGGGGGCCAAACTGCTTTTTAGGATTTCACAAGTTCTTCTGGTGCCTGTGAAGCAAACAAGATATGGTGGGGCCAGAAGGGAGGGAAGTATTCAGCTGCATTATACATTGAAGGTACAATTTGGTGCCCCAAACACAGCCCAGATGGCTTAACATTCAATTATCTTCACACACCACAGTTTTCCCATTGCCAAAATCCAATGCTATAAATACACATACAAATGGCTCTCTTTAAAAACAGGGAAACAGTGATATATGTATCTGTTTTAGAGGTTTTTGTAAATGCTCTTAGCCAAGATTGCTACTCTCCTCCTAAAAACAAACTCGGGCAATAGATCCCAATTGTCTCCAATGCCCAGTTCACTCTAAGCACACTCCATTTCTTTCCAAACACTTCTCTACAAGAGATTCTAGCTCCCACATGGAGCCCTAAAGATGACACAATGTATGGATAGATTTGCTTGGCTTCAGACCCCAACTCCTTGGGTTGGCTTCATAACCCCTGGCAACCTGCACAAGTGCCCTAGGGAAAAGCAACCAAGATGGATAGTAAAAACAAATCTCAACTAGTGGATGAACTTCTAATAAGCACAAATCTGTCAACTGTATTTACATTTACACACGCCATTCATTAAAGAAAGGCCAAAACCTCAAAAGCACAACCTGAGCGACAGTAAAACTTGAAGCAGTATGAACTTGGAAGTTATAAGAAACCTGAGTTTGAATTTAACCTCCCACACTTACTAGTAGTGTGACCATGGGCAAGTCACTTACTTTTCCGAGCCTCAGTTTCCTCACCTGTAAAATGGAGATAGTTATGCATCTACCTCACAGAGTTATTGTGAGGATCAAAGAAATAATGAATATAATATGTTTACCATAGAAATGGCAGCTAATATAATTATTGCTACTTTAGTCTCTGAAGACCTACAATTTGAAACAATACCTCCACCTCCACCCAACGCCCCGTGCAGGAAGTTAGTTACAATGACTATTTAGTTATGTTACTGTCTCCTTCAAACATGGCTGCTCACAGCACACCATTAATTATATCCCAACACAAACAATGAGATTTTCAGGCTCGGGTCCCATTGATGCAACCACTCTGGTTACATCAGAGTCCACATTTACCGGTTTGAAAAATGTAAAGCCAAGGGATCTCACCCTTGGGGAGGTACAAGGCTCCAAGATCTCACTGAAAAGCTGTCAGAGGGAAAGAGATGGGAAAAAACCAACCAGTCATGCAACCACTGGCAGCAGCAGTCATTCACCAGCCAGTGGTCAAATACTAACCAACCCAAACCACTAAACCTTTCCACTCGTTTTCCCAATTTTAAGAATCGGGATAAGGGAGAACCACCCTCACAGGGCTGCCCGAATGAGGATCAACCTGGCCATTGTCAGAACTCAACGGGGGCCATTTGCAAAGAAAGAAAAGGAGTGAGGATTTCAGATTCAAAGTTCCTCAGGGCCTATGGTCGGGTTGTCTTTACCCAAAGAAACCCATTTCTTAGCCAGCCTCACTCAATTTACTTTTTAAAAAATGAAAGATCTTGCAGCTTTCAATGACCCACCGACCACCAAAGTAAGAAATTTTTACCTGCTCAACTGCTAACCCACTCTAAAGTTTCTCCCTGTGATAAAACCAACCTGTTCTGTCAGTCCACTTCCATATGGGAGACTTCTTACATAACTCGTAGCAGCTGCAACTTAGGACTTCAACACAGTGTAGGACACACAGTAAACGTTTAATAAATGCTTGCTGACTGACTGACCAGGGCGTAAAGTAGCAACCTCAGGGGAATAAGGGGCTTGATGCTTCCTTAGAAACATTTTTCAAACCCACTAACTTAAAAAAAAAATCGCCCTTCTTCCCCACCCCCCTGACCCGAGGGGGCATTCACAAGGTTTTTACTCAGGTCACTCGCCAGAATAAAGTCAGTAAGACCTGGTCTTCACTTTCCCTTCACAAGGGCCTGACCGATCTCTTTCTTCCTCCCCCACTTCCCAACTCTGGGGTGACACCCTGCAAACGAAATCTGGAGTGGGGCAGGAAAGGGAAAGGATCTGAAGTCTCGGGGGAGCCGGCGGGTGGGAGGCGGGGTCCGAGCAGCCGGGGCACTCCTTCCCAGAGAGGAGCCCAGGGCACAAGGAGGCTGCCCTCCGGGGTGCCAGCCGTGTGCCCCGAAGCGTGAGAACAAGTTGGAGGCCGAGGACTGAAAGCGAAAGGGGAGGAGGCTCGAGCGGCCGAGAGAAGCTGGGGTGGCTGGAGACAATGGGGGGAGGAGAGCCCAGCCTGGAGGGGAAGCCGGGCAGCGGCGCGCACAGAGCCCCTCGCGGGCGATCGGCGGGAAGCAGGGGCGGGGGCTCCCCAGTACTCACCCGCAGGGGCGGCGGCGGCGGCGCTCTGCCCCGGCCGAGGAAGTTTGAGCAAGTTAAGCCGGGAGGAGGAGGTGGCGAAGGCTAGGCTCACTCAATCCATCCGGGTGCCCCGAGCATCCGAAAAGGGGGCGGGAGAGAGGCGGAGACACTGAAGCGGGGCCAGAGCCCCGGGAGCTCGCGAAGGAACGAAGGCTAGCCTGCCTGCCAGCCTGGGCTCCGGGTCGATCGGCGTCCTGTTCCTGGCACGGCGGGGAGCGCAGCGCGTCGTGAGGGAAGGAGGCACTGGAGGCTGGGCGCGCTTCAGGGCCCACGGGCGGCGCTAGCCCCCTTCGCTGGATGGACGGACGGACGGACGGACGGATGGATGGATGGATGGATGGATGATGGATGGATGGGTGGGTGGGTGGGTGGATGGGCGGATGGATGGATAGCTTGCACGTCCCGATATTCACAGAGCCAAGCCTGGCCCCCTTGTTGTTATCTGAGAAGAGCGGAACTTCCTTGCACTGCTGGTCTGCCCGCCTCTGGACCCTGCCGCCCCGCCCCGCGCCCCGCCCAGTCCCTCAGCCCAGCCCAGGCCCGCCAGCTCGGGGACCTGCGCCCACCCGGGAGCCCTGAGACCTTGGCTCAGCCTCCTCCTCACCGTGCGCTCCGCCCTACTCTCGCCTCCTCTGGGGGTGAAAGGGGGGGGAGGTGCTTCTCCTTAGCTTCTCCACCCGCGTTTTCTAGTCCCCTTCTCAACCACCTTTGGAGAGCTCACGCCAGCTCCCTTGCCGCTTCTTCTGGAGCTGAAGCAGCGCCTGCTTCCATTGTGTGCCACGCGTGTTCGTGGAGCGCCGCTGGCCAGGGACAGCCGGCTGATCGACGGCCTGAGCCGGGTGTAGGGAGCGCGTGGAGAGCTGTGCCTGGTCCTTTATAGAGAGTGTCCTCCTGTGACATCTCTCATTACCCTGTATCTTGTTTGTACATACTAGTTTGTTTGCCGGCTGTCTTTCATTAGCCTGTGAGCTCCTCGAGAGCAGGGACTGTTATTTTTTTTTCCTTTCTTTGCATACCCAGCGCTTAGCGCTGTGCCTCACACGTAATAAGCAATTAATAAATGCTTGCCGACTATCTGATTAGGGGACTTTAAAAGTGTGTGTGTGTGTGTGTGTGTGTGTGTGTGTGTGTGTGTGTGTGTGTGTCGTGGGGGAGAGGGACCAAGATCCCTGGGACCCGCCCTGCCTCGTGGCCCCTTCTAAGACTAATTCAACTATTAGCAAAGGGCTGGCTTTATCTCCTGCCCCTCTCCACACCTCCAAGAGATCATGGGCGAAAGGGGAGAGTAAAGGCTAACTTCTAGTGCAGAGACGAAAGGATTGGCCTAGGCAAAGTTGGTCAGTTAGTTGGGCTGGGCTTCTTCAACTTGAGGAGGAGGGGGGCGGGAGGTCTTCTGTTCCCTGATGTTTACAATTATGTTTCGGGGAGACTGAAGCCCCTACACAAACCAAGATTTCTATGTGCATGCAAACCACACGAACTACAGACTACGTCCAAAACTTACCCCCTCTTGCGGCCACTTCTACCCTAGCGCTAAAAATAAATCCTTTTTTTGGCTAGCACACTAGCTAACCAAGATTTGGGTCCGATCTCTCAAGGCAGGTCAAAAGGGAGAGGTTAGAACTTGACGACTGGCCTGAAGCAGTGGGGAAGAGGTCCCCATCTTGTCCTCATATTTGGAGACCTCTCACTTAATTTGCATACCAAGATCTACGAAATTGCCCTAAGTTTATCAAAGAAGGCTGTTAGCTCAAAAGACAATGCAAAACAAAACAAATAGAAAAAAACCCCCAAAACCTCTTTCCTGACTCTTTTTAAGCTGGATGTTTAAATCAACAAGCAATTGTTAAGCGCCTACGTGCTCAAGGGAAACCCTGGGGCATAAAAATAGAACAGCCCCTTTCCCCACATTAGGCCCTAGTAGAAGAACATAACACATATACAAGTAAATGCTAAGTAATATCAGGTGGGTTAGGGTTCTGATTGAGGGAATCAGGAAAGGGAACATGTGACAGCCTAAGAGAAAATTGAAGGAAGCCAGGAATTC
This sequence comes from Phascolarctos cinereus, assembly GCF_003287225.1. Classification (NCBI taxonomy): domain Eukaryota; kingdom Metazoa; phylum Chordata; class Mammalia; order Diprotodontia; family Phascolarctidae; genus Phascolarctos; species Phascolarctos cinereus. Next base: position 61,757,404 of record NW_027555736.1, on the reverse strand, counting down.
TACAAAGTTAGGCATGGACTGCCTTCTAGAGGGAAGCCAGCAGGCCAGTTTGATTAGAACAAAAAATGGAAATGAAATAACAGGGGAAAAGTAGGTGGGAGTCAGATTGTGGAAGCTTTCATTTAATGCCAGCCCGAGGAGTTTATCCCTAGAGGCAGCTGTGAAGCATTGAAGATTTTTGAGTAAGGGGGATTACATGGAGAAAAGTGACTTACAGAGTCACACAGATATTAAGTGTCAGAGCTGAAATTTGACACCAGGTTTCTCCATACTCCAAATCCAGGGCTCTTTCCAGTACAACCAGAGTATTAACAAACCCTATGTTCTCTTCCCACCCTATTTTGTGACCTGGGTTAAACCTTGTAAAAGTCAAGGTAGATTCTTTCCTGTCATTCATATCATAGAATCATAATTTAGAACTTGAATGGATAGTAGAAATCATCTGGTCGGAGGGTTCTTAACCTGGGAACTGGGAATTTGATTTAAACACACATACCACACACACACACACACACACACACACACACACACGCACTTTACTTCAGTATAATTGTTTTTACTTATAATCCCAGGTAGTTTACTGTTTTCTTTAAAAGCATTATTCTTAGCAGAGATCCACAGGCTTCACCAGACTGCCAAAGGGGTCCATGACACAAAAGAAATCGAGAACCCCTAATATACTCCAACCTCTTCATTGTACAGATGAGGAAACTGAGGCCCAGATAAATAAAGTATCTTGCCTAAGGTCATACAGGTAGTAAATGACAGTTAGAATCTGAACCTAGCTCCTCTGACTCCAAACTTAGCAGTCTTTCCAAAGTATCACATTGCCTTCCTATGTCTTTCTAATAAATCGTACTTCTAATTCACTGATCACCAGCCCTTGCTTTATGTAGAGCCTACAGTGCTTTTGGAGTATATGGGATGTTTGAGGAGGAGTAGCACCTCTGGTTTGAGGGCTTGATGAGCCACTTTCAGGGTTGCTCATTCACGTTTGGTGTTAACCTGTCACCCAACTCTCACCTATGGCTCCAAGGAGCTGTAGTATTTGCCACAACCCTGTAAAACCGTCTTGGCTGATAGGCTAAACTATATTGAGGGTAACCAACAGGCCTCAAACCTGTCATTGAGTTAGGGAGATGTCTACCCCAAGCATATGAAGACTTTCCCTGGCTGAATAGGTAGATGAAAACAATTTGTTCCAATGGCCATGAAGGCAACTGAAGAAGTCGCTGTAGTGATCACACATTGAAGATGCTAAGGTAATCCACTGTACCTTAGGCCATAGCCAGTCATCTTGACTTTTGTCCCATCACTGGACTTCAGTGACTCAGGAAGAGAGTAAGTCTGTGACTTTTTGAAGCTCTGCCTCACTTAAATTCAATTCACAAGAAAGTCGAGACATCACCATGTGATGTCATTGGCCCTCTTCAAAAAATGAAGGATGAACAACAGTTACTTGAAGGGAAAAGGAGGGAGAAGGGAGTGCCAAAAAAAAAAAAAGGAACACCAGGTCAAAATATATTTATTTTATTTCATTATTCTCTTTTAGAAATAAATTAATACAAAGTTACTCCCCTACTAAATGAAAGGATGTGTTCAAGTTTATAAATTGGTTGTAATTGGTTCTTAGTTTCCCAGGCAACCCATAAAAGCTTATCTAATTGACATTGTAGCTACTTTCTAGTTCTGATGATACTAAAAAGCCTGAGTCCTAGGGCTTGTGGGGCTGGAGGAAGAAGAGAGCTTCCTTCCTTCCTTATTTCCTGGCTACAGGGCTGGTCTAAGGCAGAAGTTCAAAATGCAAGGCCTTAGCGTTTGGCATCTTCCCAAAGAAGAGGCATTCTGGTATAGTGGGAACATGCTGGACCTGGGGTGGTAGGGAGGGCAGGAGAGGAGGCACCCTAATACCTGGGTGCAAAGACTCACACTTATCACCTGTGTGATTCTTGTCAAGTCATTTAACCTCCCTTGACTGTAGTTTCCTTCTCTATAAAATGAGGAGTCAGATTATAAGACCTTGAAGTCCTCTTCCACCCCCAAAATCTATGAGCTGATGGCCTCAGAGACAAAGAAGGAAATAATGTTATTGTTTAGCTGTATCAGTCTTGTCTGACTTTTCATGACCCCATTTGGAGTTTTCTTGGCAAAGATACTAGAGTGGTTTGCCATTTCCTCTCTAAGGCTCATTTTACAGATGAGGAAACTGAGGTAAACAGTGTTAAATGACTTGCCCCAAGTCACAAAACTAGTAAATATCTGAGGCTTCCTGACTTCAGGCCCAGTACTCTATTCACAGAGCTACCCCAACCTACCCAAGAAAATAATAACAGTTAAGCTCATTCATGATAATATATAGTGACTAAGAGTCCCTTAACCCTTCCAGAATACTTTAGTTTTAGGGTTTTGTTTTGTTTTGTTTTAAGGTGATTTTGTTGGCCTAAATGAGTAAATATAATTACAAGCAGCTTAACAAAGTAAAAAGAGACCAACATAAAAATAAGTTGGAAGTCTCTGCTTCAGAAACTGCTTTCAGCATCAGGTCCCCTTACAGAACAGGTGCTTTTTCCTACATCTTCTCTTCCTCTGCTTCCAAGCCCATATACATTCTCTAAATGTTCCAAGTTCTTTACAAGGGCTGTGGCCACAGAGACTGTAGCATGGCCATTTGTAAATAGGAGGTCTCTTAGTAAATTCAGTGCTTGTCAGTTAAGGGCTGCCTTAACAGCACTTGGTAGGATGGACAGGGGGTGTTACCATGGACTCAACCACAAAAGTTTATTTTTGTTGCTTTAGAGTTATAGTTCCAAACATAGCTTTTCTAAATGACCGTGCAGGGCTGACTTGGAACTATCTGCTCACAGCTCCTTGTTGAAGATTTTTAAACTCAGGATACACCTTTTGTCTTTCCTCTTTGTTCATGTCCTAGTAGTACAGTGAAAAGAACATTGGCTTTAGAGTTAAAGGATCTGGATTCGCATTCCATAAATGAATGAATCAGTCATAAATTGCGCTGTCATTACAAAAATGAACCTTTTCATCTGCTAGGTGTTATATTAAATGAGGTTTATCTGTGTGGCCTTGGGCAGGTCATATCATCTCTTGGGCCTTAGTTTTCTCATCTGTAAAACGAAGGGGTTAGACTAGATGACTTCAAAGTTCCCTTCCAGTTCTGAATCTATGAACCTGTGATCCCATTATAATGTGCCAGCTAGCTTTACTTGTCTTGTGTGTGTGTGTGTGTTATACTCATCCCTATATCTATATTTCCACCTACAATACTTTTTTTTCTTACGTAATGAGAATTTTTTATTTTTTATTTCCTTTTATTAACTTTTATCATCTGAGGTTCAGAACCATTACTTTTGCAACTTTTGGTTGACCAAAAACCTACCCCCTATTAATGTTAACCTCACCTGAACAAAACCTGCCTCATGAGATGTAAAAAATTTGCTTCAGGCCTTTAACATTCTCTAGATAAGAAGTCACAGGAAGAATCTCAACTTTTCCTGACTCCTTGGGGCCCTGTAAATCTCCCTCTTCAATCAGCCCATTTGTGAACCCTCTAAAATGTAGTTTAATCTATAACTTGAATTAGTTTCCCTATAGTCTAGTTTAACTAAGTTTGTTTCCTGAGGGGATATATGAGATTATGACTTTGCTTAACTAAGTTTGTTCAACTTTTTGATACTGAAGAAAAAATGTTGTTATGAATCTGTCTTTTCTCTAATTTTTATGGCTCAAGAGGAATATACAAGATTATAATATGTAGAAGAATTCTCTGTCACTCGCATAATTTTGTCTATTAAAGGCCTTGTTAGAATCCTAATTGGGCTTCAGATTTATTATTATTGTTGTCTAAGATTTGTACCTATACTTAACCACAATAATAAGACCTAGGTTTTTCTTACCTCTATAATTTCTGTGTTTAGTAGATTTATTTTAGCAGCAGTTATCTACCAAGTGAACTCAAAGGGGAGATATTTCTCCTACAACACTCCCTTTCACCTTTCCAAAGCCTATTCGTTCTTGAAGGCTCAACTCAACTCCCACCTCCTCCAGGAAATCTTCCCTAAATATGCACTATCTTCAATCCCTCTCAAAATTCCTCCAGGTTGTAAGTAGTGGAGCTCAGATTCTTTGATTCCAAACCTGGCACACTTTTTTACAGAACTGAACTGAAAAAAAAAAAGCAAAAACACAAAGAAGAAATATAGAAGCTGCCTTCTGAGATAAGAAATGCAAACAAGGCACTGTGAGTTCTGCATATCTTGGGCAGAGAGTTCCAATGGTCATCACATAGGAAATAGGGGAGGGTTAAGTATTAGAGGTAGATTCTGGAATTTAAAAAAAAACTGTATGAAAAAACTGTTCCTCACCTGACATGTGCCAAGCACTGTGCTAAATGCTTTATACATATTATCTCATTTGACATACATGATCACACCTTCCTAGCAATTTTCTCTTTGGGAACCTCAAAATGAAAATTGCCCATTTCCATAAAGATTATTCTCACCCTCTGAGAGATTATTATTACTCCAAACATGAAAGTAGAGAAAACCATGCATAAATTCCTACATAAGTCCTTAGTGACCTCTTCCTGGTCAAAAGTCATAGTTCATTGCACTCACCACATTCTGCCTGGTTCTGCAGTTATTTGTGGGTATATCTTACCCCATATTCAGTTTATTGTAAAAGTGTCAGTTCATTTTTGTAACTTCATTGAGTAGCATGAATCCTTGAACTTAGTAGGTGCTTAATAAATGTTTATTGAATTTAATTTAGTGATTTAGTCTAGATTGGGACCCTAGGTCTTTCCAATGCCTAAGTAATGCTTTGGAACACTAAAGGCTTTCCAAATCTTTGTAAAAGGAGATAAGTGATATGAGAAATCAATGTGACAATAGTATATTTCTGTTGCTTTTTGTTTCCTAGCTGACATCCCTAACTCCATTCTCTCTTTCTTCCCTTCTGTCCCATATAGAACGGCCATGGTAATCTTCCATATCTCTCATTTTATCATCATCATTTTACCTCTGCTTCAAAAATAAACACTTTTGTCAATCACATTCCCTTACTCGGCTTTCAAGAACCTCTATAACTTGATCCAACATAGATACAGCATTTAATTAAGCAATGATTGTGTCAGACCCTGTGCTAGACACTGTAGATACAAATACAAGAAGCAAGATTGTCCTTGCCCTCAAGGAACTTACATTCAGTGTTAACTGTAATCTAACCTCTGAAAGCCAGCTAGCTTTCAGATGTCTTCTGGGCATGCTGTGCTTTACTCTGTGTCTAACTTTCCAAGTAACTCTCCATTTTCCATCAGCAGCCTCTTTTCCTTTCCACTACACAGAAGCCAGATACCCTTCTGGTGCCTCGCCTTTTTTCTATGTGTGTGTGTGTGTGTGTGTGTGTGTGTGTGTGTTTGTGTTGACTTCTCCCATTAGACTGTAAACTCCTTTAGGGTTGTCTTTTTGTTATTTGTATCCCCAAAGCACAGTACCTGGCATGTAGTAGGTGCTTATTGAATTGAACTGAATTGAATTGTCTTCCCTAATGTTCTTTGCACCCAGAATGTCTTCTCCTCTCTCCTTCACCCATCCTCCTTCAAAGCCCAGATCAAGCCCCAACTCTTCCAGGAAGTCTTCCCTGAATATACATTGTTCATCCTTTCTCAAAATTCTAACAGCTTTCAGAATTTGTAAGACTACATGTTATAAAGTGTTAAGCTTGGAATCTGGAAGATCTGGGCCCAAATTGTGGTTTTGACACAAGCTATATGACAATGATCAAGTTCTTTCACTTCCCTGAGACTCAATGGCCTATCATTAAGTAGAATTGAGATAATAGTACCTTTGGTATTTATTTCACAAGATTATTGGGGGCTCCAATGACATAATGTATATGTAGTACTTTTCAAACCTTAGAATACTAAATAAATATCAATTATCATTACTGAGATAGCTAAACTTTAGTACTAATTTACTTATATATTCTCTTGTGCTGTTTTCTAATTATTCTATGCATATAATTATTGTCTCTTTAACGAGATTGTAAGCTCCATGAGGAGCAGGACTACCTCATATGGGCCTGTATCAATAAATCTTTGTTGACTGATTGGTCATGATACCAGCTGGATGAAATGTTAACAGTCTTCTTTGATCTACCCATTTCTTTCTTTTTCTCCTTGCAAACTCTCCAGGTGCAATTCTGTTTAGTATTTTTGTACTATCCATGCTTGGTAATAGTAATTTTCAATGAGGAAAAAAAAATTCAAACTCATTAGGGTTACCATCATCCTTTGTTAAGGTTAAGAAGTGAAATCTGTGGAGACCTGGGAACTTACCCTGGGTAGAATGGTACATGATGATAAAAGAAAAGTCAGCTGTGTGATGTTTCTTTTAAAATGAGGATGGACAGGAAGCCTTGGAAACCCAATGATATTAGGTCTTCCTCTTGGCTAGATTCTCATTTATTTGGATTGAGTCAAAACTTTAGTTTTGAAATCACTTTTGAAGACTGTATTCTTTCCTGCAGAAAAATAGAATTTGATTTGTGAGACTTGTGAGTCAAACTAGTGTGACTTCAACTAATAGGTAAGGAAGTAGGGACATCAGGACATCAAGAATGGCTCATGGGGGGAAGGGCAAGTTAGGGGAAGAGAAGGGGAAGAGAAAAGGATTTCTTGGCTATTCACACAAAGTAACAGAGTTCATTAGGAAAATCAAGCTTTAAAAGGAACTTCAACTCTCAAATAGTTGACTCTCAGAGGCCAATCTTGGCACATGATGTTTTCTGTAGCTTCTGCCACAAAGCCTCTGGCCATCAAAAAATGAAACACATAACCATAGAAAGTTAGAAGTTGGACCTTTCAAATTGAATTAGATGGCCTCTGAAGTTGTGGAAGTAGGTTGATGCTGAAGACAATTACAGATTTTACAGGTATGTCCCTATAACCCTAGCCCTGGGAATGTGCCTACCACTTGACAGTAGTATAACCAAAAATCAGGGGTACATAGTAAACATTGCCTGCAGTGTTTTCTGCAGTTTATTCTGCCTGCACAACCAGTCCCGCCCTGCAAGAGCTGTGTACTTTGAGGGAAGTTCTACCCATGGTAAGTAACTAAGTCACCGTGCAAAATTAAGTCTTCAAGATAATTTAGTAAACCTCCATATTTAAATAATACTAATAGTAACAACTAGTGATTATATGGCAATTTTTAAAGCTTACAAAGTGCTTTACAAATACAATTTCATTTTATCCTCACAACAACCCTTTAAGATAGGCACTGTTTTGCCCATTTTACAGAAGAGGAAACTGAGGCAAACAGAAGTTAAAGGACACACAACTAGCAAGTATCTGAAGCTGGATCTTAACCCAGGTCTTCCTGATTCCAAGTCTAAAAAGGATCAGTCATCGATCCAACATGACACAGTGAGCTAGTGGTCAAGTTGAGGCTAGAATGTATATCTCCTCATTCTCTTGCTATCTAGATTAAGAACTATAGTCTAAAGCCAGATGTAAAAGTCCTATGCAGTAGAGCGCCCCACCTTTGGGTAATAGAAAGATTAGAATAAGGTGGATATGTTGATTTTTGTATGTGTTACGTTGCATTTTTGAGTTCAGTATTAATATATGTTGACAAGGAGTCACTTTACTTCCTTGACTTCATTTTATTCAAATCTAAAATGATGGGCTTGGGCTCTAGGATCTCTAAGATCCCCTCCATTTCCTAGAATTTTATGAGTTTGCAATACTATATTCACTCCTTTCCAATAAATTGATTCAATTCAACAGAAGAAATAGATAGAACTCATGGAACCCAAATCAACCAGCAGAGGTCTCTGCTAGACACCATACTGGACTTCTCAGCTACTTGTTCTCTTACTTACAAACATAATGTACATGTTTTTTCCTTCCTTAAAACCTCACTGAAATATATATTATAGATATTGAATATGTGTTTTAAAAAAACCAATTCTCCTACACTTCCCCCACCCCCCAAAATTTTCTTTAGAATTTAAATTGGAACCATTTATTTTTTTCTTCAAGTGGTATTTTACTTTCCCCCAATTACCTATCAAGAAAATTATTAACATTCATTTTTACAAGATTTTGAGTTCCAAATTTTTCTTCTTCCCTCCCTTCCTCCCCTCCCCATTCTGAAAATGGTAAGCAGTTTGATACAGTTTATTCATGTGCTATCATGTAAAACATATTCTCATATTTCTCACAGTTAAGGAAGAAGAAACAAATCAAAAGGAAAAAAAAACATGAGAAAGAATAAAGTAAGTGAAGAAAATATGCTTTGACCTGCATTCAGAGTCCATCAGTTCTTTGTCTGGTTATGGATAGCGTTTTTCTTCATGAGTCTTTGTACTTGTTTTACATCATTATGTTGCTGAGAAGAGCTAAGTCATTCATAGCTGATCATCACATGATGTTGCTGATATTGTGTACAATGTTTTCCTGGTCCTGCTCATTTCACTTTGCATCAGTTTGTACAAGTCTTTCCAGGTTTTTCTGAAATAGTATTGCATTATATTAATACACCACAGCTTGTTTAGCTATTTCCCAATTGATGGACATCCCCTCAATTTCCAATACTTTGTCACCATGAAAAGAGCTGCTATAAATATTTTTGCATATGTAGGTCCTTTTCCCTTTTTTATGATTTCTTTGGGATACAGACCTAGTAATGGTATTGCTTAATTAAAGGGTAAGCACCGTTTGGTTACCCTTTGGGCATAGTTCCAAATTGTTCACCAGAATGATTAGATCATTTCACAACTCCACCAACAGTGCATTAGTGTCCCAATTTCCCCACAATCTGTCCAACATTTATCATTTTCTTTTTTTTTCCATCATATTAGCCAATCTGATTGGTGTGAGGTAGTATCTCAAGGTTTTTTTAACTTGCATTTCTCTAATCAAAAGTGACTTAAAGCACTTCTTCACATGTCTATAGAGATCTTTGATTTCTTCATCTGACAACTGCCTGTTCATATTCTTTGACCATTTCTCAGTTGGGAAAAGGCTTGTATTCTCATAAATTTGACTCAGTTTTCTATATATTTGAGAAATGAGGCCTTACTGTAAAGATTGTTTCCCAGCTTTCTACTTTCCTTCTCATCTAGGTTCCATTGGTTTTGTTTGTACAAAAACTTTTCAATTTAATATAATCAAAGTTATCTATTATACATTTTGTAATGCTCTTTAACTCTTGTTTGGTCATGAATTTTTCCCCATAGATCTGACTGATAGACCATTCTTTGCTCTTCTAATTCGATTGCTTCATTGTCTCTGGTATATTTTAGCAAAATGTAGTTTCCTTCCTTATCTCTTTTAATTAGGTCTATTTTTGCTTTTACCTTGTCTAAGATCAAGATTGCTACCCCTGATTTTTTTTTTAATTTCAGTTGAAGCATAATAGATTCTGTTCCAGCCCCTTATCTTTACTCTGTGTGTGTCTCTGTGTTTCAAGTGTTTTCTTGTAAGCAACATATTGTAGGATTCTGGTTTTTGATCCACTCTGCTATCTACTTCTGTTTTGAGCGACAGTTCATCCCATTCACATTCACAGTTATGATTACTACCTGTGTATTTTCTTCTATCCTATTCTATTCTATTCTTCCTCCTGTATGTCCTCTCTTTCCTTTCACCCTTTCCTACCTCACTGGTGTTTTGCTTCTGCCTACCACCTCCCCTGATCTGCCCTCCCTTCCATCAGTCTCCACCTCCACCCCTTTTACTTAATCTCCTCCCCAACTACTTCCCTTTCTGGTAAGATAGATTTCTATCTTCAGCTCATTATGCATATTACTCCCTCTTTGAGTCAATTCTGATGAGAGTAATGCCCATGACCCACCCTCCCATCTTTCCCTCCACTATAATAGGTCTTTCTTGCCTCTTCATGTGAGATAGTTTACCTCATTCCACCTCTCCCTTCCTTCTGTACCCATTGTACTCCTCTTTCTCATCTCTTAATTTTTTTATATGTTGTTCCCTCAAATTCACTTTATGCCTGTATGCTCTGTTTATGTATATTCCTTCTGACTGTTAGTGATACAATTTTTAAGAGTTACAAGTATCATCTTCCTGTGTAGGGATGTAAACAGTTTAGCTCAATTGATGTCTTATGTTTTCTTTTCCCTTTTTATCCGTTTATGCTTCTCTTGGGTCTTGATCTTGGAGGTCAAATTTTGATTTAGTCCTGGTCTTCTCCTTATGAAGGCTTGAAATCTTTCTATTTCATTGAATGACCATTTTTTTCCTTTGATATATTATGCTTAATTTTGCCCGGTAAGTGATTCTTGGTTGTCATCCTAGCTCCTTTGCCCTCTGGAATCATGTTCTATGACCTCTGATCCTTTAATATTGCAACTGTCAAGTCCTGTGTGATCCTGATTATGACTCCCCAATATTTCAATTGTTTCTTTCTGGACACTTATAGTATTTTTTCCTTGACCTGCTAATTCTGAAATTTAGTTATAGTGTTCCTTGGGGTTTTTATTTTGGGATCTCTTTCCTGAGGTGATCAGCGGATTCTTTCCATGCTTATTTTGCCCTCTGCTTCCAGGACATCAGGGCATTTTTCCTTGATAATTTCTTGAAAGATGCTGTCCAGGTCCTCCTTTTGATTATGGCTTTCAAGTAGTCCAGTGATTCTGATATTATCTCTCTTGGATCTGTTTTCCAGGTCAGTTGTTTTTCCCATGAGGTATTTTACATTTTCTTCCATTTTTTCATCCTTTTGAATTTGTTTGATTGCTTCATGATGTCTCATAGAGTCATTAGCTTCCACTTGCCCAATTCTAACTTTCAAGGTGTTGTTTTCTACAATTAGCTTTTGTTCTTTCTTTTCCATTTGGCCAGTTGTACTCTTTAAGTAGTTGTTTTCTTCAGTGGATATTTGTATCTCCTTTTCCATTTGACCAATTCTACTTTTTAAGCAGTTTTCCAAGCTGTTGACTAGTATTTCATAATTCTCTTGCATCACTCCTTTTCTTTTCTCAATTTTTCTTCTGCCTCACTTATATGATTTTTAAGCTGCTTTTTGAGCTCCTCCATGAGTTCTTTCTGGACTTCAGTCCATTTTTTATTTTTCTTTGGGGTTTTACCCACAGGTGTTTTGACATTACAATCCTCTTCTGAGTTTGTCTTGGTCTTCCTTGTCACCATAATAACTTTCTATGGTCAGCTTATTTTTCTGTTGCTTTTTTGCTTATATATATGTATATATATATTTTTTTGGCCTCATTCCTTTCTTTTAAATTTGAGCTCTGCTCTCAGGGGGAAAGGGCACTGTCTCCACCTTCTTGTGCTAGTGGTTGCAGGCCCTGGCTGTTTACCTGGTGCTACACCGATGTTTCCCTGAGGCCCACAGGGGACCCTTGCATCTAGTGCTGTGCTGAGGGCATGGGGTGGGGATTGGCTGGCACTGCTGGAAGCTGTATGAGTCTGGCATAGTGCTGACCTGGAGCTCCAATGGTGGCATCTGGCGTGTGCCAAGGCCAAGTATGGTGTTTCTGCATTTCCCCGTGGCTACACTAAAGCATGTGGTGGTTCTTGGAGCTGGAGTCTACCAGTTCCCCCCTGGCATGTGTGTGTGGGGGTCCTGATGTTGGCATTTGCCTGCTTCACCACACTGGGGTGATCTCTCACTGGTTTGCTGAGGTGGAGCTTGCTTCTGGCTTGCTGAGATGCTTTCGATCTTGGACTGCACTCCCCTTTCACCCAAATGAGACAGACCTTTCTTGTCGATCCTACAAGTTTCTTGGGCTAAAAGATTGTTTCACTCTATCTTTTTGCTGGTTCTGTTGTTCCAGGAATTGTTTTGGGGCTCTATTTTATGGTTTTTTGGAGGTGAGTATGGGGGAGTTATAGTGATTTACTGCTTACTCTACTATCTTGGCTCCCTGAAGTCTGGAACTACTGTTTAAAGGAAATCAATCAGTTACTTAACCTAGTCCTTTCCTCAAAGAAATGGGGTTGGCTCACTAAACATTTATTAAATGCCTATTACATGTATGGCACTGGATCAAGAAAAGTGATGGTATCTCTCTCAAAATATGTATTTCAAACCTTGGGACAACAAAGCAGAAAAAAGAAAAAAACAAAGAGCGAAGACAGCCTGAGTGACAGAGAGATGGAGACAGACAGACAGAGATAAGGGTGATGGGTTACCTAGCCTTTTTTTAAAAAGTTATGAACGGAGCATTACAACTATTATTGTTGTTTTCAGCAGGGGACATCCTCACCCCTCAAGCAGCAGTCAGCCCTTCCAACACATCAGACTCTTGTTTTTGTAAGTCACTTTTCCATGTGAGTAATCCCTTTCAATTTGGAGAAAAGGATCAGAAGACCTCTGCTTAAGTCCTGTGACTTTGAACCAGTCACAACCTCCCTAAACCTCCATTTCTTCCTCTGTACCGTGAGGGAATTATGCTAGATGATCTTTAAGGTCTCTTCCAACTCAAAAAGTCTATGACTTTAGAAGGCATACAGGGAGAGCTGCTAATTGCCCAAAAGTTCCACAACTACAAGTGACTCATTTTACCCACTGTGACATTGGTGGTGTCACTTCCACTCTCTGGGCCTCAGCTCACGGGACAGACCAGATAATATCCAAAGGTCACTTCCACCCCTCTGATTCTAGAACTCTGTAACTCTATCATGGTTGCAGTAATAACTTTTGTTTTTCATTTTGTTCTCTGGCCCCAACTCACTGTCCCTCTGTACGTATGTCCCAGATACACGGGTTGTTGGAAATGATGATTTCCTTGATGCAGGGAAACTATGACTTCTATGATGCAAGGAACTCCCAGTGAGAAAATTCCCTCTATCAATGTAGATCAATACCTGTTTTAAAAACTAAATTATAGCTTTAGAAAGTTACCTGGACTTATGAGAGATTAAGTGACTTACCCAGGGTCATACGAACAGTATGTATCAGAGTTGAGACTAGAATGAAGGTCTTCTTGACTCTAGAGGTGAGATCTCTATCTACCATGCTACTTCTCAGAGTAGTAATATTATAATAAAATTTGAAAAGCTTCTTACTACAATCTCCTTTTTCTATAGAGGATAAAGAGATCACTGATTTGTGGTCATGTGGTACAGTAGAAAGAGTACTGGCTCTGGAGTCAGAGGATGTGAGTTCAAATTCTGCCTCAGTAACTTATTATCTATATGACCCCGAGCAAATCTTTTCCATTTTTTTCTTTTGCAATTTTCGCCTTTCTTCTGGATGCTTTTACAACAAGATTGTAAGGATTGTTATAATTCCACTCTTCTGGCAACATGTTCACTTGCTCATTGGACAAGGTTCTTGCATTTAGAATGGTAACAATGTACATTTGCTCATGGTTGAAAAACAGTTTGGCTTAGCACCTTTTGTCCATTTTCCACATCTCTGCCACAATCACTGCAGAAGCAGGAGGGGCCCATTTTTTTTTCTTGCATGAGTTGCCACGGTCAAAAAAATTTAATTGGTGGCCAGTCTACTTGTGATATGTCTTTCTAGGATTAACTCCAAAAGTCCTTAGAAAAAAGGCTCTACAAAGCCCTCCACTACCTCATTGTTACCATGGAGGTGACCTTCAGTTTTTAAAGACTGTGGAAGCAGAATGCAAGTTCTTACAACATCTCCTATGTTGGAAAGACTTCTTGTATAGCCCCAGGGACAAACCAAATAATTTTTGGAAGACCAACCTATCTAAGCCTTTCTCTAAATGTATTTTTAAAGTTGTATTCTACTAAATTTGGCTCTCTCTCCTGAGGCCCTTTAAGAGAACAAGTATACCCAACCCTGTGTGATGAATGCTACTGAAGTTATTAAATGTGAATTTTCTGTCATATTACAAAGAGAGGATGGGAGAAGCTTAGTTAGAATTAGTAAAGAGCTATGAAAAAAACTCACTTTTGTTTTAAGGATGCAAGGATTCTTAATGCTTAGCATAAGAAAGGCAGCTTATGGGGCCAGTTAGGTGGTACAGTAGATAGAGCACAGTCTCAGAAGTCAGGAGGACCTAAATTCAAATCTGATATCGGACACTCACTAGCTGTGTGACCCTGGGCAAGATCCAGGGTTAACATAGTCACCTGCAGACACACTCCAGTTAGCACAATAATGATATAAAAAGGAAAAAGACTTGGGGCCCAATGTCCTATGTACTGAAGCCTTAACTGGTGTCTCATCTCAACTCCCTCTACTGATTCTCAGAAACTCCCTTTCTCACCACCATTGTGTAGACAGATCTGCTCGAGCATACATAAAGTCCAAAGCAATATATTTAACTTAATATCACAGGACCTGAGTTCAAATCCAGACTCTACTACCTACTACCTGGGTTTCAATTCTAAAGTGAGGAAGGTAGACTAGATAAATGGTGTCAGACTGAAATAGAAATGGGGACCACTAAATCATAATAAGGATGCCTTTGGGCCATATATTAACTTAGAAAACCACATATTAATATTACTTATATTCTATTGTATCTTTATTTATTTTGATAAGTATGTCCCAATTGTATTTTAAATCTGAGTTGGGCCATCCTCAGGAGTATTATTGCTTGACTCATCCACTCAAATCCGAGAGGAATTTTGGATATCTTGCCCTCAGAGCCCCATTCTCTTATAGCAGATTTAATAGTGCATCTAGGTTGACTTACCTGTAAAAGATAGGTAATAATAACTCATCTGCCTTGAAACATGGGCTATACCAGATTAGCTATTATGGTTCCTTCCTGTCCAAAGATCTATGATGCTTAGAACTAGGCAGACCCCCTTGAAGTTTGAATAAGAAACTTTTAGGATAATTAAATGGACTGTAAGGCAATCTCTTTATATCACTGCCGTAAGACAGAACTGACACCAAACCTGTCTTGCTAATTATTGTGTTACACTGAGTTTTTATTGTGTGTAGCTGATTTTGCAGGGAACATGATTTGTCATCTGGTAGTATGGCCTAGTAGACTGTTGGACTTGGAGGAAGGAGGACTTGTGTTCAGTCCTGCCTCTGACACATAGAGGTTATGGGACTATGGGCAAGTTCCTCATCCTCTTCAGTACCTCAAGGCAACTCTCTAAGGACTCAGTTACCAAAGAGGTGCTGATCTGCATCATGAAGGGATTTCCCACACCAAGAGTTTCCAAATAGATTTGATCACAGGTCTGGACAGTCTCATTTCCCCTTTTGAAAATCAAAATTAATGTAATAAGCTTGAATTCATAAGCCCAGAGTGTCTTCTCCACACATTCTGAGATAGTTGCTCCCTTTTTCACTGTTGCTTAGGGCATGACCCAGTCTCTCACACAATAAGTTTGCTCGATTCAAGATAGTGTACAGGCCCTGTTCACACTAAAAAATACTTTTTTAAGCAGAACAAGTCAATACATTGGTCCTGTCTTACAACACAGGCCTTATTCCATACCTATAGTCCACCTGTACTTCTCTATCCAAGAGAACTTGCTTCACTATTAGCAGCAGCTGCTATGTTGATTACAATCATGACGTCATTCAATGTTGTTATCCTTTATATTGATTATTGAGGTATTTGGACAAACTGTTCTCATGGCTCTGCCTGGTTTACTCTGTATCAGTTCGTATAAGGTGCCCCAAGTTTCTCTGAATTCTTCATGTTAATTGTTTATTACACAAAATGTCACTTGGTTCAGTTCCCACTGGGTATCATTTTGCTTTCAGTTCTTTTCCAGGTCTCTACCATACAGTACTATACAATTCTCCATTCATTTGATAGTAATTTTTTGAGCCCCTAATATGTGTCCAGTTTTCTGCTAGGTGCCATGTAGGATACACAAGTTTAAAACAGCATTGTTACCTGGTAATCAACAAGGAAGATCCTAGTAAGTATGATTAAACACACATCTCAGATTTCATTCTGTTTTTCTCTCCAAGGTTTCTGAATCAAATCTCACTCAGTATTTGTAGGATCGGAGCCATATTGATTCTACACATATATCTTTATATCTTTCACACCTGTTCTAACCTTCCTATTCCAGTTACCACCCTTGTGGGGGCCATCTCCAGTCGTCCCGATCCGTATCTTGCCACTGAACCTAGATGGCTCCAGGTAAGAAAGTGAGGCTGGTGACTTTGCACAACCCTCCCTCCTTTAAATCCAATTCACTTGCAAGTCTTGGCATCACCTCCCTGATGTCATGGTCCTCTTTGAGAATGAAAGACAAACAGCCAAGATTTATCGGGAGAGAGAACAATGCAAACGACTACGCACCAACAAAGTATAGACCAGATAAATTAGAACTATTCAACAGAGGAAGTACACTAGAAATTAGGAAGGTTGGGAAAGGCTTCTTATTGAATGTGAGATTTTAGCTGGGACTTGAAGGAGGCTGGGGAGGTTCAGAGATAGAAATCAGAAGGAAGATCATTCCAAGCATAGAGGACAGCTAGAGAAAATGCCTGGAGTCAGAAGATGCAGTGTTTTGTTTGTGGAACAGCCAAAAAAAGGCTATAGTACTAGATTGAAGAGCACTTGGCAGGGTATAAGGTATAAAAAGACTGGAAAGGTTGGGGTGTGGGAAGGGTATGAAGAGCTATAAAATCCTCAAACAAAGGATTTTATATTTGATCCTAGAGGTGATAGAAAGCCACTGGAGTTTACATGAACTACTGTAGTAGCCTCCTAACTGCTTTCCCAGACTTCCGACTTTGACAGTCATTTCATTCTAAACACCACCTCTATATTGGTGTTCCTGAAATACTGCCCCATTTGTGGCATTTTCTTGCTCAGAATCCTTCCATGACTCTCAATTGCCTACTGAATAAAATCCAAATTCCATATAGTCTGATATTTAAGGCTTTCTGTAATCTGATCCTAACTACCTTTCCAGACCAGATTACAGAGAGTCAGAAATGACTGAAAATGACTGAGCAGCATCACCTTTCTAGACTTATCTCCCACTACTTATCGCTCCACTACAGGACCTCCCATACTGAACTAGATTAATCATTGTACTCAGAAGATGGTTTGTGCCTTTGCCTTTCCTTCTTGAAGCCTTGCCTGAACTCTGCTGACTCCTGCATACCCCAGAGTAAAAGAGATATCTCCTTCTTTTGATTTCTCATAGTTGTTTGCCTGGATGTCTTTTTTTTTTTGCATTTATTTCATTCTTTTTTGCATCACTGTTATTTATATTTATGTCTTTCCAATTAGATTGTGGTAATAGTAATAATTCACATTTCTATAGTAGGTTTTATTAGTACTTTGTAAAGAATTGTAAGCTTCTTGAAAGCATGGGGTTTCTGTGTATATGTGTGTGTGTGTATGTATACATACATACAGTACCATACATATTTTATATATGTATATTGTTATATAGCAACCGACTATACAAGCACATGTGGTATATACATGGATGTATATGAGACTTGCATGTTTATGTATGTATGCATATAGCTTCATATCTCCAATTACCTAAAATGGTGCCTTGCACATGATACTTAATAAATTTTGATCAGATTGAATCAAATTCCCTGTGTAGTATTCTAGGGTTTTTGTGAGGCAAAATACAGGGGGCAGGGTCATCACTTATTCATTCCTCAGGGCTGTGCCTCTGTTCATATAGTTCAAGAATTCATGAGGTTTTTTTCCCTTTTCGGGGGTGGGGAGGAGGAGAGGCAGGAGCTGTTGGCTATCATGTCAAACTGTTGACTGATATTGAGCTAGCAATCTACTGCAAGTCCCCAATTTTTTCAGACAAACTGCTGTTTAACCATTCTCTCCCTCCACCATCTTGTATTTTTGAAATTGATTTTTTTGAACCCAAGTGAAAGTCTTTCCATTTACACATATTGAATCCAATGCTTGGCACAGTGTCTGGCCCATGTCAATGATCCTCTTTAAGAATGAAAGACAAACAACAAAAAGCACAGGGCCAAGTGCCAATTAAATTAAAAGTCTGGTCCTCCAAGCCCCAATTCAATCAAGTCATAGTGAATAAGCCTCTACCCTGTTCTAGGTAGGTTCTGGGGATACAGATGAAAAACAACAGTTCCTTTGAGGAGTTGACAATGTAGTAGCTATGAGATATATGATCCAAGTTAGAAACTAATCAAAGCCATAAGCAAGGTCACATTGTGGCTGAGGTAACACTTGAATTGGGTCTTAAAGGAGACAAAAATAATATCATCAATAAACAAAGACAGAGAGAAAATCCTCTTGGCATGGGAGAATGGCGTACACAGCAGTATGGAAGCAGGGAAGGGCAGGATGAGTTTGAGGAAAAGGGAGTAACCTAATTGAACTGAAGCCCTTAGGATGCAGTGAAGAAGCCATGAGGGACGCTGGAGCCAGTAGACCCAGATTCAGATTTTGGCTCTGTCACTTAATGATCTTGGGAGCATCAATTTAACTGTCTGGGACTCAGTTTCCCCATTAGTCTAATGAGAGGATTGGACTAGATGGATGATTTCTAAGGTCCCTTCTAGCTCAATGCAATAAGGCTGTGTAAGTAGGTGGGAGCTAGAATGCTGAGGGCTTCAAGCTCCAGGCTAGGGGTCGGCGGGCAATGGTGAGCCAGTGCGGGGTTTGAGAAGCATAGCAATGTAACCGTGCCCATTAGGAAGCTGACTTTGGCAGGTGTGCAAGCACCCCAACAAGTGCCTATTCATGAAGTCACAGTTTTCAACAGTCAGGTCATTTTTAGAGGAGGGAGGAGAGCTCACCTTCTGAGTTCCTCAGATCTCAGCTGTAGTCTAAACAATGTCCCCTTTATGCCAATATTCCCAACTTAATGGTCAACAATCCAAACCATTTTGAAGAGTCATTGTCTGCCATGCTGTACATCCCCTATGCTGAGTTAAACAGGCTGGGGGGTGCAGGTGGGGGTGAGAGGGTTGGGGGGAGGGGTGAAGAACTTCCTCCCCTCATCATTATTTTCTGGATCCAGCTGCTGCTGATTTCAAGCCTCTTTTATATCTCCCCAATAATTGTCACTCATTTACTTGTCTTCATGACTCTGGTTTCATGCTGTCTTCCCAGAATTCCTGCCTTCTTAACTGGTTTTATGGACTGTACTTTGTGTCGGGAGAGTCCGGTTCTTGTTGATTTCCTATTTCTGAGATTTGGACGGGAGCCTCTTGCCATTCAGGAACTAATTGCAAATAAAATCCCTGGAGCTCAAAAGCCTTGCTTTCTCTCCTCCCACTCACACTGGTGGGACCTGTCATAGTTTTACTCCCCTCCACATCCCTTTCTACCTCCTTCCAGTGCTGCGCTTCCTTGGTGGCCAGGTGTTCTCTGCATCTAGCACTGTCCTGGAAGAGGGGAGTACCAGTGTGAGCCACTTAGGGCAGGATCAATCAAACAATTCATGAATTAACAAGCATTTCCGAAGAGCCTACTATGTGCCAGCTACTGCTAGGTATGTGCTGGGGACACACAGATAAAAAGTAAGCTTCTGCCTTCAAGGAGCTTACATTCTATTGGGGGTGACATAAACATATGATATACAAAAGAAAGGCACAGTAATTTTGGTGCAGGGAGGGGAAGGAGAGAAGACACTGCCCTTCTCATGTATGCCAAAAGGACATCAACGTAACAACCTTTTGAAATCTAAGCAGAGAACTGCGTAAAATGGAAAAATGGAAAATGCTCAACGAGTATTTATTAAGCACCTAGGATGTGCTAGGCCCTGGAGATTCAAGGGCAAAAATGAAACAGTCCTTGACACATGTGTTCTAGAGGTAGGAGGAACATGTGTTCTAGAGGTAGGAGGGTGAGTGTTAACAAGTACACAGATAAACAAATGAAAATCATGTTCAGATTAAGCATACAGTAGTTTGGGGATAAGGTAGTGCACCAGAGGTTGGGGGAAGGTGTCTGGAATCAGAAAGGGCTCCATGTAATTAGAAAGTCGTGTCTGAACTGAGCGCTCAAGGGAGCTATAGATTCCAAGAAGCAGAGGCGAGGGGAGTGAGCCTTCCAGGCATGAGAGACAGATTGTGCAAAGGCGGCTAGGCCAGTTTGTCTGGAGCACAGAGCATATGTAAGGCCCTAGAGTAAAATCAATCCCCAAAGACGCGTTGAAGCCAGACAGTGTGGAGCTTTAGATGCCAAATGGGCAGGTTTGTATTTTCAGCTTGAGCAAAAGGCATGGAGGCTAAAGAGGGAGTTGATGGGGGTGGTCCTTTGCATCCCTATCCTTCCTTTTCTATGCTTTTCCTTAGCCTCTGGTTGGGGCTTCAGGAAAGACCTCTGGCTCATTTCAAGTGTCCAGAGCCCTTGTGTTCTCTCCCTCTGATTCCTATCTAAACCTCAGTACATTATTATCTTATCCTGCTGAATGAAAAGGGCAGTTAGGTGGTGCAGCAGATAGAGTAATGGGCCTAAAGTCTCATCTTCATGCATGCAAATCTGGCCTCAGACACTTACTAGCTGGGTGTCTCTAACCAAGTCACTTAATCCTGTTTGCCTCAGTTTCCTCATCTGTAAAACGAGCTGGAGAAGGAAATGGCAAACCACTCCAGTATCTTTGCCAAGAAAACCCCGGCTGGAGTCTTGAAGAGTTGGAAACGACTAAACAGCAAAACTGAGTGAATTTGTCACTACTGCCTCTGTCTCCCAAGGGGCTTTGCATTTTAAACTTCATCTTCCTAGTGTATCTTCAATCTGGTTAAAAGAATTTCAGGCATGAACAAGCAGTTGGTATGCTCTGGGCCTTAAACTTAACTGACTGACTACTGTGTGTCCAGCCCTAGGGAGAACTGAGCCCTACAACAGCAACCCTACTGTCTCTCCCAAATGCCCAGCACTCTTCCAGTTCTGGCCTCATTCAAAGTACTGCACTCAGGCAAGGTGGGCATCATTAGTATCATTCTCCCTTCATGGGTTAAGAACATTAGACCCAGAGGAGTTAAGTAGCTTGCCCAAGGGTAATAATGAGTAAGAGACTAAACAAAAAACAGAAATCACTTCATTTTGGTAGGATCTCTCTGGCAAATTATTCAAGGACTATAATTTTCTAACTTCAAAGGTCTGCGGCTGGGGGGTGCTAATATACCTCCCACTTTCTGGGTTTGGGCTATGCTGCTTTTTCCCTTGGGGACTGTGAATAAAGCATCTGTTAGAACAGGCTTACCAGCTTCCTCTAGGTTAAAGCTAGCATTAAGGGAATTGAGAGAACCAGGGAACTTTGGCATATGAACACTGGGAGGAACTGGGGGCAGGAAACATACTCTTCCCACCTTCATATGACTCCATGAAAGCCCGACCTAAAACAGCAGAATTTTGTCACTCTCTTGTTTTGTTTATATTTCAAGCTGCCTTCTGAGGGCTTATAATTCTCTCCAATTAAGTTGGCCCTTTTCAGGTGAATTGAAGAATATTTAAAACACGGGGGAAATGAATAAACTTTAGGTCAGGCAAGTTGGTTCCCATTCTCATGTTTGTTGCCATTGTTCAGTTGTGTCTGACTTTTCCTGACCCCATTTGGGGCTTTCTTGGCAAATATATTGGTTTGCCCTTTCCTTCTCTGATTCATTTTACAGATGACGAAACTGAGGCAAACAGGACTAAGTGACTTGCTCAGGGTCAAACAGCTAGTAAATGTCTGAGGCCGGATTTGAACTGAGGAAGATGAATCTTCTTGACTTCAGGCCCGACACTCTATCCACTGTTCCACCTAGCTGCCCCATGTTAGGTTATCACACAGTGCATATAACCATTCATTTAACAAACAAACATTAAGTATCCATTGTAGAACGTTGTGCTTGGGGGATGTATAGTTGAGCTAAGAAAGAGTTCTTGGCTTCATTGATCTTATGGAGCAGCAAGGGGATGGGATACTAACACAGGTAGCTATACTAGACAGTAAAATTAAAAGAGAATCTGAAGGAGAATATCAATATTACCTGGAGGATAGGGGAAATCAGGAAAACCTTCTTGGAGAAGAGGGAATTTATGTTGAGTGTTTGAGGGCAACCAGAAATTCTACAGCAGAAAAAGTGGGAGGAAGATATTCCAGGCCTGGAAGCATAGAGGGAGTCCAGAGAGTAGCCCAATTTGACTGGAGAATAAGTGCATTGAGGTGACTAATATATGAGATAAGGCTGGAAAGGGTGAATGGTAGAGGGCCTGGAATCTCAGTCAGAGGAGTTAACATTTTCTCATTGGGCAATAGGGAGTCACTGAAGATTTTTGAGGAGAGGAATGACATGACCAGATCCATGCATAAGGAAGTTTATTTGGGCAGTGGCATTAAAGATGAATAGGCATAGAAAAGCAGGTGGAAAGAATGGAGGTGGGGCAACCAATTTGGAGGTTATAGAAATAATCCAAGTGAGAAGCAATGAGGACTTGTACTAGGGTGGTAGCAATGGAAATAAAGAAGAAGGGAAAGGTTTATATTTCTACCACCTTCCTTTCAATTCACTTTGGAGCCTCCATAATTTCATTCTATTATTTATTATTTTTTCTCCATGGGGGGTATTAAATCTATTTTTAGATTACTTAAGAAGATTTCCTGTCCTCAAAGAACATTAAATTCTCTTTTTTGAGTTTTTTAATAATATCATGTATTTTTCCAATTACATGTAAAGACAATTTTCAACATTCATTTTTTGAAAGATTTTTAGTTCCAAATTTTTCTTCTTCCCTCCCCTCTCCCCTCCCCAAGATGGCAAGAAATCTGATATAGGTTATACATTTGCAATAATGTAAAACATATTTCCACATTAGAAACCTTGTAAAAGAAGAAATAAAACAAAAAGAAAAAAAACACACACAAAAATGAAAATAGTATGTTTCAGTCTGCATTCAGACTCCATCAGTTCTTTCTCTGTACGTGGATAGCATTTTCCATCACAAGTCTTTTGAAACTGTCTCAGATTGTATTACTGAGAAGAGCTAAGTCTGTTAAAGTTGATCATCACACACTGTTTCTGTTGCTGTGTTTAATGTTCTCCTGCTTCTGCTCACTTCACTTAGCATCAGTTCACATAAGTCTTTCCAGGTTTTCCTGAAATCTGTCTGCTCATCATTTCTTATAGCACAATAGTAAACGTATTAAATTCTTGATGCCATTGACATTCCTTATGAATGACTTCTCACAAACCTTTCACCCCTCTGAAGAATCTATCTTTTCCATCTATTTCCCTATTGCCCCCATATTTCTTCCTTCCTCCTTGTATGTGCCCTGAAGACACCTTCTATGTCCTGTGGAAAGTTCTGTTCTTTATTTTCTGCTACTCCCTTATCATGTAGGATGTGGGACAAATCCCTTTACGCAGAATTTAAAACCACAGGAAACAAAGATGTCCCTGGCTAGTATCAGACTTGGGAAAGAAGAGTTCCGTTCACTGATAGAGCAGTTCCAGAATGCCTCCTATATGCAGGACACTGGTCTGGGGGCTAGTGAACAATACAAAGATGAACCAGGCAAGATCACTTCTCTAAAGGGAAAGAGGACAGAGTTATGGTCAAATCAGTGGCTAATTGTGACTTTAGAAGACTAACAATGAATCCTCAGTGACTGTAGGTAGGGTAGTGGTAGACATTAGCGGAGGGGGAAAGAGAACAAGCATGTATTAAGTGCCTACTATGTGCTAGGCACTATGTTAAGCACTTTGTAAATATTATCTCATTTGAACCATAAATATGGAATGGTCAACCTTTTGATATGCTTTGCATAACTGTACCCTTTTGACACAAAAGGAAAGTTCCATTGGTAGGCAAGAGAATAGGGAGAGTGTGATTGGAAATGGATAGCTATGTTTTCTTTTCTTTTCTTTTTTTTTTGGACAGCTGTTTTCAAAAAGAACATTAATTAAGCCTTTTTTTTTCAAAAGAAAAGGGAGAAGAAATTTTGAAGTACTGTATTATAGTAAATAGGGTGAGAGGCTCAGAATCTGGAAGACCTAAGTTCAGATCTTGGGGAGTCTTGGACTAAGTATGGACAAGTCCTTTTGACCTCTGTGAGTCCTACATGGCCCATTTGTAAAATGGAGATATTCATACTTATAGTATTTCACTTGACAGCATTGTTGTGTGGCTTAAATGAGATTACGTGTGCAAAGTACTTTACAAATTTTCACAGTACCACAAAATTTGAGACTTAGAAGGAACTTCAGAAGTTATCTTGTCCAACCCATACAGGAAAGGAGTTTCTACTATAATATGCCTAATATGTTGACATCCACCTTCTACTAGAAGAAGAGGGAATCTACCCTCTCCAGACAGCCCCTTCCACTTCTGGATAACTCTAAAGTTAGGAAGATTTTCCTGACATCGTCTAACTGGTCACTTTGAAATTCCCACCCATTGCTCCTGGCTCTGCCCTCTGGAGCCCAACAGAACAAGCCAGATACCACCTTCATGCGACAACCCTTCAACTAATTGAAGACAGCTACCATTCCCCACCCCTGTCCCAATCTTCTCTTCTCCAAACTAACCATGCCTAGTTCCTGTAACTGGTCCTCATGTGCCATTGACTTAAATCCCTTTACCATCCTGGTTTTCCTTTTCTGGGCACTTTCCAGCTTCTCCACATCCTTCTCAAGCTATGGTACCCAGAATCCAACACAGTGCTCTTGTCTAGAAGAGGTCTGATGAGGGCAGAATGCAGTGGGGCTGTCACCTCTTAGTTTCCTGAAGTGATTCCTCTCTTTATGTATCCCACTCTCTCCTTGGGTTTTCTGGCTGCTTCGGACTCTTTATCAAGCTTGCTGTTTACTGTAACCCCCACTTCTTTTCAGAACATCTCTCGAAGTGCCTCTCCCATCATGTACTTTAAATTGACTTTTTGGTATCAAAGTATAAATCTTTCCACTTATCCCTCTTCAATTTCCACTCAAGTCTTTTAGTTCCTGATGTTGTCATCTAGCACCTTGCCTTCTCAGCCTCCTATCACCTGCAAATTTGATGAACATATGTATCATTCATGCCTTTATCCAAGTCACTGATAAAAATGTAAAACAACACAAAGCCAAACACAGGGGGTACTTTACTGGAGACCTTTATCAAGTTCATATTGAAGAATTAACAGCTACTTTATGATCTTGAGCAAGTCATTTAACTTCTCTGTGCCTCAGTTTCCTCGCCTAAAAAATGAGAAGGCTGTACTAGTTGGGCTCTGAGGACCTTTCCAGCTCAAAACCTACATCCTTTGATCAGTAGGGTATTGTTCTCATTCAGTCATTTCCAACTCTTCGAGACTCCAGCTGGGGTTTTCTTGGCAAAGATAGTGGAGACCATTTCCTTCTCCAGCTCATTTTACAGATGAGGAAACTGAGGCAAACAGGGTTAAGTGACCTGCCCAGAGTCACACAGCCAGTAAGTGTCTCAGGCCAGATTTAAACTCAGGAAGAAGAGCCTTACAAATTCTAAGCCCATTGCTCTATCCATTTCACCACCTAGTATTACACGTACATACTTTGCAAACACACTGGAATCGTGTGCTCAAAATGTTTCATTTATATATGTGCAATGTTAAAAATGTTTGGAGATTACTGGGATAGTCCACATCTCTCCATCCTCTCCACAACAATAATTTGAGATATTCTATTAAAAGCCTTGCTAAAATCTAGATGAACTATTTATCCAGTGTTCTCTTCATCTAGAAGTGTAATAACACTGTCAAACGAGGAAATGAGCTTTGTCTTG
The DNA here is from genome assembly GCF_003287225.1 of Phascolarctos cinereus. Lineage (NCBI taxonomy): Eukaryota > Metazoa > Chordata > Mammalia > Diprotodontia > Phascolarctidae > Phascolarctos > Phascolarctos cinereus. Next base: position 61,731,754 of record NW_027555736.1, on the reverse strand, counting down.
TACTGCAGGATTTCCCTTAGTCTCCATACCAGATGAGATCTTCAGACTTGTTATTTTTTCCCCACTACTTGTGTATTATTTCTCTTTTGGCATTTTCATGGCACCTGTCAATGCAGAGCTTGGGCATTTGCTTTAGCAAGTTAAAAAGGCATCTGCTTTATGCAGTGTTTGATTATGCATGAGTTTAAAACCCGAGGCAGCTCTGCAGCAGCTGACAGTCAAGAAGGCTTATGAGCTCATCCACAAAACAGCCTCTTGTCAGGCAAAACCTTTTCAGTCAATCAGAATATATTTATTAACTAGAGGCTCACCCCATTTAAACTTGCTAATGGTTTTCAAAATAAAAACAACATCATGTGAATTGAAACAATGTCTTGGAGGCGGTGAGCTCCACAGGAATCATGCTGATATGTACACAATACATAAGAAGATGATGTTTAGAGGACATAGGCAGTTGATGGCACTGAAGTCCATGATCGAATTTAAATCATTATCAATCAGTCAATCAATAAATATTATTAAGTGCCTACTACTATATGCCAGGATCATCAATCATCTGATAAGCATTTTGGGGGAGTCATAAAAGATGCTAATTGGGTCTAATGATGTCACAGTTGAGTTTGGTTATATTAGCGACAATATTGAAAAATAGTGTTGTTGAAATTATGTTAGGGCAAATTTATATAGAGAAACTCTCACCCACAATTACTAAGCACTGTAAGACCAAGACATATATACAACGAACCAGTCTCTGTAGCTGATGAGCTCATAGTCATGCTGGAGGAGACAACCCATAAACACGTGAAACAACTAAAGAATGACAAGAGGCTGTTTGTGACTAGGGACTAAATTGTGTGGTTCCCAAGGAATCATCCCTTTTTATTGAGGAGAAGTTTTTTCAGAAGCCTCTTCCCTATTTCTTTCCAGCAACTCTTATGACTGTACTTTGAGGTTTTAGAAGTCTGAATTCTGCATGCAACATGCTCTGATCTGACTTGCATCATTCTCCATGTCAACTGTATTTGCAATATTCCTTCCTATCATTTCTGCTGTCATTGTCTCTCCTAACTGTAAAACCACAAGCAAGAATTGTTTCCAAGCAATCTGGGTTTTGGAGGGCTAAACTCTCTTGCTTTGGCTGAATTCAGAAAGGTTTTTGGATGCGCTCTTTCCATTCGCTAGGACTGTATTCGTTAATTTCAGGGAACTAAGAGGTCAAAGTCAGATTTCCAGGACATCAGGGAACCCAGCAGTTAGGTACTGGGTTAAAGTACTGGGCCTGAAGTAAGCAAGTCCCTAATTCAAATCTAGCCTCAGATGCTTACTAGCTATGTGATCCTGGGCAAGTCACTTAGCCTGTATCTGCCTGAGTTTCCTTATCTGTAAAATGGGGATGGAGGGCCATCTCCAGTCATCCTGACGTGTATCTTGCCACTGGACCCAGATGGCTCCAGAGGAGAGAGTGAGGCTGGTGACTTTGCACAGCCCTCCGTCACTTAAATCCAATTCACTTGCAAGTCATGGCATCACCTTCCTGATGTCATGGTCCTCTTTGAGAACAAAGGACAAACAAGAACAACAACAACAAAATGGGGATAATCATAGCACCTACCTCCCAAGGGTTGTCGTGAGGGTAAAATGAAGAAATATTTGCAAAGTGTTTGCCAAATGTTAAAATGCAATATAAATGCAGCGTTAAGTAGTGCCTGACTCTTCGTGACCCCAGTGGAGTTTTCTTGGCAAAGGCACTGGAGTGGTTTGCCATTTCCTTCTCCAATTCATTTTACAGACGAGGAAACAGAGTCAAACAGGGTTAAGTGACTTGTCCAGAGTCACACAGCTAGTAAGTGTCTGAGGTCAGATTTGAACTTAGAAAGATGAGTCTTCCTTTCCTGATTCTAAGCCTAGCGCTCTATCTATTGCACCATGATGCTGCTGCTGCTGCTATTACTGCTACTATTGCTTCTGCTGTTACTGCTACTGCTACTGCTGCTGCTGCTGTTGCTACTATGGTTAACCTTGATCTCTGAATTCCCTTCCAATTCTTTTTTTTTTTTGCTTTTTTAGGCAATTAGGGTTAAGTGACTTGCCCAGGGTCACACAGCTAGTAAGTGTCAAGTGTTTGGTATGAGGCTGGATTTGAACTCAGGTGCTCTATCCACTGTGCCACCTAGCTGCCCCTCCCTTCCAATTCTAATGAGAGAATTGTAAAAGGGGCACTGAGTTACAGCAGAAAGACAGTTCTAGTGGGAAGGCTTGGATTCAAGGTCCATATCCATTACTTATCTAAGTGTTAACCTCTCTAAGACTCTATTGCTTCACCTGTAAAATGGGGATAAAAAAAGCATGTTGTAAGGAAAGTGTTTTGTAAATTATAAAATGCTATCTAAATATGAGCTCATGATCCTCTCTTCCCATAATATTCCACTGTCATCAATGGACTAGGAAATATATTTCTTTGTCTTCAAATGTAGACAATAAAATAAAAATAAATAAATAAAAGAAAAAATTTGGATTCTCCTCTTCCCCTCCTTTTTTAAACCATCTAAGAAAGATGAAGATTACTTGATAATTTTGGACCAAGGATGTATGGATTAATATTGGTCGCTAATTGACTCACAAAAAGCCTCTCGCTGTACGCTGTACTGACTTTTATTCAATAATTGTCTAACCCCATATTACCTTTCCAGTTTTACCTTCCTAAGCATGCTCTCTGTCCTAGACAGACTGGTTTCCTCACTGTTTTCCAAGCAAAGTTTTGCTTATAACTCTGTCTAGAATTTTCTCCCTATCTCTCTGCACTAGTTCAAGCTCCACTAGTACTTCATAACCCAGATCCAACACGGCTTCCTTCACGAAGCTTTTCCTATTCATGATGTTCTCTCCCTCCTTTGAACTCTACTAACATTGACTATCAGACAGCCCCTGCCCTCAGAGAGCTTACATTCTAATGGAGGAAACAACACCCAAAGGGAGCTGAAAAAACAGGGAGACGGAGGATATTGATGAATTCCAGGAAATCAAAAGCAGAGCTCAAAGGGGAATGAAGGATGCCTTGCATGCTGGATCCTTTCATGTGTGTATGTCTTAGCTCCTTGCTAGGCTGTAAGTAAGCTCTTAAAGGACAAGAATCCTAACTTATACTTCTTCGTATCCTACGTCGTGCCTGGTAAAGTACTCTCCTTTACAAAGAATAACAAACCATGGAGCCTGGACTTAAAATAGAATTTAGAAGTGGAAAGAGCTGTAGAAATTGTCTGGATGGTGGGTTCTTAACCTTTTTAGGCAGATAGATGGGTGCAATGGCTAGGGTTTGAGACAATCAGGAAGACCCAAGTTCAAATTCTACCTAAGACATCTACTGAGTGATTCTGGACAAGTCACCTCTCTCTCAGCCTCAGTTTTCCCATACGTAAAATGAAGATAATAATAGCACCTGTTTCACAGGGTTATTATAAAGATCCAATTCAATAAGACAGGTAAAGCACTTTACAGACCTTAAACCGCTATGTAAATGCTAGCTCTGATTATTGGCCATTATTTAGTGTGTGTGTGTTGTGGACCCTTTGGCTGTCTGCTGAAGCCTATGGACCCTTCCTCAGAATAATGTTTTTAAATGTGCAAAATAAAATATGCAGGGATTGTAAAGGGAACCAATTGAATTGAAATCCAGTTTCAAAATACACTTTTTTTTAAAGACAAGTTCACAGACTCTAGGTTAAGAATGACTGTTCCATTATGCCCAAAGGGCTATAAAAATGTGCATACTCTTTGACCCAGCAATAGCACTTCTAGGGCTATATCCCAGAGACATCATACAAATGGGAAAGGGACCCACATGTACAAAAATATTTATAGCAGCTCTTTTTGTGGTGGCAAAGAATTGGAAATTGAGAAGATGCCCATCAGTTGGGGAATGGCTGAACAAGTTGTGGTATATGAATGTAATGGAATACTATTGTGCTATAAGAAATGAACAGGCTGACTTCAGAAAAACCTGCAAAGACTTGTGCAGTCTTTTGCTGAGTGAAGTGAGCAGAACCAAGAGAATGTTGTACACAATAACAGCCATGTTGTGCGATAACTAATATTGATAAATTTAACCCTTCTCAGCAATACAGGGATCTAAGACATCTCCAAAGGCCCCGTGATGGAAAATGCTATCCACAAAGAAAGAACTATGGAGTTTGAATGCAGATCAAAGCATACTATTTGCTATTTTTTTTTCTGTTGTGTTTTGTTTCCTCTTTCGGTGGTTCCTCCTATTGGTTCTAATTCTTACTTACAACATCAATAATGAGAAAATATGTTTAATAGGAATGTATATGTATAGCCTATATAAGATTGCATGCTGTCTTGGGGAGGGAGGGGGAGAAAAATTTAAAACTCAAAAGTTTATGGAAGTGATCATTGATAATTCAAAATAAATTAATTTTTAAAAAATGACTGTTCCAGGCTAGTCTGTCTAGCCTTTTTACAGATGAGAGAATTGAGGCTCTGAGAGGGAGGGATGACTCACCCAAAGTTATTATTTGGTTCCCAGCAGAGCCAGAACTAGATTCCTGGGATGCTGAGTTCTAAAGCCAGTTCTTTTTACTTTATACCCTCCTTGGCCTCTTCTCATAATACGTATTTCCCCCATTTCCCATTGTATGTGGATTGCCTCAATGTTGACAAATTAAATGTTTTTGGATCAAGGGAAACACCAGCCAACATACCATTAAACCCGGATATAAATTGCCCTTCTAGCAATGTACTTTTTCTATTTATGAGATTAATAGGTTCTATTCTCCTGTTCAGTCCCAGGGTGGGACTGGAAATGCTAAGACATTTCCAACTCCTTCTGGGATTTGAGCAATTCACTCCATCTGTGCTTCGTTCCCCTTTCTCACACACACAGACCACAACCCCTCCCCAACCCCCAACCCTGACCCCCAAGACTTCCTTCTCTGTCACCATCTCTCTCTACTGAACAATGCATCAGAAGTTCCTGAAAGACTCTTCCTTCCTGAACAGACTTGTGGGACCATAAAATAGTAGAACAGGAAGGGACCTCAGAGACAATCTAACCTTGATTTTACAAATAAGCAACTGGAAGTGCAAAGAAAGGAAACAACTGGCCCAGGGCCTTAGGAGAATCATGGCTAAAACACAGTTGGTGCCATGGAGAGAGTGCTGGATTTAATGTTGGGAAAACGGAGTTCGAATCCTACGTCTGACACTTACCAGCTGTGTGACTCTAGGCAAGTCACTTCACCTTTCCTATCCTCAGTTCCTCAACTGTAAAATAGTAGGGGTTGACTTGAATGCCTCTAAGCTCCCTTCCAGCTCAAAATCTATTATCCTGAAATTCAAGACTCCAGTATAGAGTTCAGGGCTCTCTCCATGTAGTTGAATGGGAAGGACTTTGTGAAGACTTTTTGTGTCCTTGGATGTTTCATTATGTTTCACTTTCTCTCTCTTCTTAACTCTCTATAGTCTGTCTTCTGACCTCATCCTTCAACCAAAACTAAAGTTACTAATGATCTCTCAATGACCAAATCTAATAGCCTTTTCTCAATCCTCATCTTTGCAGCCTTTGACACTGTCATCACCCTCTCCTTGACACTCTGTTCTTTCTAGCTTTTTGGGAACACCACTCTCTCCCGGTCTTTTCCTATCTATCTGACCATTCTTTCTCAGTCTGCTTTGTTGGATCTTCATTCAGGTCGTAACTGATAACCATTTGTGTCCCATAGGGGTCTTCTTCTCTTCTCCCTCTATATGATTTCACTTAGGGATCTCATCAGTTCCCATGGATTCAATTATCATCTCATCAAACACTGAGAATTCTCAAATCTACTAATCTAGCCCTCTCTGCTGACCTCCAGTCTGCCATCTCCAATTGCCTCTTGGATGTCTCAAACTGGATGCCCTATAGACATCGTAAAATCAGCATGTCCAAAACTGAACTTACCTCTCCCTCCTAAGCCTCTCCCCTTGCTAGCTTTCCCATTACTATCCAGGTTACCACCATCCTCCCAGTATCCAAACTTGTAACCCAAGTGACATTCTCAACTCCTTATTTTCTCTCAGTCTTTACTCTTTACACTTTATAATTTACTCTCAGTCCCAGACTGTAACCAAGGCCTGCTGATTTTACCTTCATAACACCTCTTGTGTATGCTTCCTTCTCTCCTCTGACATGCCACCATTCTGGTACAGACCCTCATCACCTTACATCTGAACTATTGCAATTGCCAGCTGGTTGGGCTCCCTGCCACCAGCCTCTCTCCACTCCAGTCCATCCTCCACTCAGCTGTCAAAACTATCTTCCTAGAGCACAGGTCTGACCAAGTCGCTGCCTTACTCAATAAACTCCAGCAGCTCCCTATCACCTCCAAGATGAAACATGAAATCTTCGGTTTGCATTCAAAATTTCTTTGTAACTTGGCCACATCCAGTTTTCCAGGTTTCTTACGTCTCCACCCCCCAATATACTATTTTATCCAGTGACACTGAATCCCCTGCTTTTCCTCAAATGATACACTCCATTTCACCCTTTCCCCCATGCCTGCAATGTTCTCCCTCTTTTTCTCTACTTCTTGACTTCTCTGGCTTCCTTCAAGTCTCAGCTAAAATCTTACCTTCTATAGGAAACTTTTCCTTATATCTATGGGGGGGGCAATTAAGGTTCAGTGACTTGCCCAGGGTCACCTAGCTACCAAGGAACTCAGATCCTCCTGACTCCAAGCCTGGCGCTCTATTCACTGTACCATCCAGCTGCCATACTTGTAAATTGTAACTAGATTTAAACCCAGAATTGAATCTGCCCTACAGCTGGGCTGAGACTGAGCCTGAAACTCCCCTCACAAATGAGTTGTTTTTATCTTCTTTGTGAAGGCCAAAAATAGTCAGCCTCCCACAGTGTGAAGAAAAATGAGAAGTATTCAGAAACATTTTAATCAATGAGCTTTTGATTATATTCAAAGCACCGATCAGTAACAGTTCAAGGTATCATAGTAGCCTTGTTAGACCAGGAGTCAAGAAGATGTAAAATAAAATCTTGCTTCTAATACAGTAACAGTGTGAGTATGGGGAAGCTACCTTTGAGCCTTGATTTGTTCATCTGTAGTATGGGGATAATAATTTCTGTAAGAAAATATTTATAAAGTGATTTTAAGATGCCATATTTTAATGTCAGTTATCTTATTCATATTAATTATCAGTCGAATTCTAGTTGCAAGGAGCCCTCCTGATACTAACATCCCTCAACTCCCAGTCACTTGAGATGAAATGGACCAGAAAGTCTCTGAATTCAAGGCCGATAGTGCAGTGAGAAGAGCATTGGTTCTGAAGTTCAGAAGATATGGGTTCAGATCTTGCCTCTGATGACTACTACTCAAGGGGGCAAATCATTTAATCTTTCTGGGTCTCAGTTTCCCCCTTTGTAAAATGAGAGAGTTTGACTAGAAGGCTAAGTTCCCTTCTAGATCCAGAGCTATGATCCATAGGTTTTGGCAGTAATATTGGGAGTATTTCATCCTCCTGGAACAGCCCTGGTGGGAACTGGCACATATCTCTTCTCTCCCTCCTCCCCCCACATTAGTTAGGTCTTTAGGACAGTTAGGTGGCACAGTGGATAGAGCACCAGACCTCAAGTCAGGAAGACTCATCTTCCTGAGTTCAAATCTGGCTTCAGACACTGGCTGTGTGATCCTGAGCAAGTCATTCAGTCATGTTTGCCTCAATTTCCTCATCTATAAAATGAACTGGAGAAGGAAATGGCAAACCATTCCAGTACCTTTGCTAAGAAAATCCCAAATGGGGTCATGAAAAGCTGGATGCCACTGAAACAGCTCAACAACAGAAGAGTTTCTAAAATCAGTCTAGTTTATTCAAGCACTAACCCACTATATACCCTCAGGCTAGTACTTCACCTCCCTGCTGTGCCTCTATTTTCCTTCTGTAAAATGGGAAGATAATATATAGTGTTCTCTCTCTCTCTGTCTCTCTGTCTCTGTCTCTCTTTCTCCCTCCCTCCATCTCTCTCTCTCTCTCTCTCTGTCTACTTACTTACACATGTATATATATATATATATATATATATATATATATATATATATATATATGTGTGTGTGTGTGTGTGTGTGTGTGTGTGTGTGTGTGTGTGTGAGTGTGTATCTATCTTCCTAATCTCATTTGATCCTAGCAACAGCCCTGGGAGGTAAGCAGGGTGGAGATTATTTTTTTTCCATTTCACACGAAAAAACTGAGAGAGGCTCAGAGAGTTTTCAGTGCATTGCCTGAGGTCACAAAGCTGGGACTTGACCCCTTTGTGCTTTCTACTTACACCCTACTCTCTCCCTGTGATACTGAGATCAGTAGTGTCCTGGTATGTGGTGTAGTGTTTATTTTTCAAGTATTTTTAGAAGGCTTGAAAATGAATCATAGATCTTGTAAACAATTACTGATGCAATTTTTAAGGCCTGAGATTGCTCTGACATTTCTAAATCTCAAAAATCACATGTATCACCTCTCCCCTCTGGGTGGGGAGGCCACTCAGCCCAAGGTTGGATGCTAACTATATTCTTTCAAAAGCAAAGAAAGAAACCAAGGTCTTAAAGACCCCCCCCCCAAAAATGGCAGAGTTGATGAGGTTTAGTTAAAAACGTCTGGGCTACAGAAGAAAGAACTTTTGGGGCCTTGTTTCCGGTTAATGTTGTTTCTTTCTCCCTCAGAAAAGGCAGAATGGTTCAGTGGAAAGAACCCAGGGCTGGGAGGGCAGAAACTTCAGTGCTTGTCTTGGTCTGCCATTGGCTTGCCATGTGATCTTGAGTTCTTTTCTCTATCTAAGCCTCTACTTCATCTGTGAAATGAAAAGTTGAATCAAATAGCCTCTAAGGTCCCTTCCAGTTTTAATATTTGAATTCTTTACTTTTACTTCCTGCTATTATTTATGCATCAGCTCTTCATGCTTATAATTACTCTGTCTGCACATTGGGATTTCTAACTACCCGTTAAGAGTTCAGATCCCTGGGCATTATAACCATGGTTCTCTCAGGCTTGGTCTGTCATCCAGAAACAGTCCAATCTCTGATCCAATTAGATGTGATGACCTCTCAGCCCCAAAAGATCATGGGTGATGGAAGGGGCAGTTGATTACCTGCTTTTATCAGTTGAAGGCTAGCCTTCTTCGTAGCAGTTAATGTGGGCTCCATTAGATCATCAAATTTTAGAGCTAGAAGGGACCTCAGAGTTTATTTGTCCAATTCTTCTCACCTCCCCCACAAAAGAGGAAGAAACAGAGGCTTAGAGAGAACAATGTCCTTTCTATCAAACTATACTGATTTACACAGTCTTCACTCAGGATGCAGTCTAAGATACCTAAGATGATCTATGATGACTCTCTCTCTTTCCATATGTATATGTGTATGTATATACACACACATACATATATATTTATGTTCAGTCATTTTTTTCAGTTGTGTCCCGTTTTTTTGTGACCCCATTTGAGGCTTTCTGGGCAAAGATACTGGAGTGCTTCGTCATTTCCTCCTCCAGTTCATTTTACAGATGAGGAAACTGGGATAAACAGGGTGAAGTGACTTGTCCAGGGTCACGTAGATAGTGAGTGTCTAAGGCTAGATTTGAACTCAGGAAGATGAGTCTTCCTGGCTTGAGGACAAGCACTTTATCCGCTGTACCACCTACTATTTGTGTATATGTATATGTGTATGCTTATGTGGTGTATGTATATGTATATATGTGTTGTGTGTATATACATATGTGTGTATCTATACATAAGCACATAGCATGTATATACATGTATGTATACATACATGTTGATTCTCCCTTCTAGGCATGCCACTCAGGCTAAGATGGGATGCCAACCACGTTCTGTCAAAAGCAAAGAAAGAAACCAAGGACCTACAGACAAAAAAAATGGTGGAGTTAGTGGGGTTTAGTGAAAGAGGTCTGGCTTGTGGAAGAAAGAATTCTCTAGGCCCTATTTCTGGACAGTGTGATTTCTTTTCCCCTCAAGAGAGGCAAAATGATTCAGTGGAAGGGACTCATATATGGCATAATAAAACAAAGGAGTCTGTCATAGACACAGAATTTGAGAGCTAGAAGGAACTTTAAAAGACCTCTAGTCACAGTATCACAGATAAAGAATAGTAAGGAACCTTAGATATTATCTAGTTTTACCCCCTCATTTGACAGCTGAGGCAACCAAGACCCAGAGACATCCATGACTTACCCAAGGTCACACTGGTAGTTAAGACACACAGCAGGGACAAGAATCTAAGTCACCTTTCTCCCAGCCCATGGCTCTTTTCACTAAATGGCTCTACGTCTCTTGGGTGATCAGGAGGATAAGGGTAAGTCAGTTTGACTCAGGTGACTCCAGAAGCCTGCTGAGCAGTGGTCTTCCTCTTTCTGGGTCAGGTTAGAGCCCATGGGTTCCAGGAAAACTTCAAGATCAGAAGACATTAAAGAGAGAAGGCACCCGGACCAAGAAGCTTGTGATTCTTAGCCATCATGCACAATTCCTGATTGAGAAAGCATTTCTGGTCCATCATACCTCAAACACACAGACTAGGGCCACTCTGGCAACAATTTCCCAAATGTCTAGATGGTTCCTTCCCCTTTTTATCTGTCAGATTGCTGAGTCACTGCCACTTTTCTGAGAGGTCTTTCTCATTTCCTCTACTTCATGAAGCCAAGAAGCCAACTTGATAACGTCAGCTTGTTAGGGTCTTGCAAAAGTTCCAGGCAACTGTGAGTGATCTGAATCTTGTGCATTAGAAAACTTAACAGCAGACATTGAGGAAACTAATAATGGCTATTCTCATCCTGGCTTTGCAACTGACCAACTGACCAATGACATGGACCAAAGCATTTCCCTGCTCCTACCCTATTCCTGCCTTGGTTTTGTCATCTGTAAAATGAAATGATTAAGATACATGCCTCTAATGCCCATCTCCATTTACCAAATGCCATGCCTCTTAGCCAAAGTCTAATATTGTTGCTGACTTTGGGAAGCTCCCTACCAATAACCTGAGTGAGGCATATATAAATAAATGGTAGCACAGAAGGGCCCCTCAAGAAGTCTATGATTCCATGCCCTGCCATTATTTCTCTCCTTCTTGAGTGGTAGACATCTACAACAGCATATTGGCAATGAAACCCCATGGTTTCTTTAACATGAAAAGAAGATGGAACTCACAAAGAACCACAGATTCTTTATGAGAAATCAGTCAGAGCTCTGTCCTGACCCTCTACATTTTTCTCTTGCTATACTCTCTTCTCAGTTCCCAAGGATTCAATTATCATTTATATTCAAATGACTGCTAAATACATATATACATATATACATATACATATATATATATATATATATAAACGTGTATGTACATATACATATATATCTTACATGTAGCCTATTTATATAACCTATATTGCCTATGATTAGAACTGGACCTCAGGAGAAATAACAGCTATTTATGTATCTAGCTCTCATATCTATCAGTCTATCTATCTATCTATCTATCTATCTATCTATCTATCTATCTATCTATCTATCTATCTATCTACCTATCTATCTATCTATCTATTCATCCATCCATCCAACCATCTATCTATTTATCTGTCTGTCTCTCTGTCTATCAACTTCATCTCTCCTGAGACCCAGTGCCAGTCATAGGCAAACTGCTTAACTTTTCTAGAACTCAGTTTCCTTATCTGTAAAATGAATGGGTTAGAATAAATAACCTCTGAGGTCCCTCCCTTCTAGCTCTAGAATGATGATCCTTTGAAATAAGCAAGGGAAGGGAAGACTAGAATTCACAGGGAAAGAGAGACACTGGGAAAGACAACACCAGGCCTGGAGTCAGGAAGACCTGAGTTCAAATGTAGCTTCAGACATTTACTATCTGTGTGACCCTGGGCAAGTTACTTAACCCAGTTTGTCTCAGTTTCCTTATCTGTAAAGAGAGGATAATGGTAGTACCTATCTCCCAGGGTTGTTGCGAAGATAAAATGTGATAATAATTGTAAAGCACGTAGTACACATATGGCATAGAGTAAATACTATATAAAGTCAGCTGTTTAAGCAAATGTAGGGTCAACACTCTCAATGAAGGAAGAAAGACCTGAATGTAATCAGTGTGTTCAATTATCCAAAAAACTGTTGTATGGAACAAAGGTTAAACTTGTTCTGAGTAGCTCTACAGGGGAGATCTATCTTTCTGTCTTGCCAGAAGAAACTAAGAAATTCAAGTGATAGGAAAAGAGACAAAGAAAAAAGAGGAAAGGAAAAAAAACAAACAGAAAAAACTTCTGTATGAATTCTGAAGTGAGATAATGGTTTGATGCTCATGAAAAACTTGGCTAAATTGTTAAAGCTACAGAGAAGGCTGCCTCCACAGTGGAAACAAATACATGTGGCAGAACAGGGACTGGATTTATGATTACATTGGTAAAAGAAACTCCCAGAAGAGGGAATTCTCTCCACCAATGCAGGCAGGCACCTTCCTTACAATCGATAGTTTTAGAGAGCTGCCAGAGCCACAGGTGAAGTAGACCTCTTATGGTCACATACCCAGCCAGAGGCAAGATGGAAAGACAAGTAAAGCCCCTTTTCCCTGTCTCTGCTTCTCTCCAGGGCATTCACAGTAACAATAATCCCTTAATTTTCTATAGCATTTTTAGTTTACAAAGTATTTCTATTTGCAATAGCTCCTTTGGTTCTTTTAGGAAATTTATCATTTTTATTGATCTCTTTTGCTTTTATTCTTATTTCCAAGTATATTTCTCTAAATTAGGGCCACTCACTGCAGAAACTGGAATGAGGGAACCTTGGGCGAGAGTTTTAAAATAAGGAGGAGACTGGATTAGTTTCTCCAACTCCAAATGAGGGATTATGTGGAACTAAGGACAGCCTCCACAAATAAAGAGGGAAAAAGGAAGCCCATACACAAGACTTTTGCATCCAAAAGGAATGTATTAAAGACTATTTTTTGTAGTTGTCTGGGAGATAGGAGTAGGATACTAGAGGCCTCTAAACCTCTGTTCACAATGAGATGGTATTTGAATTACTCAATTTGGAGTAACATGTCAGCTCATCCCAAGATGGCTTCCCAACTTCAGCTTTCCCTTTTTGTATAAGGAAAGTTCCATCTCTGATGTGAGAAATGTTCCCTCCTTTCTGTGGGTTCCAGGATTGTGATTGGTGAACAGGGTGTCATCTGGTATCTCTGCTTCCTGATCTACAATTTGGGGTCTTTGAATGCAATAACTGAGAGGGTTGAGAGTATGAGAGTTGAATATTCCTCAATTTACTTACAGTTAGCTGACAAAGGGGACATAGTGGGTCCAATCTATGATGCCAGGTGCCATGGGGCCATCTGAGCCCAGAGAGAATCTATCATTTGATTAATGGGAAAAGAGAGGAGAACTTCCTGGTTAGTTTTAGGAACGAAAGCAAAATTCAAAGGACTAGTAACATTTACAGGATAAGAGATGAATCTTCCTAGGGATTTTAGAAAGAATACTAGGAGAATGGCCTTGGGCTATTCTCTCAAGTGAGGAATCAATGCACAGTAGATTACCACAGTAGAATATGAACTCAAGAGGACAGAAACTGTCACGCCTTGCATGTAGTAAGTGCATGATATTTATTGTATTGAAACGAATTGTCAATGGTCATACATCTAATAAATGGCTGAGTATTTGAACCCTATTCTTCTGATTCAAAGTCCATCCCTCTCTCTCCTATGCCATAAGCTTTAACTTCTCTCTGTTCATTTTGCTTCTTCTCTCTCTGTATTTTGACCATATTGTAAAGTTGACCAGTGATCAAGTCCTATAATCTCCCCAATATCTTGGAAGGCTCCTTCTTTCTATTCCTACTGCCACTGTCTAAATTCAAGTGGGGCAACTAGGTGGCGCAGTGGATAGAGCTCTGGCCGTGGAGTCAGAAAGACCTGAATTTAAATCCAGCCTGAGACACTTGACACTTAACAGCTGTGTGACCCTGGGCAAGTCACTTAACCCTGAGTGCCTCACCAAAAAAAAAAAAAAAGCAAACTCTTATTACCAGAGAGAGAGCATTTATTAAACACTTTCTCTGCACAAGCCATTGTGCTAAGTGCTGCAGATATAAATATAAGAAAGCAAGACAGAGAGACTAGACCTACACTATTTCAGTAATCCAATTGGTCTTCCCACTGCTAATCTTGTCCTTTTCAAATTTATCTTACATACGACTTTCATGTTAATCATTCTAAAGCACTGCTCTTATTACTGCATCCTTTCCTGCTCAAATCCACTTCAACTGCTCTTTTTTACCTAACAAATTCCTCAGCCAATGATTCAAGGCCCTCTACTATATGACCCCAACAAAATCTTTCTGTGAATGCCTTGTCCCTCCAGCTGTCATCATGACTGTTGAAACATTACCCATCCTTTAATGGAAATATACGTTATAACCAAAAAGACTTAAAAGTTTTAGTTAACTGATAGCTCAATGAATCAATAGCTTTTAGGTATTCGAAAAGTGTTTTAAAACAGCTAAAAAATGAGAGAATAGGTTCACTTTTTTGCATTACTAACACATCATTCAGTCCTGAATACCACATTTTAGTTGGGCAGCTAGGTGGAATCAGGAAACCTGGGTTCAAATTCAGCTTCAGACACTTACTAGCTGTGTAATCCTGAGTAAATCACTTAACCCTGTTTGCCTTAGTTTCCTCATCTGTAAAATAAGCTGGAGAATGAAATGGTAAATCACTCCAGTATCTTTGGCAAGAAAACCACCCAAAAGGGATCACAAAGAGTTGGATGTGACTGGAAACAACCACTACAACCACATTATAGGTGGGCACCTGACAAACTGAATCATGGTTTGAAGAAGGGCAATCAGAATAGAGAAGGGACTTACAAATATGCCATATGAGGAACTGAGATAATTATTTTGGGGAAAGAGAAAATTGAGGGAAGCTGCTATCACTGTCTTCAAACACCTGAAAGATTGTCCTTAGGAAGAGTCTAAACTTGTTCTGAGAAGTTCCAGAATGAAAAACCAGGCCTAATAGGTGGAAGTTATGGAGAAGATTGTTTTCAGCTTCATATAGAAGGCCATTCTAACCATTAGAACGGTCTAAAAATGGAATGGGGTGCCTCAGGAAGTCAAGAATTCTCTACCACTAGAGATATTTAAGTAAAAGCTGGACAATGGCTTGTTGGGGAAGGTATGGAAATGATTCATGCATCAGGCACAGAAATGGATTAGGCCCCACAAGGTCCCTTCCATTCTGAGACTCTAGTTCTAGAAATGTCTTCTTCCTCATTAAGCCTTTCTGGATTTTAGCAGCCTGGTACAGCGGAAAGAGGACCTATGTACGTTCAAATCCTCTCTCTTTCGCTTATTAGCTGTGACCTTGGGTGAGTCACTTCTCTGACCCCCAGTTTATCAGACAAATGACAGGGATGTACTTGATTTCCTCAGACGTCCCTTTCAGCTCTAAATCTATGATCCAAAGACTCCCCTCCTCTTAACCACCGGGGGATTTTGTAATTCTGATCACACATCCTTATTTCATAGTTAGCTGGGTCCTTCTCTAAATCTCTTCCTCAACAAGAAACACCTTGAGGACAAAGGCTGTGTTTGACTCACATTGACATCAACCTATCGCACCGAGCACGTTATAAGTTCAGAGCTGGTGCTCAATAAATATTCGTTCAAATATATTGAATTGAGGTCATTAGGGCAGGTCAAGTCTAGAAGCATTTATTAAACACCTACCATGTGCTAGGCATTGTGTCAAGCACTGCTGTTATTCACCACACCATTTGATGGATTAGACCCAAGTGAGGGCTTCCAACTTCTCCAATGGACTGTTGGAGCATCTGATCAACATAGTACTATTTTCACTTTTGATATTTTTGATAGTGACTTCTTGGGGAGTCCACACACTATTTTTTTCTATTAATGTTTTGTGAGAAAGTTTTTTACTTTCCAAAAATACACAAAAACCTACTGTTTTCTTAAGCATGATTTTATTTTAGCCAGGTACCAAAACATTTTCCAGTAGGACAAGCTTCTAATGATATGTTAAAAAGCAATGGGGTCAGAAGATATAGTGGGAGAAAGCCAGTTTTGCTGGTACACTTCTGTTCCATAAAACAAGGAATATCTCTATTTATATAAAATCATAACCACACACTCATACACAAAGATTCATTATTTCAGCAGTGCAGACTGCATTTTCTCCACAACTCAGCAGGTTGTTTCATGGGCCCCTCCAAATTTGGCTGGGCAAGTCCTCATATGGATAGACACACACAGTCCATACCTGGGGAGCCCACAATACCCCACATGCACAATTAAAAATCCCAATCTTCCAGCTTTAAGGTGAAATGCACCAAGCTCGCAGGGCATGTGAAGAAGTTTAAAAAGAAAAAGCCAGGAAAAGTCTTCCACATGAATTATGTCCAAGAATATCACTCCAAAAATCAAACACATCAGAAAGGCAACATGACATAGTGGAATGAGCACTGGATTTGGTATCAGAGGACCTAGGTTCAAGTCCCAGTTCCAATGAATAGTAATTCACATTTATATAGAGCTTAAAGGATTATAAGGCAACAAATCTGTGGAATAGGTAGTGAGAACAGCTGGCATTCACACAGTGCTTTATGGTTTCCAGAGCAGCTCACATGCATTTTCTCCTTTGAAATTGGTACTAGAGGGTTTTTTTTAAACCAGATTCTTGATTTCATCAGTGTAGGGGGCTCCTAGTGAGCAGCCATCTCCCCAAATGGAGATTTATCCATTCTTGATAATATATAGTATCAAAGAGTTGCTTGGGGGCACCAAAAGGTTAAGTGACTTGCCTAGGGTCCTATAGCCACTGGGTGCTGGAAGCAGTTCTGGAACCCAGGTCTTCCTGCTGCTACTCCCTGCAGACCCCCAACCCTGTCATGTGACCTATCGCTGTAACCACGGGACTCCATGATCTCACCATCTTACCCTCAGCTTTAATCTTAGGCCCTCCAGCCATGCTTTCTTAGGTGTTTTATTTCCTGGAGAGCAAGGATTGTCTCACTCTTTCTCTTTGTATTTCCCCTATTTAGCATAGTGGCTGGCACATAGTAAGCTCCAAATGAATGCTCATTCATTCATCTATCCATTCATTCATTCATTCCTGACTCTGGGGCCACCTTTTTATCCATGATGTCATGTTGCCTGTCATATAGGCATCATTATCTTCTAATAGACGTGGAAACTGAGGCTCAGACGAGTTGTTATTTATGAATCATCACACAGTATCAGAGGCAAGATTTGAACACTGGTCTTTGTTAACAATGCAGCACTGTATTCATGTTGCCATATCTATTATTATCCTCACTAAATACCATAAACAAATTAGGAAACTAAGTCTCATAGAGGTTAAGCGGCTTGCCAAAGAGCTGATAGATGTCAGGGCCAGGATTCAAACCAAGGACTCTTGAGGCTGAATTCAATGCTCTTTTCATTCTATCCTGACTCTTTTGGGGGCTATTAGATCCAGGGCAAGTCACTTAACCTCCACCTCTGTCTTCTCTTATATCAAATCCTTACACTGCTTGCTTTACCAGGGCATTGAGAGAGAAGCACTTTGCAAATTTCCAAGGTGCTTCAAATGTGAGTGAAGTGAGCTGTGATGAATAGCCCAGAAAGGCAAACCTCACACTTCTCTCAGTCCTCAGTGAAAAAGCACTGAGTAACCTGCTTAGGGCAGGAAAAAAGAAAGTGAGAGAGAGAGAACAGAAAAGAAGAAAAAAGAAAAAGAAAAAAACCGATCTTGTTTTGAATTCTAATTGTTCAGCCAAAACAAAAATCCCAGAATCTAAGAATGAGGCCAGATGGGGTTTCATCCCTAGGAGAGATACATAATGCAGATGTAGATAAATAAGAAAGTCCTCTGTGGGACTTGTGAAGCCGATGTCACATAATAACAGTCTCATCTTCCTAGTTTTTCCCCCGAGGTCAGTTGCTACATTTGATCATTTTTCCTCCGAGGCTGAAGTATGTGGCTTTATCTTTTTGGCAGCTTCCAGAACAGAGGCAGGGTCGACTTTATCTCCAAACTCTTTCTCTCGGTGCTCTAGGAGAATGCCCTGACAAAAAAGTGAGACAATGTTAATTCTTCCTTCTTGTAGATGGGAGAGGGGAAGGGGAAGAGCAGAGGCAAGAAGGGGCTGCCAGAGGTGGGGAACCTGTGGCCTCACATGTGGCCTTCTAGGTCCTCAAGTACGGCCCTTTGACTGAATCCAAACTTCCCCGAACAAATCCTAGCACTACCAGGTACACACCCTGAAAAAGGAGATCAAAGGCGGAAAGAAAGGCCTCAGACACAACAAAAATATTCGCAGCAGCACTTTTCATTATGGTAAAAAACTGACAACAAACTGTAAATCTATTGATTGCGAGATAGATGGTTGAACAAATTTTGAAATATGTATGGAAAGGGGAAAAAAGTTGATTTTGTTTTGAGTTCTAATTATTCAGTCAAAATAAAAATCTAGAATCCAAGAAAGAGGCCAGGTGGGGCCTCTTTCTAGAAGAAATATGAAGTGCAGATGCATAGAAGGAAGTCCTCAATTGGACTTCTATTCTAAGAAATGATCGTTATTCAGAGAAACATGGCAAGACTTGTACGAACAAATTTAAAGTCAAGCAGAACAAGTATAATATACAAAATCACTACAGTAAATAGAGGAAAGTAATTCTCAAATGAAACTAAACTAATTAATTGTAATGTCAAATCTTAATCTCAGGTACTATGCAAAGCGTTGGGGATATAATTCCAAAAAAAAAAAAAAGAGAAAAGAAACAATCCCCTCTGTTTTTAAAAATTCAGTTTTATTTTAATTTCCATTTCTAACACTTTCCCCCTTCTGTTCCCCCCCATTGAAGAGTAAAGATAAATAAAATGTATTACAATATGTATAGACATACAAAACAAATTTCCACATGGACCATATTATAGGGGGGAAAAAAAGCAAGAAATAGGAGAAAATATGCTTTAGTCTGTACTCTGAGTCTATCAGCTCTGTTTCTGGAGGTGGATAGCATATTTCATCATGAGTCCTTTGGAGCTGCGGAACCTTTACTCTGAAGGAATTTACATTCTATAAGGGGAGACAATACACACACATATACATACACACACATACACACACACACACACACACATATATATGTGTACACATCAGTATACATATATGTTCACATAAAATAAAAGCACCATAAATATAAGATGGTTAAAGGAAGGGAGGACCAGTGATTAAAGGCATCATGAAAGCCTTTATGTAGAAGATGGTACTTGAGCTTTATCTAGAAGGAAGAGAGGTATTCTATGAGATGGAGGTGA
Source organism: Phascolarctos cinereus (assembly GCF_003287225.1). Classification (NCBI taxonomy): domain Eukaryota; kingdom Metazoa; phylum Chordata; class Mammalia; order Diprotodontia; family Phascolarctidae; genus Phascolarctos; species Phascolarctos cinereus. The sequence continues at coordinate 61,712,354 of NW_027555736.1, read as the reverse complement.
GACTGGAGTGCATTCAGTATGAGAAAAGGCCAATGCAAGGGCACAAAGACAAGGGATCTATTTCTCTAGGCGAAGAACAGACAGAAAGCCAATTCGAATGTAATTGGGGAAAAATAAAATATTAAATTTACCACAAAAAAAGGGAAAAGAAAAGAAAACCAATTTGACTGGACCGTAGAATATGGGAACCAGAGAATGATGCTAAAGAGACAGGTTAGGGCCAGATTGTGAAGGGCTCTAAAAGGCAAACAGAAGAGTTTAAATTTGATCCTAGAAGCAAAAGAAAGTTTATTGAGTAGGGGAGTGTACACGGTCAGATCTGCCCTTTAAAAAAGTCACTTAAGCAACTGTATGGGGTGGATGGACTAGGTAGGAGAGAGACTTGAAGCAGGGAAACTAAATACTACACATTTTAACAGTCTAGGTGAGAGGTGACGAAAGCCTGGACCAAGGTGGGAGCAACATGGGTAGAGAGATGGGGTCAGATGTGAGTGATCACGTAGCATTAGAAATGGCAGGATTTCCCAAGATGTGGAATAAGGGAGAATGAAGGACTGAGGATAACACTGAGGTTACAAACCTAAGAGACTGTGAGAAAGGTGGTGCCTTTGACAAACACAGGGGCTTTTAAAAGAGAGGGAACTTTGGGGGGAAAGTCAATGAGTTTGTTTTAGACAGGCTGAGTTTCAGGTGTTGTGGGCTACCTAGTCTGAAATGTCTAATAGCAAGTGGGTGATATGGAACTGGAAAATGAGGGAAGAAACTGAGGCTTCATATATAGGTCTGGCAGTCATCTTTACAGAGAGGATAATTAAGCTTGTGGCAATGGATGAGTTGATTGAGAGAATGTATGTCTGGGACAGAGGTTTGGGGAATACCAATGGTTAGGAGTCATGATCAGGATGATCCAACAAGAGAAAAAGAGGAAAAGAAATACGCAGGTGGATAGGATGAGAGCTGGGAGAGAACCCTGAAAACCTATGAGAGGGCGAGCAGCTGTCAGATGCAGCGGACAGGCCAAGGAGGAAGAGGACTGAGAAAGAGCCACCCAGTTTGGCAATCAAGAGACTGCTTGGCAATGAACGTTGTTCCCTTCTTCTCAGCACCTAGCACAGGGCAGGCACATAATGCCTTCTTGTTGAATGGCTACCGGAATGGTGCTAAACACCAAATGTTGCATACGCTGTCGCAATTATTGCATACATTGATTTGTTTATTTTCCTTTGTTGCAGTGGAGGGTTCAATAGAGTAGAGGCGGAGATCAGAAAATCACTTTCATGTAAAACCCAAAAGTATGACCTAGGCCTGTTGTTGGGCTCCATAGGTAACAGGATTTGTAGAGATTCTTTTTTTTTTAATTAAAAAACGCTTTTTATTTATTTAAAGGTGTTTGACTAAAATATGTTTTATTAAGTTGTCCAGGGTGCTGAAAGAAAGGAAATTAATAGGCAAAGAAAACATTTTGTATGGGAAAATTAGTTTGGAAGAAGAAGAGGAGGAGGAGGAGGAGGAGGAGGAGGAGGTGGAGAAATGTCTGTGGTGTTCTAAAATCACCCCTAGAAATCTAATTTTGAAAATTTCTGTCTTGGTAGCAACGGAAAAACTTTCCATTTTCACAAAAGAAAACACTTTAAAGGATGGACACCAAAACAAAACAAAACAACATGGGGCTACCTTTGGCATAATTTTGTTAAGAGACAACTGCCTGTCTGATCATGACTTTGATGATTAAGAAATCGACTTTCTCAATGGGAGCCACGTCCTCTCATGACAGGCCCTCCTGAAAAAGTGAACAAGAGTCAGAGCAAAAAGCAGACTCAATTCCTTTGCCCTTCAGGAAAGAAGTGAGCTGGCTGCACTGCCCAAAGGACATCAGAAAGGAGCAGTGAAATCAGTTCACATGTCAAAGTAAAGAAGGGAAAGAAGAGAAAACGCATTGTCAAGAAACACTTGTTGAATAGTTATAGAACTCTAAATGCTATAACAGCAACACTGACACTGCTAGGTGGTGCTATAGTGCGTGGAGTGCTGGACTTGGAGACAGGAAAACCGAGTTCAAATCCAGTTTCATATATTTACTTAGCTGTGTGACCTTGGGCAACTCACTTAACTTCTCTCAGTCTCAGTTTCCCCATCCGTAAAATGAGGGTAATAATAGTACTTACTTCCCAGGATTGTTGTGAGGATAAAATGAGATTTTTGTAAAGTACACTGCAAACTTTACATTGCTATATAAATGCTAGAAGTGGTGGTGGTAGTAGTAGTAGTAGTAGTAGTAGTAGTAGTAGTAGTAGTAGTAGTAGTAGTAGTAGTGGCAGTGGTGGTGGTGGTGGTAATGGTAAAAGTAGTAGTGGCTGAAGTAGTGATAGCACTAGTGGTAGTAGTGGTAGAAGTAGTAGTGATAGCAATAGTAGTAGTGGTAATGGTGATGGTAGTCGTAGTAGCGGTAATAGTAGTGGTGGTGGTAGTGATGGTAGTAATTACTATTTGTATGACTTTGGAAGTTATATCATCTCCCTAAGCCCACTTCCTCATCAGCAGGATGGGGACAATAATGACAAAAATGCATGATTATTAGACAGGGCTTTGTAAATGTAAAGAAAGGGCTTTATAAATACTATAATTATTGCTAAGGCATCTGAAGGCAGTGTCTGGGTCTCCGCCAGCAGAGCCAACTCCACATCCAGCCCCCATCTCTAAGGAGACAGGGTGGGGACTTTTGTAAGAGCAGAGTCAAACAAAATTCTCAGCAGCCTGACTTGTGGGTAAAGGAGAGAAAACAGTAGCTTTTGCATGAATAACACATCCTCCAGGGATGAAGGTGGGTGTGCCACCCACGATCTCCTGGAGCCGAACCTTCCTGGTAGGAATGAGTACCCAGGGAGTCACGAGGAGGCAAAATCCAGCACGTTGGCCAAACCTTGGCCCAAGGGCTGTCAATAAGGGTGGAGGAAAACAGCATCTTAGAATGTTTGAGCAGTAAGGAACCTTGGAAATCTCTCCAGGCCCATCATTCACAGGTAGAATTAAATAAGAGAGTAAGTTAGTAGCAGATACAGAATTAGCACTCAGGTTAGCCTCCTTGCTAGCCTTAGAGGCAGTTAGGTGGCACAACGGATACTATCGGACCTGTAGTGGGTAAGACCTCAGTATCCTATCTTCAGACACTTACTAGCTGTGCAATTCTGGGCAAGTTTCTGAACTCCCAGCCTCAGTTTCCTCATCTGTAAAATGGGAATAATAGTGCTTAGCTCCCACAGTTGTTCTGAATGTAACATGAGATAATAGATGTAAAATGTCATATAAATCTTACTCTTTATTATTATTAGTTAATGACCCTTTTCTCATGAGGGATGCCTCATTTATATATATTATCAATGAAAAATAAGCAAGTAATCTTCTCTTCAGTGTCATCTATTTAAAACATTGGAGAGGGGAACAATTAAGAATGCACATAGTATTTTGTGTTTTCAGAGCAATTGTTTCAGCAGAAGAACCATGTGAGGTAACAAAGATAGTATTATCCCACCAGACAAATTAGGAAAATTATCTACACAGAGGTGCAGTGATTTGTTCAAAAGTTCCCAATTAATTAGTTGGGAAGACCAGGATTGAAAGCAAAGTCTCCTATGCTCTTTCCAACAGGCTATACTGCTGAGGACTTCCTGGTACTCAGTAAGATCAATTAACCAGAGAATGAAGCTGCCAAATTGTTATTCCTAGAATACGGATCTGGTCAGCACTCCCATTCAGAAACTTGCAATAGCTCCCTATGGACTCTAGGATGATGCATTGAAAAAAAATCATCAGCCTGGCTTTCAAATGTTGCCACTCTCTGGCTCCCCACCCACCTTTCTAGTCTTATTTAGGATATTCCTCTTGACACACTCATCACTCCAGAAAAACAGTTCTTCAGTGCTTGGATTTCCCTCCCTCTTCACCTCTGCCACAGAGACTCCCCAGCTTCCTTTAAAACCATGTTTTCAAGTACTACAGCCTACGTAAAGTTTTTTCCTGTTCCCCTGTGGTTGGCACACTTTCCTTAAGACCACTTTGTCTATATTTTCTATTTATTTGTCAGGGTACACATTATGTTCCTTGGTAGAATTAAGTACCTTCAAAGGCGGGGATAATTTCATTTTGGTTCTTTGTGTCTTCATCCCCTAGAAAAGAGCCTTCCACATAATAAGTGTTTAATGAAACTTTGCCAAGTTGGATTGAAGAGTAAGGAGGCTTTGAGAAAGTCAAGTAAGAAAAAAAACAACAAAGTAAAGGTTACAATTAAGTTAGTACCTCCAGCAGGAAGGATTTGGGGTCCTATTTAATTATCAGTCCTGGAAGTTCTGATTAACAGTGATACGAATTTAGAGGAAGGATCAGCCCATCTTTGGGCAAAGCTGAACTAGCTGCAGGTAAAAGCCAAAGCTGTCTTTGAAAGATTTGAGAAAAGCAAAGATAGTTAGGAGGAGGCTATTCTGAAGGTTCGATTCCTGGTGACTAAGCCTGGATTCTTACAGCTAGCTTTAGGGAAAGGCAGTGGCAGAGGCTGGGGGTGGGGGGGGGAGGGGAGGAAGGCAGAGTATAAATGAACACTCTATCAGGTATGCAGTTTGGGGCTCTTAGATCCTTTACATACCTTTAAAATAAGTCACAAAATAATTGAGGGGCAGCATAGTAAAACCCTAATAAATTAATAAATGCTTTATCATTCATTCATTCATTCACTAACATTATGATTGGCCTTCAGTTTTTTTCTTCTATAAAATAAGGGGGTAAAGGTGGGGCCGAGAAACCAGGTGTAAGAGTGCCCACCCGTCATCCCTGCTAGGATGGAGGACTGAGGCTGGGGGAATCACTTGAGCTTACTGGTTCTGAGCTGCAACAGGGCTAAAGCCAATCGGGTGCCTGAGCTGTCTGGCACTAATACGGCGAGCCCCTAGGAGTGGGGGAACATTGGGGGGTGGGGAATGCTAGGCTGTCTAAAGAGAGGTGAACTGGCACAGATCGGACGTAGAGTGCAAAGTTTCCAGGCCAACCCATTCGGACGTCCAGCCTAGGTGAGATGGGGAGAAGCGGCCTCCAAATGAGCAGGCTGGACTAGACTGTTTCCTCAGCCTGAAATCCACAAACATGCCTCTGTTTCCTCTTTGCAAAATGGAGACGATATTTTTAATACCTACCCGACAGGACAACGGTGAGAAAAATCCTTTGTAAACTTTAAAACACGTACATGAGAGTTATTGCTGCTGCTCCTTTTGCTGTTCACTTGTTTCAGTCTTGTCCTGCTCTTCATAGCCCCATTTGGGATTTTCTTGGCAAAGACACTGCAGTCGTTTGCCATCAGCTCACTTTACAGATGAAGAAACCGAGGCAAAGAGAATTAAGTGACTTGCCCAGAGTAACACAGCTAGGAAGTGTCTGAGGCCAGATTGGAACTCAGGAAGATAAGCCTTCCTGCCTCCAGGCCTTGTATTCTACCCACTGAGCCACCTTGTTGCCTTGAAAACATGTACATAGAAGTTACTGCTGTTGTTGCTGCTGCTAGTACTACTACTATTGCTATTACAGGCATTAATGCAGAGATGGCTAGATATTCAGAGCTGCCCCAAAAGAAATAAGGGGCAGTCAGGAACAAACTTGATCTTCTCTAAGGAAGGGAGATGCATATAGGGAGACAAATGCATCATCTGGCAGAAGGGAAACTTAGTGCTTTGTTTCTAGAGCCCAAGACTTTCAGTGACTGAAAACATGTCTACAGTCACTCAAATGAATGCTTCTCGTGTTATAAGGGGATATGGAGTGAGTACAATAGGGTACAAACTCCTAGACTTGGAGTCTAGAAGAGATCTGGGTTCAAATCCCGCCTTTCCTGCTTCTACTCTCTGTGAGGATATTAGTTACATTTCCTCCTCTATAACATGGGGCAGCACAGTGCATAGAGCACTAGGCTTGAAGTCAGAAAGACTCCTTTTCCTGAGTTCAAATCTGGCCCCAGACACTTACCAGCTGTGTGACCCTGGGCAAGTCACTTAACCCTGTTTGCCTCAGTTTCCTCATCTGTAAAATGAGCTGGAGAAGGAAATGCAAAGCACTCCAGTATCTTTGCCAAGAAAACCCTGAAAGGGGTTACGAAGAGTCAGACGTGACTGAAACAAGTGAAAAATATGGGAGAAATAATCATAACACATACCTTAGTATTTATCTTGCCAATCTCTCAGCATTGTTGGGAAGACCAAATGAGGATGCATACATAGGAGATGCCCTTGAGGGTGCTTCTCCTCTCCCCGCAGCATAAGCAGCTGCCATCCTGGTTGACCAGCTAGGGACCAGCTGTCGCGTATGTATCGTTTGTTGCTGGGCCGAGTCCTCTGATTGGCTACTGAGTAAGGACTATATGATTACACTAAATTATTTCCTTGCCTCTCACTTTCTCTTTTCCTTCTGTCTTCAAAACATGATGATGACTTTCTAGGCTGCTTGCAGGGTCCCCTCCCCCACTCTCATAGCTTAGACACAAGCCATAAGCAAGCTGGTGCCTCAGATGGGGCTGCTTTCCTTTCTGTGTCTTCTTTATTCTGGTTCAGGGCCTTGTGAGAATGTAAAAAGGCCTGCAATGGCAGGGAAAGTGATAGCAGGGGGCGGTGGTTGTACTTGACCACCCCTAGGAGAGAGCACCTAAGCAGTGACAGAAGCAGGTTGGTGCCAAGGGAAGGGATGGCATCACAGAGAAGCCGGCAGAAAGGCGATCAAGGCTGGCTATCGAGTGGACAATGCCCAGGGCAGAAATGAAATGTGAAATGGCAAATTAGCAGAACTGCCACACTGTACTAAGTCTTATTGAGACTTATTACCAGCCTCCAGGCAGACTGTAGCCTGGCTATAAGTTGAGCTTGAGAATCCTGTTTAAATTGCTGTGTTGATGCATTCATGCTCTGATCCTCTCATCCTTATCTTATTCTTATCTCTCTGGGTAGGAATAAAGTACCTATCCCACACTTGATTCACATTTGTACAAAGCATGCCTTTTGAAATTATTCACCTTTTGAGGAAAATGCTCCCCCAGAACCCAAAATAGAATTCTTTCTGGAGTAACTGGGATGATGAGGGACTAACGAATGTGAGAATGGGGAGCCCAACCTCCTACAGAGATGGCCGGCTCCCCCTTAGAGCTAAATCTAGGTGAACAGAGATGGCAGGCAAAGGAAAGGGCCTTTATCTTGTCGCCTCAGCCAAACAGTACCTTTATTCTCTAAGCTAGACGTGTAAGCTCTTTGTGAACCTTTGAGTGCTCTGCGAATATCAGGGGCAACTATGAGCCTGAGGAGTTGTGGAAGATTCCTAGCTTATCTTTCCCGGATAATGGGATGTAGATGTGACTTCTGAGCTCAGAGGAAATGGGAAGTGTGACAAAAGGAAACAGGGAGCTTCTCAAGGAAAAAGAACAAGACAACATGTAAACTCAGATACACAAAGACACACACACACACACAAACACACATTCTACCTGTTTGCCTGGCCCAATCACATAAACACCTCCAAGGATGAACCCTTCTCCTTCCAGGTTACCAGAGAAGCCCTTACTCCTGGCCCGGAAAAAGTTCTGCCACACCCCCAGACGAAGGAATCCCATATACATCATCTTCCGCTTCTGAGGACCATAAAACTTTTTCTGCAGAAAAGAGAAAGATGTGGAGTTATTGATGCCCATGTCTTTGTTCCTTCCCCTCTCTCCCCAGTCTGCCCTCACCTCTTCAGAAGAGGAAGGGTGTCAGAAGTACTTACTTCCTACAGGGGAAAACATCATGTCTAGCTGCTGGCATGTGGGAAAGTTTTGTGTGTAATAATACCCCAAACTAACACAAAATCCAAAGAATTAAGCTGAATTCTCTCATTGAAAGTAAGAGGGTAAAGGCCTAGTGAGAATGTACACGTAGCTCTCAGCCCACATCCTAGCTGAATATTTATACTTGGACCTTTTAAGTTTTTATGCTATTGTGTGGGTAGCTCAGGGGAGGACAGGATACATCCATGGACTCTACTCACAACATCTCTATGACTTAGTTAACTACTTTTTTTTTTCCAGCCAAAGACAAGGTTTATTAGAATAGCTGTCATATTGGGCAGACTCTTAAGGTATCTAAGCATTTGTATCGCTAATGCAAGAGGGTCAGATCTTAAGAATCTGAGCATGTGTCTAGATCTTAAAGATCTTAAAAATCTGAGCCTAGTTAACTATTTTTGAGAGCTTCTGTGGTTGAAAAATTAATCTCCCAAATGATACAACAGGAAGATCACTGGTTTTGTGGTATGAAGACCTAGGTTTAAATCTACCTCTGACACTTACTATCTGTGTGACCTTGGGCCAGTCACTTAACTTTTTGGGGTTTCATTTGTAAAAATGAGAGGTTTGGGCTTTTCTTTTTTGGTTTCTAAGTTTCCTTATGGCTCTAAATCAATGATCCTATGATCTAAACTTAGCTAAGCTGGTGCCTGGACAGCCTTTGTAGCCTGAGAAGGCTTGCCAGAGCTTACAATCTCCTGACAGAGCTTTTAGAATACTGGGGTCTTCAAGGCAGTTATGTGGCAAAGTGGATAGAGTGCTGGACATGAAATCAGGAAGAATGGAGTCTAATCTTGCCAGCCTCAGACACTTACTAGCTGTGTGATCCTGGGAAAATCACTTAATCTCTGTCTGCCTCAGTTTCTGCATCTGTAAAATGGGGATAATAATGGTACCTACCTCCCAGGGTTACTGTGAAGATCAAATGAGATAATAATTGTAATGCACTTAACACAGTGCCTGGCACCTGGTAACCACTATATAAACGTTAGTTATTATGATTATGAGTATTATATCCACACAATGAGTAGCTATAGGAGAAAGAACTTAGTGGAAGAAAACACACTTGCAGCCTAAAATATTCTTGTTCCCAGCTGGATGGTGGCAATCTTTTAGTTTTTGTTGTGATCAACTGGGTACAATAGGAGGTAGGAAAAAAATTTGCCTCATCTGTAAAATAGGGATAATAATAGCATCTACCTCACAGGGTTGTTGTGAAAATCAAATAAGATAATAATTTGTAAAAATTGAGCACAGTGCCTGGCACCTAGTAAGTGCTATATAAATGTTAGCCATCATTATCATCATCATCATCATCATCTTCATCATCATCATCATCATCATCATTTCTCTTTAAGCTAACCATGAGCAGGTCATGACAGGTGGTGAACAAAAAGGAGAGGAATGAGTCACTTCCACCTTCCCCTTAAGTCTACTTCCTTGTGAAAGTTTCACTGTATTCCATCATAGAATGAATTAGCCCTTCTTGGCTTTAGCGATGGGTCAGGCTCACAGAACTCCATTTCAAGAAGTATTTAAGCAATAAGCAAGAAGAAAGTTCCTATAATTCCCTAATTATGGTATCCAAGGTGCATGAAAAAGATAATCGTGTGAGAATATGGCAAGCAGGAAAGCCACTGGGCTTTCAAAGGAACTCAATACAATCCATAGAGAAATTCAAGGCTTTCTTTAACTAACTGAGTTAATATAGTGCTGTTCAAATAATCCATTTCCACAAGGCCAACTTCAGGCCAAGTCCGTCGAAGCTTGGCAGTTCACTGTTCAAGCTACCCCCAGAAATTCAACCGAGCAAAGAGCCAACTCTAATTTGGCACTGTGAACAAACACAGCATTAGGAGAAGTTTTGCAACAGACATACCCTTTCATCCAGAAAGATCTTTCCTTTGAAATATGGCTGGAAATCCTCTACCTCTGACCCAATCTTCTCTTTCACCACAGCATAGAGTGGGACCCCCAACTGGTCTAGCTGTGGTTTGAGAGTAGATAGTTCAGCTGCCTCCTAAGAGAGAGAGAAAGAAAGATAGGTTAATAGACACACACACACACACACACACACACACACACACACACGCCCTAACAATTTTCTTCCTCATTGATAAAAGAGGTCACAATCTTGTCTTAATTCTTCAAAGTAAGCATAAAAACCCCACTCAGTCCCAAAATCCAAAGATGTCACCTCCTGAGGGAGACCAGGGCTGAAAGTACCAATTGTCACTGGAACTGAGAGGACAAAGATGGTCTGTCTTCTTTTTACTGCCAAACAACAGCTCACTGACATTTTGTAATATTATTCAGTTAACAATAACCAACAAATAAGAAACTTGTTTTATAGGGTGACCTTATCTGATTTGGATGCCTCAAGAAAGTACATGGAATATATTGTTGCCCTAACAGGCAAATGCCTTCATTGGTACAATTTAAAAATTTGGGATACAAACACAAGAACGAAAGGAACTGATGGTCTATTAGGGGAAGCTTCAGTTTCCTCATCTGGAAAACAGATATAAGAATAGCACCCACCTCTCAGAACTGTAAGGATCAAATAAGATAATGCACACAAAGTAAACTTTAAAGCCTCATAGAAAAGTGAGCTGCTGTGATTCCTCTCATTCTCATCTGTTATTCAATGGAATTCCAATAGAAACAGTCCTGAGACAGGTCCATATCCTACTATCATTCTTTTGTTTTTAATGTTTGGTAGATTATTGGGCAGGTGGAAGAAATGATTGCTTTTTATAACTTTTATATTATTATACAGAGCCAGTCTCCTTGATGCAAAAAGGCAATTCTATTGCCACCAGGCCATGTTGCCTCTGACACATACTAGCTATGTGACCCTAGGCAAGTGACTAAACCCCAACTGCCTCAGCAAAAAAAAAAAAACAACAAAAGAACATATCACTCCAGCCAGATCAGTCCACTATTTGTCCTTCAAAAGGGCAATGCCTTGCAAAGTCTCACCATTTTGCCTTTTCTCTTCACATGGAATGCCTTTCCTCTTCTCCTTTCCTTTCAACTTCAACCCTAGCTACTCTTTAGTATCCAGCAAGAATTCCCATCTCCACACATGGCCTTTCCTGACCATTCTGTCCACAGGAATTGAATTCAATACAACAAACATTTACTGAGTACTGGCCAAGTCCAGGTCCCTCTGGCCTTTGAGCTCATTATACAAACCACTTATTCGACACTTAATGCCTTGTGATATCTCTTTTATAACATTTTATCTTATTTTATTTTATTTTTAGGCAATTGGGGTTAAGTGACTTGCCCAGGATCACGTAGCTAGTAAGTGTTTGGTCTGAGGTCGGATTTGAAGTCATGTCCTCCTGACTTCAGAATTGGTGCTCTATCCACTGCGCCACCTAACTGCCCCTTAACATTTTATAATGTTATTTATTTTGTGCTATTTTTAAATTTTATACAAGTGTACGTCTTATCTCCTTAACTGGCTTTTGAGCTCTGTAGGAGCAGCTAGATGGCACAATAGAGCCCTGGGCTCATCTTTCTGAATTCAAATCTGGCCTCAGACACCAGCTGTGTTACCCTGGTCAGGTCACTTAACTCTGTTTGCCTCAGTTTCCACACCTATAAAGGGAGCTGGAGAAGGAAATGGTAAACCACTTTAGTATCTTTGCCAAGAAAACCCCAAGAGGGGTCACAAAGAGTTGGATACAACTGAAACGTCTGAACAACAAGGGCAAGTCACCGTGTCAACTGCTTATAAACTATTCTGTCTACACAAAGATGGGAGGTGATAGCTAATATACTAGATGATAGAGTCAGGATCCAAAAACACTTAGATAGCCTAGAACTTCAGAATGAGTCAAATAGATAAAAAGTAGAATGGACTGCCTTTGTAGGTAATGAGCTCCCCTTCATTGGAAGTCTTCAAGAAAAGGCTGGATGATCACTTAATGGAGGGAATTCTTGTTGGACAAATCAAGGAATATTAGAATACTCCTTAGGTCCTTTCTAACTGAGACTTGGAGAGCCTACAGATAGTTTTCTTACAGCACTATGCACACAGTAAGAACTCAGTAGTTATTTGTTGAACGAATGAATTTCCACCCAAATTGGAGAGAAGCTGCATGCTTGGAGAGATGGGCTCATCTATTATCAGTCATGAAATATGCAGACCCTTTCCTCTAATATGCAAATGCAATGCTAAAGCTTCTCTTTTAGAAAGAAAAATTGCAAAGTATTGGTCCATAACCATGTCATGATCAGGACACATGTGGCACAAAGCTCAGGCATCTCAGCAGGAAAATACAGTAAATCTAGAACATACTTTTCTCTCGGCAGAGAGATGAGGAATAAGGCATATGCTGTCAGATACAGTCAATGTGTCCTTTTGTTTGGCTTAACTATTTCCTTGTTCATAGGGAGGATTCTGTTGGTGTGGGGGCAGGACTGAGAAATGATAGCAATGTGGAAAAAACTTTTTAAAAAGTTACTGCAATCGAAACAGTGTGTTTGCATTAAGGCAGGGGTGTTTTCAGTAACAGTAACATTGGGCGATGATCTGCTTTGATAGATTTAACTCTTCTCAGCAGTGCAATGATCTAAGACAATTCCAAAAGAGTCATGATGGAAAATGCTATTCACAACCAGAGAAAGAACTATGGAGTCTGAATGCAGATCGAAGCACACTATTTTCTCTCTTTTTCCTTTCTCCTGGTTTTTCCCTTTTGTTCTGACTCTTCTTTTACAACATGACTAATGTGGAAATGTGTTTAATATGATTGTACATGTATAGCCTATATCAGATTGCATGTCGACTTGGGGAGGGGGGAAGGGAAGAAGGAAGGGGGAAAAATTTGGAACTCAAAATCTTATAAAAGTGAATGTTGAAAAAAAATTAATAAATAAATTTTTTTTAAAAAAAGGCAGGAGTATTTTGAAATATATCAACTCTACTTCAGTAGGAATTATGAATATTTTTTGCTTACTACTTTCTAAATCTAAAAAGAAAAACCTAATGAGAATACCATTTCCTCAAACACATTTATCGATAACTTGATTAAACAAGAGATTTAGGCAAGTAAAGAGGGCACACACACACCACAAAGGTCTCACAGTGCTTGGTACATAGTGAACTTTATCAATTCCTTGTTTCCTTACTGGGGTCTTGCCTGGGAAGCAGAAAGGTTTCTCTCATTTAGAGGAATTCATCTTTTACCCTCTACACTAGATGAACTAATACTACATACATTTTCCTTCTGATTAGAGGGTGAAGGGCTTCCCCAGAATCTCCATTTATGGAGGGTTCCCTGGGCAGCCATCTCTTCATTTTTCACAAGATTTCACTCCCCTAGATTTGTCCATCATGTCCCTCACCCTTTTACTTTCATGGGTTGTCTTCCCTATCAGAATGTAAGTGCCTTGATGGCAGGGACTGTTTTTCTTTTTGCTTATATTTACAATTCTCTCTTCCACATGGGAGGTGGGTGTGGAGAGATGGGGGGGGAAGGATTAGGGGCATCCTCCCCTCCCCTTCCTATGATCTGGAAAATCCATATAAAATTTTTTGGCTCTCCCTTCATACCAGAGAAGAAGTCTGAACTTTCTTCTTTTTCTTTTATGGAGTATTTACAGTACCTTACTGTAAAATTTGGGTTAAGTATTTGATCATAGGCGCTGTGTGGTCTGCTGGCCTTTGCATGGCATCTGTAGCTTCCACAAAACTCCCCCCCCCAAACTCACATTTAATTTCTTATGCCAATCCTTGACACATCAAAACTGCAATAAGGAAAGTCGTGATGTGGAAAAGATAACTGTATATTCCTATTGCTTAGCACAATTCCTGGCACATACTGCTTAATAAATGCTCTTTGACTTGCTTATTACTCTGGGTCTCTTTATTAATTAATTTAACTGCAACTTTTATATATACACACACATATCCTCTTCACTCATCCTTCTGGAAACCAAAAATTTTTATAACATACCACCATTTAATTAATGTTGGAAGTTCTTTTCTAACTTCGTAGGTCACCCTACTTTGAAAGTGAAAGAAATTAGGTCAGCACAAGCTCCTAAAATGCCATTGCTATTTAGAAGCAACACCCAACAAATATAAATGGGAGTTGCCCCATTATTATAGTCAGAGGTACCCTGTGTCTTGCCAAGAAAGCCCAGTCTAGCCCACCTAGGAGAGGTAAGGAGGAGACCCAGGCAAGACTGAAAAAGCCATGAAGAAAATCCCTTTAGGTCAAGGAGTGTGCAAACAAAAACATGACTGTCATTTTCACTATTACTAATTAGGACACAAAGTGTGCCAAACTGGAAATGACTCAAGACTTCTAACTGTTAGAGCCATCCAAAGTGGTATAGGCTGCCTTGCATGAGAGCGAGTTTCCAATCACTAGGTCTTCAAACAAAGGCTTCTTTGGGTGTATTTTAGAGGGGATGCTTACTCAGAAGCAAGTTGGACCAGATGGCCTTTGAGCTCCTTTCCAACTCTGATAATCAATCAATCAATCAATCAATCAATGAGTGTGTGTGTGTGTGCGCGCGTGTGTGTGTGTGTGTGTGTGTGTGTGTGTGTGTGTGTGTATTTTTTTAACTAAGAGCTGGGGATCCAAATACAGTAAGTGAAACATCCTTGCTCACAAGGAACTTAAGTTCCAATAGGAAAGCATTGAGGACATATGGAATTGTACACAAAATAAATGTAAAGAGAATAAATGCGAAGTAGTTAAAAAAAAATAAGATTGTTTGGGAGGGAGGACATCAGCAGCTAAGGGAATCAGGAAGAGAATTCATGTAGAGCATGATGACTGGACTTAGTCCTGGAGGAACAAAAGGATTCTGTGAAGTAGCGATGAGGAGTGAGTGCATTCCAGGCTCAAGAGCTGCCAGTGTAAAGTGCAGAGACCAAAGATGGAGTATTTGCTGTGAGGGGAAAAAGAGACCAATCTCCTTTGACTGGATCACAAAGTGCCAGACAGGCAGCGATATACAATGAAGCTAGACAGGTGGGAAGATGGGGCCAGAATCAAGAGGCAGAATGAGAAGAACCATTTTTGTCTAGTTCACCCAGTGCATCTCCACAGCTACCTAGAATTCTGACAGAGCAAATTCTGATGAAGAAAGGCAAGAGGTTACAATGAGTCATTTTCAGTTTGGGGCAGCTCAGGAAGACAGACCTAGAGAGGTCTGTTTCTGGTGGAGCAGGGACTGGCCAGGGATGAATGCAGTGCCTTAGAAGGGAACATTCCAGCATCTAAGGATGGACAGGGGGCCAGGACATTGCAACCTGAGCAGGAAGCACTGGAGCAGAGAGAGATCCCAGGGGACCCTTCAAGTAGCACTGGGGGCAAGAACGAGTGCTATCTGGTATCTTTCTGTCGCTTATTACCCAATTCTAAACCACAGATCCAGCAGAGAGAGGAGTGGTTGTGAGCACGTGGGACCCCAGCTGTGTACATAGCAAGGCACAAGTTCTAGAAACACACCTGTGTGGCTCTGGGCCCAGGAGGAGAGTGGTGACTCAGTCCTTTAACCCTGCACATACGGCTGTGGTAGAATAACCAGAGCAGGAGGCCAAGATCAAAGGGTAGTCACTAGTTCAGTGGCTTGGCACTTGCAAAATCTCCCAGAGGGCTAATAGTGACTGACTCAACCACTCAGAAACCAATAGACCCACATCAGGGTCAGAAACCTGCAGAGCTCAGACCAGGAGGGCAGCGAACAGACCTTCCCCTGGATCACACCACTTGGAAAGCATTGAAAACTTGCAGGCCTTCAGACTGAGATGTGAAAGTAGCAGAAGGACATAAGAGGGCAGAAGCTCAGGCCAGACATCAGTCCCAGAAGTGTGCAAAGACCAGCACTAACATAAAACCCAAAGTCAAGAAGTAGGCTGGAAGAATGAAGAAAGAAGAACCTGACCATAGTCACTGAGGTGCCAGGGAAGCTCAAGACACAAACACAAAAGAAGACAACGTCTCAAAAGCATTTACAAACAAAGCATAAAGAAAAATGAAGATTGGACACAAGCCCAACAAGAATTCTTACAAGTCTAAAAAAGTGATTTAAAAAGATGAAAAAAAAGATTTTACAATCCAAATAAGAGTGTTAGTGGAAAAATGGGAAAAGAAATGAGAACTATACCAGAAAATTATCAAAAAAGAATTAACAGCTTGGTAAAAGATACCAAACCTCACTGAAGAAAATCACTCCTTGAAAATTAGAATTGGCCAAATGGAAGGTCATGACTCCATCAGAGATCAAGGAATAATAAAAGAAAGTCAAAAGATGGAAAAGTAGAAGAAAATGTTAAATATTTCATATAAAGATAGGTTGGAGTTGGGTTATGAAAAGCTTTTAAAAACTAAATGGAGAAGTTTGTATTTGATTCTAGAGACCACTAGAGTTCATTGAGTAGAAGGTGACATGTTTAAGAAAATTACTCTGGTGGCAGTGTGGAAGACAGACTAAAGTGGAGAGAGCATTGAGGAGGGTTCAGTTGGATTTTGTCGGGAGAGGGGTGGGTGAGAGGCGGTTGGGAAGCAATTGGGGTTAAGCGACTTGTCCAGGGTCACGCAGCTAGTAAGTGTCTGAGGATGGATTTGAATCCAGGGCCAGTGCTCTATCCACTGTGTCATATCCCCAGGGTTCAACATAGACTAGCCATTCAGTAGGTTATAGGCTCATAGGATCATAAATTTAGATCTGGAAGGGAACTTAGAGGCCATTGAGTCTAACCCCTTTTTTACAGATAAGGAAACTGAGTCACATAAAATTTAAGTGATATGTCCAGGGTCACACAGCTAGTAAATTTCTGAGGTGGAATTTGAACCTAGGTCTTTGTGACTGCAAGTTCCATATCCTTATTCACTATATTGAACTTTCTTTTCTAATAGAGGTTACTGAGCTGAACTGATTAATGGAATGGTGATCTAAGAGGGGATTCTATCTTTCATTTTGGGGGGGAAAATAGTATTTTATTTTTTACAATTACACATAAAGATAATTTTCAACATTCATTTTTATAAGATTTTGAGTGCCAAATTTTTCTTCCTCCCCCTCCCCAAGACAGCAGGCAATCCCTTATAGGTTATACATGTCAAGCTTTCATTTTTGGCCTGTCTCCGTAACCTGCCTAAGTAAAAATGGTTGTTAAGTCAAGGAACTCCATAGGGCTGTTCCTTCCATGACCCCTACAAAGAAACAGCCACATTCCCATTTGCAAAGGTGAAATGAACAGTGTCTATTGGCCCTGATCGGCTTGTTCAGGACCACACCCTTCTGTGAAATGTGGTTCTGAACATCAGCTCTTCCCTCTTCCTAAGAAGCGGCATTGACCACTTACTCAATTCTAGTTCTCCAAAAATGCGGGGAAAGTGCTATGGGAACATCATTGATGATGATGAGGCAAGGGAGGAACTCAGAGCCATGGAGTTCATATCAACCAATCAACAAGTATTGACTATGTGCCCAGTACTGCACAGGGAACCGGTCTGTAGAAAAGAAAAATAAAGCAGAGTGCCTATCCTTGAGAAGGTTATGAGACTCCTGAGGCCATGACCACACTTACTAACTGTGTGAGCCTGGGCAAATCACTTGAACCCTGCCTGTCTCAGTTTCCTCATTAATAAAATGGGGATAATAGCGACACCTACTTCATAGGGTTGTTGCGAAAAACAAACGGACTAGGTATATAAAGTGCTTTACAAATCATGTAGTATTCTATTTCAGTGATTATTGTTATATATAATAAATATAATGATATATACATATCATTATCAAATACATAAATGAGTCTTGCTCAGAAAGATAAGACATTTGCTCAGAATAACCAGTGAACAATAAGAAAGGATAAAACACAAAAACACAATGCTACGATGTTGTAGCTAGAGTACAACACCTGGAGTCATAAAGACTTGAGTTCAAATCTGGTCGCAGACATTTACTAGTTCTGTGACCCTGGGCAGGTCACTTAACCCTGTTTGCCTCACTTTCCTCATTTATAAAATGAGCTGGAGAAGAAAAGGCAAACCTCTCTAGTATCTTTGCCAAGAAAACCTCAAATGGAGTCACGAAGAGTCGGACACAACTGAAATGACTGAACAACAACAACATGATATTGTAATGATGATCAGTTGTGAAAGAAGGCAATTCTGATCAATAAAATCATCTGAAACCATTCCAAAGGACTTTTTTTTTTATGGCAAGGCGATTTGGGTTAAGTGACTTGCCCAGAGTCACACAGCTAGTAAGTGTCAAGTATCTGGTCTGAGAACGGATTTGAACCCAGGTCTTCCTGACTCCAGGAATGGTGCTCTATCCATTGCACCACCTATCTGCTCCCCCAAGGAACTCTTGATGAAAAAATGCTATCCACTACTAGAAACAGAACTGATCAACTCTCAATGCAAAGTGAAGTATAATTTTCTCCCTTTATTTTTCTTGCTTTTAAAAAGAAATACTGCTAACATGAAAATGTTTTTGCACGATTTCACATGTATAATTGACATCATATTGCTTGCCTCATCAATGGTTAGGGAAAGAGTAGGAGGGAAGGGGAGAATCTGGAACTAAAAATTAACAAAGAAAAGAATGCCCAAAATAAATAAATAACAAAACATTTTAAAACCCACAGTGCTACAAATAAAGTGCTCCAGACATGTGAAGTACATAGGTCTCTCACATACCATGGTTCTTTTCCCCAAATAAAAGCCCCAGATGCAAAGCTACATACCTCCCGACACAAAAAACAGCCTGGCCTTCTTACTGCCATGATCACTGCCCCATGGTGCTCCCAGAGTTCTCGGGCTTTGAAAGTCTTTGGGGATTCTGGAAAAGAAAGACAGATATTCAATGTTTTTCAATTCATACTTCACTTCTCGGTTCTGAGGCACTGAAGCAGTCCCCAGGCCATCAGAGGAGCTCACAAAACCAAGAACCTGAGGTTCCTGGCCAGAACTAATATTAGTCCTGAATTATCCAAGGCTTAATTCTCACCATTATCCAGGGTTTTCAGCTCTATGTCTTCCAGAAACTCTAGGGTAGCTGTTACTGATTTGGTCAGAAACAGATCAGTGTTGGCCAGGATCAAGCTTAAAACAGCTGCGCCCAGGGCTCCAGCCCCCAGAGACCACATCCCCATGGAGAAGACACTCAGGTCCAGGAAAGACATCTCTGGAAATCAAAAGCAAGTTTGTTACTCCTCTACCCTGACTGGAGCCTAAAGCCTGGATAGAGGTCCTGGCAAATATCCACAGAGAAGCTAGTGTTAAGAGTCATCAGGTGTCTACTAAACGCTTATTACCTTGGGAAGAACTCTGAGGAATAGGAAAGGTCATAAAAGCTAATCCAAGGCAGCTAAGCAGATCTCAAGGTGTCAGGCCAGCTCACAAAATAGGCCTGAGGTCACAACTAGTCACCAAAGAAGACCATTTCAGTCTCTGGGGTCAGTTCTCACCATCTTTCAGAGTTTGCAGCTCTCTTTTTAAATAACTGCAATCCTTGTTTATAGAGTACTTCCAAGTCTGCAAAAGACTGTCCTTGTAACAATCCTTTGAGACAGGCAGTGTAAACGATTTATCTCCATTGGATGGTGAAGCCTCAGAACAACTCATGAGGTAGGTACTACAAGTATGGAGTGGGTGGGCTTCAGACTTAGCACATAGTAGGCACTTCATAAATGTTTATAGATTGACCTGTGATTTCATTGGTATGAAAAACTCCCTATTTTATCCTTTCCCTCCAAATCCAACATTATTCCACTTCTTCTCTAGGCATCCAGGTGAGCCGGGAGTCAGGAAGACCTGATTTCAAATCTGGTCTCAAATAACTACTAGCTATGCAGCTATGGGCAGGTGAGTTAACCTCTGTCTGCCTCAGTTTTCTCAACTGTAAAATAAGGATAATAATACCACCCAGGTTTCTTATGAGGATGAAATGAGAAAATACAAAATGTTTAACATAGTAGGGGTTTAATATATGTTTATTTCCTATCTTCCTTCCTTTTAGGTCCGCACAGCTAGTAAATGCCACAGGTAGGATTCAAGCCCAGGTCTCTCCAAGACTAGCACTCTATTATATACTACACTGATCTGGGGTATGGAAAGCGGACGAAACTCAGGGTGACTGACAGGGCAGAACCACAAGAATTTAACGATTGGCTGGATGTGATGTTGTGAAGGAGCCGAAGATTGCCAAACTATAGTTTCTGTTCAATGCTGGATAATATTCAACTGAGGCCATTTGATCAGCAAACACTCCAACAATGGTGGAAGGGACTGCATTACCAAAAACAAACATGAGGCAAAATCACAGTGGTAGTTCTGGCTGAATCAGTGACACCATGCCGTGCCTGGAGTCCTCTTTCACCCACTTAGACGATTCCTCTAACTTCCTGACATGGATATACGACTCATGCAAATACTGCTTAGCTGCGGGACCAAATTGCAGCCTTAATGTTTTCCCCAAGTTCTCCCCATACAGACTTGAGGCATAATAGTTTCTGAGCCTGTCTGCAAAGGTCAGGTTAGTCCGGCCCTGAAAGAGGTTCTGATAAAAATAACAGAAAAATTAAACTCCCTAAATGGCCTTAGTTTCCTCACCTATAGAACAAAGGGGTTAGGCTAGATTAGTGGCATCCAACTGAAATAGAAACACAGGCCATCAGTATGCACATAAAGATCTTGGTGGGCTGTCTACTGACAGTTTAAAAATGCAATATTATCTATGTTTTATTGTATTTTTATTTATTTTGTCAAATATTTCCCAATTACATTTTAATCCGGTTTGGGCCACACTCAGGAGTGCTGTGGGTCACATGTGGTTTGACACCTCTATGTGGCCTTGAAAAAACTGTATATGCTTTGCGTCCCCACGGCTCTTTATTGGTTCTCCTCCTACCTCTCAGACCACTCCTTTCCAGTACAGTTGTCTTTCATTGAAACTTCATACACATCATGCCTATTAACTATGGAAGGTCCCCAAAGCTCTGTCCTGGGCCCTTTTCTCTTCTCTCCCCCCTCCCTCTATTCTCAGTAACTCAGAGATCTCAACAGATCCCAAAAGATTCAATTACCATCTCTACACATACGATTCTCAGATCTCTATAGCCACCCCTCATCCTTCTCCCAAGACCCAGTACCACATCACTGCCTATTGGACATTTTGAGCTGCATGTTTTGTAGGCATTTCAAATTCAACATGTCCCAAATGCTACTCTTTATCTTCCCTCACCCCCAGCCTACCCCTACACTTAGAAAAAATCCCCTATTTTACTGACTTGCTATCGAGGACACAACCCACCCCTCAGTTTGTCAAGCCCAGAGCTATCCACCATCCCTCACTCTCACTAATGGCGCAGATCTAATCAGTCGTCAAATTTCATAATTTCTTTGCCCTCAAACATGTCTCCTTTTCTCCATCCACCCAGCCACCACTTTAGTCTAGGCCTTCATCACCTCCCATCTGGTTTATGGCAATAGTCTTCTAATTGGTTTCTTTGTCTCAACTTATTCCTCACTCCAATTTTTCTTCCAAAAATCTGTCAAAGGTAATTTCCTAAAATATGGGTTTGCCCATATCGCTCCCCTACTTAATAAGCCATACAAACTCCTTTGCCTGGCATTTAAAGCTCATCACAATCTGATCCTGTCTTATCTTTCCACCCTTCTTACATACATATGACTTCCATCCATGTGGTCTAGGGTCCAGTCATACTGGCCTATTTGCCATCCTTCCCCACACAGTTCTCCATCTCCCTTCGGACTGGCTAGCTCTCATTTGCTCTCTCCTCATCTCTACCTTTCAGAATCCCTGGCTTCCCTCAAGATTCAACTCAAACAACATTTTCAGCAGGTTTTCAATGGTTCCACCTGCTGCGACAGTCTTTCCCTCTAAGATCAACTTCTATTTAATCTTTATGCACCCTGTACATACCTATTTCTCCAATTAGTACGTAAGCTTTTTGTGGGCAGGGACTACATGTGTTTTTTCTTTGTATTCCCAGAGCTTAGCACGGTGTCTGGTAAATAGTGAATACTCAACCAATACTTCCCGTTGATTGATTGATTATCCTCTCGTTTGGCCAGGGGGAGAAGCCAAAGGTATTGTCATGACTCTGATAGCAATAAAAACATTAATAGTATTTATATAGTGCTTACTATTTGCCAGGTACTGTACTAAGTGCTTTATGAATATTATCTCATTTGATTCACACAGCACTTTGAGGTAAATGCTATTATTATTCTCCTTTGACAGTTAAGGAAACTGAGTCAAACAGAGGTTTAAGTGATTTGCCCAGGATCACTCAGACTGGATTGAACCTCTAATCTTCCTGGCTCCAGGCCCAGCACTGTATCCACTATGTAACCATCAACAAACATTTATTCATCACTTACCACATACCAGGTGCTAGAAGAAAACATGTCTAAAGTATTCATTTATATTTGTAAATACCTTAAAATTGTTTCTATGACTCATCAGAACTCCTCAGTCCCCTCTGACTCCCCACCCTATTCCCTACCAGCCAACTTTTTAAGTCGTGGTGATGGTTTTAGTTCCATTTCATTAATCCAGGATTAGAGAACAGGACAGCCTATTTCCTTAGCCTACTAACTAAGACTTGCAAGTCTCATCACGCAACATCTGTGATAGCCACAACTTTATAAGGAATAACAATAATTATGAGCTTGAGTCCAAATTTGGGATAAATCTAGAGTAGGGTTTGGAGAATATAGTTAAACTATAAATAGAAGCACGTATTTTGTGTTTTTTTAAATACACATTTATGTATATATATAAAATAGATTTTAATATTTATGACATAGTATACATAAACATGTTCATAATTAATAATCTGCAAATCACACAGACATATTCATTTGCAATAATAGCTGATATTCACGTACGTTCCTTTATTTGAAGCTCACGAAAACCTTGTGAGCTTAGTACTAGAAGCAATCTCAAATGAGGAAATAGATTCAGAGAGGTTAAGTTATTTGTCGATGGTCACATAAGTATCAGACGTCACATTTGAATCCAGGTCTTCCTAACTCCAAACGCAGGACTCTATCTACTCTGCCATGCTTCCTCCCTACATACAAGGATAGAAGAATCCATGTGCTTATCACTTCTATGCTATCATTAGACTGTGCAGTCCTCCATTAGACTGCAAGCTTCTTGAGAACAGGAACTGTCCTTTACTTCTCCTTGTCTCTCCATCATTTAGTACAGTGTCTGGCACACAGTATGTGCTTAATAAATAGTTATTGACTCATTGGTAGGGTCCTGAGTTTAGTTGAATTACAGAAATATAAATAGCATGTATAACCAGTGTGTATTTTCCCAGAAGAAAGGGATGTCACTGAATGGACCAAGGAGCAAACCCTCAAGTTCCTGGTTGCTGGTTTCGGTTGGTCAGGCATGCAGATGTCCTTTAGGGACTTGGCTGTAGATACCAACCACTTGCTATTTCAAATCCAGCTCAAGCTCCAAACCCTGAACAATCGGTTTCACTTTACATGCGATCTGAACCACGGTAGTTAGTGGGGTGACTGTCTGACCACTGGGCAACACCACAAAACCAGACCAAACCAAACAGAAGTACATTGGACCTCATCTGCTTTTACAGTAAGTTAATCGTAAGATAATTGTTGGTTACTAAACTAACTAAAACAAAAATAGCAGGAAGCAAATAATCAGATCTAAGCAAAGAATAATTTCTGAGAAGGCTGGACAGAATACAGGTTAGATTAAAAAATGGAAATCGGTAGATCTTCTGCGTCCTTGGAGCCAGGGAAGACGCTGTTCTAGACACAGCCTCCTACCGATGCAAAGACTAGATTTAACACCAAAGCCCTGAAACGACTTGGTTGATCAGGAAAAATTAGCTCCGACAGGTGAAGACTCTACATATAAAAACTGTGAATGAAGAACAATCCACTTTGCCTGCCCTATTACCACTCTAAAAACTGAAGGACTGACCCCCCTGCCCACTTTGTTCTCTACAAGCCACATGCTCCTCGGTAGCCTCTAACACTTTCCTTGCTCTCTTGCTGGGTCAGTTAGGCAAATTCCAGAGCACCTGACTGTAGTCACCCTGGCAGGTGCTGCCGAATTCTGCAAGGTATTCTGAGTGAAAGGACTTACCTCCAATATCCAGGGCTCAGACACGTCCCCAACCCACCTCCTCCACACCAAGTCTCTCACTCTTGCTGTCAAGCCTGAACCACTCGGAAAGACAAGGGTTGAGCGCTAAAAGAGCCCTTTCCAATGGAATTGGTCCTTATGAACAGCTTTTGATTTATCCCCGAAGCTGCACTCCTTGGGCGGGACTGACTGGGCACAAGCCCAACATAAAAACCTGGAGCAGATAGCCAATCAGATTGGGCTATCACAAGTGGCCGGGTGCCAGCTTCCCCAGGGGCCCATCCAAAGGTTGAGAGAAACATTTTGAGTCATTAGCAATCGTGCAGGTTATGACATCTGGCAAGTGCCAACCATTCCTACTCCTTCCCTACTGTCCCAGGGCCTAACTACCCACATGGTCTTTCCATAATAAGGCCTTCTAAACTGAGCTGTCCGTATCACTTAAAAAGAAGACCACTTTTTATCATGCATGTCTGTTCTCTCTTCTTGTCTTCTCATAGAAGCTTGCTGGTATAAAGTACTTTGAGAATGTTCATTCCCCCACCCAAATTCCTTACTGCACACCCAGGAAGTATGACTGGCACTGTGGCCCTCATCCTGATATTAAGAAATCTATGGAACATTTGGCCTTACAACATAGAATAAGAACTTGTAACTTGCAAAATTCTCAACACCAGATCATTACTAGGCTGCAAAATTTTAAGCTAACTCATTCATGCGTTAATTCATTCAGTAAGCAATTATTAATCACCTGCTATGTGTTGGGATAATCCATACAGACTCTATATGTACTCTGACAAAATTAACTAGAAGCAACATAGATACAATTCTGGACTTAGAGTAAGGAAGACGTGGGTTTAAATCCTTCCTGAGACACTTAGTAGTCGTGTAACTGTATTTAACCTGTCTGAGCCTCAATTATCTCATCTGTAAAATGAGAGATTTGGACTCCACAGCCTCTTTCCACTCAGCTCTAAATTTACCATCTAGGACAATACAACTGCTTAGTTTGTGAATTATTTAGAAAAAAATAAAATCACTTGATATGGTAGAATCTTAAAGACTCACTTTCAACATGGTATTTTCCATGTATATATCAAAATTATACAAGGTTTCTAGAAAGATATGATAATAGCCGGGATAACTTTGTTCAAAGATGCTTTTATTATTAATATCAAAGGAGGCATAAGAAAGGGGAAAGTTGTCCTCTTTTGCTAAAGGTGTTCACCACCATCATGAAGAGGACCTAGCAGAGTCTGAGTAGAAGAGGCATTTCCTTGTCATCCTCCAGATACTCCTATCTGTGGATGACACTGTACAGACTGAGTCAAGCCTAGGAGGCAGCAAGGCCCAAGGGGGAGAGGATTAACTTTGGGGTCAGAGGATGTGGGTTCAAACCCCACCTCTGATGCTTACTAACCATGGAACCTTGGTCAAGTCACTTAACCTCCACAGTTTTGAGTTTCTTCATCTTCTTCATCTGTAAAATCAAGAGATTGGACTGAAGTCTCTTCCAGTTCCATATCTATAATTCTATGAACACTACAAAGACTCCTAAATAAAACCCATAATCACTCAAAAGTACTGGGCCTAATCATCCACACAGAAAAACTAAGTGGATGAAGAACCCTTATTGTCCCGGCTATGTTATATAGCTGGCTGGATAACTCAAAGCACTCATCTATCAGTGTTTGTATGCATGTGCATATGTGTATGTACGTATATGTGTGTATAGACACATACTTTTTTTTTTAACATATCTGGAAGACATTACAAATGGACAATGAACTGGGCCCAGAATTGAAGGGGAGGAGAGTGAGATGGATAGCCTTTGGGAAACTGCAAAGGTCTTTTAATGACCTCCCCTCTCCCTAAGCTTCCCCCTGAAACAAAAGCCTAGCTTTTCAACACTAATATTCTTCAGGTGATGTTGAATGTCTGTGAGTCATGGAACACTATAACCCTATGAACAAGCAAAACTTAGGATCACCCAAAGGACAATGGAGATGTGGATAGTGGGCATGAGCAGGTTACAACATTCACAAATTGACACATTACATTGGAGTCACGATACAAAGAATGCTATCAAAAAATGTATGATCAAAAGAGACGGGCCAGTCGCATAGGGCAAAAGTGAGGTAAAAACTGAAAGATAAGTCATATGCTCCACTGATACTCTCGAAATATCGAAAGAATATGGGGAAGGCCCTCAACATGTTGGATGGATCCCCATTCACCCCTACGGTGAGCTCATGGGAGAACAAAAATAGGAGCTCCATACAATGGGCAGACATGGATGGGCTGGAATTCACATAATTTGAGGAAAAATCCAAACCAAAGACGTCACACATCCATTAGAGTATTGGGGCTTTCTTAAAGTACCTTTCTTACAAGGTCAAAAGGCAGACATGTTTGCAGCTAAGCTTTTGCCAGTGGGTAAAAAAATCAGACAGCTCCAGATCATGCCTTTTAATGGCTGTCCTTTATGTTTATTGTCTACAATGAAGGAGCCCCGGTCAGACAACATGTAGCAAATGATTGGTTCTGGGTACCATGCTTTAAGGAGTACATTGATAAACTGGAGAGCTTCCAAAAAAGTGCAACCAAGATGATGAAAGCTTTGAGATCACGTTTCTATGAGGATGGGTCTTCAAGCAAAAGGATAACCACTTACTAGAGAGGGCATTCTTAATCAGTTATTTGACAGACTAATCAGGGGTGGGGAACCTGTGGCCTTCTAGGTCCTCAGGTGCAGCCTTTTGACTGAGTCCAAGTTTTACAGAACAAATCCACAGAGGATGTGCTCTGTGAAGTTTGGATTCAGTCAAAGGGCCACACTTGAGGGCCACAAGAGGCCTTGAGGCCACAGGTTTGCCACCCCTGGACCAGATGGTCTCTGAGGACTCTTCTGCATTATGTGATTCTATGATTAAGTGCTAAGTACAGAAGGCAGTACAAAGATAAATAAAAATATCTATGGTCACTGTCCTAGAAGAAGTATAAGACTTTAGGCTAACTGATGTCAACGGATCCTACTGGCTGGGCTAAAACAACTATCTGTGCTAACTCCTCCCATATTTGTGTTTTATTTAAAGAAAAAAGAAGGAAGAATGGTGCAATTTTTGTCAAGATACTAAAGAAATGATGTCAGGAATTCAAGGATCTATGATATCATCAGCTGGGAACTCCTTTAAAAGCTCCTTGAGGGCAGTGATTGTGTTTTGTTTTTGTCTTTGCATCTCAGTGCTTTGCACATAGTAGGCATTTTAAAAATGCTTGTCATTTTGAAATGAACTCTCTGGAGTTTGAAGACTACTTTAATGAGCCACCGCAGTCCAAACAATTCATTATCTTATAGTCAACCTTCAGCCAAGGTGAAGAATTTTTTCCAACCTGGCTAGACTGACCTCAGAGGCAAGGAGACAGTCCACCACTGGGCCTGAGCTTGGAACCCTTCCCACTTGGGTAGGAGCTGCTAGAACTTGTACTCTGCTGAGAACCCAGTGCTAGTCCACACCATGATGAGGCATCACAGGGTGGAGCGGGGGATAAATAAAGTTATACACAGTCATAGAAAATATCATAAGTAAAAGATTAATTACTACCAGAAACAAGTATAGACACTGTCAAATTAGAAACCTTACCTGTACACAAGACCAACCTGGGTGGCACCCGCAGTATTGTACCTCCAAGAAGATATTGGCCTGAGGCATAGGGAGGGAAGCAGGAAAAAATGAGAGAGGAAGAAAAGGAAGTAGGTGGGAGAAGGGAGGAGTGACAAAGGAAAGAAAAATAAAGTGATGCTTATAATGAGACCCAACAGGAAGAGAGCCAAAGAGGTGCCCCTCCTTCACTGATATGACCTGGGCCAGAGCTGGTCTCCCTATTATCCCTAGAATCTTCCTATTTTTAAGTGGTAGAGGACTAATTCCTGTTTTCCCCTCCTCCCATGGAAATTCCATGACACTCCCAGGAAACTGCTTCCAATGCTATTCTTTCATTCCGTTCATTAATTCAGCACCTACCCTGTTCAATGTATTATGCTTGGTACTACGGAAATTCAATTGTTGAATAAAATATAGCCTCTGCCCCTCAAGCAATTTATAAGCCAGTGTCAAGACTATTTTCCTAGAAATCAGACAATTAAAACTAATTTTATTCCTACCTCCATACACAGTTAACCTAAGGAAAAGACCATTTTTTAAATTATTATTAAGAATAATAATAGGATAGCTACTACATGCCAGGCACTATGCTAAGTGCTTTATAATTATTATCTCATTTGTTCCTTACAACAATCCTGAGGTAGATGCTATTATTATCTTCATTTTACAGATGAGGAAACTGAGGCAGACAGTGGTTAAGTGACTTGCACAGCATCACACAGCTAGTAAGTGTCTGCAGTCAGATTTGAACTCAGGTCTTCCTGACTCCAGGCCCAGTGCTCTATCCGCTGTACCACTCAGCTGCCCCTCATCCAAAGACTTATTAAATCTTTTCCCAAGTCTTCCAAAAACTTGGGTGAGAGAGCCCCATGAAGAGGAAAGAATTTGACAGGAAATTTTAAAAATAGCTCCTAGTGTAAAGGAATAAAATCTCCTTTATGTAATTCTGCTTAGACAAAGCAATGGTTTTGAAAACTGACCTCTTCATGTCCAAGGTTACTGAGGAGAACTGCCATTCTCTCTGTTTGTAAGCGGGCCAGCTAGGTAGTGCAGCGGATACAGTGCCAGGCCTGGAGTCAGGAGGACCTGAGTTCAAATTCACCCTCAGATACTTCTTAGCTGTGTGACCCTGGGTAAGTCATTTAACCCTGTTTGCCTCAGTTTCTCCATCTGCAAAATGAGCTGGAGAAGGAAATGGCAAACCATTCCAGTATCTTTACCAAGAAAACACCAAATGGGATCACAAAGATTTGGACATAAACTACAATGTAATGGTAGTTGAGTTGAATGCCAATCTTTTCCTAGGTACCACAACAAGCATTTATTAAATGCCTATGAGTGAGACATAGCCTCTGTGAAGACTTCTCAGGGTGGCGATTAAGAGACTGTCTCAAAACTAGAGACAAGCTCTGAAAGACTGAACAGGCCTAAGTTTTGGTTTCCTAGGAATTACCTAACTCATGGGAATCCGGCCCTAAACCCCCCCTTGATTGCCACACCACTGCCATATCAGCATTAAATTTGCTAGATAAGGCCATGTGTGTTTGGATTGGCTATACCCTGTCTCCTTGTTCTTTGTCCCTGGAGAAGATTTTCGCACCCAGAATGTAAGCTTGCTTCCCAGCTAATGGGAATAAGGGATAGTGGTGGGTGGAGGTTTGTTTGCATAGGGTATATAATCTCATTTTGCTTTTGGTGCCTCGCCTGTCTCCTGCTGATAGTGTACCTGAGGAGCAGACGCCCCTTCTCTGTGAGATTGTACTAATGAGTAACTTTTGCTTCCACCTTGAGAAGTCTCTGAGTTTAATTTAGTTAGGGTCGCTGTCCACATAATATCCTTGCCAGGTTCTGTGACTACAAAGATGAAATGAAAAAACAGCTTCTGCTCTCAAGTGCCTTATAGTCTATGATGGGGGAGGGGAGATACACCATACAAAGAAATCAGTATATACATGTTAATTTGACGAGGGCAAAAGCATTAACACTTCGGGGGATCTAGAAGAGTTTCCTGTGGGAGGTGGCCCCCGAGTTGAGCCCTGAAAAAAGTTGAGGATTCTTAGAGGTGAAGGTGATATTAGCCTCCACAAAGCCAACCCCTCCAAATCCACATTGTAAAGAGAGGGAGGAAGCAATGGCTAAGTAAGAGAATGCCAGGGCCTGGTGACATCTAGTAGGGACTTTGTGTTCCCTGAGACTATAGCTGTGAAGGCCTGGAAGGAACTCTGAAACAATGGTAAACCGAGTGCTTCGGATATTGGATATCCCTAATTGGTTTAGCACCCTGGTCAACAAATGAGAAAAATTCATATGGGCAAATGGTGTTGACCACCACTGTGGGAAAACCACCAATGTGCATAAAATGGAATGATGAAATGCTTTCACCAGGCACCAGTACTATACAGGACAAAACTGGAAATATACCTCACCACAATTCTAAGTAAAAGCTTCATGCTTGCTGCTTTTTGACAATGACACCTCTAGGCCTAAGTCACACAACAACACATTGCAGATCAATTAGGATAATCATGAGAAATGACTTGTGAAAAATGATGATTCATAACCACATACCTTGGAGATTCAGAGCTTCTCTCCACCCCACCCCACCCCACCCCTTCTCCCAAAGTCTTGACCTTAAATTTCGTTTTTCTCCAGAAGGACATCATTGATAATGAGATTGCATTGACTCTCTTTATTGTGGTCAGCCCTCACCCACAGCTTGCAAGTAATTTAATCTTAAATAGGGAAGCCCATTGTGTTCTTTCTTTAGCAGATTCTTTTTCAGGTGTGGGCAATGTCAAGCAAGGCCCTTTGAATCTAAACTTTTGTTCTGTGAAGTTTGGATTCAGCCAAAAGGGCACCCTTGAGGACCTAGCGGCCACAGATGGCCTCAAGGCCACAGGTTTCTCACCCCTGGAGATAGCCCAAGGCTGGGAGTGGTCTGGTATAGAGATATTTTCTCTAGTCCAGGGGTGAAATGATGATGGAGTGACATCAGTCCCTGTCGAAAGAGTATATAAACTGTGCACCCTAACCACAAAGTGAACTCAGTTCCAGACTGGATCCCATGCATGACACATGCATGCTGTCCACTTTGAGATAAATAAACACTGATACAACTAATCCTGTTTGTCTTTCTTAGACCTAACTCTTAAGGTTGAAAGACTTCATCCCTAATCCCAGAGTACAAGAAATAAAAGTTGAAATCAAGGAGCTACTAAAATCTAAAAAAGTAACAGTTGAGAAACCTAAGACCAATATGCATTTTAATGCAAATGCCAGATATTCTACATAATAACCAAATGGATAACAAAGATAATACAATTATCTGACATGGTTTTGAAGAGAAGATCTGAATTTTAAAAGTGCCTTTTAGAGTTTGACTCAGGTATAATGAAAATGTTAATATTATTTGTTTGAATTTTTAATATTTTATTTTTACATGCAAATAGAATTTTGACATTCTTTTTAAAACATTTGAGCTCCAAATTCTAAAATTATTTATTTGATGCACACATGGAAAATATAATTTATTTTATTTATAATACCTGTTTAATATAAAAAATAATTTATGTAAAATTTAGCATCTTTCAGGGAGACAGCTTAAGCCCCTTACGGCTCAGCTTAACCTTAGATCCATTATCATTACTTCTAAACACAAGTAGGTATGGCTTTCAAATTAAAGAGGAAGTCATTCTAAAACATCTTATAAATCACTTAATGTCCATAGCTGACACCCTAATGTGGCTCTTCTGAAAAACACATTAAATACCTCTTCCATCTCATGGAATCTCTCTCCAATGATATCAAGATGTCATTTAGACATGATAGGCTTAAAATTCTTCATGAACATGAAGAAAAGAGAAACTGAAGGCTTTGAGCTTGAATCTAGAAGTCAAACTGAATCAATGGATGAAGGTGATACTTTTCCAATATCTTGATCTCCACTAGGCAAGATAAAATGAGCATAACTGCTAAGAGAAGATACTTACTAATGGGATTAACATTTAAAGCAAATGACACCTATTCAATACCATTCTTTATATATATATATATACATATATACTTAGAACTAGAAAATAAATAATACACTTTTAAAGTATCTTTTTTAAAAAATCACATAATACCATATCAGTAAAATACAGTGCTTGTAACCCTAAGATGTTATAGTCCTGTCTGATTACTGAGGCCCCATTTGGGGTTTTCTTGGCAAAGATATTAGAGTGCTTTGCCATTTCCTTTTCCAGCTCATTTTGCAGATGAGGAAACTGAGGCAAACAGAGTTAAGTGACTTGTCCAGGGCCATACAGCTAGTTAAGTGTCTGAAGGAGGATTCGAGCTCAGGAAGATGAGTCTTCCTGACTTCAAGCCCTAGCACTTTATCCACTGCACCACTTAGCTACCCTAACCTAAAGATAGATGTTGAAAAATGAATACTTCTTGGAGTACATAATAAAGAAGTTAAAAACTTACAAAAATACTCTTTGAACATCATATATCACCTGATGAACAATAGTAAAGGCTGAATAGGAACACAGTTTTGACTTGTTGAATACAACTGAAGGGGGTTAACTCCAGATAGAGCCTATGAAATGGCAAAGATCCAAGCGTGAAATCAAAAAACTCTCTGTGAGTGGACATCCACATAAACTCAACCAACAATAAGTCAGAAAAGCAATGTCAAACAAATAACTGGATCATGTAGATTTATACAGGATTGAGGGTTAATATGATGACAATTCAGGACCAGGTCACTGATGCCAGAAATTACAGAAGGGTTATTCTCAAAGAGCGGTGACTTAAAGTTGGACTCATTCAAAGAAATGTCAGAAACTGTGCAACACATCACACTGGATTGTGAAAATTTAGCATCTACTGAAAAACTAGCAAAACACAAGCCATTTGGCTAGAATTATACATCAAAAGTCAACCTTCAAAGACTAGTAGATGACAGACCTCCACACTGAAAAAAAATACCTCAAAATATTCCTGAGATTTCAACAAATAAACTATACTGGTCCTGAATCATTATCACAGATGAAGCTGTTGTCCACAATCTTCCAGACATATTTATCTGTGAAAGTATAAGAACAATGTTTTTAATAGCTATGGCCATGGCAAATACTCAATCACCAAGCTATGGGGAATAAAAGGCTTTCAATATACAGACACCTAGTCAGAAAATATCAAAATCAAGAGGGAACAGGTATTTCTCATCCCTATTGTCCCATCTGCTACTAGATTTGTCCTGAAAAAGCTTTGTGAGTCTAGAGAAGATAAGCTTTTATCCTAATGCTTTTATTCAGTTACAAAAAGCAGTTATTTTTATCTATCTATGCAATAGTCCACACATTATTAGCTCTAAAAGGATAATAGCAGGATAATGACTATTTCCAGGACCATTTCTACCTGAAGTACATTGAAAAAGATGAGAAGAATGAAATAAATAATAACATCAACCAAAACAATGATAAAAGCTGGCATTTATATAGTACTGAGTTTTGCAAAACATTATACACATACATATATACATACATAACATATATGAATATAGAACAAACTGCAATACAAAATAATACATGACGTACGTGCATTAGAGAGCTGCAAAACAAAGTGTTATATAAGGTTCAAGGAAGAAAAGATCACTACTGACATGGGGATGTCAAGGAAGATATAATGAAAGATATAGCATTTTTAGGGGGTTGTTGAAGATTGGGTAAGCAATTAGCAGGCAAAGAGAGAGGGGAAAGGGCATTCCAAGTAGGGGGACCAATTTGGACAAAGGCTTGGAAGCAGGAAAGTTTAGGGGATGTTGGAGGGACACAGAATAGTCTTGTCTGGCTAGAGGATGGAGTAATTGGTAGGGACTAATTTGACATAGGCTGGAAAGTTTTTGTGGTGAGGAAAGGTTTTGAATGCCAGGGAAGGAGCTTGTACTTGATAGATAATAGGGTGTCACTGAAGATTTTTGAGCAGAGGAATGACATGTGCACATCTATTTATAAAATACACAGTCCAGCAGGATCCACCTAGGGCAGTGTGTCTGCATCAAAGGAGGTGCTGTGCTCTATGGGCAAAGCCAAATTACAGGAGCTCAAAAGAAACGTGAGATGCACAAATTTAGAGACATCTCCCCTCTAAATATTCACATGGACTATTTGTGCTGACCTGGAGTAGAGCCTTCCAAGCTTGTAATGGTTTGATCAGCCACAATCCAACACACTGTACCTTGACCCAACATAGTGATATCATTTTGAGCACAAAGGACAACCACCAACCAGTCCAGAAGGGTTATGAAGGCTATATTGGAAGGGTCAGAAAGAAGAAAGAAAGGCCTTTTAGGAAACTTTTATACTTGTTCTGGAAGCTGGTAATGAGTGTTTGGGATGGCATTAATGGGAACAGATTGAAACGGGGAAGGTCTGAGAGATATTTGGTATATAGAAAATTCACAGGATTTTATAACTACTTAATGATGGAGGTAAAGGGGGAAAAAGCAATTTAAGATTATATCATTTTAAATATGAGAGACCAGTGGTGTTACAAAGAGAAAAGGGTCAGAAAACAGAACAGGTTTAGGGAGAAAGATAGTAACCTTGTTTTGAAGAGGAGGTATTTGAAAAACATGACACCTCAAGAAGTGAAGAGAGTTACTGAGCCACAGTCCTCATTGACCAAAAAAAGAAAAATACAGAAGAGTCATACTTAAATTCCTTTTGGAGAACTTCCCAAACCCCTAGAGAAAGCTCTCCATTTGCTATGAATAACCAGAGCTCCAAGCTAAGGAAATGAATGCAGATCTGGGGAGATTTTTGTCTCCATTCCCGTTGGCTGTTCTCTCCATCTGGAAAAGAGTTGTTAGTAAGACTGAACGAAGACAGACTTAAAAGTACAGACTTGAGAGGAAAGAAGAGGTAACTCCACTTGAAAATAAATCCTCTCTACTAGCACCTTCCCCCCATCTGAGATTCTCAAAATGACTTTTCTTTTTCTTTTTTTTTTTTCAGGCTTTACTAGTTTAAAAAAAATTTAAAAACATTTTTATTTAAAGTTTTGAGTTCCAAATTCTATCCCTTCCTTCCTAACTCCCCTCTCAGGGAGAGGTTAAGCAATCAGACATAGGTTATACACATGCAATTATGTAAAACATTTCCATATTGTTCATTTTGTACAAGAAGACTTGAATAAAAGAAAAAAAATAAAAGTGAAAAAAAGCATGCTTCATCATTAGTCCTTTGGGATTGTCTTGGATCATTGTATTGCTGAAAATAGCTAAGTCATTCACAGTTCTTCACTGAACAATATTGCTGTTACTATGTACAATGCAAAACAACTTTTCAAACCCAAACCATATTGTAAAATAACCATTTCTGTTAAGTGCCATTTGTCTGGATCCACAATTCCTCGGTCTCTACCTATAAAAGTCTGTTTACAGTCATTCCATTTTCTCATCCTTATGTGATTATAATTTCATGAAAAGATTGGTTGTATTGTTATTTTGCATTTATATAGCATCTTTCCCCTGAGAAGCTCAAAGGATTAACAGAGGCCCTATTCCTTAAATTTCCCATTTCAATCGAACATAAAACCCATTTCAATAATCCTTCTCTACAGCCCCTCTCCCCAAAGTTCTACTCTGATGTCTTGGTGGGGAGGTGTTTCCTTCAAGGACTGACTTAAGTGCCACCTACTACATAAAGCCTTTTCCAAATACCCTCTCTTCTCCTGCTAAAGTCTTCCTTCCTTCTCACCTTTTATCTATCCCTCTACAAGTATATATTGTTTCTCGCCTGAATAGACTGTAAACTCCTCAAGGACAGAGGCACTGAAATTCTTTTGAGAGATTATAGATCTCCTTTAAAAGTCACTACAATAAGATGTGACTCAATGCTATCAGTACAAGCAAAAACACCTGGGAGACACTTTTCATGAGAGCAGCAAATGCCTTTGGTGAACATCGGTTCCCTGCTTCACTTCTATTAATAATCAAAGGGTCAAACAAAGTTATTGCTGCTATTATATTTTTTCAAGTCAGTTTGTTGGATCAGATAGAAATCCTGACCCTAGGTCCTATGACTCACCCTGCTTCCCAATTCCCCTGCCTCCAGGCATTCTAAGAGATAAGGGTGAAGAGCCATCTGGGGGAGCAGCCAGAGCAAAGGCACAGAGATGGGAGAGAGTATTGTATGAAAAAAACAGCAGGAAGGTCAGATTGGCTGGACCACTGAGTCTGGCACAGAGCAGAGCAATACATAATAAATCACGAAAGTGTGGCAAGAACCAGCTTGTGAAGGACTTTAAAGGAAAAATTTGTACTTGGTCCTAGAGACAAGAGAGAGACAATATGGATTGAACAGGAGTGATGTGGTTAGATCTGTCCTTAATCAAGGAAAATCACTTTGGCGGCAGTCTGGGTGGAGGACAGATTTGAGACAGACCAATTAGGAGGCTATTACAATTGTTCAGATAAGAAACGATGAGAGCCTGAATTAGGGGTGGCCTAGTGTTCCAGTATAGGGGAGACAGGAGATATCATGGAGGCAGAATTGATAAGATTTGCCCCTAAGTTGGCTATGTGGGTTGAGCGAAAGTGAGGATAACTTCAAGGTCACAAACCTGCATGGCTACATGGAAGGTGATACCTTTGACAGAAATAGGGAATTTCAGAAGAGTGGCAGGTTTGGGGGGAAAAAGCATGACTTCTGTTTTGGACATGCTGAATTTGAGAAGCCCACAGAACATCCCATTTGATGATGTGAGCTGGAAACTCAGTAGAGTACTTAGGGCTAGATAAATAGACATGGCAGTCATCTGCACAGAGCTGATAATAAGACCCATGGGACCTGATGGAGATGCCAAATGAAAGAGTATGTAGAGAAAAGAGACGCTGGGGGGCTTGAGGTATACCTATAGTTATGGTGCCAGATATGGATGATGACACAGCAAAGGGGATTGACAAGGAACAATCATATAGGTAGAAGAAGCAAGAAATGGCAATGGCATACAAGCCCATAGAGAAGAGAGAAGTCAACAATGCCAAATGCTACAGAAGTCAAGAAGGATGAGGAGGCTACCATGTTTGATGAATAAGATTTTATATACATATACACATATATTTTATATATAATTGATAACTTTGGAGAGAACAATTTAAGTTGAATGATAAGATTAGAAGCCTGAATATAAAGGGATGCAAAGTAGAAGGGCAACAAGAGTATCTTACTTTTTTCTAGGAATTTAGCCAGGAAAGACAGGAGAGATGCAGGGTCATAGAATGAGGTCAAGAAGTTTTGGGGTAGATCCCTGGCTGATGATTTCTGAAGGGAATCAAACATGAAAACACAAGGCATGGTTTGTAATTTGCATCAGTGAAGAGAGTAGTCACACCAAAAAGATCATGAATCCCTTGTAGCATCAAAACAATAATCCCTCAGTGACACCAAAAGAATTCTTATGGAGAAAGCCTTTGATAAAAAGAGTTCCTGCTTCCTTAATCCCTGATGGGGCTCCAGAGCATTGCAAGAAGCCCCTACCATATGACGAGGGCAGTCATTGTGCATGGGCAGCCAGCCATTGGAGCCAACAGCTGGGCTTGGTCACTAACCAGCAAATTTGTGATTGATCACAAAATCATTGAACCAAATGCCTGGGCGTGGGAATTTCCTGGCTCTGGATATTGCTTTAGAGGAGAAAATAAATAAATGAATGAATAAAGGAATGAATGGGTAAATAGGTAAATACATATATACATACATATAAAAACACACATGTATACACTGCCATTTTTTAAAATGTGTTGAGGGACAATCTTAAGAGTCTGATAAGGGTTTAAGATCCAAGGCAGAGTTTGACCTCTGCCCAGGCTTTTACCCGAAAGGGCTTAATGATTAAGAGGTATGGCTCTCCAATCTCTCCCTGTTAGGAGGTTGCTGAGACTTTCCTTCTCACTCTTTGAACCTTAGATTTATACATTCACTCCTCTATGCAGGTGGCGCCAAGGCGCCTGGGAAAACCTTGGAAAATACAACCCAATCTAGGAACCCTGATAACGAGGAAATGTATGTTGTCACGTCCTCAGCAGATGTTTTGGGGAGTATCTCACGGGGAGGACTCTTTGAAGTTAGGCTAGATTTTCTCTAGCTGAGTCAGTTCTGCTGCTCCGCCTGGCCCATGTCTCAAGTTTATTTCATGCCTCTCCATTTGGTGTACGATCTGGTTGTGGGCAACAAAAATGTTAATATTTTATAAGAATGAAGGATCAAGGACATCTCTAAGAATAAGGACCTATGGTTTCTGGAGGGAGGATAAAAGGTCTTCAGTTCTCTCTGAGGAAAAAAGACGAGTGAGCTCTCTTCCTAAAAAGAGAAAAAGTGCACACTCACTTGGGCTTGGTGCCATTCATGCCACCTGGGCCATACCAGGCAGCCTCCTATCCTGGGTAAGCAATCTTTCTTCTGCCTCAGTGTGTTCTCTATTCTTCCAACTGTAGTTTCTGAGTATTTAAAAAAAAATAACTCATTTCCCAGCTTTCCTACCAAAAAGAAGCAAATGGGTTTCACCAAAATAAGCATACATTTTTAGTAAACAGATACTGGTCTTTCAGCCAGGTGTTTTCAGGGAAGTTTTGAAGAAAGAAAGGAAAGGTGGAAAAGGTAAAATCCTGGATACAGAGACAATCAGAAGTCCTGAGCCTTAGTCCTACTGCCTACTGGTATGGTGTGACCTTGGACAAGTCACTTAACCTTGGGAGGCTGCATGGGGCAGTGGAAGAAATGCAGAATTTGGAGTTAGAAGATCTGAGTTCCAATTCCAGCTTTGCCACATATTACTTCTGCGACTTTGGGCAATACATTGGACTTTTCTGGGCTTTGGTTTCCTCATCCATAAAATAAGGTTGGCTTAGAAAGTCCCCTCCCCACCCTAGCTCTAAATTTATGATCCTTTACTATTTCCACCCACTGGTCCTAGTTCTGCCCAAGTAGAACAATTCTTTGCTCTGCACGATTGCTTTATAAAATTGGAAGACAATTACCATTTATTCCACTAAGTCTTCTTTTTGCCAGGTTAGACATGCCCAGTTCCTTTAATGGATGACCGTACAGCATGAACTCAAGGCCCTCTATCACCCTGTTTGCCCTCTTTTGGATGTGCTACAGCTTATCAACCCTAACCCTTCTAAAAATGTAGTGGCCACCCACTACATTCCTATACTAAAGTTTGTTCATCCATTCCTCAGTTGTTGGGTATGCACTCAATTTCCAATTCTTTGCTACTACAAAAAGAGTTGCTATAAATATTTTTGTACATATGGTTCCTTTTCATTTTTCCTTGTCTCTTATGGTAATGGAATATTATTATGTCATATGAAATGACAAAAGGAATGGTTTCAGGGAAACTTTAGAGAACTTGTAGGAAGTGATATAGAGTGAAGTGAGTAAAATCAGGTGAACAATTTATGTGACAACAATAATACTGCAAAGTTAAACAAATTCAAAAGACTTTGGAATTCTGATCAATGTAACAATCAACCATAATTCCAAAACACAAGGGATGAGACATATATCATTTTTTTGGACATAGTCAATATGGAGATTTGTTTTGATTGACTATTCATATTTGTCACAAGGGTTTGGTTTTTTTTTTAATCTTTTAATGGGGTAGGAGAGGGAGAAATGAATGAGAGAAAATGTTTGTTAATGGAAAAAAATAAACTTTAAAAAATGGTACCCCAGAAACCCACCATATTCCAGATTCAATCTGACTTCCACATGGGACTCCCTAGATGTGTACACTATATATGAAAGACAGATCTTAATGCCAAGTCATGATACAAGACTTGGAACTGTCTGACTTTTTACCCAGTAGCAAGTGCCCAGCTGGAAACACATTTGCACTTTGCCCTAGTAGTGAAAGTACTTAAAGAAGGCCAGTATTGTTCCTCTGATAAAAGACTCAGTTCCTGTGGTCTATTCTCGCCAACTTCAAAGTCAAATCTTCCTGCCCCTTCGAGTCTCTAACAGGAACAACAGGGAAGTAATGAATTACTGAGATATGAATTCTACGGGTCAAAAAACATTAACATGATCTCTTTTTCTTACAGAAGAAGTGAAGAACATTCAAACTTCAGTTTAGAAGAAAATTCTGGAAAGGGGGACTTCTCATCAACAATTTTCTGGGTAACAAGTTTTACATCCAAAATTTTTATTTAAACACCTATTAAAAAAAAACACAACCCTTTCTAAAACATTTAACTTCCCTTTCCTGTTTTAGTAAGCAGAATACAATGAACAAAATAGACTGTTTCTTTTCAGTCTGAAGATTTTGTAGGGCATCGGGACCTTAATCTTAAACATTACTTCTTGACAATCCACGACTGGAATATAAAAGGTGAAGGAATATAAAAGGTGAAGGAGACTAAGTTCTTAAGTAATGTTAGTAATAGGACACGTTCATCTAGTGTTCACAGGATAATGAAGTATTTTATATCCTCACATGATCCTCCTAACAACTCTATGTGATAGAGATAGTTATTAGTTATTATTCCCATGAAGGAACTGAGGCTAAAAGAGGATAATGATTTTTCCAGGATCACACAATCAGAAAGTGACAGTGAAAAAAAAAAAGATCCAAATTCAGGTCTTTGTGATTCTAAGTCCAATGCTCTCATACCTACCCTAAGATTAACTTTAAATTTAAAATTTAAATTTTTATTTGATTAATTATTTTATTATTGATTAATTACATTTATATTTTTTTAAAAAATAGCTAATAACCTTTTCTTGTTGTTTGAATCTTAGAAAGTTAAAGCCTAGAGGAACCATAAAGACTGTCCAGGCTAACCACCCATGGGACTAGCACAGGTCTGACCATGTTCAGTAAACTCTAGCAGCTGCCTATCATTTCCAGGATTAAAAAAATATTCCAGCTTTAAAACCCTTTATACCATGGCCTCCTACCTTTCCAACCTTCTTAGAGCTCTCCACTCCCACATCCCCATGTGCTCCAAGATCACTGTGGTCAGTGTCACTGGCCTCTGCAAACAAGACGCTCCCTTGGCCCTGGGCATTTTCTCTCACGGTTTCCTAGTGCCTGACATTTTCTCTCCTCAATTCTGCCTCTGGTTTCCTTTGCTTCCTTCAAGTCCCCCATAAAACGCCACCTTCTAGAACAATCCTTTCCCTATCTCCCTTAATATCAGTGCCTTCTCTTTAAGATTACAGCCAATCAATTCTGTAAATACCTTGTTTACACATAGTCGTTAGCAAGGTGTCTCCTCCTTTAGTCTGTGAACTCCCTGAGAGTAGCGACTGTCTTTTCCTGTCCTTTGGATTCCAGGAACTTAGCCCAGTGCCTGGAACATGGAGGGTGCTTAATAAATGCTTCTTGACTTGAAGAAACTCTATCTTAGAGGCTCATTGACATCGCAAAACTAGTCTGTGGCAGTCACGACCAGAACCCAGGTTCCCAGACTTCCAGTCTAAGGCTACTTTCTATTACATCATACTTTGTCTTTCTCTAGTAGGGATACAGTGACAATACAGAATACAACAAAAGCCAGGAGCTTTTTTGTTTGTTCCAAGAATCAACAACAACAACAAAGAAGATTATTTATATAATGTGTTTATTGTGAACCCCTCTCCCCCAAAATCCACAAACCCACGAAATCAGGGTGTGTGTGGTCACAGTTTAATTTCTCTCAAGCTGGCTTGACATGGGAGTTCAGTACAAAACTAGGTCCCCTAAAGGGGTCACTTCAGAACTGGCTCAATTTGGGAGTTTTGGGGTACAGCCTTATATGCCCTTAGAAGAGTAGGTGTTCCCAAGGGATGCCAATCAGCTCTGGGAGGCAGGCTATATTAAAATGAGAGTTCTTCAGTATGTGACCCAGGTCACTTAATCCTGGTCGAAGAGACATCAATTTCCATATCACCTGTCTTGACAATTGGGAGGAATCAACATTCTCCCAGACCTGGTAACATAATGAGCAAGAATAGACCCATTTAGAATACATCTTAATATCCTTCTGAAGAAGGACTGAACTTTAAAAAAGAAAGGGGGATGGGGAAGCTGTGAGTTTCCAAGATAATGATTACTAAGAAAAAATTTTCACTATATACATGTAAACATATATATCATATTTATTTTTATGTATTTATTTTTAAACTTATATGGATATGTATATACATGTTTATATACACACATATACTCTCTACACACACACACACACACACACCCACACACGCATCCCAGACAGGAAGGATAGGAAGATGGAAGGGAGTAACTTCATCCACTCCTCTTGGCTTTTTGTCTTTGCTCTATTCATTTGCATGCCAGTCTGGGAAGATGCTGGGATGGAGGGAGGCACTGTGGCCTCAGCCTCCATACAGCCCTCTGGATTGTTTTTTTCTTGGTAGAATTCCTAGAATAGGTCTTGAGGACATATGATTCCCATCAGGGATTAAACTGAAATTATGAGGAATTTTCTAATCGCATATCAGATAGTTGTCTGCCCCAGATAGGTGCAGAAATTTCAGGACCAGAAATAAGCAATCAAAAGAACAAGTATGCTTGGCCTGGAGGTACTGCCACTGGCTTTTGTTGGCTTCCCAGGATGAAGATAAATGTGGGGGTTCATACACAGGCT
Organism: Phascolarctos cinereus; assembly: GCF_003287225.1. Taxonomy (NCBI): domain Eukaryota; kingdom Metazoa; phylum Chordata; class Mammalia; order Diprotodontia; family Phascolarctidae; genus Phascolarctos; species Phascolarctos cinereus. The sequence continues at coordinate 61,670,068 of NW_027555736.1, read as the reverse complement.
TAAGAATGAAGTAAAAGAGCTGCCTGCCTGTCCTTGTCAGGGAGAGGTTTTCTAATCACGGCATCTTAGCAAAGGGGAGCAGAGTCCAAAGATAGTAACAGAGAGCAACTCAGCAACTAAGACACCATAAAAGACTCTCAGTAGAGAACAGGGACATGAGCGCCTGAGGAATGACCACAGTGTAATGATCTTCCCAAAGGATATCATCAACTCTTCAGCACTACAGGTGTGAATGGCCAGGTCACATGGGTTCTAGGCACACGGATGCCTCATAACACTATTCCCTCTGTGTACGCCCTCCTCTCATAGGTGATATATAAGCCTGTGGAAGAGAGTGTTCAAGTGAGCATGGAGAGATCTTTTTTTGCTGTGCTGTTGATCAAATATCTTTCGCATTCTTTCAAATGTATCCTGGGGCAGCTGGGGGATGAAATGGATAGAACATCTGCCCTGGAGTCAGGAGGACCTGAGTCCTCAAGACAGAAAATTCTACTGGGGCCAGTCTGTGTGTATGTAGACTGACAAAAGGGAAAATAGGTCTCAGACACTTGACACTGGCTGTATGACCCTAGGCAAGTCACTTCACTCTGATTGCCTTGCCAAGAAAAAAAAATAATGCATCCTAATGGCTTCATTTAAAAATACAGATATTTGCTGGGGTTTGTGAACTACAGTTTTGAACAAGTGCTGATGACATATGGTAATTTGTGCAAACCTATATTGGAAAGTAGACACTCCAATGACTTTATAACTAAAAGAAGGGAGGAAACAACCAAATTAATTGAAGACTATGGTTCCAGTGAATCAAAATTTTATTTGAATATAGTTAGGTGAGTTCAGAAAAGTTTTCCACTTTCACGCCCCTTCCATCAACCAAGTTATGCTCTTTCATGGACACAGCTTGGATGTAGCTTGTGTCTATATCCATCAGCCCCTGGGCAGAATGCTGGTGAGGCCCACCCTTCTCGCACTGTTTGTTTAAAAGCCACTCCTTCAGTGGGATCTCCATGGGTACTCAGCTAAAGTAGCTGTTCCTACTCTCTTCTAAGAACATGGTACATATTCCTCATATGAGTCACTTAAAAGCAAGAATGTGGGGCAATGACCAACCCTAGTCATTAAATTGTCAGTGTGATCTATATTAAAGCAAAGAGGGTTGGACTTGAACTCAGAAGACCTGCGCTCTCTCAGCTTTGACATGTACTGTCTATGTGACTCTGATCAAGTCTCTGGGCCTGTTTCCTCACCTTTAAAGCGAATATAATCACACTTATACCACCCTTGTTCAGTCATTTTTCAGCATGTCAGACTCTTTGTGATACCATTTGGGGTTTTCTTGGCAAAGGTAGTGGAGTGGTTTACAATTTCCTTCTGCAGCTCATTTTACAGATGAGGTGAGTAAGGCAAATAGGGTTAAGTTACTTGCCCAAGGTCACATAGCTAGTGTACGTCTGAGGTCAGATTTGAAATCAGGAAGATAAATCTTCCTGACTCCAGGCTGGGCGCTCTATTCATTGCCACACTTAGCTACATGCCAGCAACCTCACAGGTTTCTCGTGAGGAACACACAACATATAAAAACAAACTATTGTTTCTTTTCCTTAAAAAGAAACAAAAGGGAAGAAATTCTGAATTTGAAAAAGGCAGCAGAGAAGAGTCATTGAAACACAAATATATACACTATGGAGATGCCTTATGATTACAGTAAAAGACAGTCTCCTGAATGAGAAGGGACATGAGAGCTTCTCTAAATATCCAACTGTACAGAACAGGAATCCCTTTACATGTGCTCTCTGATGGCTGGCCAAGGTTTAGTTCCAATGCCATTTTCCTTTTTGTCTGTCTTCACAGACTGACTCCAGCAGAATTTTCTTTCTCATTTCTCTCTCCCAACAAATCCTTTCAGTGTATGGCATACACTGTGTAGCCATTAACATCATAACCTGTTAGTATATAGTCTGTGTTCAGTAACATTATGAATCCTTTTAAAAATTAATTTGCATTGCTATATTTTGTTTTTAATCACCTTCATTTCTGAATATATCCATCCCCTAAACCTATGCCATCCTTTGTAACAAAAAATAAGAGATGGAGAATGACAAGGCAGTTCAGTCAAACTAACCAACATAGCAACTTAGTATATAACATTCCATACCCATAGTCCCCCACCTTTCTAATGAAGTGAGGTCCACCATGAATCCTAATGTAAATTCAATTAAAGACATGAAAATACCTAAAAACACTCCTACTGTTTCCCCACACTTAGTTACTTATGGTCTTTCCCTCCTAATCAGTTTTTAGGTTTTATTCCTTTGATTCTCTCAGACACTTTTGGGGAATGTTTTCATTCCATTTCATTTGAGCTTCCCAACTATGGACTTATTTTTTAATTTACATTTTGGGTTGCTCTAATGTTAAGAAGAATAAATTATTCTGCAGTTACAAGTTGTTGGGTTTTTTTCCCACTCTCTCCTCCCCACCAAATATAACTGACCAGAACTTCAGCCTACCTACAAATAAATCCATCATACATTTCCCAACAATGTTTTCCTTCTTATCCCGCAAACACAACACAGTTGGTGAAAAATAGAATCATAAATCCGGTGCTTCGTACTTCAGGAGATTACTAGCTCTGCAACAGAACTCCTTGAGAGTGCCTTGCTTATTCTGAGCTGGAAGCAGTCAACCTATTTGAGACTGTGGTTTCTGTTAAGCCACAGAAGCTGCCTAAGCAGTTCACCAAACAAAATTTTGGCTGTTCTGCTCCAAATTGTGTCCTGAGAGCTCAGCAACTACTGTCCACAGTCCTCATTCCTTAAAGAGAACCTCCAATTTATAAATAGGTTTAAAGGAATTTATTTAAAAATTGGTTTATTTTTTAAAGTGATGTAAAGGAATTTATGATGCAAAAACTGGCTATTAAAGCATGAAAGATCTGGGTAGCTGGAAGAGAGGTAACCCAGCCTAGTGAGTAGCACGTTCCACTGGGGAATCAGGAAGACTAGGTTCAAATCTACCCTCTTCCCCCCCAACACTAGCTGTGTGATAATAGGCAAATAACTTTACTTTTCTGAGACTCAGTTTCCTCATCTGAAAATCAGGATGATACCTGTTATACCTACCTTACAAGCTGTGAGGTTCAAATCAGGTAATCACATAGTGTACTTTGAAAATTGTAAAGCTTTATAAAGGTCAGTTGTTATTAAAATTGGTTGTCGGAGGAGATAAATTGACTGGTATGTTTATTTATGTAGCCAGTGCCCCTCCTATCTTTGTCTTATTCTTCCTACTGGACTGCAAACTCTTTGAAGACAAGGGCCCTGTCTTATTGATGACTCTACTCTCAGTGTCTAATTTTTAAGCAGCTGGTAGTGCCTCAGTACAGTGGGATCTCAATAAATGAGTGTGGAATGAATGAATGATTGAATGGACAAATGAATGAACTGTTGCTGCCTCTTCTGAAGAGCCTTTGTCCAAGGGAGACACAAGTTGAAAGGACAGGCTCACTCTAGAAAGGAGAGAAGGAAGGTGTCCTAACTGCTGAGTCAGTTCTTTGACCGGGGGCTTTGCCCTAAGGTCAGTACCACTGAGGCTGGGAAAGAATTGGACAATGTCATCCACCTCCATCACACTGGCTGAGTTCCGAGAAAAAAATACCCCTCTCTTCTTTGCAGGAGGTGGGAAGCAACAATTACTTTTTGCCAATGACCGTCCAAGAAGAGTAACACTGCTATTCTCCTCCTGCCCTCGCCCCCAATTATTGCTATAAATTCTTTGAAAGTATTGAAATAAATCCTGAAGCTCATGTATAATTCTGAGTAGCCTTGGAAGCTGGTTCTTTTGGAAACTATGAAGTTAGTTTCAGAAAAGGAAAAATCTGACTCCAGCATCCTCTTCTATGTCTCTACTAATCATGTTGCTCTCCCACTCCACTACAGGAGAGAAGGGCTGAACTAAAAGAGAGGTGACTGGGAGTGTGGATTGCCAGGGACTCCCCCGGAAAGCTGTCCCATTTTCTTCGTTCTCAATGCTAGGTTGAAACTCCATGTTTGCTCACCTGCTATCAGTGTGTTCACAGCCTAGTCACGCCATCTGGCCTTTGGATAAATTGAACTAAGTCCACGGCAAGCAGGCTTTATCAAGTCACACCACCCACCCCTCCACTCCTAGGTCCTCCCAGACAGACTGAGCACAGAGGGCCATGATCCTACTGGTAAACAAGCAGCTGTTCGAAACCAAAACCAGCCCTGCACCTAGCACACACAGAAGAATGCCCCTAGGAGGGATTCGAGCACACTCTTCGCACACCTGTCCAGGGGAGGTGACTCCACTCCACCTGGCTCAGTCAGTCCCCTCCCCGGCCAGTTTCCACAGCACCGGGCACGTGGTGTGCAGCCAGTGGTGGGATCCCATTGATATCTGCGGGTGGGGGCTGGGCGGAACTCCCGGGAGCCAGGGCTGGAGGGGGGATGCCCAGAGACTCTCTCCAGCCTTTTCATCTTACAGAACTGCAGATCGAGGCCCAGGGAGGGAAAGGAAACTTAGAGGTCACAGAGAACAGACCCAGGGGTGGCTGTCCCTCCAGTGGCCCCTGCCTGGGCCTTTGGGTAACCTCATCATCACCTCTGCAAAGCCCCAGGCAGGTGCAGGATCCTTGAGGATGGGGAAGCCCTGCAGGAGGGTTCAGTGCCTAAAGTCGGGACGCCAGCCCCACTCCCCGGGAAGCCCCAAGGACCATGAACAAGGCCTCCGCCTTCCCTCCCTCGTGCAGCTGCTACTCACACAGCTCCTGGTCCTCCGCCTCCTTCTCCTTCTCCCGGTTTCCAAAACCTCCAGCTGCCCCTCCCCCCTCACGCTGGAGCTTGGGGCAGAAGCCCTGAGCCTCTGGGGGCGGGGCCCTGGCTCTCCAGTCCCTAATCCCGCCCCTCACTCGAGCTGCTTGGAGAGGGAGCGGAGCAGGAGAGGGTGGAGTCAGAGGCAATTCCCTCCCACCCTCACCTCCCTTAGCTCGCGGGTAGGAAAACCCCGGCAGTGGCTTTTCTCCTCTTTGTCATTCCTATTAGCTCCCCCGGCTGCTGGCGCTGGTGCCTCTACCACTGCTCGGTTTGCCTGCTCTAAAGCCAGAAAGGTTTGAAAAGGGAGCCTTTAGCCAAAATAAAGTCCTTTCAAGCCCTAGGTGCTCCGGCGAGCAGCTAGAGAGAATGAAACTGAGTCTGAAGCCAAGTTTCTTGAAGTTGAAGGCAGGGAGCCCTAGGGGAATTTCTAACTCCCCCACCCCACCCCAGGCAGGCTGGCGTTGGAGACTTGGTACAGTCTGATAATGGTTTGCTCCTTTTCAAGCTCCCACTCACCTATATCCTTGAAGACAGATTTAGAGCGTCCTTCGGTCACCTTTCCTTCTAAAGTCCTAGTGACAGGCCCTGGAGATCGATCAACCAGCCAGCAGCCCCAAACGAGTTCCTATTCTGGGCTTCCGTAATATGTTTGTCCTGCAGTCGGATTTCTTCCAGGTTCCAGGACTGGGCTGTTTGGACCAGTGTCTAATCCTCCAAAAAATATTTATTGAAGATGGAAAAAAACAAAACAAAACAAAAAGACTGGCCTTTAGTCCATGATTTATGGTTAGATAGAGAAGACACCTACTAGAGTAGTTTTGGAAAGCTTCGAGGAGGAGGTGCAATGTCGATCAATCAACAAGCGTTTATTAAGCTCTTATTATATGCCTGGCACTGTGCTGACATGAGCTTAGACCTTGAAAGATAGAGAGATATAGAGAGATGATAGATAGAGAGAGGGACAGGTATAGAGATAAAAAGCTAGAGATAGAGATAGATGTAGATAGGTGATAGAGAGATAGAAAGCTAGAGATAGATGGATAGATAAATAGACAGATGGATAGAGATAGAAAGATAGAGATAGATGGGTGGATAGATAGAGATAGATGGATAGAGAGAAAGATAGATGGATAGATATAGCTAGATGGATAGAGATAGAAAGAAAGATAGAGATAGATGGATAGAGAGAAAGATAGATGGATAGATATAGCTAGACAGAGAGATAGACAGATAGATGGATGGATAGATAGATAGAGATAGATGGATAGATATGGATTGTTAGAGCCTTGTTGCAGGATGTGAACTAGACCTTGAAAGATGGTTAGACAGGCAGATAACAGTAACACTTGATAATGAGCATCCAAATTGTGCAAAGCACTTCACATTTGTTAATCTCATTTGATCCTTACAATATCTATGTGAGGTAAGGGCTATTATTATCCCCATTTTCCACATGAGGAAAGTGAGGCAGACAGAGGTTATGTGACTTGCCCAGGGTCACACAGCTAGTCAGTGTCTGAAGCAAGATTGCAAACTGAGGTCTTCCTGATTCTAAGCCCAGCTTTCTATGCAATGAACCCTTAATTGCCTAGACAGGTAGATGTCCCATTTATTAAGTGTTTGTTATGTACAAGGCACTGTGCTGACAGCTGTCTGTACAAATACAAGTAAGCAAGACAGTCCTTGTCCTCAAAGAGCTTAATTCTCATGGGTAAAATAACCCATAAGGAGAAAGAGATAACTTGCCAACAGCATGGTGTGGAGGTGACCTGGAAGCCTGGTAAGATAAGGCTCATCTAGCAGAGATCTCAGAGAATGGGTATGTTTGGTATGGTATGGGTAGAACCATAGCACAATTTCACCCCACAGGGACTTTTACATTTGCTCCCCACATCCAAACTACTTTAAAAGGTGGGGAGAAGGATTCAAGTAGTTGTGGGCAAGGGATGGCCAAGGCCATCCCATTGTCCATCCTGAGGGAGGATTAAACAGAGAGTAAGGGTTTGTAGCAAAGTCAATCTCTCAGTAGCAAAGCAGGAAACAACATCCTTGTCCCTGAACATTCCCAAGGGCCATTAATTAATTAGCAAATCTTTCATGTGTCAGGGGCTGCAGAATTAGCTTGCTTCAACAGGAAGGTTGCTTAGGGTTTTTCCTAGTGACTATAACAGGTTTGGCAGTAATATAATTACTTATCAAATGCAAAAGCCCATGATCACACTTCCCTAACATTACTGGTTTCTGAACTTCAAAAGCCTGAATAGATTTGACAGTTCATTAACCGCAAGCTTTACCCAGTCTCTCTCTCTCTCTCTCTCTCTCTCTCTCTCTCTCTCTCTCTCTCTCTCTCTCTCTCTCTCTCTCTCTCTCTCTCTTTTAAAGAGTAAGAGACCTAAAAGCTAGGCTCATTAAAAAGCAGTAATAAGACCTGAGGGATGAGATCCGGACAAGCAGGCACATGAAAAGTTTAGTTACTGTCTTTGGAGGGAGGGAGGGTGAGAGAGAGAGAAAGAAGAAGAAGAAGAAGAAGAAGAAGAAGAAGAAGAAGAAGAAGAAGAAGAAGAAGAAGAAGAAGAAGAAAAGAAGAAGAAGAAGAAGAAGAAGAAGAAGAAGAAGAAGAAGAAGAAGAAAGAAAGAAAGAAAGAAAGAAAAAAAGAAAGAAAGAAAGAAAGAAAGAAAGAAAGAAAATGAATAAAATCACAAAACTGAAAAACATAAACTTCTTTTGAAACTATTATGAGAGAAATAATTCTAGTGTCCTGAGGTCCCTATACATTTGTGTGAACCATGAAAATGTGTGAGTTTGGCTCGTTTATAAACATCCTTCTTCTAAGCCAAACACGTAAACATTTGCTTTTCTTAATCCTTAAACAACAACAAAGGCATTTGCTTTCAAGCAGCGCTTTCCAGCTTTTTTTAAAAGTAGCTCTGCATGGATAAAGACTGATCCTGTGATTTTATACGTAGTGAGAACTCCCAAGTGAGTAATCTATCTACCAATGCAGACCAGCAATCTTCTTGTAACCTAGGGTCTTGGAGGGTTTCCTAAAGCAAGGGTATCAAATCAGCCCACAAATACTCCCCAGTGCTTGCCAGAACCAGGTTAAAATGTTGTTGTCATTTAAAATGTCATGTAAAATGTCATTTAACAAAAATAAAAATCCAATAAAACATGGATGTCATGATTGTGTGGATTTCTAAGTCCATGTATGGCCACAGGGACCCTTATGTATGGTTCCTGATTCTGAGTTTGACCACCGGTCTCAAGCACTGAGAGGGTACAGAACTTACCCAGGGTCTCACAGCCACTGTGTGTGAGAGGTGGGACATGAAACAAGGTCATCCTAGTTTCAAGATTAGCTCTTTATCCACTACTGGTGAATAGAGAAGGTCTGCACTAGGTAAAAAAAAAAATTTGGTCAACAAATAATAAGTCATCTAGATAAATCTTTATAGTTTATGAGGTTCTGTGAGACCCTCGAAGGCAAGAGCTGTTTTAATTGTTAGTCTTTGTAACCCCAGAGTTAAGCAGTGTCTGGCACAGGGTAGGCCCTTAATAAATGCTTGTTGAACTGAATTCTTTTTATCATCAACCCCATTGGACAGAGAAGTAAACTGAGAGAAAAAAGTTAATAAATGCTTGTCCACTGACTGAGGATCCAGGAGCTCAAGTCATTTGTCCAAAGTCAAAAAAGCTTGGGCCAGGGCCTTCAGACTTCCAAGTCAGAGCTGTTCCCCACTGTTAGGTTGCTTCCCTTTAATGGGATGATAGAAAACATGGGCTACCCTTAGTGCTTTGCATTTTCCGGGGTTGTTATCAAGTAGTATTTAGTAAGCACTTAGAATACAAGTGGCATTGAAGTGGTGCAGTGGATAGATCACCAGCCCTGGAGTCAAGAGAACCTGAGTTCAAATTTGACTTTAGATACTTACTGACCCTGGGCAAGTCACTTAACTCTGTCTGCCTCTGTTTCCTCACCTGTAAAATGAGCAGGAGAAGGAAATGGCAAACTACCCCAGTATCTTTGGCAAGAAAACGCCAAAAGGGATCACAGAGAGTTGGACATGCTAAAAGGACTCAGTAGTAAGTCACTTAACTCTGTCTGCCTCAGGTCCTCATCTATAAAATGAGCAGGGGAAGGAAATGGCAAACTACTCCAGTATCTTTGGCAAGAAAACGACAAAAGGGATCACAGAGAGCTGGACATGCTAAAAAGACTCAGTAGCAACAGCACAATGCAAGAGAAATCAAGAAAGAGAGCACAGTCCCTGCCACGATGAATTTCTATAAAATATAACTATTCAAAATAAAAAATACATTAAACATAGTCTGATCAATGGCATTCGATCTGAGGAAGAGAGGTCTCATGGAGAGCTTGATGGAATATCACAGAGAGAGCACTGGCCCTGAAGTCAAGAGGACCTGAGTTCAAATGTGGCCTCAGACCAAACACTTGACACTTACTAGCTGTGTGACCCTGGGCAAGTCACTTAACCCCAGTTGCCTAAAAATAATAATAAAAAAATGTTTTTAAAAAATAGAATATCACAGCTGGAAGTGATGGTGGTGCAGTGGATAGAGTACCAGGCCTGGAACCTGAGTTCAAATTCAGCCTCAGACATTTCTTAGTTGTGTGACCTTGGGTGAGTTATTTCTCCTTCGCCTGCTTCAGCTTTCTTATTTGTAAAATGGGAATAATAATAGCACCTTCCTCATAGAGTCGTGAGGATTGAATGAGATAATAATTGTAAAGTGCTTGGCACATAGTAAGCACTATATGGGGGCAGCTAGGATAGAATACAGGGCTTAGAATCAGGAAGACTCATCTTTGTGAATTCAAATCTGGCCTTAGACACTTATTAGCTGGGTGATCGTGGGCAAGTCACTTGACTGTGTCTGCCTCAGTTTCCTCATCCATAAAATGAGCTGGAGAAGGAAATGGTATATCCCTGCAGTATCTTTGCCAAGAAAACCCCAATATGGGGTCATGGAAAGTTGGACATGACTGTAACGACAGGACAGCAAAATACTATATAAATGTGTACTATTATTATTGAACAATCTAATTTAACAAATGTAAAGGGTCTACTATGTGTCAGACATATAAATGAAAAAAGTAATGCTACCCTTCTCTCCTCAAGGAACTTGTAGGGTAAAGTCATACAGAAATAACTATGATATGAGCTAGAGTATGATTTAGTACATGGGAGAGGTTTAAAATGTAGCATGAGAGATTCCAGAATGTAGAAATTTCTTGCTGGGGGCCGATCAGAAAAAATTTAATGGATAAGATAGTACCTGAGATGGGCCTTGAAGGAAGAAAGTTTGTTAACTGTTGCTCGTGTGCTGATTTCGTTATAGAACATATAAAAGATATAGCCTTGCCCAGGAAGTCTCTCCATGGAGAGATTTAACATAGAGGAAGCCCATTTTGGAATTCATCTGAAAATTGGTGATGTTTTATATCTGTAACATCCTCATCACTACCACAAATCACCTTAAATATGACCTAATATTTTTTCCAACATTCCATAGATGTCCTCTCACAGACAAAGAGGTTCAGAAAAGTAAACGTACCCATTTAAATCTGGTCTCCAGCTTGTTTTGCACTCAGTGTGCTATGCACTACATAAACGACAGGATTATGGTTGCTCCAAGCCGTGATAACCTTTCTGAATCAGGCCTCCAGGGAAATGTGACCATGCAGTAAAGTATTTCCGGTCCATAACTGGTAGCTTGAGGACTGTGACCTGGAGCACTCCCTGGGCTTCTGTTATTTTCCATCTATCCTACATAAACATACTATCGACCTCTTCTTGGGGTGGAAAAGAGGTAAGCTGATGCACACGTCATTTGTGATTCAAGAGCAAGGAAAACTTTTTTAACCCCCTAACTCTGAGATGAGTCTAAACAGCTTGTGTTTGAGTCAACAAAGTTGAACCTGACTATGCCTGGGACATGGACAACTTTAGTCCCTGGACTCAAGCATTGCACAAAATAAGTTGGTTCAGGAAGAGGGGGATCCCACAATTATCTGGGCTCAAGAGGAAATATCTAGTACTTTCTATTTTTAGTGGAGACCCTGTGATTCTGAGCAGAAGCAAAAGCTCCAGTGAGGGACCTGGAGACAAACTAGGCCTCACTCTAGTTGCAATGCCATACATTAGGAGCTCCCTGGTTAACAAGGACCTGCGAATGTCTCAGCAGCAGAAGAAAACAGTTTATTTTAGTCACAGCCTGTCTTGCCAAACCAGGGACAACCAGATCACCAGTATGGGGTCTGCCTGCTGCTGGTTCTTACAGATCTGACGGGAGATACCATCACTTGTTAGTAACCTATATAAGCTGCATCCCTACAGCAATGTCTCATTCCCTGTTTTTCACCTGTGTAACCCTCTACTGTGCTGTGAGAAATGCCATTGAGATGTTAAACCAAAGAAACAACTGATCACACTTTGTCCCCAAATTCACCGATTTGCTGACATGGATTTTCCTGACATGAAAGAGACTTCTGGGAATGAAAAGTAGGTAGAGAATCCATCTTGGGTGCCACACAATAGAGGGGCAGGAGGTAGAGTCCAGTGTAATGGGTCTGATCCAAGAATGCCTGATTCCTCTAGGTCTCAGGAGGACTGCCATCACAAGATGGTGTTGGTCATCTTTTATGTTAGGATAATCTATTATTAAATTAATTCCATAATTTATGTGCTTATTATTTCATTTGTAAACATGCTAAACATTTACTGTAAGGATGGGATGGTTGAGAGTCTTCTGAACCACCCAATAGCCACGATCTTGCCAAATAAGAAGGAAATGTCTACTCATCAGACAAATGTTAATAGATACAAAGTTTCATGAAACATTGTATTGTGAAAATATAAATCATTCCAACCTAAGATGGATAGAAACACATGTGAATTGTCAGACATGACTGAATGACAACAAAATGGGGCTGAAGGGAGAAAGTGAAATGGACCCACCTTATTTTTTTTCTTCCAAATAATTGACTTTGAAGAGGTGTGCCTCCATGATTAATGACTTTGTTTAGTTTTCCTGAACATCAACAGAGGACACTCCCATAGGAAGAAATTAATAATATAATAAATCATCTCTATGTGGAGCTGTGTACTGAATGGACAGAGTCCCCATATGGAAAAATATAATACACAAGCTCAGTCCTCTATGAGGCTTTTTAAATTCCTTATTAAGGAGGGAAAACCAAATCTTAGTTCTGAAGGCAATTCTATAGATTTTTAATTTTTTTTTCCCTCAGAGGCATCCCATGCTTGACTTGGTTTGAAGGATGGTTTTTGGAACACCTGGCATGTAATCTCCAGTCTTTTCCGACAAGTTGCTGCATGGCCCATCCAGCAAATCCTTTTTGTTAATAGAATAGACTACATGATCTCTATGGAGAAGGCTTCTCAGCTAATGCTATGATGGAAGGTTATGATTAGTTTCAAGGACTCCTGGGTTACTCCATGCATTGTCCTAACGAATGTGTCTATTCTTGCTCCCTTCCAAGGTGCATCTATTATAATAAGTAGAAGCATCTTTACAGCAAAGAATGTGACTTCAAGAATCAGATTTGCCTATCTTTAAAATGGGGATATTTTTTACTTCTGGAGAGTGTGATGGTGTTCCTAGAAAGTCAGAGGTAAAAAAGGCCAGACCAACTCCTTAATTTCATGGATAAAGAAACTGAGACACAGAAAGGTACATTTCTGTGGGATCAAAGATACAGGGATGTAAGAAGCCTTAGAAACCACTTTGTTTCAGCTTTTCTTTTTACATTCAAGGACCTTAGCATCCAAAGAAGGAATTTTGGTTTCCCCAAAGTTAGTGGTAGAATTAGAACAAAAATCCTAACTAGCATGGCCCTGGGACACTAATAGGAGTGCAGTTAACCTTCTCCTCTTGGAAAGCCCCCTGGCTCGTGCATTGAACAAACACAATGACTCATCCCAGCACTTTGCCTCCACCTTCCATACTGGTGTAGCTGCCCTGCAATAAGCCTTGTTTGGTTGAGGGTCAGACAATACCCTCTCCCAAAACAACAGCATCAGGACCACCTTCTGCACTTCAGGTACTCTGCCCACCCTTCCTGACAAATTTCATGTGCCAGACAAAAAAGATTCCGAGTTATATCTCTGACTTGGAAAATAGGTCCAGAAGAGAGAATTTTAAAATTATTGGACTATCTAAAAGCCATGATCAAAAAAAAGAGCCTAGACATCATCTTTCAAGAAATTATCAAGGAAAACTGCCCTGATATTTTAGAACCAGAGGGCAAAATAGAAATGGAAAGAATCCACAGATCTCCTCCTGAAAGAGATCCCCAAAGGAAAACTCCTAGGAATATTGTAGACAAATTCCAGAGTTCCCAGGTAAAGGAGAAAATATTACAAGCTGCCAGAAGAAAATTCAAGTATGTGGAAACACAATCAGGATAACACAAGATTTAGCAGCTTCTACATTAAAGGACCACAGGGCATGGAATATAATATTCCAGAGGGCAAAGGAGATAGGATTACAACCAAGAATCACCTACCCAGCAAAACTGAGTATAATCCTTCAGGGGAAAAAATGGTCATTCAGTGAAATAGAGGACTTTCAAGCATTCTTGATGAAAAGACCAGAGCTGAATAGAAAATTTGACTTTCAAATACAAGATTCAAGTGGAACATGAAGAGGTAAACAGGAAAGAGAAATCATAAGAGACTTATTAAGATTGAACTGTTTATATTCCTGCATGGAAAGATGATATTTGTAACTCATGAGACCTTTGTCAATATTAGGGTAGTGGGAGGAAAAAAATTATATGTATGTATACATAGATAGAGGGCACAGCGTGAGTTGAAGATGAAGGGGGTGATATCTGGAGAATAAAATTAAGTTGTGAGAGAGGATTATACTTCGAGGAGAAAGGGAGAGGTAGAACTGGGTAAATTATCTCACAAAAAAAAAACCCAGAAAAGAAAAGGCTCTTACAGTGGAGGGGAAGTGGGGGAATGTGAGAGGGAATGACTGAATCTTATTCTCATAGGATTTGGCTTAAGGAGGGAATAACATACACATTCAATTGGGTATGGAAATCTGTCTTACCCTACAGGAAAATAGTGGAGGAAGGGGACAAGAGAGCAGGCGGATGACAGAGAGGAGGGCAGATTGGGAAAGGGAGTAATCAGAAGTAAATACTTCTGAGGAGGGACAGGGTCAAAAGAAAGAATAGAATAAATGGGGGGTGGAATAGGATTAAGGGAAATAGAGTTAGTTTTTCACAATATGACTACTATGTTTTGCATAACTGCACATGTACAACCTATATTGAGTTGCTTGCCTTTTCAATGAGGATGGGTGGGGAGGGAGGAAGGGAGAAAATTTGGAATCCAAAGTTTTAAAAACACATGTTAAAAAAAAGTTTTCACATGCAACTGGGAAATAAGAAATGTAGGAAATGGGGTACAGAAGTCTATCCTGCCCTATAGGAAAATAGAAGGAGAAGGGGGTAAGAGAAGGGAGGGAGAGACAGAAGGGAGGGGAAGGGGTATTCTGGGGTGGAGGGAGGGGCAATATGGGGTGAAAATTTGGAACTCAAAATCTTGTGGAAGTGAACGTTGAAAACTAAAAATAAATAAAACTGATAAAAAAAATTTGATAATTATATTCCAATACGATTGGCTTCCTTTGTAATTCTATTTATTTTATACATTTAAAAACATTATTCTGAGGAGTCCACAGGTTTCACCAGTCTTCCAAAGAGATCCATGTCACCAAAAAGGGTTAAGAACTCCCTGTTCTTAGTTTTAAAGCTGCGATCATTTAATAGCAACATGTAAATATATCCCCATACTAGCAGTTGGGATTGATCCTGCATAATGGGGTTCTGAGGCATGGGCAGCTTCCAAAGGCTCCAGTGGTAGAAGCTGGCAAATCTGTCTACAGAAAAGTTGGGATGACATGGAATAGAAATGCTTTGGAGAGATTGTGGCACATGTGTGGACATTGTGAGGTGGTTTCAGCCAGTTAACCATGTAGTAAAGAGGAAGTATGCTAACCAGCCACAGTGCACAGAAGATCTGTCAACCTTGACCTAGACTATTTTAGGTCATTTCTCTAGTCTCAGTCCTTTCACCTATTCTGTTCTTGGTTAGACTCTTTAGACTGTGCTGCTAAGGCATCAAAGCCATGTGGTCCTAAGAAATAGGCTTCAGTCCCAGGCGTCTGCATTTGCTCTTTTCCCTTTTAGGTGAAGAAGATTAATCTCGAATTTGGAAGAGCATGTCACAGGAATCCCAGAGTCAGAATCAAGATGGGTTTTGCAGCTAACCCAGCATAGATGCTAGAGGGGCAAGATGTGACCTTTGGGACCCTAGACCAAGGTAGCCGAGACAAGGACGCCCACAACATTTGTGCATTCTGGAAGTGAATTTGATAGGATCAGTGTATATCTAAGAAACATACTAAGAGTGAGTCTACTCTCTCCAGAGTCCAGGTGGTATGGAAGAGTATACCCCTAAAGTGATTGAGGGGGGTGAGAGGGGCAAGTTGAGGTGTTTCTGTGTTTATTTTTACAAAACACATTCAAAGTAAATGGCCCTTTGTAAAAACTAATTGAGTTAAGTGGTTAAATGGAATTGATGGCCCATGGACCCAAAGTGAGACCTTTGTCCCAGTTTGGGCTCCATTTGTCTATGGGCCCTAGAAAACCTTTGGATTGTTCTTGAATTCTCCCACTTGATCAAGGAGATCTCTGGCAGTCCCCTGAGGCCACACCCAATCCTCCAATTCTGTTATCCTTGACCTAGCCTGGCTCTTTGTTTTGGCTATACCCAATCCCCCAATTACCTAGCCTGGCCCTCCATTGTCTTGCCTCCCTATGGCCCCAGGCCACTTCCCACCCTTGGTCCCATATAGGCATAGACTACTTGGCCACTACTTCGCCACTCCTAGATATTACTTCATAGACTACTTGGCTACTCCTGGATCCTTCCCACAGTCTTTCTGTATATAAGGTCCATCTTGTCTCCATTAAGATGCACAGATATTTATAATCTAGCCAATAGCCCATAGATGCTCAGATTCCTTAAGAGTCTAGCTAATATGGCAAATCGTCAATAAACCTTGTTTTTGGCTGAAAGAAGGCTTGGGTCGAATTCTTTTGGCAGGACCTGTGTGTCATGATTTTGAGATTCCAGGACCCCTAACCTCTAGACCTCATCAGCATTGGGGCAATGGCTATTGAGCAGGCAGATGCACAGCTGCCTAATTCCAGGAAAGTAAACTCAGTATACCTTTCACTAGTGTGAAGGGTGTTTATTTTTTCTTTCTTTCTTTCTTTCTTTCTTTCTTTCTTTCCTTTCTTTCTTTCTTTCTTTCTTTCTTTCTTTCTTTCTTTCTTTCTTTCTTCTTTCTTTCCTTCCTTCCTTCCTTCCTTCCTTCCTCTTCCTTCCTTCCTTCCTTTCTTTCTTTCTTTCTTTCTTTCTTTCTTTCTTTCTTTCTTCTTTCTTCTTTCTTTCTTTCTTCTTCTTTCTTTCTTTCTTTCCTTCTTTCTTTCTTTCTTTCTTCCTTCTTCCTTCTTTCTTTCTTTCTTTCTTTCTTTTCTTTCTTTCTCTTTTTTCTTTCTTTCTTTCTTTCTTTCTTTCTTTCTTTCTTTCCTTCTTTCTTTTTCTTTCCCTTATTTAGAAAAATTCCCAATTACACGTAAATATAATTTTTAACATTCAATTTTTAAAAATTTTGAGTTCCAAATTTTCTTCCTCCTTCCCTCACCTCTCTTCTCCCTAAGATGGTAAGCAATTTGATATAGGTTATATATGTGCAATCATGTAAAACATATTTCCATATTAGTCATGTTGTGAAAGAAGAAACAGGAAAAAAAAACATGAAAAAAATAAAGAGAAAAATAGTATGCTTTGATCTGCATTCAGACTACATCAGTTTTTTCTCTGGAGGTAGATAGCATTTTTTTTTTATCGTAAACCCTTTGGGATTGCCTTGGATCATTGTATTGCTGAGAATAGCTAAGTCATTCACAATTCTTCATAGAACAATATTGCTATTACTATGTATGATGTTCTCCTGGTTCTGTTCACTTCAATTTGCATCAGTTGGTGTGTTTCCCAGATTTTTCTGAAATCTACCTGCTTGTCATTTTTTACAGCACAATAGCATTCCATTACTATCCTATACCACAACTTGTTTAGCCATTCCTCAAGTGATGGGCATTGGGGAGGGGTATTTCTGAAGCCCCATGTAGGGAACCTTGGTGTTTATAGCCTTGATCTTGGGGCTGTTCTGACCCTGTCCTATGGTTCTAATCTTTACAAAATGTCTTGACTAGAAATTCACAGGAACCTATCACTAGAGCTGGAAGGGACCTCAGAGACCATCTAGTTTAACTCTTCCATCAAAAAATGGGGAAACTGAGACTGAGGGAGGTTATGTGGCTTGCCTAAAGTCACACAGGTAGTGTGCATCAGATGTGAGATTTGAACCCAATGGCCTCTGAATCCAGAGCCAGCACTTTCTCCATTGTACCAAAGTCAATGAGTCAGAAGCTCGGTAGTGAGAAACATCTCAGGGGCTCCCAAGTTCCACTCAGTTCTGACCAAGAATCCCCTCTATGACATAACCAATGTGTCATTGTCTAGGTTTTGCTTAAAGATCTCCAGTGATGGCGAAAACTGTACCTCTGGAGGCAGGAGGAAGCAGAGGGACCTTGCCACTTTTGGATAGTTTTAGTGGTTAGGAAGTTTTCCCTTATATCGAAACCTATCTCCAGCTCTCTGTAGGTTCCACCCATGGCTCTGGGAATACAAAGACATATTGTCCATGCCAACAAGTAACTCATATTCTAATGGGAAAGATAACATGCAAACAATTATATATATATATATATATATATATATATACATATATATATACATATGTACACACACACACACACAAGATGTTTACATAGTCAATAGAAGGTAATCTGAGAGAGAAAGCAAAGTGGAAGGTGAGGAGTGGGATGGAAGGAACTGAAAAGAACTCTTGTAGAAGAGGAGATCTGAATTGTCTTCAAGGAAGCCAGGGAAACCAGAACCTTCTTTTATTTCCTTCTGCCTGATTCACTTGACGTAGTGTTCTGCTCACTTGTCAGAATATACATCTATCACTTTCTACTGACTCCACCTAATGCCAAGTGCCTGTTCCTGGTGATTAGATCTGCTTAGTCACTTGCCCTGCCCCATAGTGTCTATATAGTCCCCAGGTCTCTTCTGGCCAATCCCAACTCCAACTAAGAGAAAAGTAGTCTTTTATCTTCCCTTAGGGAGAGACAGAGTCAAGTAAGAATATCAAATACTTGCCTATGGAAGATGTCATTACTTATTTAGTTTACAGATAACTATTGCAAATGACTCTCAGAAACTACACTTAAAAACCAGATAGGATTGACAGCTACTCATCTGATTCTATTCAACCAAAAGGGCCTGGATCTTGGGTATTCCCAAGCTCAGGGACCTTTGGTACGTGCCTTTCTGGGCAAAAGTTCAGAGCAAATGCTGAGTTCTCTATCTTTCTAAAAGTCATTCTCAGCCCCACCTTTTTCTGAGAGGAGCTCATTTTCAAGGAATGAGTGGCTTTGTGTAAGTACTCAACTGGAAACCAGTGCCTGAAGGTCCCATGCAGTGGCAAACCCAGTCTCCCTGTACCTGCCAACAAGTAGCTCACATTCTAATGGGGGAGAGAACACACAAACAACTACGTCCATGCGAGATAGACACATAGTAGATGGAATGCAATCTGAGAGGAGATTTCAGTGAGCCAGAAGTCATGTGGAATTGGCATTTTGGAATTGATGCTCTCCAAAAGGAAGCAAAAATATTTGAATATTGCATACATTGGTCATTATTCCTAGGATAAAATCAATAACAAATGTAATGGATAGAGTGTGGGATGTAGAAGTCAGGAAGATGAAAAGTTAAGATCCCACTTCTGACACTTATTAGCTAATGACTGATCTCAACCTCTGTAAGCTTCAGTTTCTGATTATGTAAAATGAGGGACCTTTGAGGTCCCTTTCAACTCCAAATCATTCCCATGAAATAATAGACAAGAAAACAGCACACAATGAGGATGTAACAAGTGGCTGTGAGCCTTCTTCCCCTTGTCTTTGTAACCACCTTCCCCACACCCAATAGTACAGAGCCTCTTTGAGCTCAGGAGTTCTAGGAAGTGCACACAGTTCGGTCCTCTTTGAGTATCCCCATTGCTGACCTTGACAAGAGTATCTCCCTGCCAGAGATACATCTTCATCATTTCCCATGGCCTTTCCCTAAACATGTCCTCCAGTGCTCTCTGAAGCAGGAGAGGGGAGGGGGCAGATAGGTCAAGAGGAGCTCTACCTACAAATCAATAGTTAAGCTACAAATGGCAATTACATATATGTGTAAATTAGTAGAAAGAACATTGGATTAGAATCCCAATACCCCGGGCTTATATCATGGCTCTGCTGCTTGCCACCTCTGCTACCTTGGACAAGTCATTTATACTTCTGAGGCTTCAGTTTCTTCATCTGTAAAACGAACACAATTGAGCTAAATGGTCTCTGAGATCCTTCCTAGCTCTAAGTCTTATGGTTCTAAGTAGGAATAAATGCCTAGGACTTTGAGAGGAGAAAAGGTCAGCACCACCAAGGAGAAATGAAATCCAGAGTAAAGGCCTCACCCTTCCAGCCTATGGTCTGTAGAACTCGGGAGTACAGCAGGAGCCAGGCCAAAATGTAATTGGGAAATGTTTGGCACAATAAATAAAAATATAATACAACATAGATCATATTAATTTTTGATTTTCTAAGTCAATATGTGGCCAGCAGGGGTCCTTGTACACAGTGCAGGGGCCCTCATTTCTATCTGAGTTTGATACTACTGACAGAACGCATTGGTAGGAAGGTTACAATCACACTAATGCCCCGAAGTGATCTTTTAACAAGTTGGTAGGAGCCCCAGCCTGAGGGTGGGAAGGTCAGGAAAGGGTGGAGAGAAGTTCCTCAAAATATGTGTCAGCAATTCACCACCACCCTGTTGATAAGCTCAGACCCCGGCATTTACAATTTCAAAGACTTTCTCTGCATGTTTCTTCCTACTGCAGTTTTCAAGGTTTTATTATTTTTTTAAACTATTCAGGTAAATTTGCTTTTGAAAAGAAAACAATCTATTTTTAAGTAAACTTACCTTAATAGGATAAATATTGGGGTAGCTGGTAGCACAGTGGGTAGAGCACTAGGCCTGAAATCAGGAAAACTTGAGTTCAAGTCTAAACCTCAGACTAGCTGTGTGACCCAAGGCAAGTCACTTATTATCTGTCTTCCTCACTGTCTTGAACTGTAAAATGGAAATAATAATAGCACCTGTCTAACAGGGTCAAATGAGATGAGATTTGTAAAAGTGCTTAGCACAGTGCCTGGACACATAGTAGGTGCTATGGAAATGCTTATTCCCTTCCCTAAATGTAGATCAATAGGAATAGCAGAGCAAGGGGTGGCCTCAGCCTGGATGCTGTCTTCATTTTACAGAAGAGAAAGTGTTCAGAGGCTGACTTACTGAAGATCTCATCCTTCTGACTAGTGGTCAGAAATCAGGGACTAGAACCCATGTTTCCTGAGCCCCAATTTGAGTCCAGACTTTTTTTTGCTAAACCATTGCATCTCTATTTTTAGAACAATTCAGGTCTTTCTGGATTTTAGCAGGCTCTAGCTTTCCTTCTAAGAAGTAAAGGTTTAGAAGACTGCACGCAATGTTAAATCTATCCAAAAGCTAGGCAATGCTCCAGTTCCTTCTCTTGTCCTTTGTTTATTTCTAAATGGCCCATGGTTTCATTTCTTTGACTTCTCTCATGTAACCCAATGCAAAAAAAAAAAAAGGAAAAGAACAAAAAACAAAAGTAGAAAGTCGTCCAATTGAAAGTAGAAAAGCATCTCAGAAATCATCTAATTCAACTCTCATTTTTTACAGATGAGGAAACTGAGGCCCAGAGAGACTTCATTGAATACTCCAGCTCACACAGGTCACAAGTGACTGAGCCAGAATACTGAATATACCTTGTGGTCTCTATTGATGCCAGACAAGTCACACTTCACATACATTGTCAGGTACTGGTTGGTGATTCTCGGTGAAGTCATTTGTAGGGACCTGAAAAGAAGACCAGATAATATTTCTGTTTTCCATATGGATCCTATTGCAAACAGACCTATCCTTTTTCTAGATAGGGTAGACACTGTTACACACACACATACACACACACACACACACACACACACACACACACACACACACACATCTGGCTCTTATGTTTCCTATCACAAGGCAAGCTTGTGCAAATGACTAACTTCTAGTTCAAACCCAGCAGAATTGCACAAAGAAGGACAAAGGCTGAGATGATCCCTCAAAAACAATTCAGTGAAGTTGGAGGAGGGTGGGGGTGGGAAAGCAGCTCATCTGCTGATAGTTAATAGATCACTGGTGACACCTTCTGGCCAGGAAAACTGAAACCGAAGTCCTGTTTTGTTTAGGATGGTGAAACAAAGGAAAAGAGAAAACAGTAGGGAGAAGCCTGGGAGTCATGTAGAATGCTAAGTTCAGAAATCTTCTTGCAGGCTTTCTCATTCTACAAATAAGGAAACTGAGGCCCAGAGAGACAGATAGCAGAACTGGGACCGGAATTCAAGTTCTCTGACTTCTAGGCCAATGTTTTCTTTCAAATAAAACTCTTTATTATTAGCTGCATGATTTAAGAGGGCATAGAAACTTAAAATAACAATCAAAAGTTGAAAATGAATTACAATTGAGCATTTCCTCTTTTGCAATTCTACTGTAAGACAGTCTCTTCTGCTAACAAAAGGGCAAGAATTTTGTCCCCTTAGAAATTGGGTTTAAAATGTAAGTTAATTATATGTACACATTTCTGCTACTTGATTATTTCACTGACACTTTTATAAAAAGGTTCGAATGATTAAATTCCAGCAGCTGGGGATTCAGGAAGGTTAAAATCATTACTGATGTGAAATATACTTGAAATTTTAAAGTCGCTGTGAGAACAGCCAACACTTTTTTTGTAGTAAAGTCCTGATATATTAGCACAATGAATAATGTTTTCTTCATGGAACATGCACCATATTAGTCCAAATATAGACTGCACTCTCCCCCTCTGCCAATTTAACTTGTTGATAAAATCTTAATGTAGCTGCTAGGAGCCCTAGAGCATAGTGTTGGACTTGATTAAGAACACTTTAGTCCAGAATCCTGCTTCAAACACTTACTTACTGGTTGTGTGTTGTTGCTCAGGTGTTTTTTAGCTGTATCTGACTCTCCATGACCCCATTTGGAGGTTTCTTGGCAAAGATACTAGAGTGCTTTGCTACTTCCTTCTCCAGCTCATTTTATAGACCAGGAAACTAAGGCCAACAGGGTTAAGTGACTTGCCCAGGGCCATACAGCTAGTTAAGTGTCTGAGGCTGGATTTGAATTTAGGAAGATGAGTCTTCCTGACTTCAGCCTGAACTCTATCCACTTCAACATTTGTGTGACCCTTGGCAAATTGCTTAAACTTTTTTGGGGGCTCAGCTTTCTCTTTTGCAAAATGGAGATAATGATAGCACCTTCTAGGGTTTTTGTGAAGATTAAATGAGATAACATATGTAGAGCCCTTTTCAGTTCTAATTACTAATGCAGACTCTGCTCAATCCTAAGAAAATAAAACAAAACAAAACCTTCATTAAAGGAGAAAAATTCTTCCCATTTAGGGTCATTTTGTGGCCAAACTTGGGGCTAAATAAAGTGTAGCATTTTTTATTCAGCCTTGTTCCTCTCTACTCTGCAATACTCAATAAAAGGAGCCGGGATGACATTATCTAGTCATGGGACTGGGAGTCAGGAGGAAACCTAGATTTTGGGTGAAGTATAGTGCTGGGTGCTAGGGACACAAAGAAAAAAAGAAACAGTTCCTGTCTTCAAGGAGTTTGCATTCTACTTTCATGGGGATGAGGGAGAAATAGCACATATGTAAAATAAACACTGTCTACCATTATGAATCATTGCTGGCCTTGCTCTGCTTCTGGTGCTGTGGGATTTTGAAGTATAAACTGTTTAAATATTTTCCACATTTTTATAGTTTGTAAATATATTTAAGGTGAAAGCAAAATCATAAATAGCTGTATAATTGATAAAAGGAACTGAGAGGTTAGAATTCTCTGTTCTACTTTTTCCAGATCAGTTGCATCCTTCTTATATTACTGGACTGACTTGTAAAACACACACACACACACACACACACACACACACCGAGGAATGATTCTCTACTGCCTATAAGATTAAATACAAATTCCTACCTGCGTTTTAGGTCCTTCTATAGTCTTGGCCGCTATCCAGTCCTATCTCACTACACTGCAATACAGGGCTGGAGCCAAACCGGGACATTTCAAATTATTCTTCTGATATGACAATGCTCAGGGATCCAGATGGAAAGTTCTTTCCTTACTTCCTGCCTCCTGTTTAAAATTTAAAAAAAAAGTAACCCTTAATTATTTTTGAAATAACTTTAGTACAAGATTCTTGCAAATTCTTCCACCATGAGTGCTTTATTCAGATTGTGATGTTCTGTCCACCCCTAGTAGGAGAAGGAGGATTATGGTAGAGTCCATTGAATTCTTCCCTGATTGGAGGACAGCCAATTGATGCAGTAGGTAGAGTTTGGGGCCTGGAGTCAGGAAGACCTGAATTCAAATCTGAATTCTGACACTTACTAGCTGTGTGACCCTGGGCAGGTCACTTAATCCTGTTTGCCTCAGTTTCCTCATCTATGCAATGAGCTAGAGAAGGAAATGGCAAACCACTCCAGTATCTCTGCCAAGAAAACTCCAAACGGGGTCATGGAGAGCCAGGCATGACTGAAAAAGGACTAAACAACAACTACTGATTGAAGTAGAGGACAAAAGAGTAGTAGAGAAGCCTTAGTAGAGGTCAAGGTCAAGAACATGGTGAACCAAGTCCATAGAAGGAAGTAGACAGACAAATCCCAGGTAAGATCCTACCTTCTATAAGAAGCCCTTCCCAATTCTTTTAATGCCAGGACCTCCCTTCTTTTGATTGTCTCTAATTTACCTTGTGGGTATCTTATTTATACCCATATACGGTTGTCCTCCCTATTAGATTGTAAGCTCCTTGAGAGCAGGGACTGTCTTTTACCTTTCTTTGTATCTCAAATGCCTAGCACGGTGCCTGACATATAGCAAGCATTTAAATGCTTATTGGAGACTTGTTGACTGAAGTCTTTGAGTGGGAAAGGACCAGAAGTGAGAGGCAATATCAGAGGCAGAAACAAGGTAAAAACTAGAAATTCATCACAAGGCCTGAGAACGGATCTTTCGGGAAGCAAGGTCTGGATTCCTACCTTCAAGCGTTCAATGCTGAGTATGGCTAAAGAGGATGAATTGGGAAAAGAGACTGGGGTCAATCTGTGAATTTCAAAGACCTCAGGAAGGTTTTAAACCAAGACAACTGAATTTCTTCATTTGTAAAACGAGTAGGAGAAGGAAATGTCAAACCACTTCAATATCATTGTGGAGAAAACCCCAAGTGAGGTCACAGAGTCAGGCAAGACTGAAACATCTGAACAACAACAAACATACCCTTTAGCTTCTCCCCAAATCCTCTCAGCTGCAGGTCTTTCTGTGCAACTGACGCCTTCGGGAACATCCACCAAACCCATGGGGCTGTTATCATATGTAGAGGTAGACATAGAAACAGATAATAATAACAATAGCTAGCACTTCTATAGCACTTGAAAGCTTACAAAGCGCTTTACATAAGTTTTCTCCTTGCATTCTCACAACAACCCTGTGAAGTATGTGGTATTTATGTCCCCATTTTCCAGATGCAGAAACTGAGGCTAAGGGAGATTACCTGACTTGCCCAGGGTTATACAGCTGGTGTCTGTGGTAGGATTTGAACTCAGGTCTTGTCGACTCCAAGTCTTATGCTTTACTCACTGCACCATCTTGATAAAGAAATAATACCTACCTTTGTACATAGTAGGCATTTGATCAGTATGAATATAATGGGTGAAAGAGTGATCTATTTAGCTTGTATTATTCCTCTGTTGATTTTATGTGAATAATTATGTAACAAGCAAGCTCCTAATGACCATGGACTGTCTGATATTTATTTTGCACCCTATAGCATCTGTCATTGTGCTGGGTGCAGGGTAGGTATTTGAATAAAGAGTCGTTGATATGGTGTATGAGCCTATGGCTCTATGTGACATGCCTCATTTTTTTCTTCTGTAAAATGGGAATAGTACATGTCATCAACCCCACAGACTTACTGTGAGGACAAGCAAGGCCATGGCTGCCAGATATTTTGAGACTCCTAACAAAATATAAAACATGATTACATACATGAAATAGGAAGAAAAATTGGCAGCCCAGGTAGTAATCAAAAAGATCTGAGTTCAAATCTATCCTCAAACCCTGTGTGACTTGGTCTAAGTTACTTAACGGTTTCCTTATCTGTAAAATGGGGGTAATAATAGCACCTACTTCTCAGAGTTCTTGTGAGAATAAAATGAGATAATATTTTTAAAGTACTTTGCAACCTTAAAGTACCATGTAAATGTTAGTTATTGTTGTTGTCATCTCAGACTATTTAAATCATTAGGAGGAGTAGCCTAGACAATTTTCCCACTCACCCAAAACCCTACACAAAATACCCTAAAGACACCTTATCATTAGTCTTATATTCTAGAATAGTTCAGAATGTGACTCCTGGGAGGTCTTGACTAACTTTGTGGATTTCCCAGTACTAGGGGGAATAGTCTTGATGAATTCTGTCCTGAATAAGGTTAGTCATTGAAAAGTGATCATGAATAATTGAAAGATTTTAAAATAATTTATGAACTATCCATTTAGCTATCAGCCTGTATAAAGGTTTTCTGATTTAAATTGCAAATTCTTTTTTGTTTTTCACTTGAGTCTGATTCTTCGTGACCACATTTGAGGTTTTCTTGGCAGAGATACTGGGGGGGGGTTGCCATTTCCTTCTGTAGCTCATTTTACAAATGAGGAAACTGAGGCAAACAGGATTAAATGACTTGCCCACGGCCACATGGCTAGTATCTGTGCCACTTATCTGCCTGAAGATAATTAGTGGGTCTTTCAAACCTTTGGACAATATCCAAACAATATCATGTGTTTGTACTTGACCAATGTTTTGGGAATAACAATGATGACCATAATTTAAATGTTCTCCTAAATTTCTTTCTTTCTTTTATAAGACAGTGATAAAACTATAATGAACAGAGGGTAAAGTTCACACAAAATGGAATTTTCTTCAAGGCTTTCCACACTTTTTATGGTATGGGTTAACCTAGATGACCTCTGAGATATTTTCTAACTCTGACGTAAATCTTCCAGTATTATCTTTTTAAATTGTAGACATTTCTATAAAGGGCTGTAATGAACACTGTACAAAACCTCCACTATTAGCACCTGCACTAAATAATAGGCATTTTGGCTTCCACTTCAGAAAAGTGCAATTTAAAAAAAATGCTTTGAGCATCTGCTCTTAAAGATAAGGGGGATCTCAGTGTAGGGTCTAGTGACAATTGTGATAAATTAACTTTCTTATTAACCGGGAAAATATTTCCAACTTTTATTATATAACACTTCAAAAATAATACTTTTAAATATTCTTTGAAAGACATTTATATTATTTTTGGTCTCTGTGACTGACCGTATCAAAATAATAATTTAGTTTACTAGACAAAGAAACATCAAAATCCACTGGGACCTTGCTACAATAGTGTCCTCAGGGTGTTGGCCATGGAGACAGATATTGGTGAGACAACTTTATACAAGGTCCTTTTGGTATTTCCTTAATGAAACCTCTTTGGATGGAGTCCAAGATGGATCTGCCTTATACTGTACTTGGTGCTGTAGAAAAAAGCATTCAGGCACTATTGGAAGCATACTTCCAGTTGTGGGTAAGCTTAATGGAAAAGCTAGTTACTCCCTTTTTCTGTATCCTTCACCCCCCTCATTTGGGCAGCAACTCTCCTTAGCTCCTCCATTCAGGAAGGACTTTTCCCCTGGTTAATGTCTTTAGCTCCATCCCGGGTTGATCTACTTTTCAAAGCTGCTCTGGAAAGAAAGGGATAGACTGTTTGAAATAACTGCCTCAGAAGACTGTGCCATCTCATTGACAAACCCTTTTCCCACTGAAACTTTCTCAGTCTAATTGAGGCTAGGTACTGGTTGCGATTCATATATTCTCTCTGCTTCTTAGAAGCTATAAGAATAAGTATCAATAAAGCCTCTTTTGTTGTTCCAAGTCCCCAATTCCATGACACAGAATGCCTCCCACAGCAGTCACAGAGTCTTTTAATCTTTCTCCTTGCCAGTCAGCAACTGTCCTCATCTCAGTGTATTTCCACCTAGTACCCACCCTAAGGAATACTCCAACGGATGACTTCATTGCCTTAGAGAAACCAGTTTCTTTCAAAACACATAACAAAACAGAAAGAAAACAAATTCTTAAAGAATAAAGGTTGGGGAAAGACTCATGTCTCTTTTGAGAAAGCCAGAAGGGCACAAGGGAAATGGGTGATAAGGCTCACCAACTCTGTCCTAAGCTCCCAGTTACATCTCACACCATCTCTTCATTGGTGTTTCAGCTTGCTCTTCTCCTCTTTCCATAGGCCAGTGCCTCTCTCAGGATATGGCACTCAGAGCATCCTATCTTGACTGCCTACCCTGGCAACAGCTTCAGCTCACTGTGACAGGGGTGGCATGACAGTTTTCTTCTGTTGAGATCACTTCCTTCTTATCTGTGGCAGTGAATCTGCTGGTGTGACAGCCTACCCCTCTGAATACTCTCCTCCTGTGCTGTCTAATGAAGTCACCCCTTGCGAAGCTTCTGCTCTCTTCCTCGCCTTCTTAAGAATGGGAAGGACTACACTTTAAATTACAGTGTCATAGATCTACAGAAGCTCAAGTAGATAAACACTGGGGAATTGATACTCGCCATTGGACACCAGTCTCTAATGTGCCAGTATACTATTATATTACAGGGAGTTCCTAGTATACTTTCCTATAACACAGACGAAAGAAAGAACAGAACCACCGAGTCTCAAAGTACAAAGAGTACAGAGAAACTTCCAACGATATTTTTTGAAATACATAAATACTCCTTAAAAACCAGTTCAATGAGGGGCAGCTAGGTGGCGCAGTGGATAGAGCACCAGCTCTGAAGTCAGGAGGACCTGAGTTCAAATCCCACCTCAGACCAAACACTTGACACTTACTAGCTGTGTGACCCTGGGCAAGTCACTTAATCCCAATTGCCTAAAAGCAAAAAAAAAAAAAAAAAACAGTTTAATGGCTCAAAAGTCAGCAAATAGGTGCTCCAAACCTTTCTATTTCCTCCTTTGGAGAGTGACCTAAATTAACTATCTAAAAATCAACCATGTCTACAATTAAATCATATTTAGATTGTTTGGTTTCTTGAGAATTTTTAAATTTCTCCCATCATTTAATGACTGCCCCTCCTTGACGGCTTCACAGTACATTGCCTATAACTTTTCCACACATCATATTCTAATTAGTATCACACTTATTGGAATTCCTGTCTATATTTTTCGTAGTATGAACTTCAGAGTTAGAAGGCTCCTCAGAGGGTCATCTAGTCCAACCTATGCCTGAACAGGAAACCTCTTACATGACATTCTTGACCAGCCTCTTCTGGGAGACTTCCAGCGAGGGGAAGCCCATTGCCTCCTGGGACTCCAAATTGAGTTCAGCATAGCTCTGATTGTTAAGGTTTTCAGCCTAAATTTGTGTCTTTGCATCTTCCTCCCCTTGCTCCCAATTCTGCCCTCCAAAGCCAAGCAGAACAAGCTTGATCCAGCTCCACCTAATAATCTTTTGCATAGATGAAGACAGCTATCAAGCTCTCTTTTCACTTTAAGGTTCGACATACAAATTGTCCAAGGATTAGTTGATAGTTACTGCTGCCAATCAAAAGCATCAATGCACAGACACATTTTAAAAACTAGCTTATTATATGCTCAGAGCAGAGAACCACAGTACATATATATATATAAAAGTAAAACCAACCCCCCAAACAAAACAAGAACAAAACCCAAAAATGGTGAGCCCCTTGAGCATCAGTTTCAGCAACCTTACATAGGTCTTAGCTACATAGGGAAGATGAACACTACAGAATTTTACAGAGGGCAGAAGATTTGCACATCAAAGAACAGATAGCGGAATGAGAAGATCTATGGCAGGTAAAATAATAAACTGGCCAGTAAACACTAGGGATATACCTGGAATCTGCGGACTCACAATTAACACCAGAGTTATACCTAGTTACTTGACATGTTCAGCTTAAGTAAATCGAGGTTAAAAAAAAAAAGCTGAGTCAGAAATTCTCCTGTCATTCACTTAACAGTTAATCACTGGAGCTAAAGTTTGGTGTCTCAGCTGAATTCTGCATGCTTCAGTTAGTGATTTGACCTGCTGTGTCAAGCAAATGACACCAATATAGCCAGACCAGAAAAATTCTTCTATGACAGTCTTCTCATCTCTGACTAAGATTTTTGCCTTCTCAGGGCCTCTGTTCCTACCCTGTCACCTCCACTGTTTCTGACTCTACTTTAGGGTCTAGAATGAGACTTATAAGTTCTATGAGGGCCGGTTCTATCTTATTGATTTTTTTTTTTTTAGACTTTTCCAGCCTCTAGCAAAGTGGCTTGCTTACCAAGCATCTAATAAATGTTTGTTAGATTGAATTATAAATCATTGGTGGCTATAACGCATATTAGAAACACAGAAATTAAGTTGTGTTCTTCCCTGTAGATTTCTGAAAAGCAAAACCACCATCTGTGGTGTAGCAAATCTTAGTGAACAATGAGTGATGAATTTTTCTACCTGCTGCCTCTTTGCTCTTATGTTTTTTTTTTTTTGCATCTCCCAGAGCTTTGCTCTAATG
The DNA here is from genome assembly GCF_003287225.1 of Phascolarctos cinereus. Taxonomy (NCBI): domain Eukaryota; kingdom Metazoa; phylum Chordata; class Mammalia; order Diprotodontia; family Phascolarctidae; genus Phascolarctos; species Phascolarctos cinereus. The sequence continues at coordinate 61,640,201 of NW_027555736.1, read as the reverse complement.
ATCATCCATCCCTTTCTATATCTATCTTCAATCTCTTCCATTTCACTGGCTGCTTCCTAATTACCCACACAAATGGTCAGGGAGCCCTAATCCTTTGAAAAAACAAAACTAAACTCTACATCTGGGATAAGCATTGGGCCCTTTGAGTTTTGGGGGACACACTGGAAAAATTTTCTACTGTGATTCTTTATTGGATGCTCTAGTTTTCAGAGTCCATTAGAGCAAAATTTAGCATTTTTATCTCTATTTTGTTTTAGATCGAATTTGTGCATTAGTGAGCTTTCTGGTGTGTTTCGTTAAAAATCAGAGCAGTTTTGTTGATATAACTTTTGCTTGTTTAAATGCTTATTTACTAATATCTGAGTAGTTCAACTAATATGAGAAGTCCATATTTTGCATAGTGACTAGAAGTTCACATAGACAAAACTAGGATAGTTTGAAAATGTTATTTTTTTTTCTTTTTTACTTGCCTTATTCGTGACATAAGTCCAGAAAACTTCTCTGAGACTCTTATGGACTGCAGATCTGTAGGATAAGCTTTTTCTGCTGGTATAGAAATCCCAAATAATCAGCCATAGCAAGGGGATGGTACAATGGATAGATTAACAGGCCTGGAGTCAGGAAGCCCTGAGTTCAAATTTGACTTCAATGTGTTCATAATCACATTGTATTTCATAATCAGGTTTGGCAATTAACATTCTTCATTACTTTCAAATACGTAGTAACACGATTTTAACACCCACATAATTTACTGAGTTCTAATAAGTAGACCATCTGCCACTGTGCAAATCATTTAACCTCTGTTTGTTTCAGTTTCCTCATCTGTAAAATGGTGATAATGACAGTACCTACCTCCTAGGGTTGTCATGACTATCAAATGAGATAATAATTGTAAAGTGCTTAGCGCAGTGCCTGGCATTTAGTAACTGCTATGTACATGTTAGCTATTATCCTCGTAGGTGCTTAATCATTTTGGGGAGCCCCACACTTTTAGGGAGACTTTTCTCAGTGTATTTTCTTTCAGTTAATCTGTTCTGAGTTAGAAATCCATTTGGATTGTCCTTACAGTGGCATGGATCTACTGGGCAGTTTCAAGTGACCTTTGGTATAGGGATCCAAAGGAAATTTGCCTGGGTCCATAAGGAGATTGCCTATTGAACAAATGACTCCTACAGAATTTTTGGTATACCCTACGTAGAAAGACATTTTTTCTGGATCCTAGTTGGATGGCTTAACACACTGAGGAAATAATGGAAGAGTTTTCACCCAAGAAAGTTTATTTTCTCACTTCAAGGGTCAAGGACTGACTTCCAATCTACCCCAGGTTTCTAATACCTCTTGGGAAGCCTCATACATTCTGGGATCTCTATAGGGACTAAGCTTTCCTTTGGAAATAGGAAGATTTATTTTTCCTCCTTTGTGAGTTAGTCTTGATTAAACTTAGACTGTGTGTCGAGGTCCAGAATGAGAGGCTCTATAGTGGGAAAAGCAGAGAATAAGTAATCCAGTGCTCCCTGAACTCAGTGCTAGTTTTGTTGTAGCATTTGGTATCTGTCTGAGTAGCAAAGTCCCTCAGTGGGAGAGGGAAAGAGCAAGGATCCCAGCCCCTAGAACATGGAATGTGCTGCTATATGAGCATCAAGCCAAATTAGTTTGGTTTCTCACCTGAAGGGCGAGGGAGTGACTTCCAGTTACCCTCAGCTCCTTAAAAGCACCCCTCCTCCCCATGCTCAGGGAATTCTGGAAGGGAGCCAGATTTCCTTCTAAGAAGGGAGACTTGATTTCCTTTTCTATTTTATTTCATTTTTAAAAATTCTTTGGGTTTGAAATAAACCTTTTTTAAAAATTATTTGTTTTTACTTTTTAACATTCATTTTTATGAGATTTTGAGTTCTAAAATACCCCCTCTTCCACCCTCCACTATCTGCCTCCAAGACAGAAAGCAATGTGATATATGCTATATATATGTACAATAATATTAAACATAGTTGCACATTAGTTGTTGCCAGCAGCCAGCGTGGTGCAAGACTGAGCGGTGAAAGAAAAATGGGGAAGGGGAAATGGAGAAAGAAAAGTCAGGCTAGGTGAGTCCAAGATTAATGCTCAAGACTAGTTTATTTCAGGAGTTTTCTGATTATATTATATACCCATAGAAAAACAGCTTTGTACCATGAGAAATGATCTACAAGCGCTAATTAATAACATACACAAACTAAGCAGCTAAAGGTTTATTTTCTCATGAGAAAGTAGTTTTAATGCCAAAATTCATATCTATTGTTTCCCTGCCCAGTTCTTAGTATTATCTGCCCGAGTCAGCCACCTGACCTCAAGGCTGGGCATGAGTGAGAACTTTTGTCAACAAACTGAATTGGGGCAAGAGTCATGGGAGCATTTATCCCGAGGCAAGCCTCTATAGGTACTGACCCCTTATGTCTATAAGGACTTAGAGATTTTCCATAATGATGGCTCCCTACAAGTCATGTTGTAAAAGAAGAATCAGAACAAAAGGGGACACCACAAGAAGGAAAAAAAAAAGAGCAAATAGTATGCTTTAATCTGCATTCAGGCTCCATAGTTCTTTCTCTGGATGAGGATAGCATTTTCCATCATGAATCTTTTGGAGTTGTCTTAGATCATTGCATCGCTGAGAAGAGGTAAATCTTTCCAGGTTGGTTATCGCACAATGTTGCTGTTACTGTGTACAATGTTTTCCTGGTTCTACTCAGTTCACTCAGCATCGGTTCATGCAAATCTTTCTAGGTTTTTCTGAAGTCTGCCTGCTCATCATTTCTTATGGAACAATAGTATTCCATTACATTTATATACCATGACTTGTTTAGCCATTCCCCAATTGATGGGCATGGGATGAACCTTTTTGCAAGCACCAAGACAGATGGTTTACCTATTAGAATTTGGTAAATGGTGTTTGTGCGTTAAAGTTGTATTGCTATGTATTTGGAAGAGTGGATGAAGGCTAATTACTAAATTTGATTATGAACTATGACATAGACTTTTTCTGAGGCTCTTTAGTGCAAAGTAGTGGAGAAGGTATTAAAAAAAAAAAGATAAGGTAGAGCCTCCCTAAATCACAAAAGAACCGTCTAGGATTTGGGTGGGACTGTGGACATTGACAAACTGCACACCATCAGATTTGCTGAGGAAAACAAATAACACTAGGAGAGGGGGAGTAAAAAGGTCTGGAGGTAAATTGAGTCAAGCAATCATCACACCTCACATATCCTTGATAAAATCATCAGATGAGGCTATATTTTGACTGAATCAATCTGAGGTATGGACAAAGCCTGGATTTTCCCTGAATCAAAGGTATATCAATTAGGTCTGTTCAGGTTGGTTGAAAGACTTAGTCATGCCCTGTGAGGCTTGCATATCATTGATCTAGTTTGGAATAGGGGACCTGAAAGAATGGTGATCCAGAAGAGCAAAATTCTAGCTCAGCTCCTAAGAATGAATCATGTGTGAGGGGAGGAGGAGAGTTTTGACTTTATCTCTGGTGTGAGGTTTGATCCCCACCTCCTTGACTATGGAAAGATTGAGGGTCAGAAAACTTAGACTTTTTAATCAGCAACCAAGTCCTAGCAGTATGTATAGAAGAGCTGCAAATACAGGAGAAAATATCAAACTAGACAATACCAAGGAGAGGAAACTTCAAGATTCTATAAGGAGCTGAACAGCAAGTCTACCTCATGTCTAGTAGAAACTTCATGAGTACCCCAGGAAGACAGAAAGGGATTTCCAGCAGCTAGGAGCTCTGAGTTACCTCTTTGCCACGTGTGCTCCATACTTTTAAACCCACTTTCCTTTGGATTCTGTATGTACCAGTGAGATAATGTGTCACAGACTTTGGCAGGGAGAATGTTTAGTGCTAAATAATTCTTACTATACAGCCTTAGTAAATACCTCTTTCCCCCCTGATAATAATCAATTTATTAATTAGACTAGCTAATAATAAATTGATGTTCTGTTGTTTCTCTCAATATCCAAAGAAGCTAAATAGGCACCCTGATGCCTTGACAAGTGAAAATCAACCCTGATTGGTGTGCTTTTAATGAGGATGTGGACTAGAAGTCTAGCTCCTCCTGCTGAGAATGTGGCTTGGTCATGAGATGCAGCCACCTCCAGTAATCTGAACAGGTGAATCCATCTCTACCTGGACCTCTCTGGTTGGTTTTTTTCTTCATCAGCTGGGTCACCCTAAATTCTAATGGAAGGGTACAAGGACAGGGACCCCTTTCCCTCACCCTGACAGGATTCTGTTTCTACTCTAAACATAAGTAAGATCTACTAGTTGGGTGGGATCCTGCCCAAAACTGAAGAGCATGTTCCTTGAGAGCTAGGACTAATCTCATCAGTCACGTCCTTCAGAGACTTTAATAACAAGAATGAGGAAATTGAGGAGAAAAGCCTAGATCTCAATTTAATAATTGGTTATTGATATAATAGAATAATAATAATTTCTCTCAACTGAGACACAGTAAGGTATGATTGGAGATAGAACAAAGGATTTGACAGAAGAAGATGGTGTAGGATGGAGCTGGTTCACCAAGACATGGAGATAGGGATGGGAAGAGAGCATAGGCAGTGCAGGAATACTGTCCTGGGAAAAAAGTGGAGAGAGTGAGAGGTCAGAACAGTGCTAGGGAGGGATGAGATGATAAAAATGATATGGTCAGACAAAGCAATTTCAGAGCTCTTGAACACACAAGTTGAACACTTGTGGGGGGTGGCAAGATAAAACCTATGCCCCTTGTGGTGTGTAGCTGACATGAACCAGAAGAGAAAGTGGGTCAGGGGTATATAGAGTATATGGAGGGAATAAGAAGTTAGTGGATTTGAGGAAGCATTCACATGTATGTTGAAATCCACTAGTATCAGGATAGGAGTTGGGGAAGAGAAAGATTATGATCCAGACACTGAACTTATTGAGGAAGGACAGGGAATATTTTGGGGGTCAGTAGATAATTGCCATCAGGATCTGGAGTGGGTGATAAAATTAGGCACTATGAACTAAAATGAGGAGATTTTGCTGAGTGGTGGTGGTAGTCTTGAAGGAGTCATGGGGTGCATTGGCCTTAGACATTTTAAAGATGAGTGAGACCCTTGGCCTTGCAGCCTGTAGCATCCTGGCAAGCCCACACCTACCATTCCTTGGCCTGGTAGTTGGAACTTGGCCTCCAGGAAGGAATTTTGAGGTGGGGGGTGATTGGAGGAAACTGGGACTCCATTTTGTCTGGTGCCTCTGGGCAATTTGGGAACAGAGTGGCTTTATAGGCAAAAGATATAGTGTTTCTATTTTAGTAAAATGGCTGTGTTCTATACATCAATGACCAAGTAAGGGAACTCATCTATAGGCTGGAGCAAGGGAGCTGGAGACATAGATATGGCTGGAAGGCTAGGAACCATCCATGCTCTGATCTCACTCTCTCCTCCTTCCCCAAATAAATTCCAGGTTGGCTTTACAAAAAATGATTATTGAGAACCAAAGTTGGAAAGTTAATACATGAAAATGCGTCCAGCTTGGGGCTAGGCTTCTGTTCCTTCTGGCTCCAGCAGCAGGGGCTTCTTCTCTCAGGAAGTCTAACTCTGAAAGCTGTTCCCAGTATTTCAGAGTTCCATTTCTGTGATCTTTTGCAAAGGGTTCTGGTCTTTCCCAACCTTTCTTCTTGTGGTTTCAAAAATAATTTTTCTTTTAAAAATTAAATTTAAAAATTTAAGTTCTAATTTAATTTCTCTTTAAAAATTATTTTTGAGTTCCAAATTCTCTCTCTGCCTCCACTCTCTCACTTACTGATTGAGAAGGCAAGAAATACAATGCTTATTATATATAGTAAGTAATGCAAAACATGTTTCCACATTAGCCATGTTGTGGAAGGTGGGTGGGTGAGTGGGAAGCAAGAAAAATTAAAAGAGAAAAAATATTCTCCAATCAGTCCTGGGAGTCCATCAGTTCTCTCTCTGGAGGCGGGTAGCATCTTTCATCATGAGTCCTTTGGAATTGTCACGGATGATTGTATTGATTAGAGCTGCTAAGTCTTTCACAGTTGATTTTCATTACAATATTGTTATTATTATGTACAGTGTACTCCTGGTTTTGTCACTGCACTTTGCATGATGTCATATAAGTCTTCCCAGGTTTTTCTGAAACCATCTCCATAATTTCTTACAGCACAGAAACATTCTATCACATCCATATGCAATAACTTGTTCAGCCACTCCCCAATTGATGGACATCCCACCAGTTTTCAATTTTTTTTTTTGCTTTTGGTGAGGTAACTGGGGCTAAGTGACTTGTCCAGGGTCACACAGCTCGTACGTGTCAAGTGTCTGAGGTCACATTTGAACTCAAGTCTCCTGACTCCAAGGCCAGAGCTCTATCCACTGCACCTCCTAGCTGCCCCTAGTTTTCAATTCTCTGCCACTACAAAAAGACATGCTATATTTTTGTACATATGACTCCTTTTCCTTTTCCTTTGATCCTTTTGGGGTTTAACCTAGTGATGGTATTGCTGGGTTAAAGAGTATGAACAATTTTATAGCCCTTTGGGCATAGTTCCAAATTGTTCTCCAGAATGGTTGGGCTGATTCCAAGGTCCACCAACAATGTATTAGTGTACCTGTTTTTTTCTATATCCTTTCCAGCATTTGTCATTTTTTTTTGGTCATTTTGGCCAATTTGATAGGCATTAAGGGGTACCTCAGAGGTGTTTAATTTGCAATTCTCTATTAATGATTTAGAGCATTTTAAAAATGACTGCCATTAGCTTTGATTCCTTCTTTTGAAAATTGCCTGTACGTATCCTTTGGCCATTTATCAACTGGGGAATAGTTCTTATTTTTACAGATTTGGTTCAGTTCCGTATATATTTGAGAAATGAGACCTTTATAAAAAAAACTTGCTGTAATATTACCCTTCCAGTTTCCTGTTTATCTAATTTTGGCTGTATTGGTTTTGTTTATGCAAAATCTTTTTAATTTAATGTAATGAAAATTATCCATGTTACCTCCCATGATCCTATCTCTTGCTTGATCATAAACTATATACCCCTATCCTAGTCAGAGGTTAAGTAACTTTCCCAGGGTCTCACAGCTACTCAGTGTCACTCTGAATCAGTTCATATAAGGCTCTGAATTTTTCATATTGATCCCTACCTATGGCACAGTAATATTTCATTAAATTTATGTGCCACAATTTGCTTTACCATTTCCTAATTGATGTCCTCAGCTTTTTTTGGAAGGGTCTTAAGCTGTCTCCTGAAAGGTTTCTCCCCTTTTGTAGGACTGGGCTTCCTAGTGACTTCAGAGCCAATCGTGATGCTACTGTTGGTGACATTCGGGCCATACCACCCAGCCCAGAACTGAGTATGTTTGCCTCCGTACTAGAAGTGGATGTAACAGACTCTTGGGGATAATTGGAGAATGTGTAGGAGACCTCTTTCCATTCAGCACCATTCCAGTGTACATAGGGGTTGGCTTAAACTCAGCCAAGACTTCACAGTTATCTAACAGCTTCACACAGATATGGTAGATGAAGCCACCGCCATTTCTGGTGGCAAACTAGTCCTTGATCACAATGTCTGGCTTTACCATGTCTGTCAATTCTTTACAATACAGCTCGGCTTTCATGTCCACCAGCTGAACTGAGGGAGGTATTGGGAGACATGAAAAGGTTTTCAGCCCCAGGTCTGCTTAATAGTAGGCTATGCCCTTCCCCCATTGGGTAATTTCTGGCTAATTAATCATTTCATTAATCATGCTAGCAGATAATTAATAAAAGGGGTCAGTGGCACTCTTGAATATCAATGACCATAAATACCTCTTTCTAAAACCTAATTAGTCTGGCTGACTAATTAATTTCAATTGATGATGATTATCTGAGGGGGAGTAGCACACCAGGGGGAGTTTATGAGCAATAATATTAGAAAACTATCCTTAACTCATTAAGACCACCTTCAGTACCATGAGAGGTGATATAGCTGATATAGCTATGGACCCAGGTTGACCATGTGAGTGGGAATTGAAAGAATTTAAGTCCAAACCTGTGCTCTACACACACACACACACACACACACACATACACACACACACACACATCTTTTCCTTTACTTTTCTTTAGCCAATTTGCTACTATGCTATTTCTTTTTTCCATTTCACTGAAAAAAGTTCTTTAAAAAGTTGGTTATAAATCCATTTCTCTTTTCCCTCACCAGCCACTTGCAATCTGGCATCAGCACCCACATCTTTATTGCTTTCTCAAAGACTGTCAGTGACCTCATAATCCCTCCCAAACAATGGCTTTAAGATAAATGTCATCATCCTCACTGACTTGTCTACAGCATTGGATACTGTTGACTTCCTCTCTGGGGGTTAGTCTTTGTTCACTTGGCTTCAGGGACCTCATCCTCTCTTCATTCTCTTCTCAGCTTTCTAACAACCCATCTGGCATCTTGAACTCTTCCCAGCTCCTTAAGGTTAGTGTTTCTATCCTTGTTCTTTTCTTTTCCTTACACTTTTCCTGCTGATAATCTCATTCATTCTCATAACTTCAGCTATTGCCAGGATTCAGATGATCTCAAATCTATATTTCTATCCCTGATCTTTTCCTGATCTTTACCTCAAAATACCTACAGGCCAGCTCCATATGAATGTTCCCAGACTGAAGATATAAAGGGTAAGATTTACCAATTGTCTAAGTCACAGGGTTTAAAGGCTGAAGGGTCATTAGAAATCACCTAAGTCCAGACCCTCATTGTGCAGATGAGAAAACTGAAGTCCCTAGTGATTATTAGGTGAATTGCCCAAGGTCATAGAAGTAGAAATGAATCAAATCTGGATTGGAAGCAAATTCTTCAGCTTCCAAGATCAATTCTCTTTCCTCCCCCCCAACCTGTTTTTTCATCTAACTTTGCTATTTCTGTCAATGACACCACCATTCACACTATCTCCAGTGCTGGAGACCTTATTGTAATTTTAATACCCCCCCTGCCCTGGCAATGTAGTATAGTAGAATACCTGGAATCCAGAAAACTTCTTAACTTTTCTGAGCCTTAATCAACAAGCATTTACTAAATACTTACTATGTATTCCAGGCTGCTTTCCCATATGTAAAATAAGAATGGTAACTCATATTTTCCCTATTTCACAGGAAAATGCCTTGCAAGGTGCTACACAAAGTGAACTATGACTATTATTTAATCAATTACTGAGTCCTATCAGTGCTTTTTGTCTTAATTCATTTTCTTAAGTTACATTTTAAGTTCCAAACTATCTGCCTTCATACCTCCCCAGCCTGCAGTGAGGCTGCCAGCATTTCACACACACACACACACACACACACACACACACACACACACACACACACACAGGCACACACACACACACACTCCTATATACTATACATGCAATATAAATATTGTGTATTTCTATTTATCAGTTCTTTTTCTATAGGTGGACGGCATCTTCCTTCATAGGTCTTTTGCAATTGATTTGAATACTCATAATACTCAAAATAGCTTAGTTGTTCACAATTATAACAATATTGTTGTTACTGTATTCACCATTCTCTTGATTATTTCACTTTTCATTATTCCATGCAAGTCTCAAGTCTTATCAGTTCTGAGCACAGCTGACTAGATTGGTGTTGGAAGGAATCTGAGAAATCATCTAGTTTCCCCTCTCGCATTTTACAGGTGTAGCATTCTCTCTGGAGCTGCTCTTTCAAATCACACTTTCATTGGTGGGACAGGTCACCAGAGGGCACCTTCTATACCTACTGAAGGAGTAGGATTTTTTTTTTTGGCTAGGCAATGGGGTTAAGTGACTTGCCCAGGGTCACACAGCTAGTAAGTATTATGTGTCGGAGGCCGGATTTGAACTCAGCTCCTCCTGAATCCAAGGTCGGTGCTCTATCCACTGTGCTACCTAGCTGCCCTGAGGGAGTAGGATTTTAAGGATAAGGCTGAAGAGGTGGTTTTCTTGTCTTCCCACTCAAAAGCCTCCCCACTGATTTCTCCTCCCCATTGATATAATCAGTTTTGGGAAAGGGTATTTACTAAGCAGATGTAGTAAAGACAGGTGGTACAGAAACAGTCCCCAAACTGGGGATCTACTTCTCCCCTTTCACACATCAGGTCTTTGGGGAGACTGGCTCAAACTTAGAAAGCACACAAAGCCATATGTAAATTAAGAGCTTCTGGTTACTGGAAGTCCTTTGAAGTACCCCTTTGGTATAGCTCTCTGCTGGGCTCTAAGAGTCATTAGCTACCATCTATCAAGAAACATTGCTACTGATCTGGATGAGAATTTCAAATCTTCCAACTTTTTGGAGTTCATAGTCATCACTTATTCAAGGAGAGGGGAAGGAGAGAAACTCTAATATTCCTCACCACCTCAAACCCAAGCGCAATTTCATCAGAGGAGTTCTTCCTCACTGGATTGAATCATTACTCAACTCACTGCTGGAAATGCTTGTATTTGAACTGGCTTGCTCTATCATATGTAAGCTAAAAGACATGTCTGATTCTTCCAGCAACAAGACAGCTCTGTGAGTGGACGTGTGTGTGTGTGTGTGTGTGTGTGTGTGTGTGTGTGTGTCTGTGTACATGTGCACATACAGCTTCAATTATCTTCATTTAATGATCAAAACACTTCACTCCTAAATTGATCATCTTAACCTCTTTGATTAATTTCTTCCTAGTTGTCTAGGACCTACACTTAGACTCTACACTTAGAATCCCAAACTTCACAGAACAAATGCCTTTAATAAAAGGATTTGTTCTATAAAACTTGGACTTAGTCAAAAAGCCACACCTAAGGACCTTGAAGGCCACATGTCTTCATGGCTTCTGGTTGTTAGTGGAAGCCCCCAACTTCCTTGAAGTTCCTCAAAAGCAGATAACTCTAGTGAATAGAGCTCTGGATTGCCTGGATTCAGGAAGACCTCAGTTCAAATACAGGCTCAGACACTTACTAGTTGTGTGACATTGAGCAAACCACTTGGCCTTTGTCAGCCTCAGTTTCCTCAATTGTAAAAATGGGATAATAATAGCACCTACCTGCCAGGATTTATGTGAGGATCAAATGAGGTAATATTTGTAAAGCACTTAGCATTATGCCTGGCACATAGTAGAAATTCAGCAAATATTTGTTCTTTTCTCTTCATCTTGTACCTGTACCCTGAACTGTATCCTAGTTCCAGGGATCTTTGGGAAAAACCAGAAACTCAGAGAATGACCACCAATTGGCTGAACACATTATGATATAGGAATGTAATGGAATATTATTGTGATGTAAATAATGATGAAATTGATAGTTTCAGAGAAACTTGGGAAGATAGAGTGAAGTGGGCAGGAGAACAATTTATATTCTAACAATAACATTGTAAAAATATTTTAAAAGAGAGGAACTCTGATCAATGTAACAATCAATCATGATTCCACATGAAGGTTGAAGAATGCTATCCATCTCTTGAAGGAGAGGTGATTATCTTGAAAGAGAGGGTTATCTCCGGCTTTTGGTAAACTCTCAAAATCTTAATTCCAGAATTGTAATTATATCATAACGCCCAGTACATGTGGGAAAGTGTGGACGTACAGGATAAATGTGGGACTCTCCTGAGGACCATAATTCACTGCATACGATCCTGGCACCATGTGTACACTCACTGTCTTCTCTAAGTTTTGCTGGTACTGGCAAAATCAATGTGACAGGTACTCTGTTGGGGTTTGCTGGTGAAAGCAGATCACCACAGCAAGACGTTTTCCAGGGCAATAGGAGACAAAAGCAAACGAGGAGCATTTAAACCATGGGCTCTGCAATACACGAGCAGAAGCTGAAACAAACGTTTTTTCGGTTCCTGTCTCGGCAAAGGTGTTCCTCTCCGCAGCTCTAGCCATAGGACGCCCGCAACGGGATCCTCCAAACAGCGCAGGCGCCGGAGCCGTTGCTTAGCGACGAAACACGCTATTCCAGCTGGGAGTTCCAATGCCCCAGAGTCATGCTTACGTGAGTGCTACGCAGATTCAACTTGTATTGATTACGAGAGGAAGAGGGGAATGGATTGGCTGCTGCTGAGAGTGAACGCAAACCTGAGGATGGGAATGACTCTGTCCACTTTTGCACAGCCGGGCCGTGGACCAGCTAGCTCCCCAAGAAGGTCGACATCTTAGGTGCCCAGAGCTCTACCAGGCACTGTGTAGCATCGAGAATATTGGGGGCGGGGGCGGGTCGAGGACAATAGTACCTGACATGTTAAAGCGCTTCACATAAGTTAACTCATTTGCGATTGTAACAGGCTCTGGCCTCAGGAAACATTCTAGTTGGGAAGACAAGCTTAATAAACAGGAAACAACACAAGACTTCGATGAATTCAACAAACATTTATTGAGTGCCTGCTACCTGTGAAGGCAGCTTTTTAGGAGCTGGGCACAAGCCCCTACATCCCCTCAGGTAGCATACAATTTAGTAAGAGTGAGTAGAGGAAGCATACTAAGGAAAAAATACAAGCTTAGAATTTAGTAAATGTGGATGAATGAAGCATTGTGAATATGAATGAATAAATAAAAACACCTACAGCAAACATTTAATTGACCACATTGTGCCAAGGGCTGAGTGAGATACACCACTTAGAGAAGACGAAATTTCTGCTCTCTCTGGAGTTTAGTTAACTCAAGATATAGAGAAGTCCATAGAAGAGGCTAAACAGTGGCAGCAGATTGGAGTGGGAGTCATCTCCAAGATCTGATGAAGAAGGAGGTATTAGAGCTGGGTTTTGAAGAATGGAAATGATGAGGTGAGGATGTACCCCCTTCTAGACCTAGGGGGCAGCAGGATCAAATATACTGGGAACAGGGTTGGATGAGATCAGGAAATGGTCCATCTGAGCTGTGGAGAGAGCATTGGATTGGGTCAGCAAGAACTGAGTCCAAATTTGATCTCAAACACTTAATTAGTTTTGTGATTCTGGACATACCACTTAACCTTTGCTGTCTTGGTTTCCTCAACTGAAAAAATGGGAATGATAATAGAATCTACCTCCCAGGGTTGTTGTGAAGATCAAATGAGATATTTGTATAGTGCTTTGCAAATCTCAAAGTGCTATATAAATGCTAGCTATTATTATTACAGAGAAGCACATTAGGATTTGAACCAGAATGTTCTGATTCAAAGCCCAGTATTCCTTTTATTGTGAGTAGGAATTGTTTCATTCTATCTTCATATCCTCAATGCCTAAAATAGTTCCTAGCACATAGTAGGGCCTTAATGCTTATTGACTGATTAATTTTAAAAAGTTGATTGGACCATGATTCAGCTTAAATTCCACGATTAGGAGCTTGTATTTTGTATTCTCCATAAGCAATTCAGAGTCACTGAAAGTGGTATATTATATGCTAGATCTACAAACCACAGTAGGGCATTTAAGGGATCCAGTTGGAAATTGTTATTTCCTATTTAGTAGGTGACAGGGAAATAATTAACATTAAGTGCGGTAATGTCTGTCCAATTTTTAACTCCAATCTGCCCAAAGTAGGAATGCACACTTTGCATGTTCAGTTTGTTTTCTGGACCCTTCTTCATGTGTTGCATCAATGGAAGACACCGGGAGGAAGATCTGTCCCGTAGCCTGGAGCTTTACTAATCCCCTTGTCCATAGCTGACTAAGCAGATTTAGGACAGTCTGTGATATTAACACTAGGGCTGATCGGCTGGCATGATTTCTTATTGACAGGTTGGTTAGTCAACCGGTGACAATGATAAACTCTGTGATTATTTCTGGAGTCCCATTAGTATAAAATTCCTGCATCATGTACAGACTACCTTAATGAGAATGTTAACAATAACACCAATGATAGAGTATTCAGAAAGGCTTCCTGGGTGAGATCTGGATAGAAAGAAAGGAGGAAGGAAGCACTACAAAAGAAGCATAAGTATGCACTTGGTGGACATCCAGGAGACAAACTAGTTAAAGCAGTTCAAGCAGGAGAAGTGTTGGAGAATTGTGAGAAATAATGCTGGGTAGGCAAGATCTTGAAAATGGGGCAGAGATTTTAGTTTTTAAACAGCAGAAAGTAGGAGCAGTGGAAAGTTTTTGAGCAAGGGAGTGACATCATGAAAGATGTTTAAGGAATATAAATCTGCCAGTGTGTGGGATGGTCTAAAGCAGGGACTCTTTTTTGTCTGTCATGGAAGCCTATAGAGTATCTCAGAAGTAAAACTTTAAAAATCATAATTGAAGGAAAAGCCAACTTCCAATTGCTGTTCTTGTTGTTTCCAGTCCTGTCTGACTTTGTGACCCTATTTGGGGTTTTCTCGGCACAGATACTGGAGTGGTTTGCCATTTCCTTCTCCAATTCACTTTACAGATGAGGAAACTGAGACCAACAATGTTAAGTGACTTGCAAGATCACCCAGCTAGTAAGTGTCTGAGGCCAGATTTAAACTCAGGAAGATGTGTCTTCCTGATTCCAGGCCCAGTACTCCATCCACTGTGCTAGCTAGCAGTCCTGTGACTTATTTGATGATGCAGTAATCGTGAGTGGTAAAGCCAGGACTAGATTCAGGTCATCTGAGAGACCCTATTGCTTTCCCCCCAGTATTTCATGATGTTGCCCATAGCCTCTCACAGACTTTGGGAAATGTAAGAAACTTCCTTCCCTTTCGGCCCCTACCTCTCCATCATCTTTCCATGATCTCCACCTCCCATCAACCTGCTTTCTTAGGCTGACGTCTCTGTGTTCTGGGGTCTCATCATGAGGGTGATAAGTTGATTGTAAGGCTGATTGGTGGTATCTATACATGATTCGGTCAGAAATCAGACTTTCCAACACAACACTTATTTACTTTTTCAATTAATTCTAGCCTTCTAAAAATAACATTATGCTAGTGATGAGGAGGATCCAAACTTGAGACTTGTTCCTCCAGGGAGGGTACTGGAACCATCCGCTCCCTATAGATCAAGGGCAGGGAAATGCCACCTTTTGTGCTGGATATCTGATCCTCAGGTAGGATTCACTGCATCTGCAAAGCAAGTATTAAGAGGAGATATCTAAATCTGTGCTTATACGTGCAAAAATAAACATGGCTTTTAAACGCATTGGCAATATTCTAAAAGGCTGCTAGGTAATGTGAATAATATTCATCACGCAGTCTCTATTTCTGTTCCTTTCTGTCTTTTCCTACTGTTAGCTTGGCATTCAGGATCTTCCAATCTGATTCCAGTCTATCTATCCAACCTGATTCCTCACTGCTCCTCTCCATCAACCATATTGTTCGTCTGACTGATCTATCCTTCAAGACACTCTCCCACCTTAATGCACATTGTTCCCTTTGACAGTATTTTCTATACTTATTTATGAATATCTAAGATAATGGGGTTGAACTCAAATAGAAACTGAACTCTGCTTGCCACATATTGATTTAGAAAACCACAAATTAGCATTATCTATGTTGTCTTGTATTCTTATTTATTTTGTTAAACATTTCCGTATTACATTTTAATCTGCTTTCTCACTTGAGATTGCAGAGTTTGACACTTCTGATCTAACACCTAGCTTTCCTTTAATTGACTTGCTTCAGTTCCTCTCCCTGCCCCCCACCAAAGATAGAATGAGTCAAATGCTCACTGAGTGGGGCTTATAGAAAAAAAAAAATCTGTTGTGGAATTGCCCCCCTGGAGCCATGAACTACCTGAAACAGACTTTTCTTGAGATCCAGTCTTGGTAGCAATATTAGATTCAGGGGAAAGCTGTTCCTTCCATTCTGTTTTGGACATTGCATTTTCTTTCTAAATATGACCAAAATAGAGGAAAAAAGAATTTTTTTTTCATAATTACCCCCATATTTATATATGTTGTATAAAATTTGAGGACTTCACCATTGTCTATTTAAAAAAAAAGTTTTTTCAGAAGAGAAGCCAAGAAGCTTCTCCTATCTCTTTTTCTCTACCCAAAATCCTACTTATCCTTCCAGATCCAGTTCAAAGCTTTACTTGCTTCTTGAAGCCTTCTCTGATCATTTCAGCCTACAGTAATCTTTATCTCTTGAACTATTTTTTGTAGGTCTTTTCTATAGTATTCATTTGGCAATTTATCACATGTTGTCCTTTCATTGCTATTTATTATTTCACATGTGTTATGTCTCATTTGCCCAGCGAGACCATAAACCCAAGAGTAAAGATTCTATCTTACACACGTAACCCACGAGTATCTAGCACAGTACTATATAGCAGGTAATGTTTGTTGGAGGAAGGAAGAAATGAATGACTCCTGGACTTTTCCCTCTTCTTTAACATCTTTATTCCATTAGCCACCAATTCCTATTGGTTCTTCCTCTGAAATATGTCAGATTTGCTCTGTAAGCTCTAGTTCCATTGCCATCTCATTCATGCTTACATTATAACATGCCTACGTAATGGCAACCTCTGACTTGTTTTCCCTGACCTCATATGTCTCCCCTTTGATGCCCTGTGTATTCCTGTTAGGTTAATCTTTTAAAAACACCACTTTAATCAAGTCACTTATTACCTCGAATATACATGAATACCTAAAGGAACTGGATCTGAGATTTTATCATCAAAGGAAACTCCTGGTGTTGGAATTCCTTGCATCCCTGAAGATCACAACCTAACAATTACTTGGTAGATCACCCTACAGAGATGACTGAAACATATAAAAGTCAACCTACTTGCCCAGGGTCGACCATATAGCTTTTAAATGGTGAGGCTGGGATTTGAAACTAGTTTTTCCTGATTTCATAGCCAACAGCCTAACCACTATGGCATGCTGATTCTGTGGAACTACTATTATCAAGTCTAAAGTTGTCTTTTAAAAACTTTACAATTGGGGCAGCTAGGTGGCACAGTGGATAGAGCACTATGTGGCCCTGGATTCAGGAGGACCTGAATCCAAATCTGGACTCAGACACATAACAATTACTAGCTGTGTGACCCTGGGCAAGTCACTTAACCCCATTGCCTAGACAAACAAACAAACAAACAAACAAACAAACAAAAAACAAAACTTTCCAATTGACTTATACCTTCTGTGTTTCCCAGTTTTCTTCAACAAGAATCTTGATTGTATATTTAGTCCAATACTTCCACTTTAAGAGTGATAAATCTAGGCCTAGGTGAGATTAAAGTACTCACCCAAAGCAGCAAACAGCAGAATTGGGATTCAAATCCAGGTCCTTTGACTCTAACTAAATTAAGGGTTCTTTCCATTACATCATACTCTCTTAATTAAGTTTAGGCTAGTCATCTCACTGTTCCTTCCCCACAAAGAACATAATTATCACTTCAGTGTTCCCCTATTTCATATGCCTTCCTTTCTTTCCTCCTACTCAAAAAATTTATGCATCTTTGAATAAGCCCCATAACCCCAGAATCTGTTTCCCAATTCACTCATTGCTAGTACAATTGTTACATGAGTCTCAACTCCCCAATTAGGTTATAGTTCCTTGAAGTCAGACACCAAGCCATATATTATCTTTTTTCATAGTACCTAGCTCAGGCTTGATCACATAGTGAGTATTAAGTATAAATGCTTGTTATACTATTTTTCTCACCATTAGAAAGGAACAATTCTTAACTAAAATATTTATATATTTTATCCATTATAGTATTTGATATTATATTTTATTCATACCAATGTTGTTTGATATAGACTTTAATTTATTTGGAAACCCATTTAACATTTTTTTAACACCCATTTGATATATATGTGTGTGTATATATGTATATGTGTGTGTGTGTGTGTGTGTGTATAAGTTCTACAACATTGGTTTTTTTCATCTTGTGTCATCTTTTGCCAATTGCTAGGTATGAAGGTAAACCTCAGAATTGTTCTGATTTGCATTTCTCTTACTAGAGATAAATGCTTTTGAATGATAATGATATGACTATCCTGCCAATATCTCATTCATTTCTGTGAGGTTGGAGAAAAGACTTTATTAAATAGAGCAGGATTTTCTTTTAGCTCTTTGCTCTTTTCATGTAATTTATGCAGTTTCGTCCTGTTTTCCCTGATATTTTCCATTTCAAAATAGGGTCAAGGAAGAGTATTATGTGGAAGTCAAAACTAGGTTTGGTGACACCCTTAACCACAGAAACATTTTTGGAGAAAACTCATGTGTCTCAGGCCTCTACACTAACAAAATATTATGCCAATGTACATGCAAATTTTTGATGTTAACAGATGACTGTTCAGGAAGAAAAGCTTATAAGTAAAATGATGGAGGAAAGGTTCCATTTCGGTGAGTATTTTTTAAAAAATATTCACATTAGGGCTTAATGAAGACTCATCTATTTCTTCAAGAGGGGGCAATGTCAGGGGTCCAAACTTTTCCTGCCACGTGTGAGGTTTCAGTTCTGGATAAGTCTCCATAGTTGTTTTCTAGAAAGAAAAAAAATCAGTTAGTGGTTTAAAACTTGCTGTCTTTTGAAGTTAGAGTTCCTACATATCTGTATAAAAAATTCTGAGTCCTAAAACTTGGTTGCCTGATTAGATTTATGGTAGGATCCAGATTATGGATCTAAACAAAAACCTATACCTTCCAAATAGCAAGGAATTTCCATTCAATAAAGAAAGGCAGTAAAGTAGAGTGGAAAGAGAATTGGAGTAGGAGTCATTAAACCTGAGTTCTAACCCTAGTTATGCCAACTATGTAACCTTAAGACAATAATTTTCATCTCTCTGAGTCTCTATTATTATACTTATTTTTATTCTTTTAAATTTTTATTTATTTATTTATTTATTATACTTATTTTTAAAAGAGAGAGAGGACAGGGATTAATTAGGATAGGAAAATAATGCCTTCATATTCCTTACCTTATAGGTCTGTGGAATTAATGATCAGATGAAAAAAATAGTGATTTTAAACTGTAAAACACTATACAAATGTAAGGTATTATATTTTGGGGTAGTAGTTCTTCCTCAGTAAGTGTTAACTGATGACTCACTGAATGAGAATAATATAGCTCCTCTTAGACTTGACATTGGAATTGTGAATTTATCAAGATGGCAAAAAACTCATTTTAAAAAAATATAATTTGAAATACTGCAGTTAAGGAATCTTCAGGTCATCCTTCATATAACCATATGATTTCAGAGTTGGAAAGGACTTCAGTGGCAACTGAATCTAAAACTTACCCTGTTCTAAAAGACCTGATAAGTGGTCATGCAGCCTGTGCCTGAAGTCCTCCAATAAAGGGAAACCAATGACCTCTTCAGGCAGACCAGTACACCTTGGAACAAGTCTGCCTAAATCTGCATTGTATCCATTACTTATTGCTTTTTCTTTCTGTAGCCAAATTGAATGCACTGCAGACTAGGATCTATTAAACACAGTAAACCAGTGGTCCCCAGACTTTGTGTAACAGCAGTAAAAGATTTGGAGCATGTATCCCCCATTATTGTGTATATTTGCTTATTTATGAAATATAACATAGATTTACTATAGTACTATGTACTAATTATGTAAATTATGAAAATTATATAAAAATAGAAATAAAAGTGATGAGATGAAGATTAAGTAATATTTGATTCTAGAACTCAATAGAGAGCTACTGGGGTTTATTGAATAGCAGAATGAAATGGTCAGACCTTTGCTTTAGGAAAATCACTTTGGAAGCTGAGTGGAGGATGAAGCTGAGTGGGCAAAGACAACGCAGAAAGGCCACTTAGGAAGCTATGACAATAGTCTAGTTGAGAGAAGAATCAGGCCTAAATGAGAGTGGTGGCTGTGGGAATAGGGAGCAGGGGACAGATGAGAGAGATATGGAAGTAGAATGGCAAGATCTGGTAACCACCTGTTTATGTGAATGTGGGATGAGGGAAAGTGAGTAGAGTGGAATAGAAACCTGGGGAATTGGAATGATGGTGGTGACCTTGACAGTAATAGGGAAATCTGGAATATGGACAGGGAAAGAAAGTCAGTGTGATAAAATATGGCTTTGGTTATTGCAATCTAAATATGCCTGCATGTTGTAGGTAACCCACTTCTTTCCTATTCAAAAGAAAAAGAGAGGAGGTGGTATTCTTACTTACCAGTCACTGTCCCCAAGTGCAGAGGTCACTCCCCAAGAAGTACCTGCTGCAGTCACTAGGTGATCTGGGGACAGGGAATGGAGAATTTTCCCAATGGAAACTGTGCAGGTCCTGGCAGTTAGTTTAGTTTCCAGCTGCTATGAGGGACTGATACTTGGTGTAGATGGGCAAGGTAAGACATTTACACATCAGAAGGAGGGTACCCAGTAGGGAAGTTTTGGGGAATAAGGGTAGGTATGGTTATGTTGGATGTGATTTGGCTTCCTAACCTCTGATTGGTTATCACATACCCAGTGGAGACGGGTCGAGTCCACCTTGATTCCCACCTCCATCAGCCATGGCCCTTGACCTTATTTTTTATTTATTTTTTATTTTATTAATTTATTTTGATTTATCAACAATCACTTCCATATGTTTCTGAGTTTAAAATTTTTCTCCCCCTTCCTCCCCTCTACCCTCCCCAAGACAGCGCACAATGTGATATAGGCGGCCCTTGACTTTAATGACCATTGTTCTAAACAGTGAACATTAAAATGAACAGTGAGTAAAGAAGGGGGAGCAAGGTAGAGAAGCTTGCTAAGAGCATCCTCAAACAAGGGGGAAAAATTCCCGTTGATTGATAAGTGTGGCTTATGGGAAGATCGGACTCTATAATGATGGAAGAGTAATCTCAGATTTTGGGGAAAGTGCAGTAAAAACTGAATGTTGATGTGATGAGTAATATAAATCCCAGCTGACAGAATGCTACAAACTTGCCGAGGCATGCAGCCTACCCCAAAGCAGGTCACCAGCTCCATTCCTTCCTACCATGAATTTTCTACTCTGTCTTCTGGGGATTATGAGTACTATGAAAAAAACCTTATATTTGTTTGAATCTAAGTTTAGAATATAAAAGAGAAAAAGGAAATGTAACTGGCCCTTTAAAAATTTTCAGTGTTGCTTTATTTGAAGTCACAATCAGAGGAATGCTAATAGATGAGTGTAGATTTTCTGAACTGCATCAGCAAGGAAAGGGGTGGGGCTGGGGGACCTGTATCTGAGCTAAAAAAAAAAAGTATTAAGGAAACTAATTGATCTTTTACAGATTATAGGTAAACTCAGGTAGAGGGCTGAGTACTGATGGGATAAACCTGGATCATCCTATAGCTTAGTTAATATCAACTAAAATGAAAAGTTCAGATGAAATTTGTCAGCATATCACAGACATTTCTTAGACGTTTGTACCTTTACTCTAGTTGGTATTTCTTACTGATCAGTTTAGGGGTTTTTTTTCCTAGTCCTATGACTTCATCAGTGGATGAAGTAAACTTCATCCATAATGAAGACTGGAAGCTTCTAAAATGTATAGTCTGAAAGATTTGCTTGAAGGATCTGAGAGGTAAAATGATTTGTCCAGGGTCATAACAGTCATTGAGAGCCAAAGGCAAGAGCTGAAGCCTGGAGTTTTCCTGACTCGAAGGCTGGTCCAATCTCCTCTCTGCCTCTAGATTATTAGTCATAATTAGTTACTTTCTAATTTATTCATGGTTAAATTAATAAGTGCTCCAAAGTAAGAGTTTTTAGTGGGATACTTTTGCAGCTCAGTTCTAGGTCCCTGGAAAAGTCTGGATAC
The DNA here is from genome assembly GCF_003287225.1 of Phascolarctos cinereus. Lineage (NCBI taxonomy): Eukaryota > Metazoa > Chordata > Mammalia > Diprotodontia > Phascolarctidae > Phascolarctos > Phascolarctos cinereus. The sequence continues at coordinate 61,618,532 of NW_027555736.1, read as the reverse complement.
CTCCCCTGTACTATCAACATCTGGGACCTCTGGCCAGATATTGGTGGTCGCCACTTTAGGTAAGGCAACAGTCACGAAGGGAAAGAACAGTAATTCTTAAGAGGACTGACTTTCCTGACATGCGAATTGTTTTTTTTTTTAGTGTCTTATAAGTTTGCTGCTGAACAAATATTTGATAGATAAATATTCAGCTTTCTTTTCTGTTATCTTGCTCATTAGACTAAGTTCCTCATCACATTTGCTAGAAAACCTATAAAACATCTATAAAACCAGAGATATATCTGCATGTAAATAATGATGATGATGATGGTGAGAATAACTAGTGTTTCTACAATGCCTCCTGTATGCCAAACACTGTGCTAAGCTCTTTGCAGATATTACCTCATTTGATTCTCACAACAACCCTGGGAAGAAGGTGCTATTGTTATCCCCATTTTTCAGATGAGGAAACTGAGATAATAGAAATTAACTGACTTGCCCAAGGCTGCATAGCTAGCAAGCGTCTGAGTCCAGACTGGAACTTAGGTCTTCCTAAGAGCATGCTCATAGCTCTACTGCACCATCTAGCTGCTTTTAACACTGAGTTGCTAAAATATTTAAAAAAATGAAATTTGCCACCTTGATAAATTTCCATATCAATGATGAAAGCCAGCAGACAACTGAACAAATGTTCAGCCTCTGTGACAGAATAATGATGCAATAAACAACACATGAGATGCAATAAGCAAAGAACCATACAGAATCAGGGCAACAGAAACATTCTACTTGGATTTAATCTAGACCAAGGCAATTCAAGTAAATGGGAAAAAAAACACTTCTGGGAGAAGAAGCAAAATTTAAGGTGACTGGCTCTGTTACCTACATGAAAGAAATCACACATGTAATTCCAAACTTCAGTGTACCTCTGCAATCTTGGGAGGTAAGAATAATATATGACACATTTTGACTGTGAATTTGACAAGTCATTTAAACTCTCAGTGTCCCAAGGCAACTTTTCTAAGACCTTGAGTTACAGATGAATGGAAAATCTGCATTAGTGGAAGCAGTTTCCATAATGAGAGATCCCTCCAGTGTTGAAATAAAAAACCAGGACTGAAAACTAAGAACAACAACAAAAACCTAGTTTATTTGCTCTGAGATTATCAGCATATTGAGCAGTCCAGCAAAAAGACTGTTTTCTTCACTGAAGATAATCTTGAGTTCTGAGAAGCTGAGATACCTCATGCCTAAAATGTAAAGATACTAGCTGAAAGAAAAAAATCAGAGTAAAACAACTTTTCCATCTCTAGGAAAGCTCATCATAAACAGAAAAGCACCTATGATCTCTTGTTATTAGGCGCTGCAAAAGTTCTAAGATATAGATATAAAGTCAAGGAAACACCGACTGTTTTCAATGAAATGTTCAGAAAAGGTCCTACTTATTCAAGAGTACTTTGTAAACTGCAGAGTCATATCAAGAACATTGAGGTACAATAGAAACAATGCTGGATGGGTGTTTAGATTTAGAGGACTTGGTTCAAATCCCAGTTCTCTTATTTAATATGTGACCTTAGGGAAATCAATTTAACCATCTGGCCTTTACTTTCCTCCTCTGTAAAATTTGAGGACTGGACCAGATGACTGCTAAGGTTTCTTTCAGTTCTCAATTTCTGATCTTATGAAATGTAAGGTAAAATTATACAAAGTATTATGACTTTTGTTTTTACTTTCTCTAGATGAGGCTCCAACATCAATAACACTAAAATAAGTTATATATTAAATTTTCCCGTAAAATCCAAGGGGATTAAATATAGTAACATCTGTAAATTAAAAAGAGGGAAAAAGGATGTTGAATACTTCAAGAAAAACTGCTTTCTTCTTAAACACATAAAATCGTGACATGCAATAAGAACTGAGTTTGCTGTTGGGCCATAACGTTGTTGCTGAAACTAGTGAAGGTGACTCACTTTTTGATACTCTTCATGTGTTTTCTGGAACTGAATTTCCTCTGCCTTCAGTTTCTGTGCTATTTCTAGTTCCAAAAGGTTTTCCATTCTTTCCTCACTCAGCTGAAGCTTCTCTAGCATTCTCTATTGTTGGAAAAAGCCAAATACCAGAAATTGAACAATTAGATCAGCTGTTAATAAAAGTCTGTGCCCTGGATGGGAATGAAAAACCATTGTGTGGGGGGGAGGTGAGGAGGGAGGAGAGGGTTCATATCCCAACAAAGAACTCTGAGCTCTTTGCTGTCCTCAAGGTGGGTGACAACCCATTAACCCTAAGGTTTCTGAAATCAGATGCTTAGCCTCTCAACTTATATTGCAAATCCCTGACTTCAGGAATTTCAGCAACCAAAGTACCTTTGACAGTTGAGTTGGGACTAAGAAATTAACTCTATCCTGAAGCTGCCCTGCCAACAGTCTATCTGAGATTAAACCCAGGTGCTGTGAAACGGGGTATAGAGAGGAGATCTGGACATTCCTAGGACCCTTCTAGAGATGCAGTTACTCCAGAGCATCCTGAAAATCAATGGTGAAATGTATATCCCGTATATACATACCTGGTGACTTGCATACATTTGTCTCCTATATTCATAAATCCAAATTGCCAGGTACTCTATTGGATCTGATGGGCGATGCTGAAGCAACTTAGCAAGGCCTTGAACTAAACACGTTCCCAAGCACTTTTTCAGGTACTCAGATTCCAAAGACATTTCCTGTAAAAACACCAGTGTAGAGGCATATTGTTTCAATCACAGACCAAACTTTTAAATGGAAACATTCTAAGCACCCATAGGTTTATGATAGAGTACTTGCTAACACCAGACTTTCTTAGATTGTTAACCTCATTCCTATCTCTATTTTAAAAAATTGCTTAAATGTTGGCAGCAATCAGTATACTTAAATATTCTGAATATAATTTTCCCTAAGCATCTATAGATTTACCATAGTATATTCAAATACTCTGAATATATTCTCCCTTCCTCCCCCCCAAGTTGGAGCAATCTGAAGCTGGACTAATGGAACTTTGATAAAGTCATCAAAACTGACAGAATTTCTATTTATTCAATGTAAGAAGATAGTTTGGGCTTCCAGAAGAACCACCTTACCAACAGACTTTCACCCTTGGGTGGGGAGAATATCTTCGAGCAAGCAGACAGTTAGCAGTAGGGGTTCTGTCCTCATCCGATTAGTTGTGGTATTGTGTCTGCTGCCCCATGTCATAAAGGCTTTACTCATTGGAAAGAATCTCAGATTGTTTCATAAATGGAATACTCAAGGGCCATTAGACAGTAACATCTTTAGGCTAGTACCCTGTAATAGGAAGAAAAAGGAACCTGAGGAGTGGGGAGTTTGAGGACCTGTGTTAAAAAAAAATCTGGCTCTTATTTATGATTTGTATGACCTTGAGCATATGAGTTATTGTCTCTAGGCCTTGCTTTCCTTTTCTGTAGAATGAAGGGTTTCTACTTTGGGAACCATTGAGGTTCCTTACAGTTCTCAATCTCAATTTAAATACTTGTGACTTAATATAAACATTAAATATAAATGCTAACTATGCGTGGCTTAATAAATGCTTGTTGACTGATTTCTCTCAGCCAAGGACATGAGAATTCAGAGGCAAACCAGTAAGTCATGTTCATTCACTGGGCCCTCCCACTCCATGGTACATCTCAGGAATTTGGTAGCTCCCAGTGAGGTCAACTCTATTCCCCTCCTTGATTTTGTTCCCTGTGGATCATGGATATCCCTCAATCTTCCCCATGGCCCCCCAAGGTATACAATAGAGTACTGTATCTAGCATCAGACTCTAATCCTAGTTCTGTCACTCAATTCCATTCAATAAACATCTATTAAGTGCTTACTCTTTTTTAAGTACTGTGCTAAGCACTGTGACCTTAGACAGTCACTTAACTTCTCTGGGCCTTCATTTTCTCATTTATAAAATGTTAAAATTGGGCATCGGGTTGGACTAAAACTCTGTAGGAGTCAGCTACAAATCCTTTGATTTCTGTGAGCTAAGTCCTGTTCAAAGACTTCTCCATGTTCTTTTATTTCTTCAATTTCCCAATTTTCTCAGGGAGTTAAATAGACGCTCTCGTGCACTGCACACGCGCGCGCGCACACACACACACACACACACACACACACACACACACACACACTCAGCCCTGAGACCTCAAAGCATCCACTAAGTCAATAAGCTTTTATTAAGCATTTATTCTATGCAAATTTTTGAGTTATGCTTCGGGGATACAAAGAAAGGCAAAAAAACATCCTCAAGGAACTGAGATGTGCCACGAAGTGGAAGGGTACAGCGAATGGGCATGACTCTTATTGGTTTGTCTGTGAATCCAGAAGTCCCTGAAAGAAATCTTTCTTTTCCCATGAAAAAAAAAAGTAAATAATCAGGTGGTTAGTAGAAACTCATCTAAGGTAGGTGTGCTCCCCATGTGGCCACACACTCCTCGAATGGACCCCCCCCCCACACACACATATGTCTTTCAGTAAAGATGCATAACAACGTGCCTTTTAGTAAATATACTCTAAAACCTGCACTATAGTGTCCCTTACGGGAGGTCGCCTGCTTCCTCCGCCCTCATGGTTTCTTTAATTCTTCTCGTATTCAAAGGAGAGCACTGCGCAAAGGTAGTCCCATCACACTCCAAAGTCAGTTCTCTCCATCCCCGTGATCCCGAGCAACTCCAGAAAATAGGGAGCCTCAAACACAGAGGATGCCTTCAACAGCTGGAGAATGCATCCAGCATTTGCACGATCTCTTAGCACCTTTCTCCCCGTCCCTCTCTATTCTTTCGGGGTCCAGGCACGCAACACTCATGCGACATCCCCTGACACCCTGCGCTCTGCAGGAAACTTCTTCACTGCTCCCCCTTGCTCACTCCAGCTTCCTCTTTACCTCCCTCCTCCCTCCTCCGTCCTCTCTCCTTCCTCTTCTCCCCCCCACCGCCCATCCCTGCCGCAGGGCGCACGCGCCAGGCCACCGTTACCTAGCAAAGGAAGAGACGCGGCCTCTGCCCCAGTAACTGCGGTTTGGGGACTCTGACCCCAGGCTCGGCGGTGAGCTACAGGAGCGGGCGCTGGGTGTGCTACAGCCTTCGTCGGTCTCAGGGTTGTCTTCGTCGTCGGGGTCAGGGACAGTGTGGTGGTGGCAGCGGCGGTGATGGTGCACCTCTGAGCTCTTGGCTGGGCATGGGCATGGGGGTGGGGGCATGCGTGGAGAGGCTGCGAGGCTCGCCCTTGCCTCGGGATCCCTCTGGGGAGGGTCGGGCTGGGGTCGGAAGGGCCGCCTTCCAATCTCAGCCTGTGTGAGCTGGATCGAGGATCTTAACCTTCGTCATTTGTACCTATTTCTAAAGTGAGAGGGTTGAACTAAGGGTCTTACTCTCTTACCTTTTATCTTTTGGTTACCACCCTCTTCCTCCTCCTCCTCCTCCTCTCTTTGCCCCTCTCTCCCCTCCCTCTTTCCTACCCCCGCCTTCTTCATTTCTACTATCCCCTTCCTCCTTCCTGCCCTTCCTTTCCTCTTTCTTACTCTCTCATCTTTCCTTCCAATCCTTCCTTTCTGCTTTTCTAGCATCTCTCTTTCCAATCCTCATCTCCCTCCTTCCCCTTTTCTATCCTTGCTTTCTCCTCTCACTCTTTCCCTTCCATCTTCTCCCTCCTCTTCTTCCCTACTCCCAACTTCCTTTCCTTCATAGTCCCTCCTTCCATCCCACTACCTTCCTCTGCCCCCTCCCTCACTTTCCTCTTCAGTTCCCTTCTTCCTTCCATGATACTTCCTTCCTTCCTTCTACCATACTCCTTCCTTTCTCCCCTTCCCACTGTTATTCTCTCCTCTCCCTTTTTCTTTCTCCCTCCTCCTTTCTTCTTTCCTCCCTCCCCTCTCACTTTTCCCTCCTTTCCCCTCTGCTTCCTTCTTTGCCCTTTTCCCTCCATCTTCCTCTTTCTCCTTTTTCGAATACTGCCCCCCCTCCTGAAGTTAGTGGGCCAGAAAGGGTGTCTCCTCTTTATGCAGAACCTCCTAGAGCTGGAAAGAAACTCAGAGGTAATTTATCCTCCCCCCCCCCATTTTACTGACTAGGAAACTGAGACACAGATAACAGTTCAATCTGGCAAAGATTTATTGAGCACCTCCTACATGGAGAGCACTATTTTAGGCCTGTGGATTCATGTATGAGAAGGAATATAGGCACAGGATTACTACAGTTTGTAAGGAGCTTACAGATTAACTAAGATAATGTCTTTATTTTGCACCTGAAGAGCTGCAGGGAAAGGCAGGGGAGATGATCTTGGTCACACAAGTCTCCTGGAACCTCTTTCTCTAACTCCTAATAGACTAATCCTTTCTCATTCTCTCTCATCAGCCTTCAGGAAATCTGTATTCTAATAGAATTGATTGGATTGTGGTATGAGAAAGGAGGTAGAGCTCCTAGTCCAAAAGGAAAAGAAAGATTTGGTTTGGTCAAGATGAAGAGGGAGTTCATTTCAGGCATATGTGATTGGGCATGGAGGCTGGAGAAGGAGGGATGAGAATAAAGAACCAGTGGTCCAGTTTGGCTGGAACATAGCATGCTCCAAAGGGAATAGTGTGAAATCCACCTGGAAATGTAGGCTGGAGGTGTTGGGACTTCTTCCAGGTTACACAGCAAGACTTAATTCATTGTTCTTTCTATACCAATGATGCTTCCCAGGGAACATTAAGGATGGTTGGTAATTGACGGTTGATGTTTCCCTGGAAGTGCTGAGGAGACAGATGTACTTGGAGATGTGCTAGTATTTACTGCATATGTACTTAAGGAGAAGGAGGAAGCTGAGGTGAGGGCTACTTGACATCCAGGTTCTTTGATACTATAGTGTGTATTATAATTCTTTTGTGAATTATCCTAGCCTTTGGATCACCATGGCTCATAAAATTTAATTGTGGTACTTAATATTTTGGACAGTAATTATTTGAGGGTAAAACATGAATAATGTGATAGTGCATTAGGATTTTCATTGGGCCTGCAAGGTATGCTCAAGGTTCCATCTCCTCTTTAGGACAGAAGGAAATATTGATTGCTAAATGAATTGGACACACGTTCCTGACTGTGCCAACTCCCTGGAATGAATATATGAGCTTTAGAATAGTTATACTGCCCTCAGGTGTTTTTAGAGGGGTGGCCTCAGCAAGGGAGGATTTGAAGTATATGTGGAATTCCTCATTATTTCTCTCTTAATTCTTCCAAGAGGATCATCACATCTCAGATGTTCTCTGTTCCATCTCCCTTCTAGAAAAAAAAAGAATGTTTTGCCCTTCAATAAGCAAGCAAACAAAAAAATCCCCAAACAAAAACCAGGCAACAGCAACAAAAATCCAAATTCTTTAAAGCATTACCTGGAGCTTCCTTACTTGACCTGATTGTTTTTGTTCAGTTGTTTCAGTTCACTTACAACTTTTTGTGACCCAATTTGGAGTTTTCTTGGCAAAGATATTAGAATGGTTTGCTATTTCCTTCTTTTTTAAAAAAAATTTTGAATTAAAAAAAGTATTAATTTATTTATTTTTAATTTTCAACATTCACTTACCCAAGATTTTGAGTTCCAAATTTTCTCCCCATCTCATCCCTCCCCCCACCCCAAGATGGCATGCGTTCTGAATACCCCTTCCCTAATCTGTCCTCTCTCCCCTTCCCTTCTCTTATCCCCTTCCCCTTCAGCTTTCCTGTAGGGCAAGATAGATTTCTCTACTCCATTTCCTGTATATCTTATTTCCCAGATGCATGTGAAAACAACATTTTTTTTTAAAACTTTGGGTTCCAAATTTTCCCCCTTTATCCCTCCCCATCCATTCTCATTGAGAAGGCAAGCAACTTGATACGGGTTATACATGTGTAGTCATGCAAAACACTTCCATAGTAGTCATGTGAAAAACCAAGTATATTTCCCTTAATCCTATCCTGCCCACCATTTATTCTATTCTCTCTTTTGACCCTGTCCCTCCTTAGATGTGTTTGCTTCTGATTAACCCTTCCCCCAATCTGCCCTCCCCTCTATTGTCCCCCTGCTCTCTTGTCCCCTTCCCCCCCCATTTTCCTGTAGGGTAAGATAAATTTCCATACCCAATGAGTGTGTATGTTATTCCCTCCTTAAGCCAAATCCAATGAGAATAAGATTCACTCATTCATTCCCTTTCACTTTTCCCCCCACTTCCCGTCCAGTAAAAGCCTTTTTTGGTCTATTTTATGTGAGATAATTTACCCCATTCTACCTCTCCCTTTCTTCTCCCAGTATAATCCTCTCTCACCCCTTAATTTTATTCTCCAAATATCACCCCTTCATCTTCAACTCACCCTGTGCCCTCTATGTATCTATGTATCTATCTATCCATATAATTTTTTCCCTCTACTCTAATACTGACAAAGGTCTCATGAGTTACAAATATCATTTTTTCCATGCAGGAATGTAAACAGTTCAACCTTAATAAGTCCTTTATGATTTCTTTTTCCTCTTTACCTCTTAATGCTTCTATTGAGTCTTATATTTGAAAGTCAAATTTTCTATTCAGCTCTGGCCTTTTCATCAAGAATGCTTGAAAGTCCTCTATTTCACTAAATATCCATTTTTTCCTCTGAAGAATTACACTCAGTTTTGCTGGGTAGGTGACTCCTGGTTGTAATCTTGTCTCCTTTGCCCTCCAGAATATTATATTCCAAGCCCCCCAGTCCCTTAATGTTGAAGCTGCTAAATCTTGTGTTATCCTGATTGTTTTTCCACAATACTTAAATTGTTTCTTTCTGGCTACTTGCAATATTTTCTCCTTGACCTGGGAACTCTGGAATTTGTCTACAATATTCCTAGGAGTTTTCCTTTGGGGATCTCTTTTAGAAGGTGATTAGTGGATTCTTTCCATTTCTATTTTGTCCTCTGGTTGTAAAATATCAGGGCAGTTTTCCTTGATAATTTCTTGAAAGATGATGTGTAGGCTCTTTTTTTTTTATCATGGCTTTCAGATAGTCCAATAATTTTTAAATGATCTCTCCTGGATCTACTTTCCAGGTCAGTTGTTTTTCCAATGAGATATTTCACATTGTTTTCTATTTTTTTTTCATTCTTTTGGATTTGTTTTACAGTGTCTTGACTTCTTATGAAGTCACTGCCTTAAGGAGGTATTTTCTTCAGTAAGCTTTTGGACTTCCTTTTCCATTTGGCCAATTTTGCTTTTTAAGGCATACTTCTCCTCATTGGCTTTTTGGAACTCTATTGCCATTTGGGTTAAGGCTATTTTTTAAGGTGTTATTTTCTTCAGTTTTTTTGGGTCTCCTTTAGCAAGCTGTTGACTTGTTTTTCATGATTTTCTTGCATCACTCTCATTTCTCTTCCAGTTTTTCCTCTACTTCTCTTACTTGCTTCTCAAAATCCTTTTTGAGCTCTTCCATGGCCTGGGACAATTCATATTTTTCTTGGAGGCTTTGGATGTAGGAGCTTTGACTTTGTTGTCTTCTTCTGGTTGTATGTTTTGATCTTCTTTGTCACCAAAGTAAGATAATATAGTCTGACTCTTTTTGCACTGCTTGCTCATGATCCAGCCAATTACTTGAGTTAAACTCTTTGTTAAGGTAGGTCTGCTTCCAGTGTGGAGAATGTACTGTCCAAGCTTCAGGGGTTTTGTGCAGCTTTTTCAGAGATACTTCTAGGGACCTGTAAATTTTCAGTTCTTCCAAGGTGGTATGATAAGGGCGAGGTATTTACTCCTTTCCTGGCCTGTGCTCTGGTCTATGAGTGACCACAAGCACTCCTTTCTGCCTTGGAACTGTGAGGAGGATTTTCTGTGTACTACCACTACAAGCTCTACCACGCCAGTGCTCCTCCTTGCCCCAGGACCACCACCCAGAACTGTGACCCAGATCCAAGCATGGACAAAGCAAGAGAATCCTGCACCAGCAAAGAGATCCCTGCAATCCCCCTCTGATCAACCACTTGATTCCCCCTCAGGCTGTGGGCCAGGAGCTCAGGAAACAGCCGCCGCCCTGGGGACACATGTGGGGAATGGGACTGGAACTAAGCTTCTCTCTCACCATAGTCACAGACTCTTCCTACTGACCTTCTAAGTTGTCTTTGGCATTAGTGGGTTGAGAAGTCTGGAAACTGCCACCACTGCCCATGATTCAGTCTCCTGAGGCTTGCTCCAGGTTAGCTGAGGCCTATTTTTCCTGTCTGCCCACATCAAACTGCATTCCTCCCCCAGCCTGGCATGATATACCTTTCCAATCAACCATCCAGGTTGTCTTGGGTTGGAAATTTGTTTCATTCTGTCTTTTAGTGGGTTCTGCTGCTTTAGAATTTGTTTAGAGTCATTTTTACAGGTATATCAGGGGTTTGGGGTGAGCTCAAGCAAGTCACTGCTTTTACTCCACCATCTTAGCTCTGCCCCCCCTGAAGTGATGCTATTTCCTTCTCTAGCTTATTTTACAAATGAGGAAACTGAGGCCAACAGGGCTAAGTCATTTAAAAAGGGTCACACAGCTAGTAGGTGTCTGAGGCTAGATTTGAGTTGAGTCTTCTTGACTCCAGGCCAAGCATGTTATCCTCTTATGAGGTTCTGGGGCACCTCAAAATGTTGAGGTGTAAGTTCATCTTAAATGAATTTGCTCAGGCAGTCTCCAAATCAAGTAAAGGCATTTATTTCAGATAATGCAACAGACCAAACATACTTCTTTGCCCCTTAATGAAGACCCCAGCTTAAAGGGTGGTGATAGTCCCCTAAAGGAGGCAGTCCTCTAGGAGAGAGTGGGCCCCCCTCTCAAGAAGGTGGCAGCTTCAGGGAGATGCCTTCCACTAAAGGGACATGCCCGCTTAAGGGGGATACTCCCACTTAAGGGAGACCCCCACTAAGGGAGATGCCAGCTTAAGGAGGGTGGCAGCCCTCCAAGGGGGAGGGCTAATTAGGGGCGTTGTCTCCAGCTAAAAAGAGATGCCCCCTAGCCAGGAGATGCTAGCGAGGTACTCTTATAGAAGAAAACCTGCTGTAGCTAGGGACCATAGTTCAGGGTATTGCAGATATGTAGGCACAACATTATTACACTATTCAGTCCATTTGCCTAGTGGCATAGGGGCCCTAGTTAGTTTCAGGTAGTTCATTGACCAGCCTATTTGAATCTCATTGTCTTCTAAAGTGGCTTTAAGTTGTACTTGAGATAATGTGCTTCTCATCGACCATTCTATTTGAATCTCATCACCAGTATGCCACCTAGCTGCCCCTGACTGACTATGCCCATTGTCCAAATCATGAATTGTCCAGGCATTCCAATGCCATTTTAATGCCAAATAAGGGAACTTTATTGACAGAGGATAATAGGATCATAGATTTAGAGATGGAAGGGATCTTAGAGGCTAACAAATCCAACTCTTCTTCCCCTCCCCCCAATTTCCTTTACTGCAATAGGGCTAATAGGACAGCTCCAGAGCAATAGAAATGGAAAATTTGCTAGATAATGTGACAAGGCCTCCTAGAGGGGGAGGTGGGGGTTTAAAGCAGTAGCCAAGATCATTGTACATTTTTGAGGATTTTTGTTCAATGAAAACAAATTTCAAATCAAAGCCAGCAAAAAAGCAACATGCCAAATTCCTCCAAATGACAGTAAATGTAGAGCATGATCATTTAATGTAGTATGAGCAAATGAGGTCAGTTTTGAGTTGGCAGGTGTTGAATATTGATTTGGGAATGATCTGCAACCATTACCTATAGCTATGTTACCCATATGAATTGGTGTTGTGATGGTTGTCGAAATTGAGTTTGAAGCATGTAGTCTCTGTTTATTTCAGTTGAGTACCATAATACCTGTTATATTCCTTAATGACAACAGTTTTGATATATACAGTATATAAACTGATCTTTACAAAATCTCTTGCAACATGGATTTTAATACTTTTGTTTTGACATCATCTTCATTTCTCAGTGCATCCCTCCTCCTCCTTTGTATAACAAAGAAAGAAGAAAGAAATAGTTCAACAAAGCTAACTAGCACATCAAAAAAGCCTGACATCTATAATCAAAGGATATGGTCAAAAGCTACTTTCTTTGCATTATTCCAAATTTGCTTTGTAAAATGGGCCAATTCACCACATAGCCAACAGTGAGAGCATTAGTGTTAACCACCTTGATATAACTGCTCCAACACTAACTCTATTCTTTTTTTTGGTTATTTTTATAATTTCCTGGGTATAGGTTGAAGAAACCTTAGACTTGTTTTGATTTGCATTTTTCCTCTTATTAGTGGTTTGATACATTCTTTCATATAGTTGTTAATAGTTTGCATTTATCTTTTGAGAACTATTCAATCCTTTGAGGACTTAGCTATTGAGGAATGGCTTTTGTTCCATTTGTTAGTTGTTTATATTGCTTAGATATCAGACCTTTATCAGAGATATCTGATACAAAGATATTTTCAGTTTCTTAGTTGTAGTTCATTTTTTTTTCCTCTGAGGAAAATCTTTTCAGTTTCATGAAGTCACAAAGATCCATTTTATCTTTTGTAGTTGCCTTTATCCCTTATTTGGTTCATGATTTATTCCCTAGCCGTAAAAGTGAAAGGTACCTGATATGGTTCTCTTTAATTTTCTTACGCTATGACATTTAATATTCACATCACATCTTTATTTTCAGTTTATTGTATGTGCTTTAAGATGTTGGTCTAAATCTAAATTATGCCAGGCTTTCATAGTAGTTCTTGTCCAATAGAAAGTTTTTTCCTAGCTAATTGATTGTTTGGAGTTTATCAGACATTGGATTATTGAGTTTAGTTATTTCTGATTCTTCCTTTTCTAGTGTGTTCCATTGATCTATTTTTCTTTTAGCCAGTACTAAATAGAATAAACTGGCAACTCTTATGAAATTGAAATAACTCAAGAATGGATTATTAATAATTATTTAAAATATTCAGTGATTAAATTTAAATTTGTTTAAAATTGTTATTTTCTCTAATTTAAAAAAGTGAAATAACATCCCTTCATAATGGATAAATGTATCCATTGTAATTGGTTTGAAGAGAAAATCCATTAGAGCAGCTCAAACTAGTGTTAGCAAAGACAGTAGAGACAATTTAAGTGGGGAGGGGAATAAAATACCCCAATCTAGAAAATATGATCTCCTCCATCATTGAGATTCACAGTTATTGTTATTAATGGAGAGGAAAGACTGCTTACTTTGCTATGTAAATATGAGTTAGCTGCAGAAAGCATAGAGTTTAAACAATTGAAATTACATCTTGAAAATGTACATGCAGAATACTTTAATGAGACTTCTGGTAAACATGGTGACATGAAAGGTTCCTGCTTAGTCAGCCCCACTGAGAACCACTTCAGGACTAATGATGAAGTATTCCAGATGAAAGAAAGATTCCACAAAACTGAGGATATATAACAATGAGCCCCTTCATCCCACCTAAGACTGTTTGTCTTGTCAGGATGAGGCCTGAAACCACCATGCTTATTGGTTGGGAAGCTCTTTTGTGACAGGAGCTTGTCAATCCTAGGCTGAAGCCTAAGATTGGCTGTAGATAACTGCACCTGGAGACAAGACTGAGACTGTTGTGATTTTCTGTTTGGGAGCCAGATCAAGAGAAAGTAGTTGAAGTCTCAGACTTGCTGTTTGGGAAATGTGAAGGATCAGGCTCCGGTCCCAGTTCTAGTCCAGGTTTGCAGAAGGTAAGCAGGGGCTGGTACTACACAGTTTTGGGACTATGGTAAGGAAGTGAGACCAGGATCCTAGCCATCCCCTGTCCCAGACAGTGGCACCTGCACTGCAGGGAAGAGAAAGAGTGGTACAGCATCTACCCTGGTACAGTGATGGCCCACTCTGAGTTTGTAGCAGAAGACAGGACCTAGGCCTAGCCATTCCATCCAGGACTGAGGGAGTGGGTAGAGCCTGGCTCTGATACAAAGTCCCAATTCAGGAACTGAACTTGAAGAGACAGATGAATGGAATAAAAGGGGAAAAAACCTTGTATAATACAATGAAGAAATAGAATGGGTTAAGAATTTTCCAAGATAAAATCCAAGAAGAAAGTCACTATGCAATAATTTCAAGTAGAAGCCTAGAAAAATAGTGGTTTGATTACCAGGATTACCAAGAGTGGGTGGAAGAAATAAAGGAAGAGCTGAAATGAGATAAAGAATGAAATTACAGCATTTAGAAGCTGAAGAAACAGTTTATAACACAAGGGTGGATGTCGTGAAAAACAGAATTGAACAAACAGAATTGATACAATGATATAAAAGAAATATTAGTATAAATGGAAAAGACAGAATATATTGTCGAATACAGAAAAAGTTAGATGTTCTTAATTATCAAAAACATCTTTCCCCCAAAATCACAATTAATATCAAAAGAATTGTTTGAATTGTATGAGGTTACTTTATAGCATTGCTAAATACAAAGAGCTTTATCCATAGGATGAACTTTGGTGCTATCTGCAGCTATTGATATAGGTAGTTAGGTGGTTTGGTTGATAGAGAGCAGGGTCTGGAGTTAGGAAGACCTGAGCTCAAATCCAGTCTTAGACCCTGGGCAAATTACTTAACCCTGTTTGCCTCAGTTTCCCCATCTATGAATTGAGCTGGAGAAAGAAATGGCAAACCACTCCAACATTTTGCCAAGAAAACCCCAAATCACAAAGAGTTGGACACAACTGAAAACACCGAAAAACAAGAAGTAGCTATTGATGTGGTTGAAATTATGGTTGCTGGATCATTTGCAAAGCAGCTTCTGCAGGAAAGAGAATGCCCATGTACTTGAAGACTTCTGTGATCAAATAATTGACAGGCAAATCGTCTTACTTTGCATTGCAAGTGGATGAAGTAACAGCTATAGTTAAAGATTCTTATTTGCTTACATGTGTATGATACTGAAACTGATGTTATGGGAGATTTGTTACTTTGTGAGCCTATTGATGACATTACCACATTAAGAAAAATTTTCCATAACGTTGATGAAATTTTAAATGAAAATTAGATCATGTGAGAGAATTGCATTGGACTCTGTACTTAGTACTTATCAATGAATGAAATGCAGGTCTATAAGCATTAATTAAAAATGTGGCCCCTTGTGCAATTTGCATGCATCATATGATTCACAATAAATTTCTTAAGAAATGTGAGTGAGGAACAACATAGAGTTTTAAAAATTGTGATAAAAATAACTTACTTTATTAAAAAAAACCCAATACATTAAAAGGAAGACTGTTGTAAAATTATGTGACAATTAAGGGGCAAAGCCTAGGGCATTTTTGTATCATTGCTATAAATGTATTGGCTTTCACATGCCAAAATGCTTGAATAGTTTTTAAACTAATAGAAGAAATTGCAGTTTTCTTAATGATAATAATAAAGATGAAGCAAATTGTATAACAAAAATTTCCTCCTGAAATTGGTGTACTTTGTGGATAATTTAAAAAAACCCAAATATTCTACATCAATGCAAGATCCTCAGATTCATACTGTGGTGTTTAAAAAGCTCGAGAGACATAGTTTTGGGGTAATTAATCATTTTATTAATAATTCTAGCATATTACCAATAAAATGGATCAGTGACACTCTCAAATGCCAAAGATCCCTCATGAAACCCATTCAATGCTTATCTGCCCTTGGAAGAGTGGGTGTTCTTGAGGGTGGCAATTGACTCTGTAATCAAAGTGAAGTCTTTTACTAATGTTCACAACATTTTACTTATGTGAAATAGGGTAGTCTGCTGTAACTAAAGACAAAATATTGATTTTAGTTAGTGATTGGAAAAGAATCTATCTAGAAAGATCATCAATGATTCCATGTTTTGAGAAATGTTGCCCTGAAAAACAAACCTACTCATTGTATGAGTAATATTATTGTGGTTATGATTTCAGTCTGATCTTACACAGTTGCCTAGGGCACTGAGAGGTGAGTGACCTGGTCTAACACATGGGTTCTTTGAGACCAGGTAAATCATCCCGACTCTAATGCAGTCTCCTTATTTAATAGGCCATGCTGCCCCTTTTTATTTTATAAGATGTAAATATGAAAATTGCAAAGGCATCTTTTCAATCAACAAGTATTTCTGTTACATTATTTTATGTTTAAGATTTGTTTGGTGTAATAAAGAGTAAGTTTTAACAATTTTATTTTAATTAAATATGAACTAAGTAAATTAATTGCAGGGTTTTAAGATGAAGTGTGGCAGCTTTGTTGTTGTTGTTGTTGTTTTTAATGAGAGGGATTCATTAAATAAAGTTTGGAAACCATTGTTATAAGGTACTTGCCCACTCGAGCAAGCTCTACCCCTCTACGACAGCTGTTAGTTTTTCCTTATGTTGCTCTTTGATCTGCTTATTGAAGATATTACCACCTATCGTCTGGTCTGTCTTTTTGGAGCAACACAAAGTTCATCTATTTTTTCTCTCACAAAAGGATTCTTAAATATTTGAAGAACACTATTCTGCCACCTCATGAAAGTTAACTGATTGCCTAGTTATATAGAAATGGGTAGCAATGCACAGACTATAATGCAAGGCTACTGGCTCTCAAGGCTTTTTTTTTTCCTTACGCCATTTTTGTTTTTACCTGTAATCGTTATTGTCCCTTAGGCTACTTGGTTCTCAATTTTGCCTCCCCATCTAGTATTGCCCTCTTGGTATTATCATTTTTAATCTCCCAATTAAAGATTCGAATCTCATTCATTATATGTCATTTCTTCAGGATCCTGTCAGCTAATGACCATCTTATGTTTAACACGTCCAAAATCGAACTCATTATCTTTCTCCTCAAACCCTTCCCTCTTCCTTACTTCCCTGTTACTGATAAGAGCATCACCATCCTCTCAGTCACCCTGGCTCACAACCTAGTGGCAATCCTCAACTCCTTATTCTGTCTGTCACTTTCAGGATCAAATAGGAAATCTTCTGTTTGGTGTTCAAATCCTTTCATAGAGGGGCGAAGCCAAGACGGTAGAGTAAAAGCAGTGACTTGCTTGAGCTCTCCCCCAAACCCCTCCATATACCTGTAAAAAATGGCTCTAAACAAATTCTAAAGCAGCAGAACACCCAAAAAGACAGAGTGAAACAAATTTCCAGCCCAAGACAATATGGATGGTTGATCAGAAAGATATATTGCACTGGGCAGGGAGAGGAATGCAGTTCGACATAGGCACGCAGCAAAACAGACCTCAGTGAACCTGTAGCAAGCCTCAGAAGACTGAGTCATGGGCAGTGGTGGCAGTTTCCAGACTTCTCAACCCCACTAATGCCAAAGACAACTTAGAAGGTCAGTAGGAAAAGTCTGTGACTCTGGTGAGACAGAAGCTTGGTTCCAGCCCAATTCCCCACGTGTGTCCCCAGGGCAACAGCTGCTTCCTGCTTCTGGCCCATAGACTGAGGGGGAATCAAGTGGCTGATCAGAGGGGGATTGCAGGGATCTCTTTGCTGGTGAAGGATTCTCTTGCTTTGTCCATGCTTGGATCTGGGTCACAGTTCTGGGTGGTGGTCCTGGGGCAAGGAGGAGCACTGGCGTGGTAGAGCTTGTAGTGGTAGTGCACAGAAAATCCTCCTCACAGTTCCAAGGCAGAAAGGAGTGCTTGTGGTCACTCATAGACCAGAGCACAGGCCAGGAAAGGAGTAAATACCTCGCCCCTTATTATACCACCTTGGAAGAAGTGAAAATTTACAGGTCCCTAGAAGTATCTCTGAAAATAGCTGCACAAAACCCCTGAAGCTTGGAGACAGTATATTCTCCACACTGGAAGCAGACCCCTACCTTAACAAAGAATTTATAACTCAAGTAATTGGCTGGGATTATGAGCAAGTAGTGCAAAAAGAGTCAGACTATATTATCTTACTTTGGTGACAAAGAAGATCAAAACACACAACCAGAAGAAGACAACGAAGCCAAAGCTCCTAAATCCAAAGCCTTCAAGAAAAATATGAATTGGTCCCAGGCCATGGAAGAGCTCAAAAAAGATTTTGAGAAGCAAGTAAGAGAAGTGGAGGAGAAACTGGAAAGAGAAATGAGACTGATGCAAGAAAATCATGAAAAACAAGTCAACACCTTGCTAAAGGAGACCCAAAAAAATTCTGAAGAAAATAACACCTTAAAAAATAGCTTAACCCAAATGGCAATAGAGTTCCAAAAAGCCAATGAGGAGAAGTATGCCTTAAAAAGCAAAATTGGCCAAATGGAAAAGGAAGTCCAAAAGCTTACTGAAGAAAATACCTCCTTAAGGCAGTGACTTCATAAGAAATCAAGACACTGTAAAACAAATCCAAAAGAATGAAAAAAAAATAGAAAACAATGTGAAATATCTCATTGGAAAAACAACTGACCTGGAAAGTAGATCCAGGAGAGATCTTTTTAAAATTATTGGACTATCTGAAAGCCATGATAAAAAAAAGAGCCTACACATCATCTTTCAAGAAATTATCAAGGAAAACTGACTTGATATTTTGGAACCAGAGGGCAAAATAGAAATGGAAAGAATCCACTAATCACCTCCTGAAAGAGATCCCCAAAGGAAAACTCCTAGGAATATTGTAGACAAATTCCAGAGTTCCCAGGTCAAGGAGAAAATATTGCAAGTAGCCAGAAAGAAACAATTTAAGTATTGTGGAAAAACAATCAGGATAACACAAGATTTAGCAGCTTCAACATTAAGGGACTGGGGGGCTTGGAATATAATATTCTGGAGGGCAAAGGAGACAAGATTACAACCAGGAGTCACCTACCCAGCAAAACTGAGTGTAATTCTTCAGAGGAAAAAATGGATATTTAGTGAAATAGAGGACTTTCAAGCATTCTTGATAAAAAGACTAGAGCTGAATAGAAAATTTGACTCTCAAATATAAGACTCAAGTGAAACATGAAAAGGTAAATAGGAAAGAGAAAGTATAAGAGAATTATTAAGGTTGAACTGCTTACTTTCTGCATGGAAAGATGGTATTTGTAACTCATGAGTCCTTTGTCAGTAATAGAGTAGTTGCAGGGGAAAATTATATGTAGATAAATAGATAGATATAGAAATAGATACATAGATAGAAGTCACAGAAGGAGTTGAAGATGAAGGGGTGATACCTGGAGAATGAAATTAAGGGGTGAGAGAGGATTATACTGGGAGGAGAAAGGGAGAGGTAAAATGGGCTAAATTATCTCACAAAAAACAGACAAGAAAAGGCTTTTACAGTGGAAGGGAAACAGGAGAAGGTGAGACGGAATGAGTGCATTTTATTCTCATCGGATTTGGCTTAAGGAGAGAATAACATACACACTCAATTGGTTATGGAAATCTATCTTACCCTACAGGAAAATGGGGGCAGGGGGAAGGGACAAGAGAGCAAGAAGATGATAGAAGGCAGGGAAGATTTGGGGAGGGAGTAATCAGAAGCAAACACTTCTAAGGAGGGACAGAGTTAAAACAGAGAATAGGAGAAATGGGGAGCAGGATAGGATTAAGGGAAATATATTTAGTTTCCCACAACATGACTGCTATGAAAGTGTTTTGCATGAGTACGCATGTATTACCTGTATCAAGTTGCCTTCTCAGTGAGGGTGGGTGGGGAGGGAGGAAGAGAGGAAATTTGGAACCCAAAGCTTTAAAAAGAAAAGTTTAAAAAAATTGTTTTCACATGCAACTGGGAAATACGATATACAGGAAATGGGGTATAGAAATCTATCCTACCCTACAGGAGAATTGAAGGGGAAGGGGATAAGAGAAGGTGGGGGAGAGATAGACAAGAGGGAAGATTAGGGGAAGGTGTATTCAGAATGCATACCATCTTGGGGTGGTGGTAGGGATGAGATGGGGAGAAAATTTGGGACTCAAAATCTCGGGGAAGTGAATGTTGAAAACTAAAAATAAATGAATTAATTTTTAAAAAATGAAAAAAAAAGAAATGAATATAAACTCCCTGAGGGCAGGGACACTCTACTTGTAGCTGTATTTCCAGTGCTTAGCATAGTGCCAGACACTGGTAAGTACTTAATAAATGCTTTTTGACTTGCAAAAAAAAAAAAATCCTTTCATAACTTGTGATCCTCCTCACTCCTTTTCAGTCTAACACTTTATGTCTCTCACCATTACCCACCCTGACTTTCCCCATTACTTCTTCCTCCACCCCCAATTTTTCCCTCCTTTCCTCTATTTTGAACTAGAGACTCCATCTCCTGACTCTAGGCACTTTCACTGGTTTTTCTAAATGCCTGGAATATTCTTCCTTCTCATCTCCACTTCCTGTTTTCCTTCAGGTCCCAGATAGAATCCTGCCTGTTTATAGGAAGCTGTCTTTCTCCAATCTCCCTTAATTTTAGTGCCTTTACTCTGTTAATTATTTCCAGTTTATCCTGTCTTTAGCTCGTTTGTATGTGGTTGTTTGCATGTTGTTTGCATTGGACTGTGAGGGCCTTGAGAGCTGACTACCTTTTACCTTTCTTTTTTTCCAGTGCTTAACACAGTGCCTGGCACATAGTAGGTACTTTCTAAATGTTTATTGACTAATTGACATGCCAATTTAATGCATACATGTTAATGAGATTGCAGGATTTACTGCTATAAAGGCATCTTATGGATCTATTCCAACCTCATCATTTTACAGTTTAGGAAACTGAGATCTAGAGAGATTAGTTGATTTACCCAGTGTAAATCAGGTAATATGTAGTCAAGCCAGTATTGAGACTGAAGTCATTTGACTCCAAAACTAATGTACTTTCCACTAAGTGACTAAATGAAGTCTTTGTTAAAGACTTCATGTGTTCCTTCCTCCAGATAACATGTTTTCTCTATAATGTGAGATAAAGAAATGACTTGCAGGAATTTTAGATGCTGTTGAAAAAGCCCTATAAGGAAGACACATTTTGGGGCTTTAAGCCTTGAAGATAACTTTTGGGCTATCAGTATACCTCACATCATGCTATGTAGCACCCTGGCAACTTCACTTATGTGTCATTGTCTGAACTTATTAGAGCTGGTTGAAGTATTGACTCCAGATGTCAGGCATCAAGGGATTCTTAGCGTCGTCCTCTATTCCTTTCAGACCTTACTGCTAGACTTTCCTTTCCTAAGAAACACTCTTAGTCCCACCAATATCTAAGATGAAGTGGCCTTTGAAGAGCAGTCACCTTCCTTGCTGCTGACAAATTTTTCTCATAGAGTGCTCTTTTTCATCTTTGCCTTTCTTTAACCATCCTGTAAATTATTTGGTGACATCTTCCCATTTACCATTCATTTACATTGTGTGACATTGTTGCCTTAGCTGAACCAGTTAACACTGATACAATATATTTATTTACACAGCAGTTTTCACTGGATACAAATGGAGTCCAGATATCTTCGAAAGTTCCTTGGCCAATGCCTGAGTCAAGCACTTGCAGATGTGGTCAAGTTTCAACCAGTAGACCCAATTGAGTACTTAGCCTTCTGGCTTTACAAATATAAGAAAAACATGGTTGCAGAAAAAATGGTGAGTATGAAGGAAGCAACCAAGACAGATGGTCTGATTGGTGTATTTTTAATTACTCACACAATTTTTTTTTTAACACAATGTTAGCGGCAAATGGAACTGACTCAGTTGCAGGGAGAGCAAGAATTAGCTAGGATAGAGGAGGAAACATCAAAACAACTGAAAGAAGAGGAGCTGTTGTTTCAACAGGTATGACAAAGATTAATCCTTTAAGACTAAAATCTGACTTTTATTAGTCTTAGAAATAGTTTCTGATATGTTCTTGATCATAGTAGGTGCTTTGTGATTGTTCTTAAACTTATGAAATAATGGAAATGTCTGTCTGTATCTCTATATGTATTTATCTATCCATGTCTCTCTCCCTCCCTTCCCCTCGTTTTACATCTGTCTCTCTGTCTATCTCTCACTGACTCTCTATCTCTGTAATACTGGGAAAATTGGCTCAGTTCAGCTGTCCAGAAAGACAGACTATAGAGAAAGGGGGAAAAATAAACCGAGCTTAAGTAGGAGGCATTTTTAGTGTTATTATGAGTAGGAAGGCCTCAGGAGCCTGATACAGTGCGTTCTTCTCTACCATTTTCCCCATATGCCTTTATCTTTCTGTTTTTCTGTATGATCTCTCTTCATTTCTTTCTCTCTCTATTGACTGGGTACTACCACCTACCTCAAAGGATTATTGTAAGGCTCAAATGAGATAATGTGTGCAAAGCATTTTGCAACCCTTAAAAGCATTATGTAAATGTAAGCTATTGTTATCATCATTACTCTTACTCTCTACTTCTTGTTCTCTTCTCAGTCTTCCTATCTTTGTTTTTTTTTCCCCCTCAGGCAGAATGATGGTGTTGGGGGAGGGGGGAACCATGGTCCCATGGTCCCATAAACTTTGAATAAGAATTCATAGGTAATACCCAGTAGGCTCCAGCCCCTTCTTCCTTCTCTTCATAGTTCTTTCTTGGCTAAGACAGAAACTTCTCAGAAGAATAAATTGAGAGGAAAGTGTAAGAATTTCTCAGAGGTCCTTTCCAAATACATTTTGCTTTGAAAAAGCTTTTTGTGGTTAGTAAATGTTGACTTAGTGTTGAGATAATAACCAAATCAGTGAACAGGACTGTGCACCTACTGAGAAGGGCTGTAATAATCTTTTCAGAACTTAATTCTGACTGCCTAATAATATTATTTTGAATGACTTAAGGGAATATACCCAAGAGTTTCCTTCCATTACCTTAAATGATCAAGAGTTGTCTAGATGAGGTCTAATCATTTGAATTTCTATCAATGCCTAATATAAAAAAAATACAGGAGAACCATTTTGCCCAGGACTTTTCATTGATTCCTGAAAATCAAGGGAAAGTGTGGAGGAGAAAAAAGGTAGTGTGGTATGTAGCCTCATAGACCTCATAGGCAAGGCCAATAGAATCTGGGAGTAAACTGTAAGCTCTTTGATCCTGCTTCCAGGGACTTTTCTTCTAATGATTTAAAAATTACTTTATCTTTTATTTTTTCAATTAAGGTTAAAGTAGAGTGACTTGCTTATTATTGCTATTGGGCAGCTAGGTGGCACAGTGGATAGAGCATTGGGCTTGGAATCAAGAAGATTCCAAGTTTGCTAGTTGTGTGATCCTGGGCAAATCACTTAACTCTGTTTGGCTTAGTTTCCTCTTCTATAAAAATGAGCTGGTGAAGGAAATGGCAGATTGTTCCAGTATCTCTGTCAAGAAAATCTCAAATGCAGTCACAAAAAGTTGGACATTGTTGAGGTTTAGAGTTGGGAGAGCTGGTTCAGGTGTGAAAGAATTCCCTTAGACCGTCTCCATAACCATTGGGGAGCTTTATTGATGCAAAAGCAATGGGCTAGCTCTGGAAAGAGGACTAGAAGCTGAGTGGGACAGCGACCCCAACCCAAATTAAACTCAGAGACTTCTCAAGGTGGAAAGCAAAGGTTACCTTTATCACAATCTCATGAGATGGCTGTCTGCTCCTCCGATACACGTGGGGGGAGGGAGAGGGAGAGGGAGAGGGAGAGAGGGAGAGAGGGAGAGAGGGAGAGAGGGAGAGAGGGAGAGAGGGAGAGAGGGAGAGGGAGAGGGAGAGGGGGAGGGAGAGACCACCTAACAGGGACTGCCTTATAAAAGCAAATCTCCACCCAACATGAAAACAAGTCTCCACCCACCACTATCACTTACCCCCTTAACTGGGGGTGGGCTTACATTCTAACTGGGAGGTGGGGCTTACATTCTAAGCTTGAGAGTTTCTTCCTATCCCCTTAACTGGGAGGTGGGGCTTACATTCCAGGCTCGAAATTCAAAGCCAAGGACAAAGGGCTCAGGTTGGGGGTGGGGCAGAGTTTATTCTTTCTGTTAAGTGCTTAAAAACAGGGTCTGAGTTGGGGACGATTTTGAAAGTAGTAATCAAGAATTATTTGACCCTTTGAGGAGCCTTCACTTCTGAGAGTTCATTTCTCACACTACCTTCTGAACTCATTACCTTAATTACACTGAGAAATCTTCACTGGGACATCCCATTCACAACTAACAAAGGGATAGGGGTCTGTTTTATCTTACGAGGTAGGGGGAGGGATTGTCAAGACACAGGATGAGGAAGATGGATGGCAGCATAGGGGACCCAGGATAAGGAATTTGGGAAATTTCATGAGTCAGGAGGAGGGAGACAAGGAAATTTCGTGGTCCAGGATAGGGGGAAGTTTTATGGCATCTCAAGATAAGGGAAACAAAGGCAATTCTTTTGGTGAAAGTTGTATGGCATTTTGAGATAAAGGGAAAAGGATTGGGAAGTTTTCAAGATCCAGGGTCTCAAGGTACAGGATGCGCTACAGAATGAGCCTCAAACCCCCTCAGGGGCCTGGGAAAGTAACCCTTAATATTATTTCTAATCCTAGGGCACTCTTTGTCCCCCACATCAACATGACTGAGCAACTATAGGGCTGGGGAATCAATTGTAGGTTATAACAGATGATTAACTTAAAATTAAAGTAAATTCAACAAACATGCATTAAGTACTTACTAAGTACAAGGTATTACAATAGGGTGGGATTATAATGGAGAGAGAGGGAGAAAGAGAGAGAGAGAGAGAGAGAGAGAGAGAGCCGAGAATTTAAAAAATACATAGGCTTGTTACCAATAAGATTAACTACTGTAAGCATTTTGTAAACTTAAAATGCTCTATAAATGTTAGCTATCATTATCATTGTTGTTGTTATTATTATTACTTTAACAGCCAGGTTTGTTAGACCACTGAAGAGACTGAGCTCTGAATGGAGTAGGCACAGTATTTCACTATGTAAGGCCCAATTTAGGATGTACCTTTTTGCCCTAGCAGAGCCAAAGGATCCTCATCCATATTATAATCAACTGATCTAACCAGAAATAGCACTGTGGGCTAAAACAGTTGATAACTGAGTCATTTTTGAGATAAAATTAGAGCGTTATGGTCATCAGTTGTGTCAAAAGTTAACTGATGAAATGGTAGCTTATATGTTTAATGAACTATGTATTTAGATTATTTGTGACTTGAAGGAATAAACCCAAGATTTTCCTTCCATTACCTTAAATGATCAAGAGTTGTCTAGATGAGGTCTAATCTTAGGCTAGTGAGATATTTTGTAATTTCAATAGCTCTTGAAATCTTAAATCTGGTAGCTTCATGGATAAAGAAAATTACTTGATTTTTTTTTAACCAACTGTAGATGCAGTTTGATTATAAAGGAAATATACTTGCAATTTTTGTTATTAGTAGCTATTTTTAAGAATTTAAACATTTTTACCAAAAATTTTTGTGTGTTTCTGAAATGTGGGTGGTTGCATACAATTTTATTCCTCCTGGGAAATTTGAGAGCAGAAGCACTGATCCATAGTAGTTTATATTATTCTAACCTATTTTGTTTTTATTTATGCTTGTATGTTTAGCAACAGCTAGAGCTGGAAATGCAAGAAAAAGAGAGGCAGAGACTTGAAGAGTTAGAGAAGGTACTTTGAAGTTTGATGATATCTGTTCTAATGTACTACCTTTACATTATCTTTAAGCACTCTCTTTAAATTGTATGCATAATTACTCTTTTTGATCATTAATGGATTGTTAGTAATAATGGTTGACTGTTAAATATTAAGAAAATAACTTGGTGTTGTCTCCAAGTTAGAAATGAAAATTTATAGAAATGCAAGCCATAAGAGCAGTAATTTAAGTTTTTTTTAATGCATGTTTTATTACAGGTAATATTGTAGATCAAGCCTAAAGCAGATTTAAAGTTTTAAAATGCAATAAATACTCAGATAACACAAAATCTACAATGAAAAGCCACTTGGTTAAATAAGAGTTTAAGAGAATACATTCAAAAGGATAATCTCATCCTTTTGCACACCCAGCAAAGCATTCCTTATAAAGCAGCTAGAGGCAAGCACTAATTCCACTTGGGCTAGGATGTTTATGCCTCAGTCTGCAAGGAAGCCCTGGCATCCTTGCCCTTTTAATGGGCCAGCTTAATTTATATAAGACAGTTGTTCCTACCACAGGTGGATAAATGGTCCATCTTTCACTGAAATAAACTATTACTTTTCAAAATACCACATGCCCTTGGGCGACTCAGTGGCAGTGAATAGAGTCTCAGGCCCTGAGTCAGTAAGGCTAACTTCTTGAGTTCAATTCTGGCCTCAGACACTTAAGCTATGTGACCCTGGGCAACACTTAACCCTATTTCCCTCAGTTTCCTCATCTGTAAAATAAGCTGGAGGAGGAAAAGGCAAACCATTCCAGTGTCTTTGCCAAGGAAACCCTAAATGGGGTCACAAAGAGTTGGACATGACTGATAACAATTGAACAGCAACAGCAATACGTGCCCATAGAGTCAGAGTTTGGAAGACCTGAGTCTGAAGGTCTCCTTCTGGTATACTGGTTGTGTGACTTTGGGCAAATTATTTAACCTTTCAATGCTCCAGGCAATTTTCGAAGGTTATAAACTGCAAAACAGTTGTGAATTTTCATTGATAGAAGGAGGTTCCTTACCAGGTGTTCCCTATACCAATTTGTAGTTGGAATGAACTGAAGCTAAAATTGAAATATGCTGACAATGATTAAGAAGATATAATGAAATAGGGCTTAATATGAAGAATATGATAGAGAACATGAAAATGTCAACAGGCAGATATGTTTACATAGTCATATGTGAATTTATTACCCCTGAGGAGTTTGATAATACAAGAACTGATCTATAGAAGTTAATTTTAGTCTGATTTAATGTATGCATTTTTGTGTTTTTATTTAGCAAAAACTTGACATGGAAATGCAAGAAAGAGAAAGGTTGTTCTTGGAACAGCTAGAGGAGGTACTTATGCAGTGTTTTATGTCTATTTTCATGATATACTGTCTATTCTTATTATATGCCTTTGTGTTATAGCACTTTGAATGATCAACAGAAAAAGTGCTTCTAAGTTGAAAATGAAAAAAAATTTCCCAAATAAACACAGTATTAATACAATTGAAAATAAAATTGCATATAATGCAGAGAAAGTGGGAAAAAGACAAATTTAGAACTTAGTTTTCAAAAAAATACTCAAATGGAAAGAAAGGTGAAAATCTTAAAATGACAAACTGGGGGTAGGGTAGGTCAAAATACTTTAATCTAATTATTACAAACATTCTGGAACAATTTTAAAAAGCAAAGAATTTTGAGCACTGTATTTCAGGAAATTTTTCAAGAAAATTTCCCAATATTGAAAAAAAAAGAAACAAATAAAAACACTGTTAGAATGAATTCATATATCCCTATGAAGAAGAAGCCCGATATTTACTCATTCAATATGGTACTGATTAGGAAAGATTCCTTCAGTTGGCGAAGATATGTCTCTGGAGGCAAAGGATCTGGGATCAAATCCTGGTTTTACCAATTACTATTAATGTGATCTTGGGGAAACCAACAATTTGTAGTTTTCTCATCTGTAGAATGACACTGTTGGCCCAGAGAGTACCTGAGCTCCCTTCCAGCTCTAGAGCTGTGCTCCTATCATAGTATGACATGCAAAGGGGGGAATCAATTAGGATCATAGCAAATTTTCTTAGGAACGACTGGAGAAATTGGAATAGAACAATAACGCTGACATTTAATACAGTGCTTTATGGTTTGCAAAGACATTCCGTCCATTGGCACATCTGAGTCTCTCAGGGTTGTAGGGTATGTGCTGAAAATATCATTATCCCCATTTTACAGATGAAGAGAGTAAAACTCAGACTTTCAATGACTTTTCATAAGGTCATATAGCGAATAAGTTTCAGTGGTGGGATTTGAATCTGGTTCTTTCTGATTTCAGGTCCAGTGATTTCTCAATTCTGTCACAGATGGATCAGGTGTATCTGGTTATAGCAAAAGAGGGACTCCCTTTCTTTACTGTTTCCTGAACAAAGTGTAATATTTCTTTTTTTTTCCTTTCTTTTTGATGAGGCAATTGGTGTTAAGTGACTTGCCCAAGGTCTCATAGCTAGTAAGCATCAAGTATCTGAGGCTGGATTTGAACTCAGGTCCTCTTGACTTCAAGGCTGGAGCTTTATCCACCACACTACCTAGCTGCCCCTCAAAGTTTAGTATTTCTTAAAAACAGATAGTTTAACTCTTCAACATGATGCGTACTTACTTTGTCCTAGATATACTCTTTGCCTTAATGACAATGCACTGGGGATTCAGTTTATGTACCTTCAGTTGGCTTTTCAAAAGCAGCTACATTTGAAACTTACATAAAAACTGATCAGGTGCTGGATAGCATCAGTCAACAAGCATTTATTAAGCACCTACTGATATCCAGTTGTCCTGATCTATATCTGGCCACTGGACCCAGATAGTTCTTGAGGAAAGAGTGAGATTGGTGACTTTGCATAGCCCTTCCTCAGATGAAAGACAAGCAATGAATGAAGCACCTACCATGTCCCAGGCATTGTGCTAAGTGCCAGGGATCTGAAGAGAGGCAAAAGACCATCCTGGCTTTCAAGGAGCTTACAGTTTAATGGGGAGACAACATGCAAATGATCCGTACACATGATATAGGCAAGATAAATAGAAAATAATCTCAGAGGGAAGGCACTGAGATTACGGAGGACTGAGAAAGACTTCTTGCAGAAGTTGGAACTTTTGCTGAGACTGGAAGGAAGCCAGGGAAGCCAGGAAGTTGTAGGAAAATTAGAGAAGCAGAAAGTATATATTCTATATTTGTAGATCATAATACCATGAAGCTAGAGTAGATAATAATACTGTAAGACAAATATGACTAGACACTATAGTGTGGTGTAGAGATACTAGCTTTGGAGTCAGAAAGACTTGGATTCAAATCCTGCTTCTCACACATACTAGTTGTGTGACTATGGGCCAGTAACTTACACTCTCAGTAACCGCCCAGGCAACTTTTTGGTTCTATAAATTACCTTTCAGTAATCTGTTTTAATGCAAAGAGTTTGCACATCAAGCATCCCCATACCAACAAAAACACTGGTCCACAACTCCTTTGAATACCCCTTCTACCACCACAAAAACCCAACACAAAACAAAGTAAAGGAATAGGTCCATGCAGAAACAAACAAACAAACAAAAACACAACCCAATTTATTAAGTAATGACTGGGTGAAAAGGGGAATTGCAAAAGTCAGTATCATATTACATTAAATAAAGTACATTTCAAAATCTATTGCAACAAACAAAGTGGTGCTCAGAGGAAGGCTTATAGTGCTGAATGCATATATTAATATATAGGATAAGGGAACCTTAGGGAAGTAAGTCTACAATTAGAAAAAGGAACAATTCTATTTTACCAATAGAAAGCAGAAAAATGGAGATAACTGATATGAGCAGAGATGAATGAAACAGAAGAAGGAAATAACTGAATTTATAAGGAGAAGTTTTAGAAATGACCTAGAAAATTGATTGACAATCAGAAATTGTAATTTTAAAAAGAGAGGAAATCATAAACATTGACTTTGAAAATGAGAGATAAGCACAAAAGAAAATTAAGAGACAATTTTAGACACAGCTCTATTAATAATCTTGAGGATTAAAATGAATAACTGTGGACAAAAACATAAAAGAGTAAGACTGACAAAACATGGAGTAGACAAGACTCAGAAGAAGAAATCCAGTAGATCATTAAAGGATGGCCCTGCAAAAAACCAACAGGATCTTACCTTCAAACAAAAAGCAGTTCTTATATTAGCTAGACTCTAAACCTACAAAAGGTATTGGGCTTCCTCATTCCCTATATGTTATAAATTGATAGCTAACAATACCATATGATAAAGTAGAAATTGGACTGAAGATGAAGTCAGGAATAGCAGGTGGACCAAATATATATGTATAGAAGAAAGCCATCATGGAGGAGATGTGATTTTGAAGAAATTGAAGGATAGGTTTTTAAGCTATCTCAAAGAGAGGGAGATACTAAATGGCAGGAGAACATCACAAATAATACTAATTTGGAAATTGTGAGGAGGATGGTTTGGAGAAGAGAAATAATGGATCTAGGGAGATCAAATAGGAAGCTATTACAAAAGTACAGGTGCGAAGTAATGACAGCCTAAAAAAGAGGAGTGACTTGTGAATGGAGAGGGTGGGGAGGAGGCAGGTGCAAGAGATGCTGCTGAAGTAGAATTGACAAAATCCAGCAACTGATGGGATTGGGTCAGCAGGAGGAAGGTGAAGAGATTCAGGGATGATTCCAAATCTTGTATTGCAAATCTTGGTGACTGGAAGGTTGCTGTTATCTTGCATCCTCAACTACTGGCTGGGCGTCTTGAACCAGATGTCTTATAGACATCTTAAACTCAAAATATCTAAAATTGTATGCATTATCTCACGATCCCAACCTTTTTTCCTTCTGAACTTCCCTTTTGTTGAGGGTACCATCATCCTTCTGGTCATCCAGGCTTGTAACTTAGGTGTCACATTCACTTTCTCCCCCTTACCTGTCATATTCAATCTCTTTGCTAAGGCCTGTTGGTGTTACCTGTGTAATATCTCTTGACAATACCTCCATCTCCCATATTCTCTTTGAACAGAGATGGATATGAATTGCACTGAATGAGACATGGGCATGGATAATTGTGCTCTGTACCATTGGAGAAAATGCTTACATGACAGATCTGTTAAAGTATTGCCCTTAATATGATGGCCTCTATTAAAATTGAATATAAAATGGCAATTAGATCTATGCATTTGAATGAACTATTGCTTAATTACTCTGATTCTGCTTTGAAAATTACTTGTTGCAATATACATTTGATCATTCAGTAAAGCTATTTGGAAAGGGTGGAAAGAAAATGAAAAATTATACAAAGTATGTTTTTGTTCAACTTTTTAAAAAATATTATTATAGCCAGAGTCATCCCAGGTGGAGCAAAGTGGGGAAGAAGAGCATGTAGCAGAAATTCCGATAGAAGTGGTAAGGATAAAAAATTATTGTTTGTTATAGGCAGTAACTCATTCTAGAAAGCAAAAGTAAATTCTGATGCATTTTTCAATGATAAATTCATTACACATTTATTACGTGCTTATAAAGTAGAAAGCATTATGTTAGGAGCTTGGGCGGCAAAGACTAAATTAAAAAAAATTCTTGCTCTCAGAGAGCTTACATTCTACTAAGAGAATTCAACATCTAAACCAATCAATAAAATAGAATTTGAAGAGAATGAGAATAATGACAGCTATCAGGAAGGGCTTCCTGTGTGAAAGCCTTATTCATTAATTTTAATCAGTCTTATTGTAATTGGGTAATAAAGGTCATAAAGACTGTTTGTGTTCTAGTCATAACAAGTCCCAAATGTGCTGTCAAGCTAAATCTCAAATATTCATTTGTCAATCATTTATTAAGTGCTTTCTGGAACACTATATTATAGGCATTAGGGGAGATAAAAAGATAATTTTTATAAAAATAACGGAATCTTTTGAGATACTGATGGCATTATTTTAAGAAGATTAAAAGTTACATGTATATTTTAAAGTATTTTCAAATGCCTAAGATTACTTTTGAATATTCTGTACTCTTCTTTGGAAAATCCTCTAGTGATCAACAACCATTGTGCCCTAACTCTATCAAATTAATTTAAAATGCTTTGAAGATCTTAAATATGTTGTTACTATTATGTTCAGTTTGTTCATTGTAGACAAATATAGGAATATCATTTTAAAATGGATTAAATTTCTCATAAAGCCATTTAAAAATTGCAATTGAATTACTTGAATTGTAGGATGGCTTAAATAAGACGTTAGCTGAAATTAGCAATAAGTACGGAGCACCTAACTTAAGTCGAGTTGAAGAATTAGATGAAACGACTATTTCTGAAGTAAGTATTTTTAGAAAAGAGGATTTTGATAAGAGCCTCTTTTATTTTGGTTAAGCTATAGTACTAAATGTGTTAGGGTTGTGGACTTGTTGGTTTCACAGAAGGAAAAATCTTTTCAGTGGCCAGACTTTGGATCCTGAATGCCAGACAGCCAATTTTGCAGATACACCATTGATCACAAGGGAGATAGGTGGGAAACTGAATAGATCACAAATCCATCTCTTCTACTGGAAACAACTGAAAGTATGGGATTGATGGTGGAATAGTTACTATATACAAAGGATGTCACTTATATATGTACCACATGGTTCATGATATCCTTAGGTTTGCATGATCAATTATTAATTTGGGCCTTTTATAATGAAAACTTTATATTTTTTAGAATATTGATTATATTAATGCCTTGATTTTTTTTTTTTGGCAAGAAATTTGGTAGTAACTTTTATCAAACTCAAAACTCTGAGGCCAATCCAACTTAATTGAGCAAACATTTACTGCGTCCCTATGTACATGACATTTTTAGGCTAATAACCTAATGAATCATTTGTTCTTTGATGGAATTTAAATGATTTTTGTGGACCTTTTGTAACTGTTTTGAAAACGATTCATTTAAAAAATTCTGTTGAATTTTACTGATCACAATCAACCCAAACTGAACCAGTACACATAGTCAAATAGAAGGTTATCTAAACACTGTATCTATTTACTTTGCTTTGTGACATTTTCAAAGTTTGGATAATGCTGAAGAATAATATTTACTTTTTTTTATTTTGCTTTTAGGCAGGATTAGAGTCTGACAGAGACGGCAAAGAGCAATGAGCATCAGCCAAACATATATTTTTGCTTGTTACTTACAGCTTTCAATAAAGAAAATCCCAAGTTATGAATGAGTTCTATATGTTTATTCCAAGTCAGTTTCTGGTTTTCTGATAGAAATGATGATATTAATGGTGTGCAGGTGCAGAACTTTTAAGCCCAGAATTTCCCTGGAATTCTGAATGAATGCAATGAGAGAAAGTAAAGGAGATACCTCTGAGGTAACTGGACAAGCGCCAAAATAGGAGAAGAGTTGGATGAGGGCAAAGTTGAATGTTCTACAAAGAGAAATATGTGGTGTTTTCAAAAATGCCTGAAGCAATCATAATAGCATGATTTACGCCATTTTTACAGATGAGGAAACTGAGTCTGAGAGAGTAACTTGCCCCAGAGTCATACAGCTAATCAATGTTGGAGGCCTGATTTGGACACCAAACCCAGCATTATATCCCCTATGCTACTTACCTGCCTTTAAAGTAGAGTTAGCGGGCTTTATGCATTGTAATGCAGAGCATGGTGTGTATACTATCCATCAGAAGGGGAAGAAAAGATGAGGAAGAGGATGTAACTGCAGGAAAACATTTCCCTGTAGCAGTCACCAGGTGGCACTGTCAGTACAGGACAAGTTTGTCTCTGGAGTGATTCCATACTAAGTGACTTTATACATGCAGTAAATATTCTAGGATGCAAGGGATGGCATCATTAAAGCAACAGCAGTCAAAGAAGCCTTCACAAATGATCCAACCATTCTGGAGAGCAATTTGGAACTATGCCCAAATGGCTATAAAACTGTGCATAGTACTAGAGGTGGGGAACATGTGGCCTTAAGGCCACATGTGGCCATCTAGGTCCTCATGTGGCCCTTTGATAATCCCCTTAATAAAAGGATTTGTTCTGTAAAACTTGGGCTCAGTCAAAAGGCCACACCCAAGGTCTTAGAAGTCTGCTTGTGGCCTCCAGGCTGCAGGTTCCCCACCCCTGGTGCATACCCTTTGATCCAGCAATACCCTGCTATGTCTACATCCCAAAGACATCCAAAAAAGGAAAAAGGACTTACTTATACAAAAATATTTATGGCAGCTCTTTTTGTAAGTGGCAAGGAATTAGAAATTGAAGGGATGCCTATCAGTTGGGGAATGGCTAACAACCAGTGGTATTTGCTTGTAAAGGAATATTATTGTACTATAAGAAATGACAAGTAGGATTATTTCAGAAAACCCTGGAAAGACTTACATGAGCTGATGCATAGTGATGTGACCATAACTAGAAGAATGTTATACATAGTAATGGCAATATTGTTCTATGAAGAACTGTGAATGACTTAGCTATTCTCAAAGGACTCACGATGAAGCATACTATCCTCCAGAGAGAGAACCGATATTGATTGAATATAGACTGAAGCATGCTATTTTTCACTTTCTTACATTTTTTTCTCTTATTCAAGTCCTTGTACAAAATGACTATTATGGAAATGTTTTACATAATTGCACATGTATAACCTGCATCTGATTGCTCACCATCTCAGGGAGAGGGGAGAGGAAGGAGGGGTAGAATTTGGAACTCAAAACTTTAAAAAAAAGTTTAAAAAAAGAAGAAGCCTTCATGGAGGAAGTAGAACTTTGAACTGAACCTTGAAGGATAAGCTAGAGTTAGATCAGCAGTACCAGTGGAGGAGGGATGGAATCCCAGGAAGGAGGAAAAGCAAAGGAATAGAAGCAGGATCTCTTAGGTAGAGATAAGCAATCACTTTATTTTATTTTATTTTTATTATTAATTCATTTTAAACAAATACAAAACTTTAATACATGATAAGAAAAGAAAAAGAAGCATTATAAACTTAAATATTGACATTTAAATACAAAATAAGAAAAGGAAAGAAAAAGCATTGCCATGTGCACAGCAGAGGATTCAAAATATACAGCAATAAATTCCCATTTCAGGAAAGTATATATAATAAATACTATCCATTGTATTCAGAGCTGTCCATCTTTTCTTTGCTTCCTGGTAAGTTTTCTTTTGTTCTCTGCTGTACCCTTTTTACTTTGTTTTCCCTCCCCTTCTTCCCATCCAAAAGAAAGTACAATTAAATGAGGATATATATATATATATATATATATATATATATATATATATATATATATATGTATGTATAAGTATATGTATATGTATATGCACATACACATTTATATATATATAAAATATATATACACATACATAAACATACACATATAAGCTATACATACATACACATACATAGATACAAATATGCACATATATACAAAGATATATACGTGCATATACACAAACATATGTACACTTAAATACACATACATGTACTTAGTTTCCTATAATGATACTCATATATAGACATACACATTCATATGCATCTATGTAAGATCATACTACACCTATTTGTCCTCTGTTTCTCTGAAAGTGGATAACCTCTTCCTTCATAAGTCCAAGTCTTTCCGTATTTTTCTAAGTCCACCAACTCATCATTTCCTACACCACAGCGATATTCTATCCTTATATGTCTAGCTATTGTGAATAATCTAAAACAATATTGATTAATATGGCTGATGTATAGTGTGGTTTCTCTGTTTTCTCTTATGATTAAATCTATTTTAGCTCAATTTTTGTCTGAGATCATGATTACTACCCATTTTTAAAAAATAAATTCTACTTCTGATCTTTTATGTTTGTATGTATCTCTTATTTTCTATCCCTCCTGACTTCTCTACTTTACTTCTACCTGCTACTTCACCTCTAATTATTCAACCTACCCCTACCCCAAAGATTCCTCTCTTGTTCTCCCATTCCCAATAAGCTAAACACTTTTCTATTACCTCACCCCCTTATCCTATTCCCTCACCCTCGCCTCTAAAAATCCTTCCCTTATCCTCTCCCTCAACTCTATCTTGTTAGATTTTTATTTTTTTCTGAATTTAGAAGACTTTTAAACCCTTCTAGATATATAAGTATTGTACCATCTTAAACCTTTTCCTGATGAAAGTAGGGTTCCAGAACTATCAGTTCTCCTCTCCCATCTAATTCCTCTAGATCAGTTCTTCACCTCCCACCTCATTTATATAAAGCAATTACTTTTTTTATTTGTTTCTAAACAGTTTTACTTTTAAAAATCATATAATACTCAGGTTTACCCCAATCTTTCTTATGAACTACTGAATTACTAATAACAATCTTAGACACAAGTTTTACGTTTCCTCACATAAAGGATAAACAGTCTGTTTTTATTGAGTCCATTGTAATTAGTATTTGATATGTACCTTATATTTCCCTTGGATCTTATATGTCAAATCTTCTATCAAGTTCAGGTTTTTTTATTCATTTATTTATTTATTTATTTGTTTTTCTTTTTTTGGTGAGGCGATTGGGGTTAAATGACTTGCCAAGGGTCACACAGCTAGTAAGTGTTAAGTGTCTGAGGCTGGATTTGAACTTGGGTCCTCCTGACTCCAAGGCCAGAGCTCTATTCACTGCACCACCTAGCTGCCCTTCTCAGGTTTTTTTTTTTAAACAAATTGACATGTGTTCAGAGTCCATCAGTTCTTTCTCTGGATGTGTATAGCATTTTCTATCATGAGTACTTTTTAATTTTCTTGATCATTGTATTGCTGAGAAGAACTAAGTCTATCACAGTTGATCATCACACAGTGTTGCTGCTACTGTGTTACAGTGTTCTAGTTCTTCTCACTTCACTTTGCTATTCAGTTCATATAAGTCTGTCCAGGTTTTTCTGAAATCTGCCTGCTCATCATTTCTTATTGCATAATAGTATTCCATTACATTAATACAATGCAGCTTGTTTAGCCATTCCCCAATTGATGAGCATTCCTTCAGTTTCCAATTTTTTGCTACCACAAAAAGAGTTGCTATAAATATTTTTGTACTTGTGGGTCCTTTGCCCTTTTTTATGCTCTCTTTGGGATGCAGACCTAGTAGCGGTATTGCTGGCTCAAAGAGTAGGAACAGTTTGGTTGCCCGTTAGGCATGGTTTCAAATTGCTCTTTAGAATGGTTGGATCAGTTCAAAACACCACCAACAGTGAAGTAGTGTCCCAATTTTCCCACTTCTCCCATATTTATTATATTCCTTTTCTGTAATATTAGCCAATCTGAAAATGTGAGGTGGTATCTCAGAGATGTTTTAATTTGCATTTCTCTAATCAATAGTGATTTAGAGTGTTTCTTCATATGCCTATAGATAGCTTTGATTTCTTCATCAGAAAACTGCCTGTTCATGTCCTTTGACCTTTTATCGATTGGGGAATGGGTTGTATTTTTGTAAATTTGATACAGTTCTCTATATATTTGAGATATGAGACCTTCATCAGAGACACTTGCTTTCTTTTTTCTTTTTTTTATTAATTTCTTTTGATTTATCAGCAATCACTTCCATATGCTTTTGAGTTTAAAATTTTTCTCCTCCTTCCTCCCCACCACCCTCCTCAAGATGGCACACAATCTGATATAGGCTATACATATACATTCCTATTAAACATATTTTCACATTAGTGATGTTGTAAGTAAGAATTAGAACCAAATAGGAGGAACCACCAGAAAGAGGAAACAAAACTCAACAGAAGAGAAAAAAAAATAGCAAATAGTATGCTTTGATCTTCATTCAAATTCCATAGCTCTTTCTTTGGATGTGGATAGCTTTTTCCACCATGAGGCCTTTGGAGATGTCTTGGATCCTTGTGTTGCTGGGAAGGGTTAAGTTTATCAATATTAGTCATTGCACAACATGGCCGTTATGTGTACAATGTTCTCTTGGTTCTGCTCACTTCACTCAGCATCAGTCCATACAAGTCTTTCCAGGTTTTTCTGAAGTCTGCCTGTTCATCATTTCTTATAGCACAATAGCATTCCATTACATTCATATACCACAACTTGTTCAGCCATTCCCCAATTGATAGGCATCCTCTCAATTTCCAATTCTTTGCCACCACAAAAAGAGCTGCTATGAATATTTTTGTACATGTGGGTCCTTTTCCCATTTGTGTGATCTCTTTGGAT
Source organism: Phascolarctos cinereus (assembly GCF_003287225.1). Lineage (NCBI taxonomy): Eukaryota > Metazoa > Chordata > Mammalia > Diprotodontia > Phascolarctidae > Phascolarctos > Phascolarctos cinereus. The sequence goes on along the minus strand of NW_027555736.1, from coordinate 61,580,903 downwards.
TATAGCCCTAGAAGTGCTATTGCTGGGTCAAGGGGTTTGCACATTTTTATAGCCCTTTGGGCATAGTTCCAAATTGTTCTCCAAAATGGTTGGATCATTTCACAACTCCAACAACAATTTATTAGTATTCTAATTTCCCCACATCTTCTCCAACATTTATCATTTTCTTGTTTTGTCATCTTGACCAATCTGATAGGTGTGATGTGGTACCTCAGAGTTGTTTTGATTTGCGTTTCTCTAATCAATAGTGATTTAGAGTATTTTTCCATATGGCTATAGATGGCTTTAATTTCTTCATCTGAGAACTGCCTGTTCATATCCTCTGACCATTTATCAATTGGGAATGACTTATATTCTTATAAATTTGATTTAATTCTCTACATGTGTTAGAAATGGGGCCTTTATCAGAGAGATTGGTTGTGAAAATTGTTTCCCAATTTTCTACCTTCCTTCTAATTTTGGTTGCATTGACTTTGTGCAAAAACTTTTCAATTTAATGTAATCAAAATTATCCATTTTACTTTTCATAATGTTCTCTATCTCCTGTTTGATCATGAATTCTTCTGTTCTCCATAGATCTGATAGGTAAACTACTCCTTGTTCTCCCAGTTTACTTATGGTATCAGCCTTTATATCTAAGTCATGAACCCATTTTGACTTTATTTTGGTATATGGTGTGAGATCTGGGTCTATTCCTAGTTTCTGCCATACTCTTTTCCAGTTTTCCCAGCAGTTTTTTTTTTCAAAGAGTGGGTTCTTATCCCAGAAGCTGGGGTCTTTGGGTTTATCAAATAATAGATTACTGTAGTCATTGACTACTGTGTCTTACATACTTAACCTATTCCACTGATCCATCACTTTATTTCTTAACCAGTTCCATGCAGTTTTGATGATTGCTGCTTTATAATACAATTTAAGATCTTGAATGGCTAGTCCACCTTCCCCTGCATTTGTTTTCATTAGTTCCCTTGACATTCTGGACCTTTTGTTCTTCCAAATGAATCTTGTTATTATTTTGTCTAACTCTATAAAATAATTTCTTGGTAGTTTGATTGGTATAGCACTGAATAAGTAAATTAGCTTAGGTAGAATTGTTATTTTTATTATATTAGCTCGGCCTACCCATGAGCAACTGATGTTTTTCCAATTATTTAGATCTGACTTTATTTGTGTGAAAGACACTTGCTTTAAAGATTATTTCCCAGCTTTTTGCTTTCTTTCTAATCTTAGTTGCAGTGGTTTTGTTTGTGCAAAACATTTTTAATTTAATATAATCAAAATTATCTATTTTATATTTTGTAGTGCTTTCCGTCTCTTGTTTGTTCATAAATTCTTCCCTTCTTCACAGATCTGATGGGTAGAATATTCCTTGTTCCTGCTCATTTGCTTATGGTATCACCCTTTATGTTTAAATCATGTACCAATTTTGATCTTATCTTGGTATACAGTGTAAGATGTTGGTCTACACCCAGTTTCTGCAATGTTGTTTTCCAGTTTTCCCAACAGTTTTTGTCAAATAGTGAGTTTTTATCCTGGAGACTGAGGTCTTTGGATTTATGAAACACCAGGTTACTATGGTTATTTAGTACTGTGTCTTGTGTACCTAATCTATTTCACTGGTCCACCACTCTATTTCTTAGCCAGTACCAGATTGTTTTGATGATTACTATTTTATAGTTTGAGATCTGGTATAGCTAGGCCACCTTCTTTTGCATTTTTTTATGAATTCCCTTGATATTCTTGACCTTTTGTTCTTCCAGAAGGATTTTGTTATTATTATTTTTAGCTCTATAAAATAATACTTTCATAGTTTCATTGGTATAGTGATGAATAAATTATTCTAGGCAGAATTGTCATTTGCAATTGATACTTTTTCAATTGTTTGTATCTGACTTTATTTGTGTGAAAAGTGTTTTGTAACTGTGTTCATATAATTCCTGGGTTTGTCTTGTCAGGTAGAATCCCAAATATTTTATGTTGTTTACAGTTATTGTAAATGGAATTTCTCTTTCTATCTCTTGTTGCTGGGTTTTGTTGGTAATATATAGAAATGCTGTTGATTTATGTGGGTTTATTGTGTTATCTGCAACTTTGCTAAAGTTGTCAATTATTTCAAGTAGTTTTTTAGTTGATTCTCTAGGATTTTCTAAGTATACCATCATATCCTCTGCAAAGAGTGATAGTTTTGTTTCCTCATTACCTATTCTAATTCTTTCGATTTCCCTTTCTTCTCTGATTGCTATGGCTAACATTTCTAGTGCAATATTGAATAATAGTGATCATAATGGGCATCCTTGCTTCCCACTGATCTTATTGAGAAGGCTTCTAGCTTAACTATATTATAGATAATGCTTGCTGATGGTTTTTGATAAATACCATTTATCATTTTAAGAAAGGCTCTCTTTATTCTATGCTCTCTAATGGTTTTTTTTAATAGGAATAGGCATTGTATTTTGTCAAAAGCTTTTTCAGTATCTATTGAGATAATCATATGATTTCTGTTGGTTTTGTTATTGATATGTTTAGTTATGCTAATAGTTTTCCTAATATTGAACCAACTCTGCATTCTTGATATAAATCCCACCTGGTGATCCCTGTGATATATTATTGTACTCTCCTTGCTAGTATTTTATTTAAAATTTTTGCATCAATATTCATTAGGAAAATTGATCTTTATTTTCTTTTTCTGTTTTAGCTCTTCCTGGTTTAGGTATAAGTACTGTATTTGTGTCATAAAAGGAATTTGGTGTGATTCTTTCACTTATTTTTCCAAATAGCTTGTATAGAATTAATTGTTCTTTAAATGTTTGGTAGAATTCGCTTGTGGACCCATCTGTCCAGGGAGATTTTTTTTAGGGAGTTCGTTGATGGATTGTTCAATTTCTTTTTCTAAGATGGGGTTATTTAGGTATTCTATTTACTCTTCTGTTAATCTGGGAAATTTGTGTTTTTGTTATATTCATTGATTTTGCTTATATTGTCAAGTTTATTGGCCTATAATTGTACAACATATTTCCTAATGATTGCTTTAATTTCCTCTTCATTGGTGGTGAATTCACTCTTTTCATTTTTGATATTGGGTATTTGGTTCTCTTCTTTTTTTTTTTAAATCATATTAACCAGTGGTTTCTCTATCTTAAGGTTTTTTTTTTTCATAAAACCAGCTCTTTGTTTTATTTATTAGCTCAATAATTTTCTTACTTACAATTTTATTCATCTTACCTTTGCTTTTCAGGGTTTCCAATTTGGTGCTCAATTGGGGGGTTTTAATTTGTTCTTTTTCTAGATTTTTTAGTTGCATATTTAATTAATCTGCTCTTTCTCTATTTTATTGATTTAAGAATTTAGAAATAATTTTTCCCGTAAGTACTGCTTTGGCTGCATCCCATATACTTTGGTATGTTGTGTCATTATTGCCATTCTCTTTAATGAAGTTATTGAGTGTTTCTCTGATTTCTTCTTTGACCCATCTATTCTTTAGGATTATTTAGTTTCCAATTAATTTTTAATCTATATTTCCACTGTCCTTTGTTGAATGTAATTTTGATTTCATTATGATTTGAAAAGAATGAATTAAATATTTCTGCCTTTCTATATTTGATTTTGAAATTTTTATGCCCTAATACATGGTCAATTTTTGTGTTGATACCATGTACTGCTGAAAAAAAGGTATATTCTTTTCTATTCCTATTCAGTTTTCTCCAGAGGTTTGTCATACCTAACTTTTCTAAAATTCTTTTCACCTTCTTAGTTTCTTTGCTGTTGGTTTTTGTTGTTGTTGGATTTATCAATTTCTGAGGGGATAGTTGAGGTCCTCCACTAGTATAGTTTTGCTATTTCCTCTAACTCGTATCTCTTTTAAGAATTTGGATGCTCCACTGCTTGGTGCATGTGTGTTTAGTATTGAAGCAATCACTTTTAACTTTGTTTCACTGATACTTTTCTTTGTCACTGGTACTCTTCTGTCATATTGCCATGCTTAGCTGAAAGACTCTTTGAATTGAAATCAGGTGGTGAGCATGATAATGAGCAGGAAAGGGGGAAGCATTCCAGCGGTACCCAGAATCGGGCATTTTGTTCTATGGAGTGGTTTAGAGTGGAGGAGCATCAGGGCGAGTAAGCGTTAAAAAAAAATCAGTGTACAAGTAGTCCTTTATATGGCCAGAGGATTCTGCAATTTGAATTGAGATTTTGTAGAGCATTTAAGGCTTAGGTGAGCTACATTGGTTCAGGATTTTAAGGTGAAGATGAAGACCATAACAGTTTGAAGCAGCAACGGTAGGTCTATAGAGGGAATTTTTGGTAACTTTTGCCAGATTAACAGAATTCTGTAGCCCTGGCTTCTGATAAATAATGCATAATACTTGGTATCATTGTAGTTCATAGTTGTAGTAGAAATTCAGGGCATTATACATTCAATACAAGTACATTATAGCGGAAAGATCCCTAGATTTGAAGTTGGATGATCTGGGTTCAAATTCTGGTTTCACCACTCTGTCCATGTGTCATTGGGTAAATTGCTTAACCTCTCCATAAAATGGAGATAATTATACTTGTACTGACTATTTTAAAGGGTCATAAGGGTGACTTCTGGTATGGAAATTAGGACAACTCAAGAAAACAAGTTCAAGGGTCCCTTCTACATAATTATGTAATGAAATGAAATAATGAAAGTGCTTTGTAAATTTTAAAGAACTTTATAAAAGTAGCTTTTTTTGTATTTTATTCTTCAGCTTGCTGTAAAGGAAAATCTTGTGGGATCATAAAATCCTCTTTTGTGTTTTGCATTTGTGTATTATAGGGCATTGAACAAAGATAGGACTTGGTGAGTTGTCAGCAATAATTCTTTTATTTGCAATTTGGAAAAACCTTTAGCATATTATGTAAATAAGCAGCCTTCTCATAAAGAGCAAAAAATAATCTGGGAAATAGCAAAACAACAAAAAGAAAAAGCCTATAAAAGAGAGGAGAACAGATTCAAGGATACAGATACGAAGAATAAAAATGGAAATAGAAGTGAGGTAGAAATATTTGCAGCTTTACTAAGCAAATGCAGTATGCAAGGCATTGCAACATGGACAAAAATTACATCAGTCTCTGCTTTCAAATAGCTTACACTATGGTTGGGGGAGGGGAATAATACGAAGTAAGGAAATAGCTCTACTAATTGGGGGAATTGGGGAAGACACCATGGAGAAGGAGGGACTTCAACTAGACCTTGAAGGGAAAATAAGGATTTCCATTGGTGGGGATGAAGAGAAAGTGTAGTATAGGCATTGTGTACTACCAGTTCAAAGGCAAGAATACAGGATAACGAAGAATTGAATTAAAAACCAAACCAAACAGCTAGTAGTCTAGTTTGACTGGAATGTTATAGTCATGAGTATTATGGAATAAGGTTGGGAAGGTAAATCAGAGTTGTATTGTGGAGAGCTTTAAAATGCCAGGCCAAAGATACAAATTTGGGTTTTAGCCATGACACACACACAAAAAAAAAGCACTAGGGGAAGGTTATGAACAGTGTTACCTTTGAGCTTTATTGAGAAGTAAATATACAGGAAAATGACTTGGGTTGAAGGATAGAACATCGTGAAGGATGAGAGAGATTGTGGGGAGGGGTAGGAGTTGTAAAAGTAAGAGATGAGATTTTGAGGAAGGGAGAAAGAAGTAAAAAGACAGTAAGGAATTTGAGAGTTGAGCAGCATGGGAGAAGGACTTATATAGTAGGATCATTGATATAGAAACACAAGGGACCTTAGAGGTCATTGAATCTGACCCCCTCATTTTATAGCTGAGGAAAATAAAGGCCAGGAAAACGAAGTGATATACGTAAAGTCATGCAGGGTATAAGTGGCGGAGCTGGTATGTGAGCCCAAATCTATTGATTGTAGAATTAGTGCTTCCCCCTTGTACCGTGCACTCAATTCAACATTTAGAGAACACCTGCCACATGCCAGGTACTGTGGTAGGCTTTGGAGATTCAGAAGAGAAGACAACAGCTTTTGTCCTTAAGAAGTGTACATTTTATTGGCCAGAAAAAGCACATACATAGATTAAAATATAGACACAGTAATTCACAGGGGGAATATGCCGACAAAGTACGTTTGCAGTCTATTCCACCAAAGTGAGGTAAGGGGTCAGTATAGGATGCTTGTAGGAGGTGAAACATGAGCTGAACTTTGAAGGAAACTTGTAATTTCATGAGGTGAATGTGGGATGAGGAAGGAGTGTGTTCCATAAACGTAGGATAGCCAGTACAATTAGAAAAGGAACAAGACTAGTTTACCAATAGAAAGTTAGAGGTAGATTGTGAAGGGCTTTAAAAGTCAACCATAAGAATCTAGATTTTGTCCCAGAAGCAATAGGGAGCCACTGGAAACCTTTGAATACCTGTGTGTGGATAAACATTTATCAAGTATCTACTGTGAACCAGGCACTGTCCTAAGTGCTTTAGAAATAACTCATTTGATAATCAAGGGGTTGATGTGGTCAGGCCTGAACTTTAGGATTATAAATTTTGTGCTTGTGTGGAGGCTGGATTAAGAGGAGATAAATTAGAGACTGGGAGACCAATGAAGAGGCAATTACAGCAATCTAGGTGGGAGGTGAGGAGGTCTTGAGCTATTCAATGACCATGGTCATGTGAATGAAGAGAAAGGGGTGAATGTAGGAGATGGTGTGAAGATAGAATGAACAGAATTTGCCAACTGATGGTATGAGGAATGATGGTGTAGTGGGAGAAGTCAGCTCTTGAGTCTGTGAACCTGGATCTCCTGGGAAAACTTCTTTTTCCTCAGTGTTTTATTTTTGAATACTGTGAATAATCCATTTCATAGTTCAAGGAGCTATTGATGTATGAATTTCCACCTGTAGAAGTGAGGCCAGCTGATGATTCAAACTCTTGTAATTATTATCAGTTATGTCATTGTCCTGATCTTTTCATGACATTCAGATAGAAATAATTGAAAGACACAAATCACTATCCTGCTATTATTCTTTTATATTAATGTTCGGCGGGTTATTGTTCAGGCCTGCTACATGAGTAATTTTGTAACTGAATAAGGGTATTGGGACAGGATGATGGCAATCACACATACCTCACCTTGTTTCTATGTGGTTTTAATTTCTTTCACTGCTTATATAGATACCAATATATGTAAATATATTGAAAGCTATTCATTCTGTGTAGTTTGGAGATTATGAGTATTCAGCATGGTGATAGCTATTAAAATATGAAAATCTTATGGATCACTTGTATCTGGGCAGCTCTTAATATATCTTGAACCGTTATAACCACTTCTGGGTTCAAAGGATTGGTACACCACACTCTCTCCTTCTCCACTATGAGGTCCCTCTGCTTAGGCCCACAAATGCAGTTAGATTAGGTTCAGTCTGAGGGAACCTACCCACCTTGGACACATCTTTTGTTTACACTCTTTGGCACATTATATCTCCACCCTGGTGTCCTGGGGGAAAATTATTTAATACTTAAGGTTTTATCTTATGTGTGAGTTCTTTCCAAAGGGAGGATGGAGAGGAGAAAGGTACTCAATTTATAATTCACATCTGATATGGGACAGGTATTTATTTCCTCTCTTTACACACACACACACACACACACACACACACACACACACACACACACACACAGCCAAAACATGCATTGACATAAAAACTTCAGTAAGAAGCGGTATTAACTATTGTTAGACTTTCTTGGGAGGTTCGTGTAAACATCAGAACATGAAGCAGTTTGTGGGACTGCTGAATAGGATTTTTACATTACATTTCACTCTGCACTGTCCTCCACAAGAATGTTGTCTTCTAGCAAGCTAAGCCAGTGGTTGGACTCATCCTTTGGCTTGTTGTTATATCACCAAGAGGCTCTGCCTAGAAGGGTGAAGAAATATGTTAATGACCTTCCTTCACTCTAGCCATGGTTATAAGTAACAGTGTCTTACCAGCCCCTCCAGGTAGAGACTTGAGTAGGTTTCCCCCCCCATGATCTTCAGGCAAGAAGAGAAGGCAGAGGACAAGTCACTCGTTGCCTTTTGAAGAGCCGCTGATTAAATGGCTTTTCCTATTGAGTGGGCATTAAGGGGATTGTGTCAGCCTCTCGCAGCACAAGTCCTTCATTGAGTCACACATATCCCTGGAATCTACAGAAATTTAAAGGGGATCTCTGTTACACAATCCCTGGGGCTCAACTTCCTTTAGAAAAAAAATAGAAAATCAATAATTGATGACAGTTTGGTTTTTTATAAACCAAAAAAGGCACAAAAGAGAAAATCTTCAAAATTAGAGAAGAATGTAAAGTGGGAAAAAAACCCTATAGAGCTGATGAAACTAAAAATTGATTCTTTGAAAAGATTTTTTAAAAAAAAACAGATAAAACTTTAGTTAACCCAAACAAGAAGAAGAGAGGAAAATCAAATTAACAAAATTAAAAATGAACAAAGTGAGATCCCAACAAACAAGAAATAAAAAAAATTATCAGAACTTACTATACATAATTATTTGCTAATAAAACTGAGAACCTAAAAGGAACTGAGTATTACTACCAAAATATAAAATACTTAAATTAATAGAATATGAAATAAAGTGCTTAGCCTAATCTCAGAAAATAAAGCAATGTCAGGAGTGAAAAGCTCGTATAATTCTGTGTTAAGAAAAATGATTCAGTATAATTTGATAATGTGAAAATGTTTGCAGAGGGTCCTCCTGGTGACAGGGGCTAGAGCACCAAATTTGGAGACAGCTCCTGCTTTAGACATTTCCTAGCTGTTGGACAGGACAGGTCTAGTGACTCTTCTTACTTTGTTTCTTCATCTGTAAAATGGGATAATATTAGCACCATCACACAAGGTGGTTGTGAGGATCAAAGGAGTTAACATACATAAAACACTTTGCAAACCTTAAAGCACTATAAAATATTAGCTGTTACTACTAGAGAGTGATAAATTGATTCACCAGTTAAGAATGAGATAATGAACACTTATATTGATGACATGTTTGAATCTGAGCGTGAGGGATACACAAGAGCAGAAGAGAATCACTTTGTTTTATTCACTCTCAGACACATTGATTTCCAGCATTGACCAGCAATTTGAACTGGAGAATTGTAAAACTGTGACCACCATGGAAATCTGCTGAGCTTAAGCATTGGCAGGGACATGAGAATCATTACAAAGATCTTTAAAGTGCTGTTGGATTAGTTAGAAGCCAAAATTAGACTGCTTTGGGGTCATAACAGATCTATCGCTAAAGGTAGCAATGAGCACAACTAGAGAAAAATTTGATTGACTAAAGGAAATGGATTGGTCTTCCACTTTCCTGGCCTTTTATAAATCTAGTCAGTATTTATTTTCAGTATTATCTGTGTAATAAGGACAACATGCATGTAATAAGGAGGAAAGTCCCTTGCATGTAAAATATTTTCATATATATATGTATATGTATGTGTGTGTACACACATACACAGACACACACACGCTTCTATGGCAAGGCTGGTTCCCACATGAAATGTAGATAGTAGTAATGGGGGTGGATTGAGGAGAGTACCTTATCCTTTTAATCCTCACTTGTAAATTGAATAGGGGATAAATACACAGGGGAAATAGCCTGTATATTAGTAATAAATCTTCTTGCCCTCTTTGTTTTTCCATCTCCTTTGTTCTGTTCCTGTTCTACTGAATGCTACTAGAGGAAGTCATTCAACCATGCCAGCTTGGACCACTAAAATGAATATTATGTGATCTCCTATGGGCTTTCATTCATGTTTTGCAACCCTTTTATTTTCTCTCAATTAATTTTCTATCTTATTCCCTTTGCTGGCTGTTCTACCACTATTCTTTAGCCCTTAATTTCCTCCCTCTTTCCACATCTACTCCATCCCTCCTCCCCAGCAGAAGACCTTGACTCTTACCTACTTATTGAGAAAATCATGACCATCAGTTATTATGCGCTACCTTAACTCTCTCATGGCATAACTCTGAACCTCTGTTTACATCTGTTCTCTGAGGAAGAAGTAGTCCTTACACTTGTTCAGGTCAATCCCTCTATACCTTTAATCTCAAGCCTTGTCTCTTGGGAGCTTCACTCATTGATCAATCCTTCTCTCCCTCTCATCTTTAGTTTCTTACCATCTATAGGCTCTTTCCTGTGTCTATAAAAAAAACTCAGATCTGTCTCATACTTAAAAAAACTTTTATACTGATACCGCCAAACTGCCATCTTATAGATCAGTGGTCTCCAAAAATAAATGCACAAAGTACATAAGAAAATACGCAAAGGCAAAGGCTCTAAATGTTTTTGTTCTTTATATTCCATTTTCAACATATCTTCTGATACATTCTAGTCAATGTGAAAGGAAATAATTTCTAGAATGTATCATGAATAAGCACATAAAAAAGAAAAGAGATTAATTGGCTTTTCATAAAGAAAAATAAGAATGTGGTATACTTCTCTTAAAGGTACACCAAAAACTGATAGAAATCAATTATTATAAAGAGAAATGAATGATATTCTTCATATTCTTCATACTCCCTTGACAGTTTTTTCATACCTCACCCTGGGGCATCCATGCTCAATGTTGAGAATGCCTGAATTAAAGTGGGAAGAAAATAATAGGACTTCTATTTAAAGTTATTTATTTAAAAATAAAAAATAAAATACTTGGCTAAAATTCTATATATGGATAGACTCTGCTGCCCTTATTCAGTTCCTATGTCATGTAGTCAAATGTCATGTGATAATATGTGAAAAGCATTGAGGAAAGAGTTGGATTTCCACCTAGTGGGGTTGACAAGAGGTGCCTCTCTTGTTCGCTTTATGTTTATTGTGATTTATTTCAGATTGATATGTAGACATCACAATCAGCAAGATATTTAAAAACAATTTTTTTTGTTGGAAAGGATGTGTCACTTAGAACTTCTCTCTTATCTTGCACACTTAAAAAAAGTAGAACTAGAATTTTCCAACTTATTTAGAAATCTTAGAAAGAGATTCAGTGAGTTTTAAGTACCTTCCTCATTGAGGCTACCTCAGAGTAAGAAGGAAGGAAATAAACATTTATCAAAGACCTACTATGTGTTAGGCACTGGATTAAGTGTTTTACAAATATTATCTCATTTGATTGCCACAACAACCCTGGGAGGTCGGTGCCGTCATTAGTCTCATTTTACAGTAGAGGAAACTGGAGCAGACAGAGGTTAAGTGATTTTCCTAGGGTCACCCAGCTAGTAAGTGAATGAGGCTGGATTTGAACTCAGGTCTTTCTGACTCTAGGTCTAGTGCTCTATCCACAGCTCCTCCTTGGTTTCTTTGGAGAACTTCAGGGAAAATCTCTGAGCTACGGCTCATATATAAGGATGCGAACCATATTGTGATAAGATCTGTCTTCCCTATTTCCCCATAACAGGGATTAGTTTTCTTTAAAAGGCAAAAAAGCAGTCCCCAGGACCTGATTGGCCCCTGCCTCTTTTGTTGTAACTCCTTGATCACCCATATAAAAGGGGTAAAATCAGGGCACCTTCAACTTGGTAGATATCTGAAGACCACTAGTCATCACATTGTACCCTGCTGACCAGGTGCATATCTGCATGTTGACAAGTAGGGGATGCATCTAGAGAACTCAAGTGCCACTCTATCCTTCTTGCATATTCTTGCTGTGTTAGGGCAAAGTAAACCTTTTGTTTATTGTTCCTAATTTTGTTTTAAAATTATATCTGTCCATACAATCCTTTGTGAGAGTTTTAGATTGCTAATAGAATCTGAAGTAACTGTACTCAAAGGGATTTCCATTGATTTCTCCATCTATATATGCAACGTTATTGTGGTTGGCTAATCTCCTGAATTCCTTGAAAGCTTTCAGATTTCAGTCACAAGGGTGTGCTCGAGAGATGCTTTTCTTTGAAGAGGATGATAATGGGAGAACAAACAATCTAATAGAAATTAGTTTGGCTGGTGGTCAAGGAAACATAAAACTAATAATCAAGCATGCCTAACAAATTTGATTACATAATTTTGTCTTTGATAGGTGATGCCTTGGGGAGGAGAGCCATTGGCCAATCATTTTAGACTTTCTCCACCCCTCCCATGTTACTTCTAAATGACTGGCTGTCTCCATACACACCCATGTCTGACTCATTATTACTACACACGTTATTTTTTTCCCTTAGTAGATATATTTACTAAGTAAAAAGAGTGGTATTTATTTAGCAAATCACCATACTGATGAAGAGAACACAATATTGGTACATTATTAATGTCATATTAATAACAATGTTTGGTAGTTGAAATTGTCATTTTTGTCAGTAAATTATTATAGAACTTTATACTTACAAAATGTGAACAAAATGTTTACCTGAGATTTTAAATGACTTAAAATGTGACAAACAGTGGGACATGGTGGACAGGGAACTGACATTAGATCTAGGAAGACATGGGTTTAAGTCTCACCTACAACATTACACTGTATGACCATGGACAAATCACTTACCCTCTTGGTGCTCTAGGGAACTCTTAAGATTACAAGTTGCAAAGAAAGTATTGGCCTGCATTGGTGGAGGCAGTTTCCTCACTCATGAGTCTCCTATGCCAATGAAATCACAGGGTAAGTCCCTATTCTATCCATAAAATGGAATATTAAAGATCCTATAGTCCAACCTTCTCATTTTACAAAAAAGAAATTGAGGCTCAAGAGTGACTTACTCAAAGTAAAATAGAGATGACATATAACAGAGTCAACATTGGAACCCATGGCCTTCAACACAAATCCTAATGTAGTTTCCATTATACCATCTTGCCTTCCTCTGAACTTTCCTGAAATAACTAATGTTGAATTGGATATTGACTTAGAAATTTGCTGGATTACATGACACTTTGATTTAAAACCCTAGGGACATATATGGCAAGCATGAGAATTTTTTTTATATTTGTTTAGGAGCAATCTTTTAGAATAAATGTTTTATTGATGATTTTTTCCTATTTGTTGTTATAATCACTGTACTCCTTTCCCCAAATAGAACTCTCCTTTGCAGCAAAGAACCATAGCTAAATAAAACAAATTACTATGTTGGAAATATCTGACAAGGTATACTTCTTTCAACACCTATAATTCACCATCTCTCTGCTGAAAAGAAGGGGAGGCACACTTCACTAACAGTTCACTGAAGTCATAATCAATCATGGTATTGATTGAGGTTCTGTCTTTTTTTCCTTTTAAATTATTGTGGTTATTGTCGTTCTATATCAGTTTATACAAGTCCTTCCAAGTTTCACTGAATTCTTCATATTTGTCCTTTCTTAGAGTGTAGTAATATCCCATTACATCCATATGCCACAATTTGTTTAACCATTCCTCAATCAATGGGTATCCACTTTGTTTCTAGTTCCTTGCTATGATGAAAAGCGCTGATATAAATAATTCTGTATATATAGAATCTGCCTTCGACCTCCTTGGGATGTATGCTTAGTAGTGGTATTATTGGTTCAAAGAGTATGTTTAGAGTTTAGTGACATTTCTACTATAATGCCAAATTAATTTATTTTTTAAATTAAATTTTATTTTTTCAATGATGAACATGTCTTCTTTCCCTCCTCTCCTCCTCCTATTGTGAAAGAAAGTAAAACAACCCCCCTGTTACAAACATGTAGGGAAGCAAAACAAATGACCACATTGGCCATGTCTAAAAAAAAGTTTGTCAATCTGCACTCTTGAGTCCATCATCTCTGTGTCAAATAATGGGTGGTGTTTTTGTTCACACATCCTCTGCAATCATGGTGTGTCATCATGTTCATCAGTTCATAAGTCTTTCAAAGTTGTTTATCATTATATATAATTGTTTTCCTGGTTCTGCTCACTTTACTATGCATAAATTCCATACAAGTTTTCAACGGTTTCTCTGAAACCATTCCTTAAAGTTTCTTGTTCTCTTATGCTCTTTCCTTGTCTTCATTTCCTAGTCACTCTTCAAAAGGACAGAGTGGTGAGAGAGTAGTGTATTTAGCACCAGTGCCCTAGATTTGGTACAGTTTTCCTCTGTTCTCTTTCGCCTCATCTCTCTCCCTACCCAAAGTCCAATTATAAGTTCTTATCCTTTTATTTTCTTTTAAGCTCTCTTTGAGATCTACCTGCCTTAGAGCTTGTTTTGCTTAGGACTAATCCCTCCTTAATTTACTGTCTGTCTTGTTCCCCCCTTTCCCTCTCCCCACTTCCCACCTGTTTGCCTGTTGATTGAAATGTATTTCTATGTATTTCTGACTGTGTATGCATGTATTCTTCCTCCTTTCATCTAGTTCAGATAAGAGTGAAGTTCAAGTGTCATGTGATCCTCCCTTCCTACTTGTTCATATAGACGTCTACTTATAAATCCCAATTATGTGAGATAATTCTCCCCATCTTTCTTCTCCTTCCCCTTATCCTAGTGTATTCCTTCTTCCCTCTTTTTCCATTTTTCTTTTAATATTATCAAAATATAATAAAATCATGATTACTTGCTCATATTTGCCTTTTTTACATGTCTCTTGACTCCTGCAGTTCTGATGTTTACATCATAAATATTTAAAACTCATCTATTTCATTAAAAGTACATTTTTCCCACCTGTAATATTATATGCTCAGTTTTTCATAGTAAGTTATTCCTATTTGTATACCTATGTCTTTTGCTTTCTAGAACATCATATTCCATGCTCTCTGCTCATTTAAAATGGTGGCTGCTAAATTGTGTATGATCCTGACTATGGCTCTTCAGTATTTGAATTCTTTCTGCTTGAAGCTGCTTGAGGCATTTTTTCTTCAATCTGAAAGTTCTGAATTTTAGCTATAATGTTCCCAGGGATTTTTGTTTTGAGGTTTTAGGAGTTGAGTGGTAGATTCATTCCATTTTTACTTTTTCTTCTGGTTCTAAAAGATATGTGCAATTTTCTTTCATGATTTGTTGAAATATGATGTCTAGGCTTTTTAAAAAAATCGTGGTTTTTAGGTAGTCTGTTGATTCTTAAATGATCTCCACTCAGTCTCTTTCCTAGGGCAGTTGTTTATGCTATGAGATATATTATATTTTCTTCCACTTTTTCAGTCTTTTGACCTTGTTTTAATATGTCTTGTTATCTCATGAAATCAATGGTTTCTATTTGATCCATTCCAATTCTTAGAAAGTTTATTGCCTGGGTAAGGTTTTGTATCTCTTGGTTCAAAGTATTAGTTCCCTTTCAAATTCTTTCTTCCATAGCTCTTGTTTCTTGTCCCATTTTCCTCCAGTGCTTTCATTTCAATTTTAAAAATATTTTAAACCTTTGCTTCATCTCTTCCAGGGATTTTAGTTGACCTTTGTCTTAGCTATTTTTCCTTTGAAGCTTTTCTTGTAAATATTTTGGAGTCTCCACAGAACTTTTGTCCCTTTCTTTTTGCTGACCTGGGCTGTAAAAATAACTCACTTGATTTTTTTCTTGAATTTCTTGATCAGGATTCATTCTGGTGCATTTTCTAGGTCTTTGTGAAAGAGTTGTAATTATACTCCTAAATTGTTTTCTTGAGCAGTTTGTCTAATTCACAGCTCTACACAGTATGTTAGAGTACCTAAGTTCCCACAGTCCTTCCCTCCTTTCAACATTTATTATTTTTCTTTGGTTAGGAATTCTACCCCTCATCACACTTATGAAAGCTATCTTCTTATATTCTCTGTTTTAAAAAAATAGTTTGACCATTGACATTTAGGTCATGTATGCCTTTGGAACTAATTGTGGTACATGGTATACAAAGTTAGTATAAGCCCAATTTCCAATAAACTAGTTTTCCCAAATATTTTCTAATACAAAATCTTTTATCTCAATAGTTTATATTATTGGATTTGACGAACTACTCCTATATTATGTATTGTGAAGGGTCTTGAGTCTATACCACATGAAGATTAGTTGAAGGAACTGGGGATATTTAGTGTGGAAAGAAGACTCTTGAGGGGTGGAGGGAAGACATAACTCTTCAAGTATTTTAATGGCTACTATGTGGAGGAGGAATTAAGTTTAATCTGTTTGTCCAGGGGGTACAATAGTAAAGAGTGTAAGTGATGAAGTTGATGGAGCACTGGGCCTGGAGTCAGGAAACGCTGAGTTCAAATCTATTCTCAGACACTTACTAGCTGTGTGATGCTGGGTAAGTCATTTAAATGTTGTTTGCCTCAATTTCCTCATTTATAAAATGGAGACAATAATAACACCTACTTTCCAGGGTAGAAAATAATTGTAAAGTACTTAGCACGGTGCCTAGCACATAGCAAACACTATATAAATGTTAGCTATTATTATTAGCCACTATCATGAGTGGGAATTGTAAAGAGGCCAATATAGGTTTGATATTAGCAAAAACTTCCTAACGACAAGAGCTGTCCAAATGCTGAATGGAAGACATTGAGAAGTGATAGACTCCCCCTCTTTGGAGAGCTTTAAGCATTCACTAGACAACCACTTGTTTGGGTTAATTATTATGATGATCTCTTTCATATGTGGATTGGAGTCAGTGACTGCTGAAGTCCTTTCCAGCTCTCAAATTTTCTTTTTAATAGTTTCTTGTTCTTGCCTAATTTTGCTCTTTGTAAAACAGGACCAAGTAATTTTTATGATTACTGTTCTGAGGTCTGATAATTCTGTGCATCATTTATTCTTCCTTTTTAAATTATTTCCCTAGAGATTTTAAGAATCACTACTTTGATTTTCAGGATTCTTATTTTTATATTTATTTGGGTTTTTATTGTTTTCCTAATTTTATTTTTAGTTACACATTGAATTTATTGACTTCCTTTTCCCGCTGTTTTGTCAACATAAGTATTTTTAGACATACATGTTCACCCAAGGACTGCTTTGGATATATCGCATAAGTTTTGATCTGCTCATTATTATCATTTTATTTGATATTTTTTTGTTTCTTAACTTTTTTTGACTCAAAATTGTTTAGTTTCTACTTAAGTATAAATCTGTTCTTCATATTTCCTTTATTAATTATACTTATTGCATTGTCACCTCAAAAGAATGCTTACTATTTCTACCTTTTTTGTATTTGTGAGTTCTTTATTAACTCATGATTAATTTTTGTAATGGTGTCATTTAAAACTGAAAAATATCAGCACTTCATTATTCTCATTCAATAGTTACCAAAGTTCTGTCACATCTATTTTTCCTTATACTGCAATCAGGTTTTAATCTCTTTCTTTTTTATCTTTATGTTTGATTTCTTTAGGTTTGAAGGGCATGTACTGAAATCTGCAACTATTGCTTTTCTTTTTATCTTGTTGACCTTGTTCGGATATATTTTCCTTAAGTGCTGAGATGATATGGCATTTGTTACATATCATTAGAATTAATTAGTAATGTTATCCATGGTGTCTTTAAACATTATGTTGTTTCCCTGCACTTCTCCCTTTACTCTGTTTTGACTATTGCTTTATTTGAGATAATGATTTCTTCTCCTATTTTTTTATTTAGGTGAGGGATAATAGCTTTTACTGTTATCCCTCATTTTAACTCTGTATGGATTTTTCTATTTTAAATACATTTCTTGTAAAATGCAAATTGTTGTGTTTTGCTTTCTGATGTATTCTATGACCCTTCTCTATTTAAGAGGAAGTTTATTTCATTCAAATACACAATTACAATTGTTAGGTTTATTTACTCCTCAGCCAAATTCTACTATATTTTTTCTCTATAGGTTCCCCACACTATTATTAAAAAGAAAAATAAAAGGGGAACAGAGAGAATGGAACCAGTTCTAGATTTCTCCAGCTGGAAGAGTATAATGCAAATTCTTTCCCATCCCACTTTTACCTAGTCCACAACAATAGTTCTCAGTCTATCTCTGTCTTTGTCTCTTTCTCGCTAATCCTTTCTGAAGTAGGTTTTACTTGTTCCCTCTTTCTTTTTTAAACCTCTCTCCTTCTGACCCTTTTCATACCTAGTTCCTTATTTACTTTATTGCATTTCTATACTAAATTTTATTCATTCACCCTGCTTTTTCTTATTCACCTCTAACTGAGCTGTGTGAGGTTTATGAGATCACCGCTTTTGCATTTTGCCACCTACATTTTTGTATAATCTTGATTTTTAGTGTCTTAATTTTGGAAAATAGTTTCTCCTCTTTCCTCTTCCTTCCATCCCTAATGGCCATCCTTTCCCTTCTTCCCTCTGTCTTTAGTGGATAAAGTATTAGACCTGGAGTCAGGAAGACATGAGTTCAAATCCAGCCTTACTAGTTGTGTGACTCTGGGCAAGTCACTTAACCTCTGTCTGTCTCAGTTTCCTCACTGGTAAAATGAGGGTAATGTAAGCACCTACCTCCCAGGATTGTTGTGAGGATCAAATAAGATCATATTTTAAAATATGATAAAAATGTTAAAAATAAAAATTATATTTGTAAACCATAACATTGAATAAATGTAATAATTTATTTATTATGTACCTTTGCCCTCAGTTTGTCTATCTTTGTTCCCTCATTGACCCTTATAGTAGTGTGACCAATACTCCTTCCTCCCAGAACTGTCTTAGAATAGGTTTCTGAAGAGATAATAGTTTAATTCCTCCTTTCGGGTTATATATTTATATATATATATATATATATACACACACACACACACACACACATATATATATATATATATATATACATGTATATATATATATTTGATCATTTAGCCCTCAAACTTGTTTATTTTTCTAGGTTTCTCTTTTCTCTTATATTTGTATTTCAGAAATTCTTCTCAGCTCTTGTTTTCTTAACAATTCTTACATTTCATCAATTCTATTAAAGGTTGATTCCCACTACCCTCCTAGAATTGTTTTTAACATTGCAGAGTAAGCTATTCTTGGTGTAGACCTTTTCATTTTGCCTCTTGAGAGATTATATTACTTTTATTTCCTTTCTTTCTTATATCTATAGTACAATTTCAAGTGATTCTGACTGATTTCTTATGTGATTTTTTTTCCTGTTTGTTTTCAGTATTTGTTTGGCAGCAACATTTCTGGGTGTATTAAATTAGGTAGGAGTTTCTTTTAGAAAGTGGAATATGGATCCTATTTTTAATTTACATCTAGGTCCAATGGTTTGGGGGTATTTTCCTTTAATGGGTTCTTGAAACTTGGTGTGTAAGTTTTTTTCTCTCTCAGTTTCATCCTGATTTTCAGAAAACTGAGAGATTTTTAAATGATCTAAACTTATCCTACTTTCCAGTTCAGTTTTTTGACTCTAGATATATAAAATATTCTTCCAAACTATCTGCCTTTTGAAATTGTACTTTCTTTTTGAATTATTGACTTTGAATTTTCATTCATCTGTTTTATTTTTCAGGATATCAATAGCTTTGGAGAGGCTTTCCAGCTTCTCTTCTAAGCTATTTATTTTCCTGCCAGTCTTTTTTCTTTAAAGATTCTAATTAGACTCTTTAGAATTACCTTTATCCCTTCCTCACTTTTTTAGTAGACCTTCCATATACTCTTGAACTTCTGATGGCCAGCCTATTCTCTGCTCTGGTGTTCTACTTGGAATTGTTCTCAAGTCATTCTCTTTTCTTGGAGTTATATCATGGGGTTTCTTCCCTTAACCTATGGCATTTCTTCATTATCTTAGTAATTTTCTTATGGCTCATTTCTTTAGTTTCTGCAATAGATATGTCTGGTGAGGGTTCTTTCCCTTTGCTGTTCCTTCTGAACTAAATTTGCCTTTGTAGTTGCTAGAGTTATGGCTACAAATGCCCTTCAGAGCAGGGCTAGTGGTGATTTGAGCAGCAGTGTGGCCCTTGCCTATCTTCCTCAGACCTAGGGTCAGAAGCATGGCATCTTTTCTTCCCCCTACCCCCTGAATATCCAGATAGAAGGTGCAAAAGCCATTAATGTGGCCAGTGCCCTTCCATCTCAGAACTGTCTTTGATTAGGTTGGATTAGATCAAGTTGAGGATCAGGGGTAAAAGGGATGGTAGAATAAGGTTCTGTAGTGTTACCACTGCCCCTCCTTTTAGCCCTTCAAACTAGCTCAGAGTAGATGGATTGCTTATAATATGGCCCTTTGTTGTTATTTTTCATAAAGCCTGCTTTGCTGTAAACTCTTTCCATTCATCTTTTTTACTTTAATTTTATTTGCAAATTTTCTTGTTTTTAAGGTGGTTTTAGAGAGGAATGAGTTCAGATGGAGACTTTCATGTCACCATCTTCCCCTCCCAAGATTTTCAAAAAATTTATCTTAAGTGAGTTAATGTATATGAAGGCATTTTGTAAAGCATATTACATAATTTATATGTAATAGATTATCATTACTATTATTGGAGAACTAATTGGCACTAATTATCACTTTAACTACCAAGTAAAAGTACTATCTGTATACTAGTGTAGCACATTCCACTGTTCTTCAATAGGTATACAACATTTTTTTTGTCTTCAAAGGTCACGTGAGTTCTTTCTCTACCACAAAGACTCAGATGATTGCTATGTCTCAAATAGTGATTTCCAACCTTTGTGAAATAACAGTACTCTGTTATTGTTAGTTTGACTTTGTGACACAGCACCTTCATGTGTTATATTCCACATATTCAGTGTTTTAGTTTTAGTGAATTAAAATTCATTTTGCTCTGACAATTTTATAAGACAATTGGCATTACCCTCTTAAAACCTCATCTTAACATGAAATATCAAAATCTCAAGTATTATATCTGAATAATTTGTGATTTCTTATTATTTACTTTTATTCTCCTTAAAATTGAGGTATGAAGGCATGTTGTCTAACCAAATCTATTAATCCTTTTCAGATTATGTCTGAATACTTCTGCTATTAATTCATTCTTTGCTCTGGTATCTTTAAAGTCACTTTGGAGCTTGAGTAGGACAGAAGCTGCCTACTATTTACAATATAGGAATTTACTTTATCCATAGTGAATTCTGATTCTGGGGCAGAGTTGAATAATGACATATTACCAACCCATTCAAAATAAAGCCTAAGTATTGCATCAAATAAAAAATTTTCAGCTAAATCAAATAAACAAGTAGTTATTGGACATATAGAAGATACTGTGCTTAACTTGGGTGGGAATGAGGCAAGTAGATATAAAAACTTTCCAAAAATATGGGTCTTGTCCTTATATATTTCTAAAGACTATGTCCCCATAACTTAAACTATTCTAAAAAATTAATTGTTTCATTATTCATTGACTCTCTTTTGCTCTTTATTCTTAATTTAAAAAAAATCACTGTGATTTAATTGGTAAATGGGACTCCCAATAAGGAAACATCACCTGACAATGCAGATTAGAACCTGATCTGCAATTCATAATCTTAAGGAGTTGCCTGGAGCAAATTTTAAGAGTTAAGATTTGCCCGAGGTCACCCATCCAGTCTGTGGCAGAGGAACCTGAATCCTGGCTTCAGGTCTGGCACTCTATGCACTGTGCCACCTAGCTGCCCTCATGCCATACCTCTTCTTCTAACTCCTAAAACAAATTGAAGACTGAAGTGAAGGATAGCTCTTTAGGTAAGCAATGATTAAACACTGAGAAACCCAAGAAGACAAGCATCAAAAAGCTTTTTGGGTTAACTGGAAACTCATAGCACCTTGTTGACCCAAAACATTAATGTTTTACTTATATTAAACCACTTTTAAAAAACCAAAAGATACTGAGTTATTGCACTGACCCTGAGATTTTGGAGGAATTCCAAGTTCTCTTCTGTTTGATCAAGAAGAAAAAGAAAAATAAATACAAAGAAAGAAGAGGAAGAAGGAGGGAAGAAAGAGAGAAACAAAAAGAAAGTATACTATGCAAAACTACTGGCCTACCTAGTAGAGGAATAATTCTGTCCCAGATGAAAATGTCAACATATCACTGGTTACTAGTTAAATTTAAGTTTGAGGGCTTTAGTGCTCTGTTTCTAGGATTTCACAGTTGTAAAGTATAATAATGCTGATTTCTCTAGGCTCTATTTGACCTGAATTTTTCAGAATACCTTTACAAGTAAATATTCCTCTGCATGCAACTATATCTCTTTCCAGCTTTTCTTTTCTTTAAGCTCTATGCTCATAATTCCTACATCATTTTCTCAATTCTATCCTTCATTTATTTAGCTCCCTACAGTTCCATAAAAACCTGGTCATCTTAATTGAACTTAGTATTTGAGAGAAGAGTGGTATCTATTTCAGCATGCTTCAAAAGTGGAAGAGGGAGAGGTTTTTGAATCAATGAAGATGACCATTAATAAGAAAACCGGGGGCAGCTAGGTGTTGCAGTGGATAGAACACCGGTCCTGAAGTCAGGAGGACCTGAGTTCAAATCTGGCCTCAGACCAAACACTTGACACTTCTAGCTGTGTGAACCTGGACAAGTCACTTAACCTCAATTGCCTAAAAAAGCCAAAAACAAACAAACAAACAAACAAAAAACCCCAAGAGAACTGACTCACGCCTGGCTGTTTCATCAGCAGACATGTAGTAGGACTTGTTTGGACAGTGCAAAGCTGACATGAAATGTAAAGTGTCTAATCAATGATTGGACAAACTGCTTTATGTTCTGATGGGGGTCAAGGATCAGTCATCCAGTAGATTTTAACAATAGTTATAAGTTAAATTACTAAATCCTTTTTGCAGTTTGTTTTCACCAAATGTGACTATTCTATGTTTAGCATTTTGTCTGTGTGTAGGAAATAATTATTCCACCCCTGATTCATATATATTTTGAATGCCTTTCTACTCTCCCTTTGGAAAAATAGTAGACATGAGCCTAATCCTAAGCTTTCAATGAAAAAAAAAGTAAATGAGAAGTTAGGAAAGGCTACATGTTTTGGATAAAAACAAGTAGTAAAAGCTCATCTTTATCACAATTTTCTAATTTATAAAATGTTTTCTTCATAACCATCCTGAATCTCATTTTCCTCAATTACAAAATGGGAACAGTAATACCTATAGTACTTACTTCACAGTCAAATATCTATGTAAAATGGTATCTCATAGACATGACAGGATTATTCTAATGATTGTTTTTGGAACCATGTTGCTCCTTGTAGGGGTCTAGTGGATGTGTAAGCTTCCCCTTTAGGGAAATGAGTCTGAGTCTAAGTATGTAGACCCTCTTCTCTCTATGTTTCTTTTGGCTCTGGATTTTTCCATCTCTCTTTTGCCTTTTTAAAAGCAAAGTCTAACAGGTGTTACCTTCTTAGCAATCATGTATTGACTAGGCAGGTATCAACCTATGCATTTCATCAAGATGAGGTTAACAGTGGTCCTCAGGACAAGAGCAGTTCATACATTGTTAAAAAAAGAATAATGGATGCCAGAACAAAGGTTTTATTCCTGTTAACCTTTTTATCAAACAGTTAAACCTGACAGGAAATTAACTCTCTCAAGGGAATCTCAAACTTCAATAAGGACACACAAGAGGGATTGATTGATTTTTCATTACTCCCTAACAGGTAGTCTGTGGACCAGTAAGTATAGTCTCCTCACTATCTTCCTGCCTAGGTAGGTCACATGGCAGAGTGGAGAGTGTCCTGGAATTGGAATCAGGAACATTTGGGTTCGAGTCTAGCCTCTGACATGTACTCAGCTAAGTCACTTAATGAGCCTCTCTTTGCAATTAAATGTTTGCCATTTAAATTTTGTATCTAAATCAAGAGAGTAAGTATATATCTTTAGGGTATGGAGTCTTAACCTGAGATTGGTAAACTTGCTTTAAAAATATTTTGTCAACTGTATTTCAATATAACTAGTTTTCTTTGTAATCCTATTTTACTTTATGCACTTAAAAACCATTGTTCTTTGGAGCCTATGGACTTCACCAGACTGCCAAAGGTGACTATGGCACAAAAAAGGTCAAGGAGCCCTACTTTAGAATGAGATTTTGCAATAAAGTTCCAGATGATAGATTATTAATAATGTATACTTTACTTTTTTTTTTAAAGGCAATTGGGGTTAAGTGACTTGCCTAGGGTCACACAGCTAGTTAAGTGTTAAGTGTTTGGTCTGAGGCCGGTTTTGAACTCAGGTCCTCCTGACTTCAGAGCAGGTACTCTATTCACTGTGCCACCTAGTTGCCCCTATACTTTATTTTTAAAGCCAAATTTATTCCATGAGCCATGAATGGGATGTGAAAGTTGAAGGCTGTTCCACAGAAATAAAATTTATCACAATCCTTTGACATTATGTTGCACTTGGGTAATCACTGAAGGATAGTAGAACAATTCATGTGTAAGGGAGAGTTGTTTATATTTGTTAAAAATCAAAGAGGGGCATAGAAAACCTTTGGGTTCACATTGAAAAGTAACATCCTGATTTCCTGAGCAAGGTCTGTCTGCTCCTTCTTGAAGGAGACAAAGGGCTGATTCTTTGAGAATTTGAAATGCCCAGTAAGGTGATTTCTACAGGTTTCTGGAGTGCATGAAAATAGCACTATAATGCAAAGGAAACCTGGACCTTTCATAATTTCTCCATTAACTATAATTACATAAGGCATTTTTGGAGCTAGTTATATTTTTGACCTATCCCCTTCTCCCTTTGAGATAAACAAATTAATTTTTTTTTTTGCTGTGTATATACATGTTTGCATTTTTATTATATATTACAACAGTACTTTCTGCCGCATGAGGTTTTTCATGCTCTTTAGGATTTTTTTGTGGCAGGGTCCCCTCCCTCTTCTGGAGCTCCTAAGGATATGACTGAGATTCTGTGCAATGTACTGGGAAAATCAACCAAAGAGAGGAGACAGCTTGGTTTAATTTTTAGAAAGTGCAACTATTCAACAGGGTGGTTGTTGTTTTTGGTGGTGGTGGTGAGATCACGTAAGCAAGGCCTGCACAACATATGGCCTATGGGCCACTTGCGCCCACCAAAGGATTTTGAGAGGCACACAAAAAATGTAGGGTTGCCACTATGCACTCTCCTCTTTGTCATGTGAGCCACGGCAAACAACCATCATCAGTCTGTCTCTAGCCTAATGTATCTTTGGCCCAAAGAAGTGTAGCCTATTTTAATTTTGGCTCCTGTCTGTTGCCAAGTTGTACAGTTCTAAGGCAAGGGGTTAATTAAGGGGAAAATCCAGGAAGAAGAATTAGAAAATCCAAGAGGAAGTAACAGGGACTCTGTTTTGTTTTTGAAAAATCTGAAAGGAAGAGTTAGAAAGAAAAACTCAACTTAAGACAAGAAGAAAATGCATTAAGTATCTGGGAATTAAACTATCAAAATACACATAGGATTTACATAAATAAAACTACAAAAACATTTTTAGCTGAAATAAAAGAAGACCTAAATAATTGGAGAGACAATCAATGTTTCATTTTTTTTAGCTGTGTCAATACAATAAGCATAATGATACTAGTGAAATTATTCTATAGACAATGATATTTTAATCTAATTTGTTTTTAATTTAAATCATTTTTAGTCTTCTCCAACTCTTTGTGATCCACATTTGGGGTTTTCTTGGCAAAGACACTGGAGTTTTAACCCAGGTCTAGCAATCTATCCATCATGACAGTCAGGCTACATTGTAAACGTGGTCCTTCCATACTGTACCATCGTTGGTTGGTGACTTCAGTTTGGGCTAGGCTTTTTCAACTTGTTGGATTCTTTTGGTAGCAATACATGAGTGAGTATTAAAGGAAGAAGTGTGTGAAGTCTCTGAGGGGATTTATGGGATCATTGATTTCAAGTTGAAAAGGACCTTGGAGGTAAACAGTCATGAACTCCATTACCATATCTACCCACTCCTATTTTACAGATGAGGAACTGAGATTAAGTGATTTGCTGAGGTCACAAAATTAAGTGCCTGAAGCAAGATTCAAATACAGGTCATTCTGACTCCAAGTGCAGCACTCAGTTCCATATATCATGTTACCTCTCATAACTTTTGCTGACTTGACTAGGCATTGGATTTGGTATTGATTCAGGTACACTGTCTAGTGAACCCTGGAATGATATCTGTAGGCTCAGATCTTCATAATTCATATCACATCAATACTGTTATGCCCTTGATAAACTGACCAAAGACCATCATCAGTTTCCTGGGGACCAATCGAAGACCATCTAGTGGTCCTGGGGCAACACCCAGGAGCTGCCAGCATGTTCTGTAATGGATATCTTCTTCCTTGCTGGAGTTCGTAGATCTGTTAGTTGCTGGTTTCAGCATAAGAAGCATTATTGAAAATCTCCCATAACTCCTATTGGAAAGGCTAGGAACTTATTAGCTGGGTAGTTGCCGGTCAGGTAGGGCTCATTCTAGACAGGTGCTCAGCTTCTATCAAACAGGTTGCCTCACCATCCTTGTAATAGGTTTCTGGGGTCTGGAAGCCAATAAATATTTGCAGTTGGCGAATGGATCCACAAAGACTGAGGAGAACTTCTCTGGGGATGGTCATTGAGTTGCTTTCCCAATGGAGATATCTGTCAGATCAATTATTCAGTCAACAAGCCCTTATTCACACCAGTGCCAGATATCTAGCTGGGCTCACAGTCAGCCATTCTCTCAATCAAGGTTACTCTGCCCGAAACTTCATATCTATAGTCTTAACGTGGCCTGGGTCCTGCTTCGTGGTGGTAGTGTTTCACTGTATTCCCCAACAAAATTAAGTTATATTTACTTTATGTAATTTACATATGTTTACATAACTATATGTTCTTTCCCCAAGTAAAATGTAAGCTTTCTGAGGGCAAGAACTGTTTTAATTTTGTACTTATCTCCTCAGCGCCTAGCATAGTGGCTGGTCCTCCAGTTACTAGACCCTTCTCCTCTACGGTTATCTTGCATCTACTCTAGATATATTAGATGTACCTATTTATTTAAATGCTGACTTTTCCAGAAGCAGTAGCTGACCTTGAAACTAGGAAGACCTGCCTCAGACACATATTGACTATATGATCCTGGGAAAGTCACCTAACCTCCCACTGTGCTAGGCAATTCTCTTAAGAAAGAAAGTATTGATTTGTGTTGGTATTGGGAATTTCTTTGCCAAGTATTCCCTACAGTGATGAAATCATTGATGTAGTGTTTATCCTATCCTATCCTATCCTCCCCTATTAAAATCTATCTTACTCATAGAAAGGAACTGTTTTTGCTTTTGCATCTACAGCACTTGGCATAGGGCTTGATGTATAGTCAATTGCTTAAGAAATACTTTAAAAAAATTGGAATCCTGACCAGTGTTTGTGGCAGTGTGCTAATCAGGACTGTCACTTTCCTCATAGCTAGAGTTGGGAGGTTTGTCAGGTGTGTGATAAGATTGTTTTGGCTTCTGGAGAGAAGTTGAGAAAATGTTCCTCCCTCTGCTTTGTAGAGGTCGGTGACCATAAATATAGACTATTTTATATGCTGTCAGGCATAGTCTGTTTTGCAAAACTGATTTTTTCCTTTTTCCTTTTAAATCTTTAGTACAAGGTAAAGAGGGAGAAATACGTTTAGAAACGAAAATTACATTAAACGCAAAAGATATTGATAAAACTAAGACTGGTCCATGTAGCTCAGTCTTGGCTGGAGGCTAGTAAGAACAGCATGGTGTAGGGTTCATGTTCTGGATTGAACTCTCCCTAATTCTAGAAGCAGGGAGGGAAGTGCAGTAGTAGGATTACATTAAGGATGGAGGTTAGGAGTATGAGGGAACTGTGCAGATAAATCAATCAGCTGAAAAAGGACCAGAGGTTGAAGTGGGGTCAAAGATTGAAAGAGGATCAAACCCAGAAATTCACAACACAAATATACAAAGGGCTAAGGCTAGGGGGAGTTGCTGGTGAAAAGTCAAGTCTGGGTTTTAGTCTATGAGACAGACAGGATTAAATTAGACCTATTTAATTTATTAGGTTTAAAGTCACATACAAGCTTTAAACCCAGCTGTGTGCTGGCTGACCATATCTTTCCAAATCATTCAAACCACTGTCAGCTGTAGAACCAATATAATCCACTGCCTCTATTTTCCTCCATGGAAGTTACTGTAGAACAGAAGGTAAATGATTCTAGGGGGAGAAGTCAGTCAAATGTTAAATGGCAGCCCATAGTGTCAAGGCTGGTGGGTATTGAGGGAAGTAAATCAAGAGTGAGGTGAGATGAATCAAGAGAATAGGATAAGGGACTAGATTTTCTGCTGAGTTTAGGTTATATGAATATGCATAAACTGAGTGAGAGTGGGCACGGGAAAAGAGTAAGAGTTTGTTTTTAGAGATTAGAATTTCAAAATTCAAAGTCTTAGAAAGGATACAAGTCTAAGAGCTGATGAGGCCTCGTGAGTGATTGTAGCAGAGATGGGATCAAGAAGGAGGTTACTGAAATTGAGTGGGTTGAGGAGTTAGCAGATCAGGTGATGAGAGGGGATATTAATATAGATATTGAAATCCTCAAGAATATTAATAGGGGATGGTATGGAAAAGAACACCATAGACAAGATGCTGAAGTCAATATAAAGTTGAAAGAGTGACATGGATAGGGAAAAGATGGTATTTAACAAAAAGCACCACCTTTAAAATAAGATGTCGCTGAGAGATAGTATAGGGGAATGTTATGAAAGTGGCCAGTAGGAGAAAAGATTTATGTCCATCCCTTCTCTTACTCCTGTGAACTGGGTGAAATAGAAGAAGGGATGGCCTCCAGTGAAATGTGTAGGAAAGGATGTGGTGTACTTAGTTGAAAGCCAGATTTTGGTTAAAGAAAGGAGGTGGAAATACTGCCAATTTAAAAGTTTGAGGGTCTCAGGACCATCTCAGTACAGGTTTGGGACATAGAGAGCAAGACGTTGTCCTAAAAGACCAATGAGTTGGAGAAATAGGCCAAATACAGCAAAACATCAACCCCTCTGATGTATTCCACATATTGCCTTCTGATCCAGGACTGATCTCCCAGACCAGATTTCTATTCCTACAACTGGTTCTCCTGTTTGTCTCACCCCTTGGATCATAGCATTCTGAAGACATCCTGATACTGACTCAAAGTGACCTTTTGGTTGACTCTTTTGTATCCCAATTCAGACCCCAACCCTCTTCCTAGGAGAGATTGCTTTTTTCCTCACCCTGATTTTGCCCAATTCCTGGCATGTGAAGGTCTTCCCCTTGGTAGTAGCACTAGAAATGGTGGTGGTAGAATACAGCAGTAAATACTTAGTTAGAATGATAGATGAAGATAAGAGGTTACTATATGATTATAGAAGGTACAAGTTGTCAACTGTGATAAATGGGAAATTTACACGAATGTCTATTTGTTCCCTTGAAGAACCAAGAGGCCCATCTGAAGAGAAGAGGCCCTCACCTCAGAGCTCCCTGGGCAGGGAGAAGCCACCAAATCCAGCAGGTGGCCCACACACAAAGTTAGGGAAATCACAGCCCCGTTCTGCCGCTCCTGAATGTCAGTATTTCCTCCCCCCCCTCCTGAATGTCAGTATTTCCTTCCACCCTGCCCACCTTGTTTTCCTTTCCTTTCTTTTTATTCTGAACTCCACAAAGCCAAACACAATTAGTATTTCCATATACAATTGTAATATAGAAACAGAACTGTACATGAAACTATGAAACTTTCCACTATGTAGCACCTGCTTTTTAAAAAAAAGTAACTTTCAAAGCTATCCTGCTTGTCTATGATGACTTCGGACCTTCTTTTCTGTTTTCTTTCTTTTTTGTTGGGGGTGAGGGATTGGGTAAAGAAGGGCAGAGATTAGGACATCCTGTTCTAACCCCGATTCCCTCCCACTTCCTTGCCCAAGTAAAAAGCAAAGCAAAACAAAACCCTTGTAACAAATATCAGGATTTATTGGCAAATTTTAACTGATGGAAAACAGTCACAATTAAGAGACCAAAAGAGCCAAGAAATTGACTTAGTCAATGAACACTTAAACACTGTCTAAATGGAGACACATGGCAGCCAAGTAAAATGATAGACAACTTCTTTAATACACAAGCTTGTTTCAAAACATCATAGAGGAAGATGGTGGAAGAGTCTGAGTAGTATGGCCTCAGAAGACAGGGAAAATGGTTGAGGAGAAAGCACACATGCATAGAGCTTGGCATGAGAATATTTGTAGATTGTAACATCAGAAGTATTACAAACACCCAAGAAATAGAAGATTCGCCAATATTTTTTATAGTGATCTATTTTTATTGATGATAATAGTGGACTCACCTCCTTTAGACTTTAAGGTATTCATGTCCAATATAACATGGGAAGAATTGACAATGGTAATTAAGGTGAAGTTGGGAAGAATGACTGTATCTTGTCCAATATGATCTGAAGACATCTGAATTGATAAGCACACAGACACCCATTTTTCAAGGCACTCTGAAGAAAATTATAAAAGAAAAGGTCACAGTTGGTGCTTTACTTCCACCTATTCCCTCCAACTGATGAGAAAACGCCAGCAAGTGCTTTGCTTACTTTCTCATTTCTACAAGGTTTTTTTTATGAGAATGGTTTATGTACACATTGAAAGTATCTTTGATTTTATATACAGTCAATTCTCAACTTTCGTGGAGGTAATGTTCCTAGAAAATGGCATGAAAGCAAAACACTCAAATGCTGATATGTTGAGTTTATGCAAAATAGGGGGTTAGTTTTCCATGACCACTAAAAACTGTAATCTTTTGCTAAAGATTGCTGAAAATATATATATTTATGCATGCAGTTCTTTATAACAAAACATTAATTCTGACAATATGTACTTTTCCTAACATGGCAACCATGAAATAACCCATAAGATGCAGTAGAAAAAATACAATTGGGAACATGCAAAACATTTTTTCTTGCTAGTAATTCCTTAGAATTCTGTGACCTTTTGTGCTAATGTCTCAATAAAAAAAACACCCAACATTAATTTCAGAAAACATTTACATTTCATGACACATGAAATCTAAAATGCCATAAATATGAAACAGCAAATACATTTCTTAAAATTAAAACTTTTTTAAACCTGAATCGTGTCTTTCACTGTGTCAGATGGTGGTGTGAGGCTGTTGTACTGTATACTGTATCGATATAATCATCTCTACCTTGGCCTCTCTTGGTTTTCCATGAAGGTAGAGGTTGTTAGAACTTCAGTTACTCAGCCCAGTTGGCATGGTCAGTTCCACATCCCCTAGTCTCTAGCCCCTTTTAGCCAGCGCTTTCCAAGAGCTTCCCAGAGAAGAGTGCCCTCCCCTTCCTAACTAAGCACTTTAGGCCATGCAGCTGTGTTCCTTCCCTCCTTCCCTCCTCTTGAGCTCAGAAGAGTTTGGCTCCAGACTGAGCTAGGAGAAGCCAAAGGAGGAAGCCAAGTTTTGCACTTAGCGATTTCGTCATTTGCTCAAAAGACTCAGAGACTGGTGAGGTCTGAATACCACCTTCTACATTCTGTCTCTACTGAGCATAGCCATAAACAGGTGTGGCATTGCCAACCCAAAAGCAGAAAAGAGCTTAGTAATAAAATCACATGAATGCTTGAAGTTGCAAAAGTTAAATGTGCAGGAATATTGAAGATGTATATGTGTGTATATGTATATCTATACATATATGTATTTGTATATCTATATGTCACTGTTGTTCGTCCTTTGTTTTTGAAGAGGACCAATGATATCATGGGGTGATATCTTGACTTGCCCATGATTTAAGTGAAACAGAGTTGCACAAAGTCATCAGCCTCACTCTCTTTTCCAGAGTCATCTAAGTCCAGTGGCAAGACAAAAGTCAGGATGACCAGTGATGGTCTGAGATGCAGTGAATGATCTTGACATCTTTGATGTCTGACCAAGCTCTGCCCATTTCAGCAGGGGACATCTTCACATCTTTGGGGTAGACATCTCCTTACTCACTGACAGGTTGGAGGCCTGCTGGTTACCCTCAATCTGGTTTTGCCCTTCTGCTGTGGTGTGGCTGTTGGGCAGCTTCTTGGAGCCATAGGGAAAAGTTGGGTGACAAGTGATGGGGGACAGGTAGAGCCTCTTCATTGGAATCCACAACAATGTGAAAATTATTTAAACTATCCACATTTGAAAAATAAAGTAGATGAAAAATACCTATTACCACAACTATGACATTCAGCTGGATGAGTAACCATTCTCTCTCTCTCTCTCTCTCTCTCTCGTATTTTTCTCTTTCTTTCTTTCCTTCTTCCTTCCATCTCTCTCTCTGTCTCTCTCTTTTTCTCTTTCTGTCTATCTACACGTGTGCACATACACACACACACACACACACACATACACACACCCCAATGGACAGACATTGCAAATTGGTAATGAACTAGGCTCACAACTAGACTCACAGGAGAGGATATGACATTGGATGACATTTGGGAAACTGTATTGTATATTCAATTTTTCAATGATTCTAAATGACAACAAAGGCTTTATTTCTTCAACATCAGTATTCTAGTGCTTGTGTATGAAAAAAACACATAATTCCAGAAAAACCAAATCCAAAAGCTAATGGGAAAGCACGTGGTGGGTTGAAGCATGCTAATAATGGTTCTCATTGAAAGAATGACATTAACGGTATAATCAAGGCATGATAACTAGAAAACAAGATGGGCTTGTCAAGTAGTTAGAACGGAATACAAGAGATGGATGACACACATGTTGAAATGGTAACACTAAAATAAGTAGAAGAAAAAATCCTTAACATTGGTGGATCCTCTGTGGAAGATTTATAGAAAAGCATGGATATGGATTGCCAGGATAAGAATTATAGATGGGGCTGCAATTTGTACTGGCAGAGGAAATATGACACTAAGACAATCTCAGATTCAACTCAACAAACATTTAAGTTCCTGCTACGTGCAAGGCTTGGGGATCCAAGGATAAGAATGAACCAGGCCCTTCTCTCAATGGTCTTATATTCTATTTGGTGCAGGACAGGGGCAGAACACTAATGTGTGTGTGTGTGTGTGTGTGTGTGTGTGTGTGTGTGTGTATAAATTACACACACACACATAAGTACATATACATATGCATATATACATACATACATATACGCACACATACATATATATGTATATGTGTGTGTGTGTGTGTGTGTGTGTGTGTGTGTGTGTGTGTGTACATGTGCTACATGGCTCTCAAATTCTTCCAAGGAACTCTTGTACTCACAAAGACCAAATTCATCTTAGGGGCCTAAACCTCTCCCCGTCTTCCCTCCCTTCAAGATGGTCAGTATTTCTCTCTGCCTTTGCCCCACTCTGGAAGAAAATTCCAGGGAAATCTCTAAAACCAAGCTGAGATAACATAGGGGAAATAGGGATTCCCCTATGTGGATAACAGCTCCCCACTCCCATTCTATGAAGGTAGTCAGTGTACAATATGGACATCAAGTATGGGGACAGCTTTTTATTTCTTTTATTCTAGAAAATATGTAATTGCAAAGGACACTCATGAAGAAATGGTTGGTTGTCCTTCACGCTCAAAGAGAATAAAAATAACATCACTATGTTGGGGTCAGGGTACGGTTGTCTGACTGTGGCTGATCAGATCAATATGAGCTCAGAACACTCTACTACAGGTCAGGCACAAATAGTTCATATGAACATTTGAAGTGAAGGTGCCTCTAAATTTGTGTATCTCATGTTTCTTTTGAGCTACTGCAATTCTGCTTTGTTCATGGAGCACAGCACGTTCTTTGATGTGGGCACACTATACTGGTTGGTCCTGTGCCAGTGTTTCCCCTGTCTCACAATCAATGCAAAGTTCTTCAGATAGGCCTTGAGAGTGTCCTTCTTCCATCCTTCTCCTTCTTCTGACCTCCATGTGAGCACTTGCTTTCTGTGAGTTCTCCATAAAATAGTCTTTAGAAAACATATGTCTGGCATTTGAACAGCGTATCCAATCCACTGGGGTTGCACTCTCTGCAGTAGAGTTTGAATGCTTGGCACTTCAGCCTGAGAAGGGACTTCAGTGTCTGACCTTATCTCGCCAAGTGATCTTCAGCATCTTCCTAAGACCATTCAAATGGAAGTAATTCAGTTTCCTGGCATGGCACAGTTATGCTAGCCGGGTTTCACAGGCATACAACAATGAGATCAGCACAATGGCTCTGTAGACCTTCAGATTGAAAGGTGTCTAATACCTCTTCTCTCCCACACTTTCCTTCAGAGCCTTCCAAATACTGAACTAGCTCTGGCATCAGCCTCATCATGTATGTGTATGTCCCTGGAAGTGTACTGCCAAGGTACTGCCACAGCATTCAAACTTTCTCCATTTGCTGTAACTGATGGTTCCTCATATTAGTGTGTTACTGGTGGAGAACCTCTGTTTTCTTGGTATTAATCATCAGGCCAAAATTAACACAAGCAGCAGAGAATCCATCCATACTTTGTTGCATTTCAGCCTCGTAAGCTTCATTGAGTGCACAATCATCTGCAAACAAACAAACAAAAAAATCATGCATGAACTTTCCCTCTACTTTAGTTTTGGCTTGTAGCCTTTTCAAGTTCAATAATTTACCATCAGTGTGCTAGCTGACCTTGATGCCATTTTTGTCCTTGTTGAAGGCTTCTGACAACATTGCTGGAAACATCACACTAAAAAGCATGGGAGCAAGCACACAGCCCTGCTCCACTCAACTGGTGGCTGGGAAAGTGCAAGAGTATCATGCTTGGGAGGAGGTAGGGGGCACAGTGGATAGAGCACTGGCCCTTGAGTCCTCCCAGCCTCGGGCACTTGACACTTACTAGCTGTGTGACTCTGAGCAAGTCACTTAATCTCATTGCCTAGCAAAAAAACGAAAAATAAATGAACAGACAAAAAACATTATCTAGGACCTGTGCAAGCACACCCTTGTGAAACTGATGTACAATACTGATGAACTTCCCCAGGCAACCAAATTTTGCCATGATCTTTTATAAGGCCACCTGACTGACAGTATCAAAGGCCTTGGTTAGATCAATGAATGTTATGTACTGATATCTGTTCTGCTCCTGACATTTCTTCTGGAGTTGTCAGGCAGCAAACACCGTATCAATTATTCTTCAGCCTTTTCTGAAGCCACACTGGCTCTTAGCTCTCAGGTAGATAGATGACCGTCTTCCAGGTGAAGGATCATCTGTTAAGGCGAGAATCTTGCTAGCAATGACTAAGAAAAAGACACGCCCCCATGATTATCAGAGGACAATCTATTTCCTTTTTCCTTTATAGAGATGGACAAAGGAGACATCCTTGAACTCCTGGGGGATAACCTCCTCTTGCCACGTAACCCAGAAAATTTCAGTCAGCTTTTGTATGGGAAGCAGATCCCATGCTTTGCAAATCTCAGCTGGAATAGAATCAGCACCAGGCACTTTGCCACAAAAAAAAGGAGCCCAGTGGCATTCAAAACTTCTCCTTCAGTTGGAAGTTAGGCTAGAAAAAAAAGGATACATAAAACACTCAAATAGCTTATCACACTCCATACTGACCCTGCAAGGTAAAGACTGTCCAGCAAAATATAAAGATATTGACTAAAAACCTGTTCTTTTACTGTAGATGTGTACTCCCTTTTACTTGTATTGTGAATGTGGGCTGTTGGTTGAAAGGAGAGCGGAGGAATGGAGTGTGAATGGTTCAGTGCAATTTGTCCTTCCTGCTGAAAGAATAGTCCGAAGTACCTGCCTTATGTAAGTGGATCATTAATAGCATCATTACAAACAAAGGATGGAGCATTTAAGAATCTTAAGGACAGGGATTATGTATTAAACAATGTATTGCCAATTTCACTTAGTGTAACAGCATGCGTAAGTTGTATGTTTCGGGTAAAAAAATTCTAAATCTGACCTATCAAATGAGGGCATCCTAAACAAAAGTCATGATTTCAGGAACTGGTTGTTGTTGTTTGGTTGTTTTCAGTCTTGTCTCACTCTTTATGGCCCTGTTTGGGGTTTTCTTGGCAATGATACTGGAGTGGTTTGCCATTTCCTTCTCTAGCTCATTTTATAGATGAAGAAACTGAGGCTCACTGGGTTAAGTGACTTGCCCTAGGTCACACAGCTACTAAGTGTCTAGAACTGGATAGAACATTAAATGAGAGTAAACCCAGTGTATAGTGAATAATTTCCATTTGAATGATCATCTCGACTATGTGAAAGTCAAAATTTCTTAGAGACACTCCTTTTTTCCACTTACTGTGGCTTTTCCTACATACCGGCCTTTAGGATACAGCATGAAACCTGAGATTATAAAGTCAGGGGTCAGTGTGCCTGAGAGTGCCTTTCCGTGACTGGGATAGTAACAGTTCCTCAATGACATCCCAATAGAGGGTAGGATATCCTTGCATAGCTTTCTTTTTATATAATCTTTTATTTTCCCCATATTAAAACAATTCTAAAAACTTTTTTTTGAATTCCAAATTCTATCCCTCCCTCCCTCCTTGTCCTCTCCCCTCCCTGAGATGGTAAGCAGTCATGTAAAACATTCCCATGTTAGTTATTTTGTACAAGAAGACTTGAAAGAAAGAAGAAATGAGAAAAATATCATACTTTAGTCTGTATTCAGAGTATCAGTTCTTTCTCTGGAGGTGGATAGTATGCTTCATCATGAGTCCTTTGGGATTGTCTTGGATCATTGTATTGCTGAGAAGAGCTAAGTCATTCACAGTTCTTCATCATACAATATTTCTGTTACTTTGTACAACATTCTCCTGGTTCTGCTCATTTCACTCTGCATCAGTTCATGTAAAGTCTTTTCAGGTTTTTCTGAAGTCATCCTGCTTGAAATTTCTTATAGCACAATACTTTTCCATCACAACCATATTCCACAGCTTGGTTAGCCATTCTACAATTGATGGGTATCCTCTGGATTTCCATTTCTCTGATACCACCAAAAGAGCAGCTATAAAAATTTTAGTATAAATAGGTCCTTTTCCCTTTTGGGGGGGGATAGCTTTGGGATACAGAGCTAGCAGCAGTATTGCTGGATCGAAAGGTAGCACAGTTTTATAGCCCTTTGGGCATAGTTCTAAATTGCTCTCCAGAATATCTGGATCAGTTCACAACTCTACCAATAGTTTGCATAGCTTTCTTAAGGATCACTTCTCTATGCCTTTAATATCATAGGATGCTAGGATTCAGTGAAGTAGAATAGTTCAGTGAGTGGAACATTGGACTTGGAGTTCAGAAGACTTGGATTCAAATCTAGCTCCTGGCCCTTGTTAACTGTGTGACTACGGGCAAGTTGCTTACCTGAGCTCTAAATCACTTCCCTTTAAAGAGGAGACAGTCATTCGAAGGTATCACCATCCTCTCAGGGTTGTCAGGAGACTCCAATGAGACAATGTGTACAGAGCAGTTTGTGAGCCTCCATAAAATGACAGTTGTTGCTATCATTTTGAGGCAGAAGGGACTTGAGAGACGCATCATCTCATCCAGGGGTTCTTAGCTGGATAGATTTCATGGGGTATGTGCATCTTTGTTCTCATTAGCCTTTCATTTCCTTCATGATTCTGTGTGTTTTATTTTACACATTTAAAAACATGATTCTTGGGACAGCTAGGTGGCGCAGTGGATAGAGCTCTAGCCTTGGAATCAGGAGGACCTGAGTTCAGATCTAGCCTCGACCCTTGACACTTACTAGTTGTGTGACCCTGGGCAAGTCACTTAACCCTGATCGCCTCACCCAAAACAAACCGACAAATAGAGACATGACTCTCAGAGGGGGTTCATAGCTTTCGCCAGACTACCAAATGTGTCTATGACACACAAAATAAGCACCTAGGTGGTTCAGTGAGTAGAGTGATAGGCCTAGAATCAGAAAGCCTCATTTTCCTGAGTTCAAATCTGGCCTCAGACACTTATTAGCTGTATGACCCTGGGCAAGTCACTTAACCATGTTTGCCTCTGTTCCTCATCTATAAAATGGCAGAGAGAGAGAAATAGCAAACTGCTCCAGTATCTCTGCCAAGAAAACCCCCCCAAAAGGGGTCTCAAAGTGTCAGACATGCCTTAAAACAACGTAACATGATTTAATCCAACCCTCTCATTTTAGAATTTGAATAAACTGTGACCCATTTGAAGGGATTACATAGGGAGTAACATAGTTTCAATAAATTTTTTTCTCCTTTCGTATTATAAATGATAATTGTTTCCTAATACTACTTAAACTATTTTAAAAGCAGGGAGCATCAATGATTCTACTGCTAATTTTATCCTTGCAATACAGAGGACAGGGAGACTACTGGTTTACTTCATTCTAGCTCCTGATTGAGAACTTTGACAATTGTTTGATATCTCAACTTTGTCTTATTTTTTTTTTTTACTGTTTGGTAGATATTGAAAAAAAACCCCCCAAACAAAGCAACTGATTGAGGGAGGAACCTGGGTCTACAGTCCAAATTAAACATTAGCCCACTATACCTCCTGGTTTGAAACAAATATACGCAGAAGAAATTTGCTGAAGCACATTGATGATGAAACATTTTAGGTGCAAACAATGTGAATCCCAATATACTGATGGTATCAAAGGTTATCTCATGTCCTAATATGATTCTCCTTTTGTATCTACCTCCTGCCATCAGCCTTTTCTTCTCCTTTTACTAATCCCATTCCCCAGCCAAA
Source organism: Phascolarctos cinereus (assembly GCF_003287225.1). Classification (NCBI taxonomy): domain Eukaryota; kingdom Metazoa; phylum Chordata; class Mammalia; order Diprotodontia; family Phascolarctidae; genus Phascolarctos; species Phascolarctos cinereus. The sequence continues at coordinate 61,542,440 of NW_027555736.1, read as the reverse complement.
GGTCCCTCCTTGTTAAATATTGCTAAACAAAAATGTTGCTTAATGTCTTGGGAGTGTTGATTTTGTTTCATTGGTAGTAGTAAAGTATTTAAATATGGCTTTTGTTACTAAGCAATTAGTAAAGCCATCAATGTGCTGGTTGTTGCTTTAGAGACCAGAATTCATGCCAAAAGGGAATAGTGACCTTTCTTAATTAACTTTAAAAAAATAATGCATATATGGGAGACACATCTAAATGTAATCATCATGGTTCCCAACCATGGCTTTCACATTTTGCTATTTTTGAAGTGTTTGACACTGGATTTTGAGTGATCTTTTGTTTTTCCCTAATGCAAAATGGTTTCTGTATTCCAGTTTTCCTTTCAACCTGATTACCTTTAATTTTTATTGCCTCAAATTACAGAAGAATCCAAACACAGTTGGAATGTGATGATAAATTAGAGGGTGTTCCTACTAGAAATGCATTGTCTTCTTACTTGTATAATATGCTTTATTTATTATTTTGGCCATCGTAGAAGATTCTAGGATCAGTGTGAATAGGGATTCACTGGAAGTCATTGTATCTAGGCTACTATACATACAAACATCACATTTCTATCCTGAAGGCTCTAGAAAATTGTACTCTTCCATAGCTGAAATGCCCCAGGAATGATTTTTTACTTTTAAAATCCTTTCCTGGAAAAAAAAAAAAACATTTTCTCTGCTGAAACTTAGGAAACTTGATTCAGTAACAGTCCATCTGGTCGTTATGTAGCAACTTCATAGAGGCAGAAATACCTTTTACAACAATTAGTGTGGTCAAAGAAGACTTGAAAACAAAGAGGCATGCTTTCCTTTTAAGAGGAAACTATGTTAAAACTGCTCTTCAGCAACTGCAAACCAAGGCAGAATTTAGCTTTGGCTTTCTTTTAGTGATAAGCTCAAACAGATATATACAAATAGAGAAACCCGTACTGGACAATAGAAAAAAAAATAAACAAAAAAAGAAAGAAGGAAGAAAACTAAAGAAATACTGAAAAGAAACAGGGGAGAAACACCTTGTAGCAAAGACAAGTTACGCTACAATACTTCTCCATACTCCAAATCAACTATTATTCTCACACATTTCCTCAGGAGAGTTCGATCCCACATTTTTCTATCTTCATGCAACAACAGTACACATGTGAAAACATTTACATCTGTCCAAAGGGGATGTCAAAATTGGACTAATTCATACATTCCAAATGAAGCCAATCAAGGATCCCATAGGTTCTTCACTTTTGCAAAAAATCATAGGGTTTCTTGATGTGCAATGCTGAATTTTATGCTGTGGGGAATCAGAGTTCATTGAAATTCCCCCAAAGAAAGAAGGTTCCCCTCCACTCCCAGCAAATGGACTCCTCCAATTTTCTCACATGATTATTCAGGCACTTTCACTTTTCCATATATAGGAGCAACTGGAACTAAAGATCCAATCAGCCAGAGACACTGATAGGGGGAAGAGGCACATGCCGGTTCAGTTCACTCATTCACTTTCTCATACATATTTCTTCTACTCACACTTGCTCAAAGCTCTGCAGGCAGAGGCAGTCTCCTAGATAGAAACAGCTCTGCTGGGGGGGAAATTCCTTTTGGCTCCCAAAGGAAACCAGGGTGCAATCAGAGTCCTCAATCTGTTCCTTTGAAGAAACTTACAGGGAAAGTGTTGCAACATGAATGGACCCGTGGATGGCTTATGTGACCATTCTCTGAGTGAAGAAGGGGCTTTCATGTTCACTTCGGAGTCTGTAGGAGAAGGGCATCCTGGTAAGTTAGCTTGCCTGGGAATGGCTTCAAACAATTAAGTCACTAGCAATTAGTGACATGGGATGGAAGAGGTGGGTGGTTGCCCGAAGAAGAATATAGTTAGTGTCAACAACAACTGCCGTCAAAGAGGGCAGGTTGTATTAGCATTATTAGTTATTAGTATTAGCTATATTACTTTTGTATTACTTCTCTGAAAAAAGCAAACGAACAAACAAACCAGAACAGTTAGATATGCTGTAGATATGAGCCTTGGACCTGGAGTCGGGAAGATCTGAATTTGAATCCTACCTTAGACATTTATGAGCCGTATGACTCTGGACAAGTCACTTATTATTTGACTTTCTCATCTGTAAAATAAAAATAACATATTAGCATCAACTTTTCTGGATGTTGTGAAGATAAAATGAAGGTATATGTAAAGCATTTTGTACCCCTTAAAGCACTATATAAATCTATTATTATTATTGTTATTGCCTATAATAATGATGATGATGATGATGATGATGATGATGATAATCCTGTTATAAATACGAATGGGGATTGGGTTTGGTCTTCATATTCTCAAAGCCTTAGAAAATATGTTCATAGAAAAGTTGAACTCTCAGCTGTCAGAGAGAAAACACAAAATAACAGGGTATAAAACAATAATATATGCAGCATGTTTAGCCTCACAAGTATCTTGTTATATTTTTTAAATAAGGTTATGTATGGAGTTGCTTGAATTGGAAATGCAAAAATAACCAGCTGAATGTCTGTGTGTATGGTCAGAGAATTTAAAATTATGTATTTTTAAAAAATCAAATAGTCTTCTGCCACCAATATGCAGCTTGAGTCAACAGAAAATGTTCCCTCAAACAAGGACAAGGGTCACTGAGTTTTCCATGTTAAGTGAATGTACTTTAGAAAGAAAGAGATGGTATCAAATGTCTGTTATTTTAGGAAATATGAAGGAAAAAAAAACTTTGGCTGAAAAGATAATTATTTGCCCTTCTACTCCTGCAAAGGCATATGGACAATAGCTACCTTAGGAAGGGAAATCGTCACTCTGGACAGTTGTAACTATGATCAACTTCATAGGAGCAAAGATTTCCAACCAAAGAGACCTTGGAGATTGTAGAATTATAGGCTTGGAGCTGGAAGGGACCTTGGAGACCATATAGTCCAGTCTCCACATTTTACAGATGAGAAGACCGAGACTCAGAAAGTGAAGCAATTTGCTCAGCACCACACAATCAGTCTAGCAAAAGCTATATTCACACCCAGGGTCTCTGATTCAGACTCTGCTTCTTTTTACTTTATGCCATGCCTTCCCAAAGATACAACACAGCATTATGGGCTGAGTGTTGGACCCGGAATTAGGAAGAATTGAGTTCCAATTCTACCCCTGACACTTGCTAACTGTGTGATCAGTGGCAAGTCACTTACCTTCTGGTAGCCTCATTTTCCTTGTCTGCAAAATGTTTACCAATAATACCTGTAGTAGCTATCTTATAGTGCTATTGATGATCATATATGAAATGGCTATAAAATGCTTTGCTAACATGAAGGCACTATTGAAAGTCTAGTTGTTTCCAGTCTCTGGCATTATTCTTATATAAACATTATAGATATAGGGGTATCATAAAGTTCAGATGTATTTTGGAGCTCTGCATGAGGTTTTTTGCACTTTAGACTAAAATGACAAGACATTTTTGGCAACCCTCAAAGCTGCAGTTCAGGCATGTGCTTATGTATTACTCAGAGGCTTTATTGATAACTTGAAATGTATTGCAACGTAACATGTTTACTCCCTCAAACAAACTCAATCCAGTAAACATTTATTATCTTGACTATCTTTCATTCTCCTAGTTTGCCTCTTGTTTTTTCTGCCTGATATTTCCTTTTGGTTCATTAGTCCCTTCCCCACTTCCCTGTGCAGTAGGTGAATGTTATTATTCCTACTCCTATTGCCCACTTCAAAATTTTTGTCTACTAATTTTGAAGTATGGTATCTGGGATTGTCATGGCATTTATTTTCCAGTATACTGCTTTATCTCATGCATTCCCAGAGCTCTAAATGCTTATTAAGTGCTGACAATTAGAGGTTCTGATTCTCTGTACCTAGGGGAAAAACTTAGGACCTTGGATGACCAGATTGGACCTTCAAAGAATCCATGATGATACAATAATAATGTGTTGAATAGGTGAAAAATGAAAAAGTTGATAAATGAATGATTTTGAATACCATGTACCACCATTTAAATGAATTCCTATCCAGCATTTCCCTTCACTCTAAATTCGTTAAGTTGACATTTTATTTTTTCCATTATATGAGAATAGTCATTGGCCACCAAGTCTGTGGAAACTTCAACATTTACCATATTTGAAATAAGGTAGTTTTGAATCATTTGATAATGAAAAACAGCAGAGAGGAAGATATGGCTGCATATTACCAATGAAGAATCATGCATAACAATGTTGTAAAAGATATTATTAAAGATTATCTAGAATGCCTAGAAAAGGAAGTAGGATGATCATATTCTGGGACTCCTTGCTCTCAATGGAAGATAGTCCATATGCTCCATTAGCATTGGTATCCATCAAGAGATCTGGAAGAAGGCCCTAACATTGTGCATAGACCCCTTGAACAAGGGTAGCACAAGATCAGCAAGCATGGATGTATGGGCTGTGCTTTTAATGGTTAAAGTGAGTACCCATACCAATGAAATCACAGCTCTATGGATGCAACATTGAAAGATCAAAGTAATAACTGAAAAGGTTGGAATTGGTGTTTATTTCAAAATAAATTATTATTTTTGATAATGTAAACAATTTCATCTTACCATAGTCTTGGTGCTAGAAAGAAATTAAAACTGCAACATTTATATGGAACTTCAGATTATAATTGCAATATTTAACAATACCAATAAAAATAAACATAAACAGAACACACATCCCTTTTGTCCCTTTCATTAGACTGTGCTTGAGTCTATTGAAATCTTCAAGCCCTTACTATATTGTACCACTCATTTGGGACTCATATGCATCCATTTTAAAATGCATATGTTCAGTCTCTCCACATAGATTGCAAGGTACTTCAGTGCAGTAATTATATCTCGCTCATAATAGGAGCTTAATAAATGTTAATTCAACCTGCTGCCTTCCTTAGTTTGTATAGGGATGATAGTTCCTCAGTACTGAAAAAAGATGTTCCTCCTCAAGAATGGAATCTACTGCTTATTTGGACCTCCAGGGGAGGCATACCACCAGATCTATGTTCCTGCGAAAGATTCCTGGGTAGGGATTAGCACACCATAAGCCATCCTTAAAAGATGATTACAATAACTAACAGCTGGAAACTTATTTACCTTAAAGGCAATGTGGAAAAGAAATCAGTCACTCTTTCATGAAAGAAGCTTTAGTATAAATGATAAAGGCATATACATGATTATAATATGAACTAATTCATGTATTGAGAGTTTCAAAATTGTATAAGCATAATGGTGTGGTTACTCCCATTTCACATGATAAAGGCTATGAATTAGGTAGTACAACTATTACCATCCCCATTTAAAAGATGAGAAAAGTAAGGATCTTAGAGGTTAAGTGGCTTTTCCATGAGAAGGGAATTCAAACCCAGGTCTACTGACTCCAAGTCCAACACGCTTAACATTATGATATATTGCCTCTTTTGACATTTTGACAGTGCTGATACTTACAGAGAAAAAGATCGTAGTTAGCAAAGACTATCACAATTTTTTAAGGCTATATATATGTAGTCGTGCAAAACATATCCATAATAGTCATGTTGTGAAAGAAAACACAAACAAAAATTTCAAGAAAAATAAAGTGAAACAAAACAAAACAAAAAAACAAATAAAAAAAGTTGCTTCAATCTGCGTTCAGACACCATCAGTTCTTTCTCTGATGATGGATAGCGTTTTTCATCCTAAGTCCTTCAGAGTCCTCATGGATCATTGCATTGCTGAGAATAGCTAAGTCATTCACAGCTGCTCACCTTATAATATTGCTGTTACTTTGTACCTAGTACATTACACTTTGCATAAACGCTTTGCATGTAAGTCTGTCTAGGTTTTTCTGAGAGCAACCTGCTCATTGTTTCTTATAGCACAATAGTACTCCATCATAATTATATACCACAACTTATTTAGCCACTCCCCAATTGATGTGTATCCCCTCAATTTCTAATTCTTTGCCCCCAGAAAAGATCTGCTATAAATATTTTTGTACATATAGGTCATTTTCCTTTTTGTTTTTTATCTCTTTTGGGATACAAACCTAGTAGTGGTATTACTATGTCAAAGGATATGCCCTTTGGACATAGTTCCAAATTGCTCTATAGAATAGTTTAATCAATTTACAACTCTGACAATAGTACATTAATGTCTCATTTTTCCCATATCCCCTCCAACATTTGTCATTTAACTTGTGTGTTCTGTTATCTAATCTAATAGGTATGAGGTAGTACCTCAGAATTGTTTTAACTCGAATTTCTCAATTCAATAGTGAGTTAGAATATTTTTTCATGTGGCTACATAGCTTTAATTACTTCATCTGAAAACTGATTATATCTTTTGATCATTTATTAATTGGGGAATGGCTCTTATTTTTATTAATTTGACACAGTTCTCTGTATGTTAGAGAAATGAGGTTGTTATCCGAGAGATTAGTTTCAATTTTTTTTCAGTTACTATTGCTACCTGTATTACCTTCATCCTATTCCCCTTACCTGTTTATTCTGTTCTCTCTCTCCTTTCACCCTGTCCCTCCTCAAAAATATTTTGCTTCTGATTATCCCTTCCTCCAATCTGCCCTCCCTTCTATCATGCCCCCCTTATTTTATCCCCTTCCACTCCTATTTTCTTGTAGGGTAAGATATTTCTATACCCCATTGCCTGTGTATCTTATTCCCTAGTTACATGTAAAAACAATTTTTAACACTTGTTTTTAAAACTTCGAGTTCCAAATTCTTTCCCTCTCTCCCTCCTGTCCACCCTCACTGAGAAGACAAGCAATGCAATATAAGTTATACATGTGTAGTCATGCAAAACACTTCCATAATAGTCATGTTGGACTATCACTATTTTTTACTGTACCTTGTTCTCTACCAATAACCACAATTATAATAATAGCTAGCATTTTTACAGTTTAGGATTTGTAAAGTGCTGTACACTATATCTCATTTTATTCTCACTACCTGGGGAGATTAATGCTGTTATTAACCTCATTTTACAGATGATGAAGCTGAGGCAAATAGGTTAAGTGACTTGCTGAATATCACACAGCTCATTTGAGAATAGATTTGAACTCAGGTTCTTCTGACTCCAGGACCAGCACTCTATCCACTGTGAACTAATTCTTGCACCTTCTTCATGAAAACCAGGAATACATACTCAATTAACCCTCATCAAGCTTAGTCAGCCCTGTTTAGCAAAATGGGTGACTCCTCTAAGTTTAGAGGATTTTGAAGTGGGCATTATATGCGAATGTGTTCTATCAGACCTTAGATGTAGCCTATAAAATATCATAAATTCTTATTCTTCAATTCCTCATTGTAGCATGGAAGGAATTCTGAGTTCTTGATAGCCATGCCAGTAGAGTTGAAGTTCTGTTGGTTTTACCCAGCTGGAAAAGCTCTAGTGTGGACCTGGTGATGGGTCATCTCTCTGCTGTCTGAGGAACAGACTTAGCTAAATTTTAAGAGGTTCAACACCATGTCAGTGGCCATGGGGTGATAACATTTTTTTGGCCTCACCATTTCTTGAAGGCTAATTACTTTGTTATGGCACAGTTGCAATCTGTACTTGTGGAGGCAATACAATGTCAATAAATTGCATGCTGTCAAACTTCTGAAATAAGTACTATTGCTTCCATATTACTTGGATCTTCTTTTTCCTCCACCTAACTAGATACTTGTATAAAGCTGACTGAATTATTCAGTTTGGTTGTAGCATACTCACAAAGTAGATGATTTTGAGATCTATCTCCCATGAGCATTTGGTTCTCAAGTTCTTGTTTTCATAAGGGAAGGCTCTTTCGTTGGTTGACCGTCTGATGGCCATATGTAAATAGGGGTAGGCTTTGCTTTTCTACTCACTTGCTTTGGTAGGCCTTTAGGGGATTGGCATATGATCTTTGTTTATGGTTGCCCATGATAAAGAACCTAGGAGACATTGGCCAACTTTGAGAAGGTCTCTGTGCCCTGGACTGGGCTTCCTCTCCATTTTCTTGTACTGCTCTGTAATTCTCCATGGCACTTGGTATACTTCTAGGCACCCAGAGTGAATGTATACCAACTATTTGTTGATTGGTTGTATCATTCACGGAGGCCCCAGAGGTACGCTGAGGTGTGCAAAGCACTTGGCAAGAGAACATAAGTTGCTTAAAGGAAGGACTTTTTTCATTACTGTCTTTGCAATCACCTAAACCTAACTTTGTGCCTTACATATAGCAGACATTTAATAGATGCTTGCTGAACTGAATTTTAATTTTTACACTCTTTCTTCAATCAGGCACACTTTTGGCTGCCTCTTCTGCATGTATTAAAGTATATTCAGTATATCCATTTTGACACCATGAGATTTTATTTCCTGTTTTCCATCCCACCTAGTAAATGAGACATAGGGAGGCAGGCAGAGGAATATGATAGTGCTTCATTAAATTGTAATTGAGGCTAGTCATTCTAATCTTTTTATTCAGATGATGCATAGCCCTTGAGTGGCTCTCTGGTTTCTATGATGTGGTAGCTGTTCAGATGCTCTATGTGTTAAAGCAAGATGAGGAGTTTTGAAAACATTTGTGAGTATGAGAGCTGGATTTGGAAGTAAGGGGAAAAAAACCGAGTTTTGGCTTGTAGCTCTGTTTATTACCTGTGTGATCTTGGGTAAGTCATTCTCCTTTCTGAACATCAGATTCCTCACCTGTAAAATGAAGGGGCTGGATTGAATGGTTCCTCCCAATTCTTAAGCTGTTGTGCTTTGAATTTTTGGATAAGCCATGTATGCAGGTTCAAAATTTATTTGGAACATTCAAAATTTCATGTTAGGGCATAGTGAGTGGAGCTCATTCTATTTTTTTTTTAAAGATAATATGAACTATTTTTTGATGAATGTGAATAGATATGAATTTTGTTAGGCAATATGAACTATTAGAGGAACAGCAGTGACTATAGAGTTTTAAGTTTGCATTCTAACAAAACACTTATAGTGAAATGTATGATGTGCAGTGTAATATAACATTTACAGTGTTGGAGCATGAAAGGATCCCAGACATATTTCCCTTTTAGTTTCATTGAAAAAATTCTATACAGAAAATATTTGTGTATATGGTCAGCTTTCTGCTTCCAGACTAGTGGATTATTTTATGAAGTAGAAAATACTAAAATAAATTCTATTTGATTTGGGAATGTATGGCACAATATATTGTTTAAAATAGATTTATATTTCAATTAAATTCAGTTACACTGTTCCCAGAGTGATAATTTTTATGTAAATAATTGAAAGTTGCTTGTAGGTATAGGTATTTTTTTTTAATAGAAACAAAAAATATTACAAGCAAACTCCCACTGGTAAAATGAGCCTAAAATATGAAGACAGTAATGCCAGGTAAATGTTGCATAAAATAGCATAGAGGAAATTGATAAGAAGCAACAGTATAAACATGTTTCATGTTGTTTAATATCTGTTTGAACCAGAGCCTAATACAATTTAGATACAATAACTCAAGTTCCATGGTACACTCTTAGAAGTTTCTTGGTTTAATTAATAGTGGTCACACAATTGTGCGGCCCTGTTCTTAGTACTTACTCTTTACTGGAGAAAAAGAAGTGATTTAAAGAACTGATCTTTGCAGCTAATTTGAAACTTGAATCTGACATCTAAGAATGTGGGTATAAGGCCAAAGTGCTTTTTATTCCTTAAGTTTTGAATATGGGCATCTCAGGTTGTCCTGAAGTAACAGTGATACATTTTTTTTTCCTGGAGTTTTCCCCAAACATGATGCTGTTCAAGATGGACATAATGGTTCCATGGGAAAATTTCGTATTTCTTCTCTAAGATACTACATATCAAATAATGTACATATCAGATACACATGGAATATGGCATTTTTGGTAGTAAAATAAGGTTAATTTGCTCAATCCAAAAGTTATCTATGTGCCAATGCAATTCCATATATCTTGACCAGCATGTATGATTTTGTTGGTATATGTCAGGTTCTAAAGTGTTCTATGGCCAAATTAATTGGGAAATGCATCTCTGGGCTCCCTCTTTACAAGTATCTTTGACACTGAAGACATCCTTCATAAATATGAAAAGAACAATGCCAAGCTACAGATTGGAGCTCTCTTGTGTCTACTGCAACTAACATTAGACAAGGGTTTTCAGTTAACTATTTATGTTATTAAAAACAATGAGGATGTATGTCGTTTTGGGATTGTCTGGGAAAGCTAGAGAATTTCTTGTGAAAATATCTTAAACTTTTATACTGATCTAGAGGTATTCTCCTGGTCACTTTTGTTTTAGAATTTACACATACTAAGGTGTAACAATTTGAACCTAGTGCATTGACTCTTAAAAAAACAAACAAAAAACCCCTTCTGTTGTCCAATCAGATTTCACTATCCTAACTTTAACTTGTTATTATTGAAGTAAGCACTTGAGTGTCTGCTTCTAGGACTTTTCCAGATGTGCACTCAGGAATTAGGGAATATATGCTGATGGATGAAAACATTATTAGGAGAATGTTTGTGAATTACCCTGGAGGTCTTGGAGTAACTGTTTTTGGCATGCATCTTTCTCTACAGGAAATTCCAAGATTAGGACAAAAATTAACATCACCCCAAAGCTGGAGTGGGAGAGGAGAGGTGCTTGAAACAGTATTTGAAATTTCTTATTTTTCAGATACCCAATATTCTAGTCTCTTCTTTAATAGCTAATGATATATTCACATTTGTCCATTCATAAATGATTTATGTACTGTTTCAGACTGATAGTTTCCTTCTTCTTCCAGATAAGATCTGTGATCAGATCAGTGATGCTGTGCTAGACGCCCATCTCAAACAAGACCCAAATGCCAAGGTTGCTTGCGGTAAGAATCACAAAGTCACATGATTTTGTGAGAAATGATTATTTCTCTCTTACATTTAATAGCTAATTATTGAATTAGGACCAAAATTCTCCTCCTTTTCTGTTTCCTCATCAAGAAACCAACCCAGGCCAAGAGCTAATCAGACTGTAAAAGAAATTCTAAGTTTGGGCTAATGGGTGTAGTGCTGCTCATTGTGTTTGCTCAGACAGATCTGGGAAAATGTGGCTCCTCCCTTTTGTCAGATAGGTGATATGGAAATTGATAAGTCTCTCTGACCAAGATTTTGGTGACTGAAGTCATGTACCCCAAGACCCTCATGTTAATACAGCCCACACTCTCATTGTAACACTCATTCTCTCATTGTTAACCAATCAGAGTTCATTGCCACCCCCCAGAAACACCTACTCTTTGAAGGGCATAACTGTGAACCCACCACCATGAGGAGTCTTTGGTCTAAGAGAGATGGCCAAATGACCTCCTTTTATTAGTAAAGGTGCTGGTCTTATTAATTAAATGATTGAATTATCCAGAAACTGCATCTCTCAAATTTTTTAATTGTCACAATTTCATAATTGGAAGTAACCTTAAAGGCCATCCAGTCCAACCTATATTTGAGCAAGAACCCCCTCTACAGTGTAGCCAGCAAATGATTATCTAGCTTTTCTTTGAAGACCTCTGGTAGAGATGCGAGTATGTGTGTGTGCGTGCGTGTGCTCGTGTGACCGTGCGCTCATATTTGCATACTGTAGTATAACCTCTCAAAGCACCTATTCTACTTCTGGTTGCTCTAATTGTTCACAAGTTTTTCTTTAAATCAAATCTAAATCTACATCTCTATAATTCTGGCCTGTGGCTCCTGATTCTGCCATCTACCATATTAGCAGCTAGGGGGCCCAGTGGATAGAGCACTAGGTCTTGAATTAGAGAGTACCTGGGTTCAAATCCAGTTTCAGACACTTACTAGCTGAGCAAGTCACTTAACTTCTATTTGCCTCAGTTTCCTTATCTGTCAAAAGGAGAATAACAATAGCCCCTAGATCTCAGGGTTGTAAGGATCAAATGTGATAATAATTATAAATCACTTAGCATAATGCCTGGCACCTAGTTAGCAATATATGAATGTTAGCTATTGCTCTGGTTGTTATTACTATCGTTTGGGAGCAAAATAGAACAAGCCCAATCCTTCTTCTATGTGACAATTTTTCAATTACTTCAATAGCATTATCTTTATATCCTTAAGACATTTTTAGGCTAAACATCTCTGTTTTTTTCTCCCAACCCTTATGTGACATGTTCATGAAAGCCTCAACTCTCTCGGTCATCCTCCCCTGGATGCTTGTTGGCTCATCCACATCCTTCCCAAAATATCGTGCCCATAACAACACCATTCTCTGGATGTGATTTGTTAAGGACAGAGTACAATGGGACAATCACCTCTATAACATTGAACATTGCACCTCTAAATGGGGGATGTTGACATGATCTTTTTGGCAATCATGCCGCACTGTCAACTCATATCGATTTCAGCCCACTGAACCTCCCACTATTTTTCGGAAGACCTGCAGTTTAGCCATACCCCCCTATCTTATATACTCATGAAATCATTTTTTTAAACCTCCGTCTAAACCTTTACTGTTTTATCTTATTAGTTTAAGACCAACATTCTAGCCTGCCAAGGTCTTTTGGAATCCTGATTTTGTCATTCATTGACCAATGAATTGTTATTCATTGTGTCATTTTCCAAATGTAATAGAGCTCGTATCTATTCTTGGGTACATGTAAATTTTTATTTTCTTCTCCTAGAGATCTAAATATCCAAATGAGCATTGAGTATTGCTTTTATGCCTCATGGGTTATAGTGTTTCAGTCAGTCAACAAGCATTCATTAAGTGCTTAGTATGGGATAGGCACTGTGCTAAATGCTGGGTTAAATACTAGAGGTGAAAGAGACCTTAGAAATAATCTAGTTCAATCCTTTCATTTCAAAGTCGAGGAAGCTAAATCTTGGAGAGGTTATATCTATCTCCAAGTCGTGTGCCAAATTAGGGTCAGAGCCACTACTAGAATCCAAATAGCCTATCTCCTAAATCCATTGTCTTTCAACAGCCTGAATTTTTTTTCCTATTTATATAGGTGAAATCATTGTACCATATGAAAAATTAGTCGTTTCATCTTTTTGTTTTGTAGAAGCTCTGCTTGGTGTTTTAATGGTCCTAAATAGGTTACCTTCTTTGGGAGAATAATCCTGTATAAACCTGTCTCAGAGCTTGGTCACAACTAGAAAGTCCCAGAGAATTTATCTGATTGGAAATTAAGCAGGTTATCTTCATTTAGGGGAAATGTCAATGCAGATTTTGGGTCTTCTGCAAGAAGTTATCAGGCAGTTCCTGGGAACAAGCCAAACCTTTAAAGTTACTGTTAATAATGACTTCATTGTACCAAAATGGGACATAAACACAGATGTCTCTCTGGCTTAGATTTTTTTTTTCATTTATAATTTCTAATTCATGGTAGCACTCGACAAAAGAGTGATTTTCTAGGGGATTATTATTTTGGCACTAGTCTGTTGGTTAGAGTTAAATTATGTGATAATTAATTCATTCTCCCATATGTGTCATAATATCGTCTTGTGATTCCTTATTAAGCCTGTAGATAGACCAAGGTACATTATTGTGTAATTAAATCATCTAAATTTAATCTAAATTTCTAAATTTCACCTAAATTTCATTCAAATCATTATCATCCTCTATCAGTATTTCCTAAACCTGTATAAGGTGCAAGGTTCTTCATCTTGATATTAAGGGAATGTTCTTGTTTCATACTCTTTTGATTTCAATAAGACTCAGGATTATAATGATAGATTTATAGAATTTTTGAGCTGGAAAAGTTTATAAAGATCAATCTTGTTGAACTCTATCATTTTATAGGTAAGAAAACTAAAGCTCAAAGAGGCCATAAGATGATAGATCAGTTGCTGGAAAAGACATCAGAGGCCCTCTTGTCCAATTGTCTTATTCTGCAGATAGGGGAATTGAAACCCAAGGGAGTTGAGTGACTTTTCTACAGTCATAAAGACAGGAAGCATCAGAGTTAGTATCTGAGCTGGGTCCTAAGACTCTAGAAACAGTGCTCTTACTAAAAGTGACTTTTCTAAGGTCACAGGTCTTATTTGGTCTTATACTAGAACTAATTACATAGTACCCATGCAAAGCATAGTCTGACCAAAGGAGCAGCTGGGGGGCGACCTGACCCCAAGGCCCCACACATTCTATAGGAGTTGAGAGAGGGATTATGAGCCACTGCCAGCCCTTTGATGGGGAGAGGGTGGGGTGGACAGAAGCTGCGCTGTGTGGCGACATAGAGAATAACATGTGGGATGGTTGCTGTGGAGAAGAAGCATTCTCTCTCCCCTGGGACAAAGCCCTAGTCACCCCATACTAGTTACAGCTTTGCCATCCAGTCTCCTTCAGCTTTTTCAATGTCACTCTGAGGGCCGTCTCAGGCTGTATGGAGCCTTTGCTGCCTTGCAATGTGTGTTCTAAGTTTTTCTCTTCTCTCCTTTACAGAGACTGTCTGCAAAACTGGGATGGTTCTACTCTGTGGGGAGATCACTTCAGTTGCCATGGTGGATTATCAGCGTGTAGTCCGGGACACCATCAAACACATAGGCTATGATGATTCAGCCAAAGGTAGGGGAGAAAACATTGGGACCGAAAAGCACATTCATCTTAACTGTGTCTCCATGTCTGGGAATGAGAGCAGATTTATCTGGAAGCTTTCCAGATGCCTTTATGGGTGAAACAAATTTGTAGGTCATGTCATAGGAATTCAGGGTAATATAAAAGACCATGTTAGAAAAAGATGAGCTCGGGTAGCTAGGCCCACATCCTGAACAATAAAGCACTGGGAAGAGAAACTGCTCATAGGCAAATACCCCTGATTATTATAGAAAATTAGAATTAAATGAAAACACATTTCTGTTTAGGTTGTCTGGTATGGCATCATTTGACTCCAATGGTGGCTGACCTTAGTCAAAATCTTGTTTAAACAAATGAGCAGCCGTGTCTTTGTTGTAAATATTCAAGAGTGAAAATCAAGTGATTAATTACAAAATTGTGCTTGGTGAAAACATCAAGGGCCTGAAGTTGAATTGCTAATATTAGGTATTTCGTAAGGGTGGGTGTCCCTAGCTGCCTGAATGGCAGAAAAATCTAGAAATGAGAGCAATACAGCTCTTTTGAAATAGTGGCCAATGCTGGGTCACTTTATATATGCCTCACACATGTATCTGAATGAAGACTAGCATAAGAATTACATAACAACACATAGAAGCGTGATATGATATTACCTGTTTTCTCAATCAATGGGGGGCACGCTGGAGGAGAAGGGAGGGAGAGAATTTGGAACTAAAAAAAAAGAATGCTAAAAATAAATAAATAATAAATTTCAAATAAATAAAATAAAACAATTGAAGGAGGGAAAAGGAAGGCTGGCTTCTAGGAAGACCTGGGTTCAAGTCTCACCACTGACACATCCTAACTTCCTGACTGGGGGCAGGAAATTTCTCTTCTCTAGGCCTTGGGAAGCTCTCTAACATTCTATGTGGCAGAGAAAGCCTCTCTATTGTTATTTGCCACTTATTCTCTACATTAATGAAATCCCAGGAAAGTCCTCCAAGCCTCAAAACGTCATAATGATATCTTGAATCCTATCGTGACAGAGACTATAAAGACATTCTGCCACTGGGCTCATTACCTGCTTTTTTGGCCCTCAGCACAACCACATGAAGAACACGTTAGTCTAAAACAAAGTAACGGGACTGGGAGTCAGGGAAACCTGTGTTGGAATTCTGCCACAGATACTTACTAGCTGAGTGAACATGATCAAGTTTCTTAACCTCTTTCTGCCTCAGTGTCCTCATCTGTAATATAGGAATAATAATAAGATCTATCTCATAAGGTGGTTATGAGGGTCAAATGAAATTATACATAGTGTTTTATGAACTTTACAGCAATATATAAATGCTAGCTATCATTTTTATTGTTATTACTACCACTATTACTAATAAAGAGCAAAGTAGAGAAAAGTACTTAAAAATTCATTGATATTATTTATACTTTTTTTTTATCAAGGTTAATCATTTGCTTAAGATATCTTGTTTTTATTTTTTCATATAATCTTATTTTTAAAAATTGTCACTTATTTTTAACATTCTTTTAAAAAAATTTAGTTGCAAATTTTCTCACTCCCACCTGTCCCTCCCCCCACCACTGAGAAGACAAGTAATATGGTACCAGTTATACATATGAAATCATGCAAAACATATTTCCATATTAGCCATATCACCAAAAAGCAAGAAATCTAAAATAAAGTTATACTTCAATTTGCACTTGGTTTATAACTCTCTGGAGGATAACATTTTTCATCATGAGTCCTTTGGAATTGTCTTGGATCATTGTCTTGATCAGAGTAAAGTCATATTTTGTGTTTATTAAGGTCATTAGGACCTACCTCAAGTTCCAGCTTCTCAGTGAAAACATCTTGGACCACTAGAACCTACACTGATTTCCCTCTGCTTTGAACTTAACAGTTTGTATCCATCATGCCATAAAATATAGCACTTAGTTGTAGTATTTTATTGTTTGTTGTTTAAAATGGTTATTGACAATCTTGAGTTCCCAGGTGGATTTTCAATTTCTTGAAGCAGGATTAATTTTTTATACTACTTTTGTATTCTCTTCCATCCCCAGCTTGGGTGAGATAAAGAAATACTTGTTTACTGGTAGTTGAAAAAGTGTTTCCTTATTTATGTTTGAACTTCTCAAGCTCATTTTTAATGGGGAACTAGGCTTAGTCTAAAGGCAGCCAGGTGATGCAGTGGATAGAGGGCTGGGTCTAAATCAGAAAGACTCATGTTCTTGATTTCAAATTTGGCCTCAGACACTTACTAGTTGTGTGACCCTAGGCAAGTCACTTTACCCTGTTTCCCTCAGTTCCTCATCTGTAAAATGAGCTGGAGAAGGAAATGGCAAAGCACTCCAGTGTCCTTGCCAAGAAAACTCCAAATGACCGAAGTGACCGAACAACAAAAAAGGCTTAGCCTAAGGCATAGGATATTACTTGTACTGACAATTATCTTTCACAGTAGGAGTGATGGCAGGTCACTGAATTTGCTAATTGTTCTTCTATATTGCAAACGAAGTAACTTAAGTTCAAAAAAGAATTATTGAGCACCTACTATATTTAAGGCACGATGTTAAATGCTATGAGAGATGACAAAATGAGTGATACATAGTACTTGCTTTTAGCAAGCTTGCCATATAGTAAGCAGGATAAAAGAAACATACAACGTCAATTGTTTGGGGCAGAATAAGATAAGAGATGGATTGTCATATTAGAGGAATAACACTGGATGGTATGGGAGGCCAGCGTCATTGGATCACAGAGAGGAGTATGATGTAAGCAATCTGGAAAGGTAGAACAGGTCCAGGATATGAAGGGCTTTAAAACTAAACAGCATTTTATATTTGATCCTGAATGTAATAGGTAACCACTGGAGTTGGTTGAATGGGAGTGGGATATGTAGGTGACATGTTCAGACCTGTACTTTAGGAAGAATATGGACTATTTGTGCCTGACTTAGTGGCATAGCCCTCCAAGCTTGTAATGGTCTGATCAGCCACAGTTGGACACACTGTACCTTGACCCCAACATAGTGAAGCCATTTTGGTCCTCTTCAGGAATGAAGAACAACAGCCAACCAACATCAGGAAGATTGATTTGACAGTTGAGTGGAGAATGGACTGGAGAGACTTGAGGCAGGGAAACCCACCATCAGGCTATTGCAATAGTGCAAAAGCGAGGTGATGAGGACCTGTGCCAGGGTCTGGCAGTGTTAGAGAACAGAAGGGGGCATATTTGAGAGAAGTTATGAAGATATGTACATCACGAGACTTCATAGGAAGGAGATCTTAGAATCATCTGGTAGGATAAGCATCATAGACCTGATTGCATTTAACCTTGGCCTTTTAGGATGGACAGGGAGGAGACAACATGTAAATAACTAGGTATACACAGTATACACACAAGAGATCTATCTATCTATCTATCTATCTATCTATCTATCTATCTATCTGTTACTAGACATATCTAGATATCTATCGATCTACCCATGTAGATACCTATCTAGATAGATGATGTAGAGATAGACAGACAGATAGATAGATAGATAGATAGATAGATAGATAGATAGATAGATAGATGGATAGATAGTAGATGGAAGGTAATCTGAGAGGAAGGAACTAGTAGCTGGGGGTACTGGAAAAGACCTCCTGTAGAAGGTGGGATTAGAGCTGAGTCTTGACGAAAGCCAGGGACACTAAGAGATGGAAGTGAGGGAGCAGAACATTCCAGGAATGGAGGGCAGCAAGTGCAAAGTCACAGAGATAGGAGATGCATTGTCCTGTTCAAGGAATAGAAAGCAGGCCGGCATAGCTAGGTTGTCAAGGACATGGAAGGAATCAAGTCCACTCCACCAGAGCCAAGTGTCTGGCTCATCTGCTTTCAGGGGAAAAAAAATTCCCTCATTATTTTATATACTAATTATGTTCTGTTACCAGGCCTCCCTGTATTGACATAACGTTAATTTGAATTCATAGTGAAGCCTGCAGAATACCTTTAAGTATGGAGACAACTTGGCACAATAGACACTGTGCTAGATCTGGAACTGAGAAGTCATGGGTTTGAGTTGTGTCTCAGACACACTGGACAAATCAGTTCATCTCTCATTGCAATTCTCTGAGATTATTTAGAAATTTTAGACAAGGTGCTGACCTCCACTGGAAGGGGAAGCTCTCTCTACACCAATGAAGTCACATCTAGCTAGCCCCTGTCCTCATCCTTATCTCTACTTATGCTATTTACTGCTTATGTGACGTGGTCAAATGACTTAACCTTTTCGGAGGCACTTTGAGCCTCAGTTTCCTCATCTATAAAATAGGACTAGTAATTCTTGTAATACCACATAGATAGATAATATCTCTCTATAGTGTGTATGTATACACACATGTGTACACACATGTGTATACTCATGTGTGTATGTATACACACATGTGTACACACATGTGTATACTCATGTGTGTATGTATACACACATGTGTACACACATGTGTATACTCATGCATACACACATACACACATATATACACATACACACATTGTCTATTCACTACTTCTATCTGTTGGTGAGGAGAATATGTGATTTGAGTGCTGGAGACACAGATTTTAATAAAATCCTTATGTGAAAAATACCTTACAGATGTCCCCTAAGTAGAATTTTCTGGCTCCTTCTCTCTCCCCCTTTCCACCAACATCAGTTGTTGGCTGTGCTATCAACCAGTATTGAGTCAACCAGGGAAAGTTTTGGATGATCGGTTGTATTAAACTTGAGAGTTTGGTTGTGATTGAAAGTCCAGCCAGCCAATAACATTGGTGGGAAGGGGCAGGGGAGGAGCAGCAAATTCTACTTCAGGTAGAGAGAAGATAAACAGGAATGCCTGAAGATGCAAAACTGACCCTTGGACACCTTTGTTCTCCAATGAAGCAAACTGGCTTTGGGTCAAGTTGGCCATAGTCTAGGACTGCAGAAGCAACATTAGACACTTCAGAATTGTTGGACTGTTGCTTAATGTCTCTATCGACTACTCTTAAGGAAATGAGGTTGGGTAGAGGAGAGAATACGCTTGAGGTTCTTGCTACATCCTGGGCATACCTAAATGAGACAATACCCCCACGTGCTCAACTATCACTGTGATTGAGTGCTATAAACAAGAGGATCATAGAATCACAGGAACACCTATTTAGAACTAAAAGTGACCTCAGAGACCAATGGACTCACTTTACAGATGAAGAAACTGAAGCGGAGAGGATAATCGATTTGCCCAGAGCCACGGCAGTTAGTGTCTGAGGCTTTGAACCTCAGTTTGAACCCAGTTCTTTGCAACAGACCTTCATAGAGCATAGATTTAGAGTTGGAAGAGATCTCAGAGGCTGTTTAGTCAAACCTTCTCATTTTCACAGATGAGGAAATTGAGGCCCAGGAATGCTAAGAGGCATGTTTGAAGTAAATATTTCTCTCTACTCTGCTAGTTCTTAGAAGCATTCTTTTATGAAATCTCTCTGAGGAACATACTGTCAAAATTATTTAACCTTCCTGAAATGCCAAATGGACATGTTTTGCCAGACAGAACTGTCAACATGTTCTACCAAGACAGTCACTCTATTTTGGTTTATTCAGAACTTATTCAAGAGTGACTTTTTGTCTTTGTCTTTAGGAGAGACAGTTCCCAGAAGGGATTTCCCCTAGAAATGGTAAAGGGAGAGGAAAGTGAAAGAGTAACTCCAAAGCTCATTTTATTTCCTCGTGAGCCCTGTCTTACTGTAGCAGATGGCACATGGGCTGTTGTTTATGACTGCTAATTGGCACACACCACTGGACATGGAGCCAGGAAGACCTAAAGCCAAATCCAGCCTCAGACACTTTCTAGCTCTGTGACCCTGACCAAGTGCCTTAACTTCTGTCTACCTCAGTTTCCTAAACTGTAAAATGAGGCCAATAATAGCACCTACCTCCCAGGGGTGTTGGAGGATCAAGTGAGACGATGTTTGTAAAGTTCTTAGTGCAGCACAAAGCACATATTAGATGCTTGATGAATGCTTGTTTCCATCCTGTGACACCTGGGCAGCTCTGTGACTCTATGTGTGTGTGTGTGTGTGTGTGTGTGTGTGTGTGTGTGTACCGGTGCACTCAGATGCTAGTGTCTCTATTTGATCATCATCTGGCATTGAGGATATTTCAGGAAATCTCTGG
This sequence comes from Phascolarctos cinereus, assembly GCF_003287225.1. Taxonomy (NCBI): domain Eukaryota; kingdom Metazoa; phylum Chordata; class Mammalia; order Diprotodontia; family Phascolarctidae; genus Phascolarctos; species Phascolarctos cinereus. Next base: position 61,521,700 of record NW_027555736.1, on the reverse strand, counting down.
CTGTTGCAGTCAGGCAGAAAGCCATATTCTGCTGTTCTCCAGTGTGTTTGCTGCTTTAGGCCAGAGGTTTTTTTTTCTTTTTGTCACAGTCCGTTCTTTTCATGCATTGCAGCTTCTTCTGTTTCTTTCTGTTTCATAGACTCCATCTTTTTTCTATTTTTTAAGTATGGTTGATACCTTTGTTGGTATAACGCCATCATTTGTAGAAACATTGCCACCCCTCAGGAAATGAACCCTCTCTTGTAACTAAGGAAAACAGTTAAGCAAAAATGCCTGACAGGGTGGCCTTTTCTGCTGAGAGGATCATAGACTTAGCTTTGCAAGGGGCCCAAAAGCCATCTAGCCAAACCCCCTCACTTTACAGTTGAGGAAACTGAGACCCAGAGAGGCAAGTAACTTGTCCAAGGTAATCCAGGGAGTAATTGTCAGAGGGGACATTTGTACCAAGTTTTTTTCTGACTCTAAAACCAATTCTATTTCCACAGTACCATGCTAATGGACAGCAAGGAGGTACAGTTCCATCTCATTATCTGTTCCCTAGGACCAAGGTGCACAGGCCTCCTCTGAGGAGGAGGCACAAGCCTGTTTTCTGTTCAGCTGTCCTGAGAAGCAAGTCCATTGGCAATGAATTCCTGAGAAATGGGCTAGGCTTCCTCTGCTACCCTTTTGCTAGTCCTGCAGGGAAAGGCTCTGTTCACATCTGTATTATTGCTAGGCCCTTCAGAACATGTGTCCATTATCCTCTCCGTGCACATACAAAAGTCATGGTTGGTATTGAATGTCTGAAAAAGTTCTGGCTGTCAGGATTCACCTTGAGAAGCCTCAGAGGTATTTTCAGCCCAGCCACTTGGGGAGGGAGTATCTCTTAGCCTTAATCTTGATTTACTCATATTCTTGTCATCCTCAGGGCAACTTGAGTACTATGGAGTTGCTCACATTAGACTATTTCTCAGTGTACAAAACATAACAATAGCCAAGGAGGAATAAGCCTCTTGCTCTGAAATGGCATTTTTTTGGTTGATTGTATAGAATTTTAGCCATGACAGATGGAAATGTTTCATGGAGTGAAGTGAGATTTGTCAGGGAGATTTGTGTCATTTTAAGATCAAATGACTAGTGGTCTTTTTACTGTCCCATGCTGAATAATTTTCTCCTCTCCTTACCCCCCTCACCTTTACTTCGTAAGTGAGGAAGTTGAAATTTACTGGGAGGGATTGTCCCAAGGTTATAACCTAGTCTGTGGTTAAGATGGGACTGGAACCCAGGTCCCCTGTCTCCCAACTCAGTGCTATTGCAGGAAGACCTGAATTCAAATGCAGCCTCGGACACTTAATAACTGTATGACCTTGGGCAAAGTCACTTAACCTTGTTTGCCTCAGTTCCTCATCTATAAAATGAGCTTGAGAGGGAAATGGCAAACCAGTCCAGCCTCTTTGCCAAGAAAACCCCAAATGGAGTCACGGAGAGTCAGATGTGACTAATTGACCATACAACAACAATAACTAAAATTAGGGCTGCTAGATGGCACAGTGAAGTGAGCACCAGCCCTGGAGGCAGGAGGACCTGAGTTTGAATCTGCCCTCATACACTTACTAGCTGTGTGACCCTTAGCAGTCACTTGACCCTGATTGCATAAAAAATGGCTTTTTTGGAACCCCTTTATCTAGCAAAGGTGGACAGATTACATTTTTTATTCTGTGACTTTGACTCTTTCAAGCTCTTACCTTCCTTCTTTGGGGTTATAGGCAGGCAGATGGTAACCACCACCACCACCACCAGTGCTAGAGCCCTCCTTCTGTTGATTATCTCCAATTTATCTTGTATATATCTTGATCTTACATAGTTGTTTGCTTGTTGTAGCCCTACTAAATTGTGAGCTCCTTGAGAGCAGGCCCTATCTTTTGCCTTTCCATGCATCCTCAGTGCTTAGCACCACGCCTGGCACACAATAGGTGCTTAATAAATGTTTATTGACTGACTAGTTAGTGTTTTCAGTATTGTAAAGCATTTTACAAATATCATCTCATTTTTATCTTCACCACAAGGGGGGGGAAGGTGTATTATTACCCCACATTGGTTACCAATTTCTTGGTTTGGATTAGTTTTAGGTTGCGCCTGACCTTATCTTAGATAAATGAGGCAAAGGTAAGATATTTCCTGGAAGGTATAAATGAGGATTATATAAACTTAAAAAAAGATAGGAGCTCTAGCTTGGGTTAGGAATTGAGCAAGGCCACCACGTATTCACCTGGGAAGCAGGCCTCTGCCCGGCTCACCTGTGAAATGTGTATTCTCTCTTATTTGCTTTTCTTCCCCTGTAGGCTTTGACTTCAAGACCTGCAATGTGCTAGTAGCCCTGGAACAACAATCTCCAGATATTGCCCAGTGTGTCCATTTAGACAGAAATGAAGAAGATGTGGGTGCTGGAGATCAGGTGACTAAGCATTATTCACCTTAGCGAGGCATAATTCAGTTTCAGTTAGTCAATTATTCTGTTCTTTCCAGGGAGGAAATGGTCTCCATTTTTAGAATATCTCAGTTATTTGGATTGCTTACCTGTTGACGTCATATAGTGTTTGTTTTTTCTGTGTTCTTATTTCTATCCAGTTACAAATTGTGGGGCAAGGCCAGTATGTTACAAGATCACCGACAACTTTTTCTTGCTCCTGTTTCTTGCTCCTCCACCCCCAACTGCTCAAATGAAGTTCTCTCATTGATTTCCAAGCTGCCTAAGGACTCAGGAATAACCTTCGGGCTGTGCATGAGAGGCTATTACTCCTTCTCTTATTCAGTTCTCATTATCCTCCCTCAAAGAAAGACTGATTTACTACGTGGTGTTTACAGTTGGTTGGATGGCAAATGGCCCGATGGACAGAAAACTCTGAGAAAGTAATTATAAGTAACATAAAAGCTTACTGAGTATTAAAAGGTCAAAATCACCATCAAAGTCTCATGTTATGTATAAGTTTGATGAGCATACATCAAACACAGGACACAGGGGGTGTGCTGAAACCAATGTCTACTGGCTCCTGAGAACCAGTTGTTAAATTTTCAGCGTGAGCAATTTATACCTTGGAATCGGCGAATGATACAAATCAGCACTTGATTTATTTTCTTGTTGATTGACTTAAGAAAATGCTAGAGAAAATGTTAATAATGCAGATTAAACTAAAAATGTGCCTTGTGTACTCCCCCCACACACATCCTGAGAGCTGGTTGTTAAATATTTACCAGCATACTTCTTATTAGAGAGGATGAGAAACTCATAAACTCATATGATATATGTGATCTCTATAGAGAAGGCAGTGTGGTGTAATAGGATACATGTTGGAGTCAAAGGAGGCCTAAATTTGAATCCTGCCTTAGATATTTACTAGCTGAATGATAATGGCAAAGTCATTTAGCCTCTCTGAGATTTAGTTTCCTCCTCTGTAAAATGGGATAATAATAGCACATATCTTATAGGGCTGTTGTGAGGTTCAAGTGAGGCAAAATGCATAAAATGCTTTCCCAACTTTAAATCACTACATAATTGTAAGCTTTTGTTATTGTGAGAATTAGTATGGCACTGTGGATAGAAAGGTCAACTTGCAGGAAGACCTGGATAGTCCTGCCTATGTAACCCTGGGCAAGTCACTTAATTTCTCCAAACTATAAATAATTCTCTAAGACTCTAAGTTGAAGAGAAGTTTTCAACCAGCATTGGCAGAGGGAGTTTCCCCACCTGGTCATTTATTTTGGGAGAGTAGCTGAACAATGAGGTTTAATTTAGAGGAAACCTTGTAGTCTAAAAGTAAATCATTCTGAATCATAACTTAGATCAAATCGAAAACTCTTATGTGTTTGACATAGTTTCTATGATAAATCTTCAGACTTACCATGAGGAAAACTAAACTGTGGATTGTGGTAATTGATGTTTAATACAGGTCTAAGAACACCATTTGCCTTATCTGTAATTGTGGGAACCACTGGGAGACTGAGATGGAATGTTCAGGCTGGTAGGAGAAGAACCAGAAGAAATCAATGCTAGGAAGATCCAGGAAGGAGAGATTCTTTAAAAGACATGGTCAGCAGTACCAGACATTGCAGAGAACACAAGAAGCCTGAGAATTGAGAAAAAGAAACTAGATACAGTCAATAAATGATCTTTGGTGACCTTTTAGAGCAGTTTTGATGAAATGGTGGGATCACAAACCAGATTACAAAGGGTTGAGAGGTGATTGGGAGATGAGAAAGTGGAGGTAATGAGAATACAAAGATTTTCTTTCTTGGAGTTTGGCTGTGAAAAAGAGGAGTGATAGATGTGTGAATATCTATTTAAAAAATAATGATGAAGAAAAAAAATCAGTCTATGCACATTCTTCTTTTGGACTGAAATCTGGATGTTTGCTATATAATATATTTAGTTCTAAAAGCATAAATGAGAAGAGATGGAGACCGTAATGTCACAGAAAAATACTGTAGATAAAACTGCTTCCCAACTGGTAATGAGTCTGACTTGGAGAGTTTAAACTGAAATTGAATGCAATTGAGTAGCTTCCAAGTATAAGGATGTTCAACAGGGCTCATTACTAATCCATGTCTATTTACCATGTTTCAAGTTGGTCAATTTCTCATTCTACTCATAGATAATGAATACTGATGTCCAAAATAAAAAATCCTTCTGTAATTTTATTAGAAAACAAAATGAGCATTTCTCAAGTCTAATGGAATTTCAGAATCTGCAGAGGTCAGCTTTGAGAGTGAAATTACAAGTTCAAGGAGTTCAAATGTTGAAGCATGAATTTTTTTTTGCCTTTATCTACACTTGTGTGTTTACAAAGACTCTAAATTTAAATACTGAATGGACTCCTGTTTTTGAAATGACTGACCCCCTTTTTAATAAGCACATTGTCTGTTAAGACAATAAATATTTTTTCATCCATCTTTTTCAACTCACACTTTACATTTAAATGAACTTAATGCATCCCTGAGAGTATGCCCTTCTTTGTCACTTACCTTGAGAATGGGAATATTTTGGCAGGACTTGTTAAGGAGCCTGAGAGGAGTTAGCAGCTGAAGTAAGGAGTCATAGAAATTTAAGAGCCAATGAACCCTAGGGCATAGCAACATAGTTGGGGCACCAAACTGTTTTTTCTCCTCTCCCTTTCTTCTTTCCTTCTTCATGTAGGGTTTGATGTTTGGCTATGCCACAGATGAGACAGAAGAATGTATGCCTCTCACCATTATACTTGCTCATAAGCTCAATGCCCGGATGGCAGAGCTGAGGCGCATGGGGGTTCTCCCCTGGCTTAGACCTGACTCTAAAACTCAGGTAAGTCTTCCTTTGGTTCTCTATAGAGGGCCACTGAACAAAAATTTCAACAACCTCAAACTCTTCTTAAATTTTGTCCCTTGACAGGTCAAAATCATATACTCAGAGACACAAAGATCAATTTTTAATTTCTTTTCATTATGAAATGAACAATTATCCCCAAACACAAGCATTTCAGTATATAAAGAACAGAAGAAAGCTGGCCCCAGTAGATTGGGGGCAGTCTTTTTTGCACTCCTGAGTTGGGGTGGCGGTGGTAAATGAGGTATCAGAGCCCTTATGATAGAGTTGTACCAGGCCATCCTAACCTGGATGAGAATGAAGAGAAAGGGCAGTAGAATAGTAAGTCCAGAGGATCTTCAATGATGGTCAGTTCTACTACTACTACTACTACTACTACTACTACTACTACTACTACTACTACTACTACTACTAGCTAGCTAGCTAGCAAGTGTTTATGTAGAATCTTCAAAGCACTTTACCTATATTACTTTACCTGATCCTCACCACAACCCTGAAAGTAGTTACTATTATTATGCCTATTTTATAGATGAGGCTGAGGGAGGTTAAGTGATGTGCTCAGGGTCACAGAGCTAGTAAGTTTCTGAGAGAAGGTCTGAATTTAGGTCTAACTGATACAAAATCCTGAGTAATATTCACCATACCACCTTGCTGCCAAACTAGGCAATCACTAGGGGGAGGAGGATGGAGTAGGGAGAGGTGAGCTTTAAGTGAAGGGTAGGATCCTCATTTTACAGATGAGTGGGGGACAGGCAGTATGGAGATATGGGCAGAAGCCAGTCTGCCTCTATGTGGGTGTGGTTGCATTGGGCAACTCCCAGGATGAGCTTCGGGGAGGGTTAGGGATCCTTCATTGAGGGGTCCTCATGGTAGAAGGTGGATACTAGGACAGGAGTGGCTCGCTGCTGTAATAATGGCACTGGACACCTCCAAAGGAGATTGGAGGCAAGGAAGTAATTGGGAGTACGGTAGTGGGAAGGAATCCCAACAGTGTCTCATGGGCCAACATTGGTAGAGGACCTTAGTGCTTAAGATGACTGATTGAGGAATCATTGTTGCTCCCTTGTCCTAAGATGTTGGTGCCAGAGACTTCTTAATCACTAATTCCAGTTTTTTCCGTCCTTATTCTCCTTGATTTTTCTGTATGAGACACTATTGACCACTTCTTTCTTAGAACTTTCTTTCTTTGGCCTCCATGACACTATTCTATCATTTTCTATTCTCTGACCACTCTTTCTTTCTCCTTCTTTGGTTTTCTTTCTTCCTTCAGAACGATAGCTAATCTCTGTATTTTTTTTTGGTTACATTCAAAATTTTGGAGTCATCTTGGATATCATTTTCTTCTTCCTCCTGATATTGTTAGTCATTAAAATGGGCAATTTTCCCTTGAAATGAGTCTCAAATTCTTCCCTATCTTTGTTTTTCTGTTGCCATTATTAAGATCTCAACCTTTACCATCTGACTCATATCAATACAACTCAATACAACTAGTCTTCCTAGAATTGATCTTACCTTCTGCCAGGCAGCTAGGTGGTACAATGAGAAAGACCTGAGCTTGAATCCTGCCTCAGCCACTTACTAGCTGTGTGACCCTGGGCAAGTCACTTAAACCATCTCTGTCTCACTTTCCTCATCTGTGAAATGGGGAGTTGGACTTGCTGGTCTCTAAAGTCACTTCTAGTTTTAAGTCTATGATCCTATGATTCCATCAATCCATTCTGCACCCAGCCACCAGATTAGATTCCTTTAAGTATGATTTTTGTAGTTTCATATCTCTGCTCAAAAATTGCTAGCGGTTCCCTCTTTCCCATTAAATAAAGTCCATATAATTTAGTAAGACAATCAAGTTCTTAGGCAATGAATCCTAATCCACCTTCCAAATATGATGATCTACTCTTCCACATGATCCCTCCCCACCCTATCTCCTGAACACGCTTTTTGTTCAAGCCATTCTCCCTTCCTGAAACACCTTCCCAATTCTCACCCATCCTTTGGAGTTTAAGTCCTCTTTTCTTGATGGAGCCTTCTCTGACCTGACCATTCCAGGGTAACCTTTGCCTCCTTTGATCTGCTACTGCTAAGTCTTTGTCATGCAAATGACTTATCCATGTGCTGCTTTCCAATTTAGGTAGCTTTATATACAATTTAAAAAATGCACCAACTAGATTGAAAGCTTTTTGAGGGCAAGGATCATTTTAAATTTCTTTTTATCATCTATAGCACTTGGCCCAGAGTTTTGCATATTGCACCACTCAATAAACATTTTGGATTTGATTTTATGGCCCAGCAGCAGGAGCTTAGCCACCTCGCCTCTGGGCAGAGTTTTGAATGTGAACTTTTTAATTCATTGGTACAATGGACATCAGTGTACATGCTGCCTAAAAACCAAACCAAACCAAACCAAACCAAACAGGTAAAATGCTGTCTTCTGGTTTCTTTAGTCTTATGCACAAAATTTCAGCTGGAGATTGCATCAGCAGAGGGGATTTTTTTAAATAAAGGCCATTCTCAAGAGCCTTCCCTTTGGGAATATAACATGTGGGTAGAGATTGGGATAAGACATTCAAAATTTTTTTTTTATCATGCCAAGTAAAATCAACAAAGATGTTGTCTGATCTTACCTGTATGTAGAGACATTAAAATAAAATGGATTCACAGAGAAGGATAAGATGAACCACGCGAGTTTTTGTTTTTCTCGGGTGATCGATGGGAAATGAAATATATACAGTGTGTTTAATGGGAGGAGATTATCCATTTTACTTGGTAAGAAAGCAGATTACTTCCTTTGCTCCTGTGCTGAGAAATGGGATGCTCCTGGATCTGGGAAGGAGAGACAGGGCAAACATTGATCCAAGGCCAAGCTCCTTCTGGATTTACAGCTCCCTGAGGACATGAAGGATCCGCATACACATTCTTTTGGCTAAGTCATGCAAGACTTCCTTGCTTTCTTAGTCAGTTGCAACACGACTGGATTATTCAATATTCGTACCGGCATAGGTTGTTCCAAAGATTCCTGAAAGGGCATTTATGTTTGTCCCAAGCTTTTCTCCATCTAGAGATCAGACATTTGACAGTGGGAGCTTCTGTACTAATATTCCAGGTAACTCTCTGAGCTCTCTTTCTTTGGTCCATTCCCAAAGAGTTTCCATTTTCAATCAAGAGTTTTTTTGGTAGTGCAGGTCTTAAGTCAAGAAGACACGGTTCTGGGGCAGCTAGGCGGTACAATGGATAGTGCTCTGGACTTGGAGTGAGGAGGACCTGCATTCAAATCCAGCCTCAGCCACTTGCCACTTACTAGCTGTGTGACCCTGGGCAAGTCACTTAACCTGTATTGCCTCACCAAAAAGCAAAGCAAAAAAAACCCAAAACAAAACAAAAAACCAAGATCCAAGGTTCAAAACAACACCTACTATCTGTGTGACCTTGGGTCAGTCTCTTAAGTTCCCTGGGCCTCAGTTTCCTAATCTGTAAAATGCCTGGATGGTCTCTGTGGTCCCTTCCAGCTCCAGACCTGTGATCCTATGATAAGCCCTTTGTGAACAGCATTGTGCTACTTATTATTGATGATCAGATGGCAGTAGTTATGATGAAGAGCGTTGTTGTTTAATTGTTTCAGTCACGTCTGACTCTTTGTAAGCCCATTTGGGATTTCCTTGGCAAAGATCCTGGAGTGGTTTGCCACTTCCTTCTCCAGCTCATTTTACAGATGAGGAAACTGAGGCAAACAGGGTTAAGTGACTTGTCCAGGGTCACACAGCTAGTAAGTGTCTAAGGCTGGATTTGAGCTCAGCAAGAGGAGTCTTCCTGATTCCAAGCCCAGCGCTCTATCCACTGCCCACCTAGCTGCTCTATGACTAAGAGTATGTATGGTTTTTTTTTCACCTGGCTAGTATAGCATTTGTATTATTCTTTATAATGATAGATATTAATTATCCTTGTCTCCCTCTTCCCTCCTATCCTTACCTACTTCAGGGTCTACCACGAAGATCCACTGGGCTCTGGGTTGTAGCAGTGCAACTAGGCTATTTCTTTTATGATCAGAGAGAAGTAGATTTTTTTTTTGCAGTACTCTGATTTTTCCAGACTACGTTTCTTGTGGTTTAAATCTAGTAGCCACATTTCTTTATCTGTCTACGAAATGGCCACAAAATAAGGGTTTGAGAGAATCCTGAGACTGTAAAAGACATGCCTGGAAGGGACTTCAGGTAGTATTTGGTCCAATCCCCTCATTTTAGAGGAGGTTAATTGAGTCCCAGAGGAGTGAAGTCACTTGCCCAAGGTCACACAGCTAGTAAGCATCAGAAACAGGATTTGAACCCAGGTCCTCTGACTTTAGAACCAATCTTCTTTGTATCAAGTCTACTCAGACATTGTGAGTTTTAAGCATGATTCTGACTAAAGGCTGAAACACAAACTTCTTGAACTCCTTTTCTAAGCCCTAGAATTTGAGGATCATGCTCGTGGCATGCAGGAATTCAAGAGATCATGTAATCACATACTGAAATACCTTGGAGGTCGTGCAATCCAGCCTCCTTATTTTACAGACAAGGAAACAAGCCCAGAGTGCTGAAAGGGACTCCCCCAAAGTCACACAAGTAGCAAGTTGCCAGGCCAGCTTTCCAATCCAGGTCCTCTGCCTCTAAATCTAGCACTCTTTCAATGCATTCATAATTCTAAATGGGCCAATATTGGGGGTAGGGTTGCATTGGGTGGGGAAGCATCTGGGAACATGTGGGAAACTTTTTAGTCATATTTTCATTATGAGTTAGGAAGTCTTCATTGAAGTCAACTTCTTCCATTCTTGACTCAGATCTGGTACCACCTCCTCCAGGAAGCCCCCGTGGCCAGTCTAGCCCTTCTAGATCTCCTTTCCATAAGAACTGTTCTAGTCCTTAAAATCAGTATGGCACCATTTAGCATTTAATTGTATCCTGTTGTTTCAGGCACATATATCTTGCCTCTCCAGCTTTTTGAGGGCAGGGGTCATTTTTTGTCACTTTTTGTCACTTTGTTTCCTTTCCAACATCTAGTATGGGACTGAACCCATACTGAGTGCTCATACTTACTTTTTGATTGGTTGACATTTTAGATGCCCTGGGCAGACTATGTGCTATAAATCCCTTTTCCAATAAGTTGTTTGCATGGATACCTCTATAGATGAAACGGGTGGCATGGAGGCTAAGTGTTGAATGTCTCCAATTTAAGTGTAGGCATTAGCAGTAGATGGGAGAGACTTCCTTTTTGGTAATGGAGACTTCTGAAATAATACTATGCTTTGATGAAAAATTGACCCTGATCGTAAACATGACATGTACATAAACATGGTGATTAAAGGGTGGCGTTCTCCCTGAATCCATGCCACTGCCTGATCCCTGAGGGAAGATATGTTTATTACTACAGCTGATGAAGGTCTATGCCTTGGAGCTGCTAGTGTGGAATATGCATATTCTATAACAGAGGTTTTTTCTCACACCCTATACCAGTCTACCAAGAGGTCCCCTTCCTCCAGATCCTTACCCACCAGACAGTCTTAGACTTTGTCTCCCTCTTCTTCTGTAACCAAGATGCTCAGATGATGGAGATTCAAAATCCATTTTTTCTTGTGCCTTTGCCCCTTCACCTTGACTAACCCAGATTTCCACCAATTCATAACTGCTACATAGTGATGCCCACTTGTTGGGCATGACCCAGAGTGCTTGGTAAATCCAGAATGTTTGGACTTGAGTATTAGGAAACAGCTAAACATTCTGTTGAAGATATTCTCAGTTAAGATGGCTGAATATAGGTATGGCAGAGGGAGCCTCAGTCCTTGGCTATGAAGTGTATGTGGGGTACTTCAGGTATTAGAGAGTTGAGGCTAGTATTTAACCTAATAAATGCAATTTTCCAACTTACTTGGGACACAACAGCAAAAAGCCCTTAGACTGAAAGGAATGTCACTGGAGGCCTAACAGAACAGGAGGAAAAAAAACCTACCTGGTTTAATAATAATAATAATAATAATAATAATAATAATAATAGGGATCAGTTGGGTAAATAGATGGAAAAAGTTCTGGGCCTGGAGTTAGGAACTCACCTTCCTGAGTTCAAGTCTGACCTCAGACACTTACTAGCTGTGTGACCCTGAGCAAGTCACTTAACCTTCTTTGCTTCAGTTTCCTCATCTATAAAATAAGCTGGGGAAGGAAATGGCAAACCATTCTAGTATTTGTGCCAAGAAAATGCCAGATGAGGTTGCCAAGAGTCAGACACAACTGAAATGACTGAACAATGACAAGTTAATAATAACAATAATTCAAGTCATTTATATGTGAATTACTTGCCATTTACGGCTAATTGCACATAACTCCACAGCAATTATTTGTCATTAAATATTTATCAAATGTATTTGTCTGTTATTTTATTGTACCATTAAATTCTGTCCTTATATGTGCTGCTTCATTATATAAAGAGTCTCACAGAGCCTTATATTTAGTGAGTGCTAGCTAAATGCTTGTTGAATTAAATAGAATTTATTTAGAGTGGTCACTTCTTTCAATGATACAGATTAGAACTCATCTATATCTCAGTGAATCAGTAGACTCTTGTGACTTGCTGTGGACAGAACATCCAACACTTTGGGGTCATCCTTCTGCTTACTAGCTGTGTGACCCTAGGCAAATCATTTCACTTCCTGCTTGCCTCAAATTCTTCATCTGTAAAATGGGGATAATAAGAGCTCTTACCTCCAGGATTGTTTTGTGGATAAAATAGTAGCATTTGTAAAGTGCCTTGTAAACCTTAAAGTACTATATAAATGCAAACAATGTTATTATTATTGGTAGCAGTGATAGTATTTTAAATTTAGCCAGGCTGACTCTTGGACGACAGAAATGTGGGATGGGTCCTCTGTTTTTTTTTCTTCTAATTTGGTGGGACCTGACAGAGCCTGTCCTTTTCTTGTACAGCCTTTGAGAATGCTGGGTTACCTTCCTGCTGTAATGAGACATGAGAGAATAGGATCTTGTGTACTTAACCTTTATAATCTCTCACCCATAAAACATCAATATAAAGCCTGGTCCTCTGTTTACAACATGGAAGGAACACAGATGATAATCACCTTGTTCTTTCTCCATGCAGGTCACTGTCCAGTACACCCAGGACAATGGGGCTGTCATTCCAGTGCGCGTTCACACCATTGTGATCTCCGTGCAGCACAATGAGGACATCACACTGGAGGACATGCGCCAGGCTTTAAAGGACCAAGTGATCCGAGCCGTGGTGCCTTCAAAGTATCTGGATGAAAAGACAATCTACCACCTGCAGCCCAGTGGGCGTTTTGTAATTGGCGGGCCACAGGTGCCTTATTTATCTTTACAAGCTAGCATCCAAATCAAGCAGTCATTTGCCTTGTTGATTCTATTCCATACCATAGGTTGAACATTTGTTCTATCTACCTATCTCTCTATCATCTATCTATCTACCTCTCTATCTCTCTATCATCTACCTATCTATCTATCCATCTGTCTGTCTGTGTCTTTCTGTCTATCTCTCTATCATCTATCTATCTATCTATCTATCTATCTATCTATCTATCTATCTATCTATCTATCTCTCTATCTGTCTGTGTCTTTCTGTCTATCTCTCTATCATCTATCTATCTATCTATCTATCTATCTATCTATCTATCTATCTATCTATCTATCTATCTATCTATCTATCTATCTATCTATCTATCTATCTGTCAGTCCATCTGTCTGTCTACATATCTATCATTAAAAGAGGTGCTCTTTAAATGCTTTGTAAAACTTAGACCTTTTATTATTATCATCTGTTTTCCATGAATGAAAATCTATTCACCCTCTCTCTCTCATATTCACCCTTTGTTGAAAAAAAAAAGAGGAAAACAACCTTTCTCTTTTTGAAACAAATATGCATCGTCAAGAAAAATAAATTTCTGCATTGGCTATATTAAAAAAATATGTCTCAATCTGCACCTTGTCAGCCACTTCTCTGTTAGGAGGTAGGTAGCATGCTTCATTATGGTTGGCATTTTTTAGCTCCACGCCCATATGCATGTCCAGAGTTGATTTGAGGTGGCACTGTGAGGTCTGGTCCTAGCTAAAGTTGGGAATTTATCTTTATCTCTACTTTCTGCAATCTCAGGAACAAGTCTAAGACTTCTTCTACATAACAAACCTTCAGATCCTTGAAGGAAGCTATCATGTCCCCTCACTTATCTTCTCCAAGCCAAAACATTCCCAGTTCTTTCAATATCCTGGCTCCTTTGTTTATGGATATGTGATTAAATTGTTTCATCCCTCTAAGTTTTAGTTTCTCATCTACTGAAAAAAAGAGATATTCTACTTTCCTTCCAAAATACTTTGTTAAATATTAAAGAGCTATATGAATATAATAATAATAATAATAATAATAATAATAATAACAGCTAACATTTATATAGAGCTTTAAGATTTGCAAAGTACTTTACAAATATCTCATTTGATCTTTACAACAACACTGGGAGGTGGGTGCTATTATTTTCCCCATTTTACAGACAAGGAAACTGAGGTACAGAGAGGCTGAGTCTTCTCCAGGTTCACACAGCTACTAAGTGTCTGAGGCTAGATTAGAATTCAGGTCTTCTTGACTCCAGGACCAGGACTCTATCCGCTAGGCCCCTTTAGCTGCCCCTTGAACTATTATTATATGTCAGTAACTTAGAGTGAGTGAGGGATAACAGGTGAGCAGCCCAGTACTAACCCAGGCAATCTCAAGATATTCAGAGACAGGTGCCCCCAGAATACCAGGTAGATTGTGGAGGATTTACAGTTACCCAGGATGAGAAATGGTATACTTGTTTTCTTTCATGTCTGTCCCAAAGAGCTATTCTTTGCTGGCAAAATACTCAACATATTTATAATCACCATGCATTTCTACCTTGAGGTAACTTTAGTTTTTCAGAGACTATGGTATTCTGTGACTCAAAATCATGTAATTTTATCCAATTCAATCAAATAAACATTTGTTAAGTATGTGCCAGTCACTGTGCTAAGCACTGAGGTTACAGCAATAAAAAGATATTCCCTGCCTTCATGGAGTTTATAATCTGAAGTGGGAGACAATACACAAAAGGAGGCAGAAAAGGGGCGAGGGGTCAAATACAGCAGGAGGCATCTTGTTCCTTTGACAGGAAACCAGGCAGAGCAGCAGATGCAAAGTGGAGGGAGCTGAGAATCCAGTTTCGATCCTCTGTAAAGGAAGACATTGGGAGGAGTTATCAGTCAATCAAGTCTTGAGTTAGCAGCAAGGTGATGAGTTTAGAAACAATGAACTTATCCTGGGAGGGCCATCTTGTTCTGTGGAGCTGAGACGAGGCAAAGCAGCAGAGGCCAAGCCGAGTTCCACTGGGAGAATGTTGGTCTGGGCCTTTGTTTCAGGGTGGACTGCTGCCCAGCTTTCCACATGCAAATCAGTTCTCTTCCTCCTATTCCACTCTAAGCCTGGTCCATTGTCCAAATCCCCTGTTTGTCCTAGATATATTCATTGCTGGATGAGCTCCTGGCCTGCCCATACAGCTGCTTATCATGAGGGGCTTATTGTGAGAGAGTGGACTGCCCTTTTCCTGTTCTCCTCAGATGATTTTCTATTTTCCGTCCCACACAGGGTTATGATACATCAGTGACATTTCCCTTCTCAGGGGCTAGAGTCAGGAAGCCTTGATTTAAATTCCTGCCTTAGATACTTACTAATTGTGTGACCTTGGGCAAGTCACTTAACCTTTGTTTACCTAGTTTCCTTACCTGTAAAATGGGGATAATAACAATACCGACCTGACAGGTTTTTGTGAGGGTGAAGTGAGATAATATTTGTAAAGGGCTTAATACAGTGCCTGGCACGTAGTAGGTGCCATATAATTGCTTTTTCCCCTCCTTTCTTCCTCTTCCCCCCTCCTCCCCATGCAAATATGCAGTAAATATGCAAAATTTATTCAAGTATTCATATTTTACAAATATGCTTTATGTATGTTATCTCATTTAATCTTTACAACAACACTATAAGTTAGGTGCTATTATTATTATTCCCATTTTACACATGGGGAAACTGAGGCCATAGAGAAGTTAAGTGACTTGCCTGGGGGCACACAGTTAATAAGTATTTTTTTTTTTTGCTTTTAGGCAGTTGGGGTTAAGTGACTTGCCCAAGGTCACACAGCTAGTTAGTGTCAAGTGTTGGGTCTGTGGTCAGATTTGAACTCAGGTCCTCCTGACTTCAGGGCCAGTGCTCTACCCACTGCGCCACCTAGCTGCCCCTAGTTAATAAGTATTTGAGGAAGGAATTGAAATCTGGTGTTCCTGACTCCAAGTCTACTGCCCTGTCTAGTTAGCTGCCTCATCATTACTGTAATATATATTATTCTTGCACCATTCTATCCTAGGCAGAAGATCCCGTGTCTCATTTCTCATTGTTCTTGCTAAGAGGTTAACTGGAAACTAGAATATTAGCTGATTCAGTTTTAAGCAGAGGTACCTGCTCATACCTCCACATTATTTGCAAGAGTCTTAAAGATTCAGAGAAAAGAATGACGGTAAAAAGGTAAACAGCAATTAATAGCACTGGTGTCCTGGAGCAGGTCGCTTTGCCTGGTGTCACTTTGATTTGTATCACATCAATTA
The DNA here is from genome assembly GCF_003287225.1 of Phascolarctos cinereus. NCBI lineage: Eukaryota > Metazoa > Chordata > Mammalia > Diprotodontia > Phascolarctidae > Phascolarctos > Phascolarctos cinereus. The sequence continues at coordinate 61,505,710 of NW_027555736.1, read as the reverse complement.
GCTCCTGTCTGCATACTTGTGTGGCTGGTGTTAACCCTGCTTAGGAGGCCCGATTAGAAGCCAGTGCAATGAGTAGGGACGTCTGGAGAGTCGTGCTTAACACCACTGACCCAATATCACCATCTAGTGGAGAATTCTAGACACTAACAGTTTCTTTCTAGGTCTGGTTTTCTCCTTGAGAATTATTTCATTAGCTATCATCTGGTCTTCTCCTGCTCCCTTCCCCCCACCCCAACCTTTCACTTTACAGATGAGGAAACTGAGGTCCAAAGGGGAGATGTGACTTTACTAAAGTCAACAGAAGCGCTTGCTCTCCTGAGTTCTGACCTATCAGTGGTGGCCACAGTGCAGGAAAATGGAACTGTGCCCAAAGTATTCTTGAGAGCCCCTTGAGGGCAGGGACTGACCATCTTTTGCTTCTTTTTGTATCCTTGGAGCTTAGCACTCTGCCTGGCACATAGTGGTTATTTCTCGATCTGAAACTGCTCATATGACCCTTATTCTTGCCTTCCTTCAGGGGGATGCAGGAGTCACTGGCCGGAAGATCATTGTGGACACTTATGGAGGCTGGGGGGCACATGGGGGAGGTGCCTTCTCCGGGAAGGACTATACCAAGGTGGACCGCTCTGCAGCCTATGCAGCTCGTTGGGTGGCAAAGTCACTAGTGAAAGCCAAACTGTGTCGGAGAGTTCTGGTGCAAGTACGTGGGCACTTTTCTCCTTCCTCTCCGCCCTCTCCCTCCAAATACCTTTTCTATTTCAAGGGCCAGTTCCTGATTAAAATCTGTGATTTCTGGGATGCTAAAGGCTAAGGTTATTTTCCGTCAGTCAGTCTTTCATCTGTAGAGTTCCATCTCAACCCATGCTGTCTTTCCCCCTTATATATTGCCCTTAGGAAGAAGGGAGAAGACTGAAAAAAGACCTTATTTCAGCCTTAAGGATCTCAAATCCAGCAGAATTTGTGGTAGAGTGGTTAGCCTCAAGGTAGTGTGATAGATGGCTTAGATTTCTTGATTTTATAAAGACTTGGATTATGATGAGGAATGATGAGGAATGGGAAGAGGTAAAACTAGAGTGGGACAATAGGTGATTTGTCTCAGGGTGTCAGAATTTAGAGGTTCTTATAGAACTTACATGCTATCAGAAAAAAACAACTGAAATTGGCACCTATTTAGTATCACTAGTTAAAATAGGAAGCTGAATGATGGCTCACTTCCTTATCCTGGTCTCCCTTGCAAAAGCCTATTTCTGCCCATATGAGCAGTTGCTTAGAGTCTGTTTCCCTGTGGTCTGAGGCATATCTATGACATGTCTCTTCCACCTTAACTTCAACTGAATTTGTTTTTTTAAAAAAAAAATATTTAAGGGCATCTTTCATGGTGCTTACCTTAGCTGCCAGAACTGCTAACTGTGGCTTTGGGGATGGTAGAGACTCCTAGCTGATATGTCTCTTGTGCCTCATCTCCTTATGAAGGTTTCTTATGCAATTGGTGTGGCTGAGCCTCTCTCAATTTCCCTGTTCACCTATGGGACCTCCCAAAAGACAGAGAAAGAGCTGTTACAAGTGGTGAATAAGAATTTTGATCTTCGTCCTGGAGTCATTGTCAGGTAATGGTCTGATAGCTTCAAAGTTCCCATGAGTGGGCACACACACACACACACACTTACTTTTTTTTTTTTCTTGGTAAGGCAATCGGAGTTGTGACTCGCCCACAGTCACATAGCTAGTGTCAAGTGTCTGAGATTGGATTTGAACTCAGGTCCTCCTGACTCCAAGTCCAGAGCTCTATCCATTGCACCACCTAGCTGCCCCTATACACATATTTTTAAAGAAGCAATAGTCATTTCCCCCTTTCCAGTCTACCTTTATCGTCCCCCTACACTCCTCATTTACTAAAGAGGAAATAAGGCAGATGATTTTCTTCCTTCTGGAATTATGATTCTTTGGAGGAAGAAGGAAAATGGAAAGGCCATGAAGGAATCTAGGGACTCTAAGAGGGAGAGCTGAGTAGGGAGGGCATTCTGGGCAAGAGGGAACATCTAGTGCCAGGCATGTCCCTGTGTCCTCACATGGCAAATGTCAAGAAGCCCCCAAGTGTGTGTGGATGGAATTAATGTGTAGTCAGCCTAGCAAAGTAGGCTGGATTCACGTTGTGAAAGACTTTTACCAGCTGAGGAAGCTTGTCACTTTTTCTAGAAGTGATAGGGAACCATTGAAAATTCTTGAGCAGGGGGTGATGTGGCCATAAAAGATGTCAGAGCATCACATAGGGAATAATAATATCAACAACTTTTTCATTGCAGTAGCATACCTAAGTCCTCTAACAAAGAGTTTTCATGACACCCCAAACCTCAAACTTTATATAATAATAGTAATAATAATGATAACATATTTTTATAGTGTTTTAGAGTTTGCTTTCCCTATGTTAACTCATCTGATCCCCATAACCACTCTGTGAGGCAGTCATTACTTTCCCCAACCAATATATAGAATGAGAGTATTCCCTACTTAGTTCTCTTGTGTTTACAATGCATGTGATCCATAGAATAAAATTCTGGAGTAACAACATTTTCTTTCCTTTTGCTGAACTCTTAGGGACCTTGATTTGAAGAAGCCAATTTATCAGAAGACAGCATGCTATGGCCATTTTGGAAGAAATGAATTTCCCTGGGAAGTTCCCAAGGAGCTCATATTTTAATCTTGGCAGGAATCAGTCAGTCTCTTGAAGAAAACCCAATAGGATTCCACATTGCAAAATGGCCCTGGATTTCTACTCCCTTTGACCACCCTATATGCAGATCAGAGAGCTACACGATACTGACAGATTACTTATTATCTCTATAGGAACTGGTTCTGCTATTCACCATTGTCCCGAGTTAGTGGCAAAGCCATACCTATTCTTAGCATGTTGCCATTAGCAGAAGGCTGAGTGGAATTCATCTTTCTAGTACTGCTAGGTCAGACCTGTTTGTAAAGATGATAAAGATTTTCCCTCAACTCTTGATTCTGACCCGGGAAAATTTGACTGATTTCAAAGGAAAGGCATATATCCAGGCTGTATATGTTTGCCAATTGCCAGTCCCTTTATCACTTGGGGGCCAGTGGTGGTAGTGGTATTTGGAATTGGGGAGTTCTAGGGTCCAGATTTATTTTTCTTACAATGGCATCCTGTGTTCTTTGTAGATCAGTCTCCCTTACTTGCCATATACCAAACACAAGGATTTCCCAAATGGGCCAATGTCCCAAAGATTTGGCCTTATATTTGCGAGATAATCCCTACACCTGGGGGTCCCAAGGGAATTCATGAATAGATTTCCTGAAAAGACCTACATCTTTATTTTCACCAACCTCTGACTGAAATATACACCATTTTCTATAATGATTTAAAGACATTATTCTGAGAAGGGGTCACTAGGCTTCATGCCCAAGGGACAATTAAGAACACCTGAACTACACTGAAAAGTTTTTATCTAGGGAGGATGTGTGATGCAAAGAAGAGGTACTTGGATCTGGAGATAGAAGCCCTGACTTTGTCATTTAGTATCTCTATGACCTTAGGCAAAGCGCTTAACTCTTCTGGGCCTCAGCTCCCTCAACTTCCAGTTCTAAATCTATGATCATATGAGCCTAGGTACCGTGTCCAACCCAGTTCAGGGTCATGCTTCTGAAGTCACAGGCCCCTTCCTCTTCAGCCCTCTCTTGGTGCTCTGGGCCAGGTTTCTGTCAAGAAGCAGGCCTCAGAGAAAAAGCAGGTTTGAATGCTACCCTAGCCCAGTGCCTTGCACATAATAGGAGCTTAGCAAGTGTTTATTGAATTGACTAGGAAGGGGGACTTCTTTGAAATATGTCCACATCTGTCTGGAGAGAGGCCTGCTGTTTCTACGGCCAATTGAAAATCCATGATCCTCATGATTCAGTGTGTAAAAGGAGACAAGGCCAGGAAGAGAAGCTAAAGATGTATTTATTTCTGTCTCAGGAATATTTCACACAAATTATACAATGTGTTATCTAGCAAGAATACCCTAGAGGTGGCTTTTGGAGGGAGAGTGGAGAGTAAGAACTGGTGACAAACTAGAAACACTAAAGCATAGACTAAAACAACTAGGAGGAAACCTTGCTAATCAAGAAATCCCCAGGAGCCTGTGTCACTCAAGGGCCAGTTCTGGGGCCCAATTTCCATACAGCTGCTGCTGCTGCTGTTAGGAAGATAAATCCTGAAAACTCATGTGGAAGAGACTTATGTTCCCTGAAGAGGAAACAGCAACGAAGCAAGTTCTTTACTAGAAAAAACACATCTATTGGGCACCTGCGTGTTTTTCACGTGAAGGCCTGCCGAGCCCCAAACTGCGATTGTACTTTCATCTTCTCACCCGGTACTTTCTAAAGACACATTGGAGAGATGATAGCTTTTAATTAAATGCACCTACAGCTTACCGTGAAACCGCGGTTAATAGGCAGGCCCGTGGTAAAGGTCGGGCTGATTTTTGAATGTATAACGCTAAGCTACACAAAGTAGCAGATGTAATATACCTCAGCTTCTACTCCCGCCTTTTTCTCCCTGAAATGAAGGTGAAAATTAACTCAGACACTGAAGAAAGTTCTGATTTGAATCAAGGATGACTATCATCTCCAAACTTAATTCCCTGTTCCTTCAAGGGAAGTTTCTTACCCTGACACCCTATTGCCCTCACAGCTGTAAACTCACCTGCTTTTCATCAATTACTTAACTGCCTAGGAAACTAAAAACTTCCAGCATCCTTTGGTCATTGATAACCAATAATGTTCTATCTTTTAAATTTCCCCTCACATCTGCCTAATCATCAGTGCACTTTGAAAAAAAAAAAAACAACTGGCCCTAGAGAAATAGCCAGGAAAAGACTTTCTTTCAGACCTATAAATTTCTGAGTATTTGCCAAGAATACCAGTATTAGGCAGCTGACAAAAGACAAGTCACCTATCTGCTCTGATCATTGCTGGCAGGAAATGTAGTTTGTCTTCACCTTAATGAAAGGGTTCTGAGAGATGAAATTCTAATGGCAAAGAGGCCCATTGTCTACTGGAAGAGCATCTTTGTACTTGTCCTATGACACCAGCTGAACTTATTACTATTATTTTTCATATCCATGGCAAGATGTTGCCTGAGTACAGAAGGAAAATTAATCTACAAACCCCTCGAGCCAAAATGGGATGCAGAAATGCCATGCTATAGCTTAATAATATTTTACCCAAAAGCCCCTGTGCTTCTAACAGGGTGTTACATTTAGAGCCAGATTTGGCCTTGGCTAGGCTCTACTTTGGCTAGGTTAAGTGCCAAAGGAGCAAGTGACCTGATTTTTGTTGACTCTTCCTTTCCAGAAATATAAAGAGCACGTTCACTTCTGAGCCTATTTGCAATTCGTTGATTTTTCTACTTTCTTGCCCACCCTCATCAAAGATTTTTTTTAAGGAAAGGTATTTGTGTGAAACTAACATCTTTCCTTCTTAATACTTAGCTCCTGCTAGTTCTGTATATAATAAATAAAATTTCAAGCAGTATTAGTCTTGGGCTCACTCTTTGCCATTCTTCAAAGTCTTCCAGAATAGAAGATGGGAAAAAGCAGAATAACCAGCAAATCTGCACTTTGAAATGTAAACAAAGGGGCCAACTTCTGGATAACCACAATTTTCTCTGTACTCTATCATGTCTATTCTCCTATTTTCTCCTCAGATATTTCCCCATGTTTTACAGGTCATAATGGTTAATTATACAATGCTGGGTAAAGGCACTAAATCAAATTGAACGCCAAATATACAAGCTCAATCCACCATCATATCATTGTACACAGACTAGTTCACAACTGCTCACTGCTGAAAGGAATTGAAGGCTGGAGAAAATGTGAAAAAGACATTTTGTAACAAGGTCAAGTAAAGGAGAAGGAGTGAACTTGTGGAACTGCTAATGCTTCCTTGCTTTAGGTTCAATTTTAACCTTAATGTCAAAATACAAAAATTACGAATTTTCTAGAATGAACAAGTATGCCACCACACTGACCTTTGTATACCTTCCCCCAATATAAGCTTTGTACATTTGTGTGTAATATATTTGCATATATATATACACACACACATATGTATATACACACATACATACAAACACACATACATACATGGAGTATGTGAGTGCTCAAGGAAGACTAGTATCTCCTATGGTGCTAGGACAAGCATATTACCATACTAGGACACGCACCTAGTATGAGTGCCTGCTGAGTCCTTTTTAGGGTTGCTAATCCACCTTTGGTGTCCACCTGTCTCCCAAACTCTCTCACTTGTGGTTCCAAGAAGCTGTAGTATGCAGTGGCCCTATCCTGGTAAAACCATCTCAGCAGATGGGCTAAATTGAGTTCAGAGTAACTGACAGGCCTCAAACCTGTCAGCGAGTTAGCGTACTGTCTACTCCAAGACTTCCTCTGGTGGAACAGGGAATTTGTTCCGATGGCCGTGAAGGCTGCTGAAGCAGGCACTGTGGAGCACTTAGAGCTTGGTCAGATAATCCAAGATGCCAAGGTCATCCACTGCATCCTGGGCCATTGCCAGTCGTCCTGACTTTTGCCTTGTCACTGGACTATGAAGACTCAGGAAGAGAGAGTGAGGCTGATGACTTTGTGCAGCTCTGCCTCACTGAAATCCATTTCATATGAGTCAAACATCATCCTGTGATATCATTAGTCCTCTTCAAAAACGAAGCTTGAATAATAACATACATACATGTATATGTACACACATATATGTACATACACATTTTGGGGGGCTGGGGGAAATGCTCTATAAACTTTAAAGTGTTAGAAAACCATAAATTCCCCTCTCCCTCCTCTATTTCCTTCCCCTCTTGTCCTCCCTGTCCTTTCTTCCCACACTCTTCCTTCTCTCCCTCTCCTACTTTTCTCTTTTCATCCTCCTTCCTTGTCCTTCTTGTTTTCCTCTGTTTTCTCCTTCCTTCTTTTCCTTCCTCCTTCTCCTTCAGCTCCAAGAATCTACAATTTGTTGGTGCACTTTCACAAACATAGACTGCAACCCCACTTTGCTGTAGTACGTGCTCTTTGTGAATTACTGCAGCTGAAAAACTTCATCACTTTGTGGCCAACCTTGTGTCGAGCTGTACCTCTACGCTTGGCTTGGCTGCTGCTTAGATGATAGACATTTGGCAGGCCTGTACTTGAAAGTCTTTGAATTTGGAAGGACCTACCAAGTCAGGTGCTCCCATAGCCTTCAAGAACCCAGGGCCACTACCAGAATATGATGAGGCACTGGAGAGCTCTGGTGTGAACACACAGAGACACATGCACCCTGCTCTTCCAGAAAGTCTAGATTCATCTTCTGTAGAATAAGTCATGCGAATCTCCCCACCTCCTTTCCTGCTGGGATGATGATCCCTTAAAAAGGAAATTCTTATATATCTTTCAGGTCCCTCAGATGCTATTTCAGCTTTTCTTGGTGCTGAGATTGGCATGTCATGTGGTAAGGTTTTAAGAAATTATTTTAGAGATATTTTTGGGTTTTTTGAGGATTTGGGGGCTTTTTTTTTTCTTAGAAAGAGAGATGGCAACCCTGAATAACTTCTTGAAACTTGTGATTCCAGGAAAAGACCTACTGCCTATCCTAGATAATCTGTGGTTTGTTCTAGGAGTAATACAGGTTGTGGACTGGTTCTTTCACTCCTGCCTATAGACATATCACCTAAAGATAAAACCTGCTTTCTCTCAGTTTTGCCATATGCTTGAGTTGCTATCTCTCACTTCTCTTGTTTATTGAGCAGTCCTTTGAGGGAATAATTTACATTTACTGTCTCTATTGCTTCAACACCCTCCCCATTACATAATGAAAGCTCTCTCTTTGATGTTATCAGTGGCCTCATTAGTTAGCAGATGGAATGGCAATCCTTCCTCATTCTCATTCAACAAGTGTTTGGTATGGTATACAGATAGTTGGCCTCTGAGGAAGGAAGACCTGGCTTCAGGTCTTACCTCTAACATACTGTTCTAAGAAGTGAATATTCCAAGTCACAGAAAAGTGTCAACCTGTACAAGTTGGAATTTCCTTATCTAATATCCCTGTGATCATGAAATCATTTTTCTAGGCCCTGTCTTTATCTCTGTCCTTTCCAGTCATCCTGCTCTATATCTCACCACTGGACCTGGATGGCTCCAAAGAAAGTGAGGCTGATGAGTTTTCACAGCCCTCCGTCACTTAAATCCAATTCACTTGCAAGTCATGGCATCATTTTCCTGATGTCATGGTCCTCTTCGAGAATGAAGGACAAACAACAACAACTATTTTGGTAGGAGCTGGGCATACAAAGACAAAAGGTAGGAGCAACTGAGGGTCAGGGACACATAGATAAGAAAATTCAAAGTAAATACAAAGGAGTTTGGGGGGTAGAGATTACTATCAACTAGGGAATGAGGGAAGGTCTTGTGTGTGAGGCAGCATGTGAGCTAGAACTAGAAATTTCAAGAGGCCTGGAATGAGGAGAGAGAACATTCTAGGCACAGGGGACAACAGATGAGCAGTCAGGAAATGGAATGTTGTGTATGGGGAATAGTAAGTATGGCTAGAATGTATGATGCATAAAGACAAATAATGCAAATTAAGTTTGTAAAAAGGAACTGGATCTAGACAGGGCTTTACATAACAAACAGTGGGGCTGGCATTTTATTCTAGGGGGAATGAGGTAATGACATTTCTTAGGCAAGGGAGTGACATGGTCAGACCCATGCTTTAGGAATAATAATTAGGCAGTTGTGTGGAACAGAGATGTCAGACTCCCACTGAGGGAACAATATTAAAATGCAATTGGGTCATGTTTAGCAAAATGATTGAAATACCATGTAGACAATGTCAATTTGTGGTTTTCTAAGCCAATACGGTCTGGAGGTTAAATTAGAGAAGAGTCAGATTTCAGGTTTTTTGTTGCAGTTCAATCATTTCAGTCATGTTGGACTCTTTCTGATCCCATTTGGGCTTTTCTTGGCAAAGATATTGGAGTGCTTTGTCATTTCCTTCTCCAGCTCCTTTTACAGATGAGGAAACTGAGACAAACAGAGTTAAGGGACTTGCCCAGGGTCACACAGCTAATAAATGTCTGTGGCCAGATTTGAACTAAGGGAGATAAGTCTTGCTGATTCCAAGCCCGGTGCTCTATCCATTGCGCCACCTACCTGACCCAGACTTGAGGTAGGGAGACCAATTTGAAGGCTTTTGTAATAATCTAGGCAAGAGATTATGGAGAACTGAAGTAGAATGGTGGCCAGAGGAGCAGAGAGAACCTGAGTTCAAATTCCATACCATCAGGTCAACTTCTTGGAACTTCAGTTTCCTCATCTGTAAAATGAGGATAACAACAGCAGCTCTGTTAGATAAGGCTGTTGGGAGGATCTGGTTTGTAAAGTGAAGTGTCAGCGGCAGCTATCACGGCCAGCATGCTCTACTTTGTACATTCCTAAGAGTTTTGCACATAGTGGCAATTCATGCTGAACTGAGATGTTTGGTTGCTTTGGTGAATTATCCCAATGGAGATGATTCAACTGGAATGAATGAAGCATTCAACCCTGTCATTCTAAGGATGGCTATGGAACAACTGGAAAGAATTGCTTCTGAGAAGTTTCTTTAAAGGAGGCCTGGAGGGGAGCATTCTGGGAAGATGGTAGAGTAGGTCAGAAATTTTCCGGCTCTCCAGATTTCCTCCACAAGCAGACAGAAAATTGCCATCATGTGAGTGGGATGAGAGGAGAGGAGTGAGAAATATGGTTCTATGGTTACATTGGTTTAGTGTTTGTTTTGCTCAGGGCCCCTGGAAATAAGGCTGACATCTTATTCCTTGTTCTGGCATGTTGTACATGTTTTAGTATTGCCCCCACCTCCTTTAGACTGTAGATTCTTTGAATGTAGGGAGACAAGGTCAAATCCTGCCTCAGTTACTTGTTAGCTGAGTGACTCTGGGCAGATCTCTTACACTTCCTCATCGGTAAAAATGGAGACTACCTCCCAGAGTTTTTCTGAGGACCAAGTGAAATAATACATATAAGGCACTTAGCAAACCTTAAAGTACTATATAAATGCCATTTTAATCTCTGTATCCCCAGCCCTATCACAATGCCTTGAACAGAGTAGGCACTTGTATTTCAGATCATTCTGTCTTTGAGGGGGCATCTTCCAGGACAAACATAGTCCTGGAAGATGCCCCCCAATTGAAAGCCGAAGAGAAAAAAAAGGCAAAGCTACAATAAAAATAACAATGGAATATTTATTAAGTACCTACTACATGCAAGGCACTGTTCTTGGTGCTGGGCACACAAACATAAAAAACAAAACAAGCCCTGACTCCAAGGAGTTTAAATTCTATTGGGGTGGGGTAAGGAATATAATATATACAGATGAGGAAATACCAGGTTAAGTGAGGGGAAGTAAAAGAGAAGAAAGCATTAATACCTGAGGTAATTAGAGAAGAGGCGGTGACTTTGCTGATGGATGGAAGACAGATAAGAATTCTGAGAAGTAGAAATGAAGAAGGAGCACATAACAGTCACTGCTTTCATTGGCTAATTGAAAAGAGTGACTATAATGGTGAGTATTTGGTGGCAGAGCAGGCCAGTGGGTAAGACAGTCTGGGGTAGGCAGAGCTCTGTGGTCACCCTCAAATCACATGATAGAGGTGGCCATGTAATTTACCTCTGCATAGGGCATCTCTCCTCTCTGGCTGAGGGTCATGGTGTAGTTCCTGGACCACATAAAGAAGACAACATGGGAAAAACTGTCTAGGTCTCTGTTCAACGTTTAATTAACTTTTAGAGTAATCTGTAATTCCTGTTTTGTTTAGGTCTTGTTGCTGTCAGCAATGTTGCTGCCAAGGAAGGGGATATTTGATTTTGATCTAGTTTTTGAAGAGTTGCACCTCTGTCCCGTAAATTTGTAGTCAACATGGCATCTACGACACATTGGAGTACCTGAAAAGAAAAGTCATTTTGATGTTTCCTAATCTTTTGCCATAAAAATGTATCCTGGGTACTTGAGTTATCTGACAGATGCATCCATATACAGACAATAGTAAGCCCTCCTAAGGATTTAGAAGACAAGTTGATCAGACTATTCTGTTGAGTTGCTTCATGAAGTTAGGGCAGTCACCTATCTCCCAGACTTCATTTCTTTTGACTTTTTGACATAGATCTTTACTTCTTCATTTCCCCCCACTCCTACATAGTCCTTTCTGCCTTCTATTCTTCCTCCTAGCACATATCTATCCTTCTTGTGATTTGATCTACCCACAAACCTAAGAACGTATTGTTCTCGGTGGTTGATTTTCTCTGGCTACTTGCTCCTTCTGGGAATTGACATGGTCAGGCTTCCTGGACCTGATGTTAATTAATATGTAACTGCTGAGGTTCTAATTTGACCTGCTCATTCTCTCTATCTACAACCTTTGGGATCTAGGGTGGGTGAAATGACATTTCTTCATAGATTTCAAAACATAGAAAAGAGATCGATACAAAAATAAACAAGATGGCAGAGTACCAAGAGAGTAACTATTGGCAATATTCCCAGCAAGGGCACAGTTGTTTTTTTTTTTCCCTGCCTACATTGAGAATGACCATAGGCAATATATGAAAGCTAGGAGAGCTGGAACTTCTGGCTTTTGTTGAGGCGAGGTCCTTATGTTACAGTTAAAGAGTGGTATTGCTATGGATCAAGGTACAACAAGAAAACCACATATCTTTTCATGGAAGAGCAGTGTAGGTCTTACAGATTGGAGTACCGAACAAGTCTGTTTCAAGCATTTTAGTGTTACTAATGTTACTGTGCTGCTCTGGTGTGTGTGTGTGTGTGTGTGTGTATTTTTGAAGAAAACTTGTATGCCAGGCTTTGCTGTAAACTGCTTGAACTTTAAGACCCAGAAAGCATTGAAGAGGCAGCTGATGATGTTATATACAAGCTGTATGTCTTTCACTTCTTTGAGGCATGCCTGAGTCAGAGATTGCAAGTCTCTGGCAGTCATCCTCAGTTACTGGAATAATTTTGAAAGGCTAAGTATCTGTAAGTATCCTCAATGCACTGTTGACTTTGCTGGAAAGTGAAGACCTGTGGTTAGCCAGAAAATGGGAACTCTCATTCCCCATGAACTCTGTAAAGACCTTGAATTTAATCTCAGGGAGCCCTTTCCCCTCAACTAATATTTGCCTCTACCTAGCCGACTTTGATTAGGAAGGTCATGTTTACAGAGTTGCAACTCTTTTGAAACAGGTCTGTTGGGATAAAGAGAGAGCAATTCATTCTTAATGCTTTCTGTAGATTCCAGTCAGCCCTCCTTGCTCATTTTAGATGAGAGGGCTCTTAAATGCTGTGTCCTAGAACTGATGACTTCTCCCAGACAAAAGCTCTTCTATTTTTGTATCAGAGAAAGAGATGCTCTCATTGTTCACTGGATTTTCACAACTTAGAGAGGGGAGTTATTACAAGCTTAACCTGAGTCAGCCTTAGAGATCTTAGCATGCATAGTAAAGCTACATTCCTCAAGGGTGGGTCACATGAAACACCTGAATTCTGATCTTGAGAGGTAAAGAGAGAGGGGGTGCTTGCCATCCCAGCATGCTTCTTTCTCCAGGCTCAGATGCTTGCTTGCTACAGCTTCCTGGAGGTACAGGTGAGAACCATATGCCAGGTGGACATCAAAGGTGGATGAGCAGCCTTGAAAGGGGCTTGGCAAGCCCTCACACCTGAGGTGCTGGTCCTTCTTGAACACTCACACACCCCTTACTTACTATCAGAACAAGTTCTTCTCTACACCTTTGCCAGCAAAATGGCTTGGGGGTGTGAAGACATTAGTTTATAGATCTTTATTCTAACCTGCTGTGACATTTGAAAGTTCATTTGTGATTCCACCCATCTGGAAAACAAAATATTCTATCGTATTGAAGGGCCAATGAAAAACTTTAGAGTAGGCTTTAGCCATAAGTTATTTTGGCCACTAGAGGGTAGAAGAGACCAGATTTTCATAGAGGTGCACGGTAATTAATTAGGATTTCTTCTGCGGATAAAAAGGATGTTTTTTGGACTTTTTTCCACCCATCAACCTCTGGCCTCTAGGGAGAAGTACATGGAGGCACTGAGGTGTAGTGGATAGAGAATTGGACTTGGGGTCAAGAAGACTTCAGTAAATTATGGGTTCAAATCCCACTTCTGATGCTATGTGACCCTGGGTAAAGGGTCTCTCTGAGACTCACTTTTTTCCATTTGAAAAATGGGGATAATAATGCCTGTAGTACATACCTCATAGGGTAATGTTGTGAGGTGTATATGTAAAACATTTTGAAAACTTTAAAGTACCATATAAATGTCAGTTATTATTATATTTTTGATTCCATCAACTAAGTAAGCAATTCCCAATGAGGGAAGAAGCAAGATGCACCTAAGTAACAAAGATGTCTTCAACAAGAATTTCCCAAATACTTTCATCTCTCATGACCTGCTCTGTGCTGGGAACATCCCAGAGTTCAAGATGAAAAAAAACCCTAAACAAACAACATTTTCACCTATCATACTTTTCCAATTAGAAAAATATTTCTATAAATTTTTCACACTTAATAATTCACATATTTCTTATAAATTTGTTTATAAGTGTTTGTATCAGTCTTTCATAATGGAGGATGCAAGCATGCCCATACCCTGAATGTCATGACAGAATGACCCCAGTTATTCTGGACCATACAATATTTTAGCAGGTTGCCTTAGAACAGAAACATCTCCAATGATGAATACTTTCTTTAATTGCCTTGGCAGAGGGCACAGAGAAATGCTCTGATGACTAGTCCATTTCTCCTCTCTATTTGAGCAAGATTTGATTGTATCAGGCATACAAAACAAAGTGGAAATCTTTTTATGGACCTGAGAGTAATAAGGACAGTTCACAGTCATAAAATCTCAGCATGACTCAAGAAGTTATCTAGTACAATTCTCACCCCAATGAGTGAGTATTTTCTACATCTCATGAATTAAATAACTGTGCCATAAAGGGGCATTATAAATGTCTACTTGAGCTTTAGGACTATAGTAACTTATGAAATGTACTCAATTTTGGAGGACTTATAATCTGCATATTTGGGGGAAACTGTAGAAGACCTGATGGAGCCCTTCCTGTATGATGTTTGGACATGGTCTTTTAACTTCTGTAGCTCTCAGCTATCCTTATCTCTAAAATAGGGAGGCTGGACCAATTCCAAATCCTATGTTTCTTCTGAAAAGGGGCTACCCATGCCACTTTGGGGGAGCTTTATAGAACTGCAGGCAGAGCAATGCAGAAAAGCTACATTGCAGGAAGACAGTAAGAAGAGGATAATCTATGATTCTATAATGTACTGAGAAGCCATACAGGATGATACTTCCTGGGGTTCTATCTGTGTGCTTCCAAAGGCAATTGGTGACCACACACTGGATTGTGTCACATAGGAAAGCTCTCATTTTTTGAGGGGTGGGTGGTCAAGAAGAACAATGAGCCAATGATGTGAGAAATCTGTCAAAGTATACATGGGAAATTGAGACAAGATGGTAGAACAGCATGAAGCAGTTCAGCCCAGGTCCTCCCACAACTACTCTAACAACAATATAAGAAGGCCACCAGATAAGTACAGACTTGGATATCAAAGGCTAAACTAAGATGTGTCATATTTCTAGCCAAAGATCAAAAATTCATCCTACAGGTAAGTGATCAGGGCAAGAACTGTGGACCTAGAATGGTCTGAGACCACAGATTTAGCTCCCAGAAATCTGACCCTGGCCAGAAATTCAAGGACACTCAAAGTTAACTGTGGACTCAGACCTGAGCCCAGGCCTACAGGGTAGGGTTTCCAAGATGGACTAGGACTGTAGACTTAATGCCCAGAGCCTTGAACTGGCATTACCCAGAGAAAATTATGAACCCGCTTCTTCCACCTAGGGTAGCAACCTGGGGGGGTAAGGTATATTCCAGAGGGATCTGAATTACAGATTCAAGCTCTAGAATTCCTATCTAGGCCAGCAATGCAGAATTTCCTAGAGCAAACTGCTGGAAGAATTAATAAACAAAAAAAGATAAAGATCAATTATGATGTCAGTGATACTCATGACACAAACCCAGAAAAGAATAATAATTCTAAAACTCCTACAAATTAAACCTCAAACAAAAACAAAGATTGCCCACAAGATCAATTAGAAGTTTTAGAAGATATAATGTAAGTGTTAAACAAAATAATTAAGATGATTCATCAAAATAAAATGAAAGATCTAGATGAAAACATTGCAAAAGAAATGAGAGTCAGGGAGATAGATAGGTAGAAGGATAGGTAGAAAGACAATTAATAGCTTAGTAATCTCATGGTATAAGGCCTCATCCAAGTAGCAGACTCTTTGAGAATTAGACTAGACCAAGCAAAAGTTAATGATACCATAAAATAAGAAACATTAATACGTCAAAAGATAGACCCCCCCCCCGAAAATGTAAGATACATCATATAAACAACTACTGACCTGAAAAACAGATCAAGGAGAGATAATTTAAGAATCATTAGATTACCTGAAAGCCATGCTCAGGAAAAGAGCCTGAATGCTATATTTCAAAAAATCTTGAAAGAAAATTTTCTAGATCTCTTAGAATCAGAAAGTAAAGTGAAAATAGAAAGAATTCACCAGTTACCTCATGAAAGAAGCCCCAGAATGAAAGCTCCAAGGAATGTCATTATCTGGAATTTCCAGTCAAAGAAAAAAAAAATGCTACAAGTAGCCAAAAAAAAAAAGAGTTGAAATATCAAGGAGCATTGTCAGGATCACACAAAATTTAGTAGCTACCACTTTAAAGGAGCAGAAAGGATGCAATAGGATATTCTAAAAGGCAAAAGATATAGGTTTACAAACAAGAACAGCTTACCCAGCAAAACTGAGTATAGTTCTAGTGGGAAAAACAGGAACTTTTCAATAAATGGAGAACTTCCAATGATTCCCAATGAAAAGACCAGAGCTGAGTAGAAAATTTAAAATACAAATGTGAGAATAAAGAGAAAGATAAAAAAGAAAATGTAAGTGAACAACTGGGAAAAGACTTTATAAGGATAGAGTGCTTCTATTCTAATGGGAAGGGAGAATGATACAAGCATTCCCTAAAAACTGTAATGTTATCAGGGGTCATAGAAGAAGTAAAAAAGTCAGAGACTCTGGGAGTGATTTTTGTTACATTTTTTGATCTTAAAAGAAGAAAGGAAAGGAAGGAGGGAAAAGTATACATTAGGGGAAAAAAAGAGGAGTAATTAGTTGGGAACTTATCTCACAAAAAGGGAGGATACAAGTAGAAGTCTATGCAAACAAGGAAGGGTGGAAGGGTGGATGTCACTTGAATCTCACTTTCATCTGAACTGGTCAAAGAAAGGCAGAACACACACATACATAAAAAGTTTGGTGCAGAAATACCCAATCAGGGGCTTCAACCAACAGGTAAACAGGTGGAAAGGGGGAGAGGAAAAATTAGGAAAATGGAGGAGTATGAAGGATGCTAGATCTGAGAGGGATTAATCATAAACAAAATAAACCCTAAGTTTAGAAAATAATACTTTTTTTGTGAAAAAGAGTTTATTTTATTTTTTCAGAAAAATCATAGTTTTGTTTATTTTCAGAGGAGACAGAAGGTAACAAATGCATGACACAGAAGCTCAAAAAGCATCATCATCAAGCTGTGCTAAATATATTGCAAGAGATTACTTCAGGAAAAATCCGTGCCAATTTCATCTTCCTGTTCAGCATCACAGAGTCAAAATAAGTTCAAGATCAGTTCTTTAAATACTTAAGTTTATGTTAGGCCAAAATATCTTCGAGAAACAAGAGCGTAGGTGCCTGCTCCCTCTTAGGATTAACTACCAAGATTTACAAAGGAAAATCAAAAGGGTAAAACAAAACAAAAGAAAGCCAACACTGCTATTAAGGTTTTGCTTTTAATATGCCTTGAGTTACTTTGATTTTCTACCTTGATTGCTTAAAAAGTTTTGTATCTTACCAGCTTCCATTTCCCAACCCTCCCAATAGGTTTTGCCCTTTTTGTTTTAATGGAAGAAAAGTTCCTGGAGGCAGTTCTATGTACTTATTTTTTTTTTAAAGAAAGAAATACAATACCAGTGACTTGAGTTGGCCATATACTCTCATATGAGAAAGGGGGAAAAGTATACAAGCATCAGAAAACTAGTTTTGAAATACTCCTTTCAATTTTATATTGGATCAGCTTTTTAATCAGTAAAAAAGGTAGCATCTGGAACTCAAAACATTTCTGCTGAGGGGAGAGGGGAGAGAAGAGAGAGTGAATGTTACATTTCTCCATTTGCCCCAAAAGTGCTCAGTTGGCAATGGAATACATCAAAAGCAAACATACAATATTATTTTAAAACTTTCACTGCAATATAACATTGAAGTAAAAAGTAATTAGGTTTCTACTATTTTTTTTTTCGCCACAAGAAAAAAAATTCACCAACAAGAAAATAACTTTGCCTGGATGTGTACAGCTTCTTAAGTCGTGTTAGAAGGGGTCTCAGTCAATTATCAAGGAATGGTAAAATAGCAGTAATAGTTTTCATCAGACAGGATTTCTCCCTCCCCCCAGAAATTAACATGAAAGAATTGTCTTTCTCCAACTAATTTCATACATATTTGAAGCAGCAAAAATAACCACCTATAATTTGGCATTTATGTTTACAATTGCTCCAAATCTTTTGAATTTCACAAAGTCATTGTCCAGTGTTGCCATGAAATAAAGATTGTAGATCCTAGGTGGCAAAGGCTCTTTCCAAAACCAATGTTAAGTCAAAAGAAAGAGTGAAAACCTGGGAGAAGTTACCTACAGTTTTATAGAAGGAACTAAATATCTGCAAAAGCTGGTTTTTGGTTGTATAGTATTTTACAATGGGTGGATTTTCTGCATCTGCTAATTTAAAGCAGACACACACTGTATTTATTCCTGCCCTGTTTCCTACATCTTCTCTCAACCCTTTCCCAACAACTCCTACCTTATACCAAGTATTACGGATATGAGCCCAGCCATCCCAGATAATCCAGTGAACATTCATGTGAAGTATGAGATTTTTAAAAAGTCACTTTCAATCTTCATCAAAATTCTGCTGTAGAAGAAAACTGGCAGCCAAATTTTCATTCTTCTCACAAGCAAAAGAAGCCTGTATCACGAGTCCTTCAAGGAATCCTCATGCCTTTAACCTTTCTATAGCTTCTTTTTCCTGAGGTGTTACTTGATTGTAGTTCTTATGACCACTTCCAGCTTCACTCATTCCTCCACTGCCACCCCCATCTCCTCCTTCACCAAAAGATTCTTGAACTGCTTCATTTAGCATTTGAATAAAATGCTCTTGGTTTTGGCTGATTTGCTTCAGTAACTGGGGATTTTCTTTTCCCATTTGCTGTAATGAGGCTGGCAGAAGGTAAGGATTCTGTTCAATAATTTGTGTCATCTGCTGGAACTAAGGTTGGTTCTGTAAAAATTTAAGTGGATGTCCTCTAGAAGTAGTGCTAGTTGTTATTGGGGCTGCAGCTGCTGCCACTGCTGAAGACTGAGCCACACCTGTGCTGGCAGCCTGGGGTGGGATTGGGGGTTGGGGAATCCACCACAGCCAGACTCTCTCTATCTCCTGGGGTACCCATTGAAAGATATTCCTCTGCTCTATCAGGGTTGTTGAAACTGGCTCTCAGGGCTGCAATTACTTGCTCTTGCTCATAGCCCATTGCCATGATCTCGGTTACCATATTTTTATAGGATTGGCCAGTCACAAAAGCATTCCTTGCATCTTCGAAAAGGTTTGACTGAGAAGAGTCACCGAGGGTACTGCCAGATGGTGTTCGGCTTCTACTGGCTTCTCTGCTGGTTGTTCTTCCTTAGGAGCATTAATACTATAGGTTCACTTATTAGTACTATTTAGTGCTTATCAGTACCTACTGATCAGTAGGTATAGGTTCACTTATTAGTACTATTTAGTGCTTATCAGTACCTACTCATGAGTAGATATAGGTTCACTTATTAGTACTATTTAGTGCTTATCAATACCTACTGATCAGTAGGTATAGGTTCACTTATTAGTACTATTTAGTGCTTATGAGTACCTACTCTTTAGTACGTATAGGTTCACTTATTAGTACTATTTAGTGCTTATCAGTACCTACTCATCAGGAGGTATAGGTTCACTTATTAGTACTATTTAGTGCTTATCAGTACCTACTGATCAGTAGGTATAGGTTCACTTATTAGTACTATTTAGTGCTTATCAGTACCTACTCTTTAGTACGTATAGGTTCACTTATTAGTACTATTTAGTGCTTATCAGTACCTACTCATGAGTAGATATAGGTTCACTTATTAGTACTATTTAGTGCTTATCAGTACCTACTCATGAGTAGATATAGGTTCACTTATTAGTACTATTTAGTGCTTATCAGTACCTACTCATCAGTAGGTATAGGTTCACTTATTAGTACTAGTTAGTGCTTATGAGTACCTACTCTTTAGTACGTATAGGTTCACTTATTAGTACTATTTAGTGCTTATCAGTACCTACTCTTTAGTACGTATAGGTTCACTTATTAGTACTATTTAGTACTTATCAGTACCTACTCTTTAGTAGATATAGGTTCACTTATTAGTACTATTTAGTGCTTATCAGTACCTACTCATCAGTAGGTATAGGTTCACTTATTAGTACTATTTAGTGCTTATCAGTACCTACTGATGAGTAGATATAGGTTCACTTATTAGTACTATTTAGTGCTTATCAGTACCTACTATTTAGTAGATATAGGTTCACTTATTAGTACTATTTAGTGCTTATCAGTACCTACTGATCAGTAGGTATAGGTTCACTTATTAGTACTATTTAGTGCTTATCAGTACCTACTCATGAGTAGATATAGGTTCACTTATTAGTACTAATTAGTGCTTATCAGTACCTACTCTTTAGTACGTATAGGTTCACTTATTAGTACTATTTAGTGCTTATCAGTACCTACTCATCAGTAGGTATAGGTTCACTTATTAGTACTATTTAGTGCTTATCAGTACCTACGCTTTAGTAGGTATAGGTTCACTTGTTAGTGCTATTTAGTGCTTATCAGTACCTACTATTTAGTAGATATAGGTTCACTTATTAGTACTATTTAGTGCTTATCAGTACCTACTCATCAGTAGGTATAGGTTCACTTATTAGTACTATTTAGTACTTATTAGTAGCTACTCATCAGTAGGTATAGGTTCACTTATTAGTACTATTTAGTGCTTATCAGTACCTACTATTTAGTAGATATAGGTTCACTTATTAGTACTATTTAGTGCTTATCAGTACCTACTGATCAGTAAGTATAGGTTCAATTATTAGTAGTATTTAGTGCTTATCAGTACCTACGCTTTAGTAGGTATAGGTTCACTTATTAGTACTATTTAGTGCTTATCAGTACTACTATTTAGTAGATATAGGTTCACTTATTAGTACTATTTAGTGCTTATCAGTACCTACTCATGAGTAGATATAGGTTCACTTATTAGTACTATTTAGTACTTATTTGTACCTACTGATCAGTAGGTATAGGTACACTTATTAGTACTATTTAGTGCTTATCAGTACCTACTCATGAGTAGATATAGGTTCACTTATTAGTATATTTAGTGCTTATCAGTACTACTCTTTAGTAGATATAGGTTCACTTATTAGTACTATTTAGTGCTTATCAGTACCTACTATTTAGTAGATATAGGTTCACTTATTAGTACTATTTAGTGCTTATCAGTACCTACTCATGAGTAGATATAGGTTCACTTATTAGTACTATTTAGTGCTTATCAGTACCTACTCTTTAGTAGATATAGGTTCACTTATTAGTACTGTTTAGTGCTTATCAGTACCTACTCACAGTAGGTATAGGTTCACTTATTAGTACTGTTAGTGCTTATCAGTACCTACGCTTTAGTAGATATAGGTTCACTTATTAGTAGTATTTAGTGCTTATCAGTACCTACGCTTTAGTAGGTATATAGGTTCACTTATTAGTACTATTTAGTGCTTATCAGTACCTACTGATCAGTAGGTATAGGTTCACTTATTAGTACTATTTAGTGCTTATCAGTACTACGCTTTAGTAGATATAGGTTCACTTATTAGTAGTATTTAGTGCTTATCAGTACCTACTTTAGTAGGTATAGGTTCACTTATTAGTACTATTTAGTGCTTATCAGTACCTACTGATCAGTAGATAGGTTCACTTATTAGTACTATTTAGTGCTTATAGTACCTACTCATGAGTAGATATAGGTTCACTTATTAGTACTATTTAGTGCTTATCAGTACCTACTCTTTAGTAGATATAGGTTCACTTATTAGTACTATTTAGTGCTTATCAGTACCTACTATTTAGTAGATATAGGTTCACTTATTAGTACTGTTTAGTGCTTATCAGTACCTACTCATCAGTAGGTATAGGTTCACTTATTAGTACTATTTAGTGCTTATCAGTACCTACGCTTTAGTAGATATAGGTTCACTTATTAGTACTATTTAGTGCTTATCAGTACCTACTATTTAGTAGATATAGGTTCACTTATTAGTACTATTTAGTACTTATTTGTACCTACTGATCAGTAGGTATAGGTTCACTTATTAGTACTATTTAGTGCTTATCAGTACCTACTATTTAGTAGATATAGGTTCACTTATTAGTACTATTTAGTGCTTATCAGTACCTACTATTTAGTAGATATAGGTTCACTTATTAGTACTATTTAGTACTTATTTGTACCTACTGATCAGTAGGTATAGGTTCACTTATTAGTACTATTTAGTGCTTATCAGTACCTACTATTTAGTAGATATAGGTTCACTTATTAGTACTATTTAGTGCTTATCAGTACCTAGGCTTTAGTAGGTATAGGTTCACTTGTTAGTGCTATTTAGTGCTTATCAGTACCTACTATTTAGTAGATATAGGTTCACTTATTAGTACGTTTTAGTGCTTATCAGTACCTACTCATCAGTAGGTATAGATTCACTTATTAGTACTATTTAGTACTTATTAGTACCTACTCATCAGTAGGTATAGGTTCACTTATTAGTACTAGTTAGTGCTTATGAGTACCTAATCTTTAGTACGTATAGGTTCACTTATTAGTACTATTTAGTGCTTATCAGTACCTACGCTTTAGTAGATATAGGTTCACTTATTAGTAGTATTTAGTGCTTATCAGTACCTATGCTTTAGTAGGCATAGGTTCACTTATTAGTACTATTTAGTGCTTATCAGTACCTACTGATCAGTAAGTATAGGTTCAATTATTAGTAGTATTTAGTGCTTATCAGTACCTACGCTTTAGTAGGTATAGGTTCACTTATTAGTACTATTTAGTGCTTATCAGTACCTACTATTTAGTAGATATAGGTTCACTTATTAGTACTATTTAGTGCTTATCAGTACCTACTCATGAGTAGATATAGGTTCACTTATTAGTACTATTTAGTACTTATTTGTACCTACTGATCAGTAGGTATAGGTACACTTATTAGTACTATTTAGTGCTTATCAGTACCTACTCATGAGTAGATATAGGTTCACTTATTAGTACTATTTAGTGCTTATCAGTACCTACTCTTTAGTAGATATAGGTTCACTTATTAGTACTATTTAGTGCTTATCAGTACCTACTATTTAGTAGATATAGGTTCACTTATTAGTACTATTTAGTGCTTATCAGTACCTACTCATGAGTAGATATAGGTTCACTTATTAGTACTATTTAGTGCTTATCAGTACCTACTCTTTAGTAGATATAGGTTCACTTATTAGTACTGTTTAGTGCTTATCAGTACCTACTCATCAGTAGGTATAGGTTCACTTATTAGTACTGTTTAGTGCTTATCAGTACCTACGCTTTAGTAGATATAGGTTCACTTATTAGTAGTATTTAGTGCTTATCAGTACCTACGCTTTAGTAGGTATAGGTTCACTTATTAGTACTATTTAGTGCTTATCAGTACCTACTGATCAGTAGGTATAGGTTCACTTATTAGTACTATTTAGTGCTTATCAGTACCTACGCTTTAGTAGATATAGGTTCACTTATTAGTAGTATTTAGTGCTTATCAGTACCTACGCTTTAGTAGGTATAGGTTCACTTATTAGTACTATTTAGTGCTTATCAGTACCTACTGATCAGTAGGTATAGGTTCACTTATTAGTACTATTTAGTGCTTATCAGTACCTACTCATGAGTAGATATAGGTTCACTTATTAGTACTATTTAGTGCTTATCAGTACCTACTCTTTAGTAGATATAGGTTCACTTATTAGTACTATTTAGTGCTTATCAGTACCTACTATTTAGTAGATATAGGTTCACTTATTAGTACTGTTTAGTGCTTATCAGTACCTACTCATCAGTAGGTATAGGTTCACTTATTAGTACTATTTAGTGCTTATCAGTACCTACGCTTTAGTAGATATAGGTTCACTTATTAGTACTATTTAGTGCTTATCAGTACCTACTATTTAGTAGATATAGGTTCACTTATTAGTACTATTTAGTACTTATTTGTACCTACTGATCAGTAGGTATAGGTTCACTTATTAGTACTATTTAGTGCTTATCAGTACTATTTAGTAGATATAGGTTCACTTATTAGTACTATTTAGTGCTTATCAGTACCTACGCTTTAGTAGGTATAGGTTCACTTGTTAGTGCTATTTAGTGCTTATCAGTACCTACTATTTAGTAGATATAGGTTCACTTATTAGTACTATTTAGTGCTTATCAGTACCTACTCATCAGTAGGTATAGATTCACTTATTAGTACTATTTAGTACTTATTAGTACCTACTCATCAGTAGGTATAGGTTCACTTATTAGTACTAGTTTAGTGCTTATGAGTACCTACTCTTTAGTACGTATAGGTTCACTTATTAGTACTATTTAGTGCTTATCAGTACTACTTTAGTAGATATAGGTTCACTTATTAGTAGTATTTAGTGCTTATCAGTACCTATGCTTTAGTAGGCATAGGTTCACTTATTAGTACTATTTAGTGCTTATCAGTACCTACTCTTTAGTAGATATAGGTTCACTTATTAGTACTATTTAGTGCTTATCAGTACCTACTATTTAGTAGATATAGGTTCACTTATTAGTACTATTTAGTGCTTATCAGTACCTACTCTTTAGTAGATATAGGTTCACTTATTAGTACTATTTAGTACTTATTTGTACCCACTGATCAGTAGGTATAGGTTCACTTTGTTATTTAGTGCTTATCAGTACCTACTCATGAGTAGATATAGGTTCACTTATTAGTAATATTGAGTGCTTATCAGTACCTACTCTTTAGTAGATATAGGTTCACTTATTAGTGCAATTTAGTACTTATCTGTACCTACTGATCAGTAGGTATAGGTTCACTTATTAGTACTATTTAGTGCTTATCAGTACCTACTATTTAGTAGATATAGGTTCACTTATTAGTACTATTTAGTGCTTATCAGTACCTACTCATGAGTAGATATAGGTTCACTTATTAGTACTGTTTAGTGCTTATCAGTACCTACTCATCAGTAGGTATAGGTTCACTTATTAGTACTATTTAGTGCTTATCAGTACCTACTCATCAGTAGGTATAGGTTCACTTATTAGTAGTATTTAGTGCTTATCAGTACCTACGCTTTAGTAGGTATAGGTTCACTTATTAGTACTATTTAGTGCTTATCAGTACCTACTGATCAGTAGGTATAGGTTCACTTATTAGTACTATTTAGTGCTTATCAGTACCTACGCTTTAGTAGATATAGGTTCACTTATTAGTAGTATTTAGTGCTTATCATTACCTACGCTTTAGTAGGTATAGGTTCACTTGTTAGTGCTATTTAGTGCTTATCAGTACCTACTGATCAGTAGGTATAGGTTCACTTATTAGTACTATTTAGTGCTTATCAGTACCTACTCATCAGTAGATATAGGTTCACTTATTAGTACTATTTAGTGCTTATCAGTACCTACTCTTTAGTAGATATAGGTTCACTTATTAGTACTATTTAGTGCTTATCAGTACCTACTATTTAGTAGATATAGGTTCACTTATTAGTACTATTTAGTGCTTATCAGTACCTACTGATCAGTAGGTATAGGTTCACTTATTAGTACTATTTAGTGCTTATCAGTACCTACTCATGAGTAGATATAGGTTCACTTATTAGTACTATTTAGTGCTTATCAGTACCTACTCTTTATTACGTATAGGTTCACTTATTAGTACTATTTAGTGCTTATCAGTACCTACTATTTAGTAGATATAGGTTCACTTATTAGTACTATTTATTATTTAGTGTTCTTATCATAGTGCCAGTACGCTTTAGTAGGTATAGGTTCACTTGTTAGTGCTATTTAGTGCTTATCAGTACCTACTATTTAGTAGATATAGGTTCACTTATTAGTACTATTTAGTGCTTATCAGTACCTACTCATCAGTAGGTATAGGTTCACTTATTAGTACTATTTGGTACTTATTAGTAGCTACTCATCAGTAGGTATAGGTTCACTTATTAGTACTAGTTAGTGCTTATGAGTACCTACTCTTTAGTACGTATAGGTTCACTTATTAGTACTATTTAGTGCTTATCAGTACCTACTGATCAGTAAGTATAGGTTCAATTATTAGTAGTATTTAGTGCTTATCAGTACCTACGCTTTAGTAGGTATAGGTTCACTTATTAGTACTATTTAGTGCTTATCAGTACCTACTCTTAAGTAGATATAGGTTCACTTATTAGTACTATTTAGTGCTTATCAGTACCTACTATTTAGTAGATATAGGTTCACTTATTAGTACTATTTAGTGCTTATCAGTACCTACTGATCAGTAGGTATAGGTTCACTTATTAGTACTATTTAGTGCTTATCAGTACCTACTCATGAGTAGATATAGGTTCACTTATTAGTACTATTTAGTGCTTATCAGTACCTACTCTTTAGTACTTATAGGTTCACTTATTAGTACTATTTAGTGCTTATCAGTACCTACTATTTAGTAGATATAGGTTCACTTATTAGTACTATTTAGTGCTTATCAGTACCTACGCTTTAGTAGGTATAGGTTCACTTGTTAGTGCTATTTAGTGCTTATCAGTACCTACTATTTGTAGATATAGGTTCACTTATTAGTATATTTAGTGCTTATCAGTACCTACTCATCAGTAGGTATAGGTTCACTTATTAGTACTATTTAGTACTTATTAGTTGCTACTCATCAGTAGGTATAGGTTCACTTATTAGTACTAGTTAGTGCTTATGAGTACCTACTCTTTAGTACGTATAGGTTCACTTATTAGTACTATTTAGTGCTTATCAGTACCTACTGATCAGTAAGTATAGGTTCAATTATTAGTAGTATTTAGTGCTTATCAGTACTACGCTTTAGTAGGTATAGGTTCACTTATTAGTACTATTTAGTGCTTTCAGTACCTACTATTTAGTAGATATAGGTTCACTTATTAGTATATTTAGTGCTTATCAGTACCTACTCATGAGTAGATATAGGTTCACTTATTAGTACTATTTAGTACTTATTTGTACCTACTGATAAGTAGGTATAGGTACACTTATTAGTACTATTTAGTGCTTATCAGTACCTACTGATCAGTAGGTATAGGTTCACTTATTAGTACTATTTAGTGCTTATCAGTACCTACTCTTTAGTAGATATAGGTTCACTTATTAGTACTATTTAGTTCTTATCAGTACCTACTATTTAGTAGATATAGGTTCACTTATTAGTACTATTTAGTGCTTATCAGTACTACTCCAGAGTAGATATAGGTTCACTTATTAGTACTATTTAGTGCTTATCAGTACCTACTCTTTAGTAGATATAGGTTCACTTATTAGTACTGTTTAGTGCTTATCAGTACCTACTCATCAGTAGGTATAGGTTCACTTATTAGTACTGTTTAGTGCTTATCAGTACCTACACTTTAGTAGATATAGGTTCACTTATTAGTACTATTTAGTGCTTATCAGTACCGTACGCTTTAGTAGGTAATAGGTTCACGTATTAGTACTATTTAGTGCTTATCAGTACCTACTGATCAGTAGGTATAGGTTCACTTATTAGTACTATTTAGTGCTTATCAGTACCTACGCTTTAGTAGATATAGGTTCACTTATTAGTAGTATTAGTGCTTATCAGTACCTACGCTTTATAGGTATAGGTTCACTTATTAGTACTATTTAGTGCTTATCAGTACCTACTGATCAGTAGGTATAGGTTCACTTATTAGTACTATTTAGTGCTTATCAGTACCTACTCTTTGAGAATATAGGTTCACTTATTAGTACTATTTAGTGCTTATCAGTACCTACGCTATTAGTAGATATAGGTTCACTTATTAGTACTATTTAGTGCTTATCAGTACCTACTCTTTAGTAGATATAGGTTCACTTATTAGTACTATTTAGTACTTATTAGTACCTACTGATCAGTAGGTATAGTTCACTTATTAGTACTATTAGTGCTTATCAGTACCTACTCATAGAGTAGATATAGGTTCACTATTAGTAAATATTGAGTGCTTATCAGTACCTACTCTTTAGTAGATATAGGTTCACTTATTAGTACTATTTAGTGCTTATCAGTACCTATCTTTAGTACGTATAGGTTTCACTTATTAGTACTATTTAGTGCTTATCAGTACCTTACTATTTAGTAGAGTATAGGTTTCACTTATTAGTACTATTTAGTGCTTATCAGTACCTACGCTTTAGTAGGTATAGGTTCACTTGTTAGTGCTATTTAGTGCTTATCAGTACCTACTATTTAGTAGATATAGGTTCACTTATTAGTACTATTTAGTGCTTATCAGTACCTACGCTTTAGTAGATATAGGTTCACTTATTAGTAGTATTTAGTGCTTATCAGTACCTACGCTTTAGTAGGTATAGGTTCACTTGTTAGTGCTATTTAGTGCTTATCAGTACCTACTGATCAGTAGGTATAGGTTCACTTATTAGTACTATTTAGTGCTTATCAGTACCTACGCTTTAGTAGATATAGGTTCACTTATTAGTAGTATTTAGTGCTTATCAGTACCTACGCTTTAGTAGGTATAGGTTCACTTATTAGTGCTATTTAGTGCTTATCAGTACCTACTGATCAGTAGGTATAGGTTCACTTATTAGTACTATTTAGTGCTTATCAGTACCTACTCATCAGTAGATATAGGTTCACTTATTAGTACTATTTAGTGCTTATCAGTACCTACTCTTTAGTAGATATAGGTTCACTTATTAGTACTATTTAGTGCTTATCAGTACCTACTATTTAGTAGATATAGGTTCACTTATTAGTACTGTTTAGTGCTTATCAGTACCTACTCATCAGTAGGTATAGGTTCACTTATTAGTAGTATTTAGTGCTTATCAGTACCTACTTTAGTAGATATAGGTTCACTTATTAGTAGTATTTAGTGCTTATCAGTACCTACGCTTTAGTAGGTATAGGTTCACTTATTAGTAGTATTTAGTGCTTATCAGTACCTACTGATCAGTAGGTATAGGTTCACTTATTAGTACTATTTAGTGCTTGTCAGTACCTACTCATGAGTAGATATAGGTTCACTTATTAGTACTATTTAGTGCTTATCAGTACCTACTCTTTAGTAGATATAGGTTCACTTATTAGTACTATTTAGTGCTTATCAGTACCTACTCATGAGTAGATATAGGTTCACTATTAGTACTATTTAGTGCTTATCAGTACCTACTGATCAGTAGGTATAGGTTCACTTATTAGTACTATTTAGTGCTTATCAGTACCTACTGATCAGTAGGTATAGGTTCACTTATTAGTACTATTTAGTGCTTATCAGTACCTACTGATCAGTAGGTATAGGTTCACTTATTAGTACTATTTAGTGCTTATCAGTACCTACTCATGAGTAGATATAGGTTCACTTATTAGTACTATTTAGTGCTTATCAATACCTACTGATCAGTAGGTATAGGTTCACTTATTAGTACTATTTAGTGCTTATGAGTACCTACTCTTTAGTACGTATAGGTTCACTTATTAGTACTATTTAGTGCCTATCAGTCCCTACGCTTTAGTAGATATAGGTTCACTTATTAGTACTATTTAGTGCTTATCAGTACCTACTCATGAGTAGATATAGGTTCACTTATTAGTACTATTTAGTGCTTATCAGTACCTACTATTTAGTAGATATAGGTTCACTTTTTAGTACTATTTAGTGCTTATCAGTACCTACTATTTAGTAGATATAGGTTCATTATTAGTGCCATTTAATGCTTATCAGTACTTACTATTTAGTAGATATAGGTTCACTTATTAGTACTATTTAGTGCTTATAGTACTACTATTTAGTAGATATAGATTCACTTATTAGTACTATTTAGTGCTTATCAGTACCTACTCTTTAGTAGATATAGGTTCACTATTAGTACTATTTAGTGCTTATCAGTACCTACTATTTAGTAGATATAGATTCACTTATTAGTACTATTTAGTGCTTATCAGTACCTACTATTTAATAGATATAGGTTCACTTATTAGTACTATTTAGTGCTTATCAGTACCTAGTCATTAGTAGATATAGGTTCACTTATTAGTACTATTTAGTGCTTATCAGTACCTACTCATCGGTAGGTATAGGTTCACTTATTAGTACTATTTAGTGCTTATCAGTACCTACTCTTTTAGTAGATATAGGTTCACTTATTAGTACTATTTAGTGCTTATCAGTACTACTCATCGGTAGATATAGGTTCACTTATTAGTACTATTTAGTGCTTATCAGTACCTAGTCATTAGTAGATATAGGTTCACTTATTAGTACTATTTAGTGCTTATCAATACCTACTCTTTAGTAGATATAGGTTCACTTATTAGTACTATTTAGTTTTATCAGTACCTAGTCATTAGTAGATATAGGTTCCTTATTAGTACTATTTAGTGCTTATCAGTACCTACTCATCGGTAGGTATAGGTTCACTTATTAATACTATTTAGTATTATTAGTACCTACTTATCAGTAGAATATAGATTCACTTACTAGTACCATTTAGTGCTTATCAGTACCTACTCCTTAGTAGAATATACGTTCACTTGTTAGTACTATTTAGTGCTTATCAGTACCTAGTATTTGTAGATATAGGTTCATTATTAGTACTATTTAGTGCTTATCAGTACTACTCTTTAGTAAGATATAGGTTCACTTATTAGTACCGATTTAGTGCTTATCAGTACCTACTCTTTAGTAGATATAGTTTCACTTATTAGTACTATTTGTACTTATTAGTACCTACTGATCAGTAGGTATAGGTTCACTTATTAGTATATTTAGTGCTTATCAGTACTACTCTTTAGTAGATATAGGTTCACTTATTAGTACATTTAGTGCTTATCAGTACCTACTCTTTAGTAGATATAGGTTCACTTATTAGTACTATTTAGTGCTTATCAAAGTACCTACTCATGAGTAGATATGGTTCACTATTTAGTGCTATTTAGTGCTTATCAGTACCTATATTTAGTAGATATAGGTTCACTTTTTAGTACTATTTAGTGCTTATCAGTACCTACTATTTAGTAGATATAGGTTCACTTATTAGTACCATTTAATGCTTATCAGTACTTACTATTTAGTAGATATAGGTTCACTTATTAGTACTATTTAGTGCTTATCAGTACCTACTATTTAGTAGATATAGATTCACTTATTAGTACTATTTAGTGCTTATCAGTACCTACTATTTAGTAGATATAGGTTCACTTATTAGTACTATTTAGTGCTTATCAGTACCTACTATTTAGTAGATATAGATTCACTTATTAGTACTATTTAGTGCTTATCAGTACCTACTATTTAATAGATATAGGTTCACTTATTAGTACTATTTAGTGCTTATCAGTACCTAGTCATTAGTAGATATAGGTTCACTTATTAGTACTATTTAGTGCTTATCAGTACCTACTCATCGGTAGGTATAGGTTCACTTATTAGTACTATTTAGTGTTTATCAGTACCTACTCTTTAGTAGATATAGGTTCACTTATTAGTACTATTTAGTGCTTATCAGTACCTACTCATTGGTAGATATAGGTTCACTTATTAGTACTATTTAGTGCTTATCAGTACCTAGTCATTAGTAGATATAGGTTCACTTATTAGTACTATTTAGTGCTTATCAGTACCTACTCTTTAGTAGATATAGGTTCACTTATTAGTACTATTTAGTTCTTATCAGTACCTAGTCATTAGTAGATATAGGTTCCCTTATTAGTACTATTTAGTGCTTATCAGTACCTACTCATCGGTAGGTATAGGTTCACTTATTAATACTATTTAGTACTTATTAGTACCTACTTATCAGTAGATATAGATTCACTTACTAGTACCATTTAGTGCTTATCAGTACCTACTCCTTAGTAGATATACGTTCACTTGTTAGTACTATTTAGTGCTTATCAGTACCTACTCTTTAGTAGATATAGGTTCACTTATTAGTACTATTTAGTTCTTATCAGTACCTAGTCATTAGTAGATATAGGTTCCCTTATTAGTACTATTTAGTGCTTATCAGTACCTACTCATCGGTAGGTATAGGTTCACTTATTAATACTATTTAGTACTTATTAGTACCTACTTATCAGTAGATATAGATTCACTTACTAGTACCATTTAGTGCTTATCAGTACCTACTCCTTAGTAGATATACGTTCACTTGTTAGTACTATTTAGTGCTTATCAGTACCTACTCTTTAGTAGATATAGGTTCACTTATTAGTACCATTTAGTGCTTATCAGTACCTACTCTTTAGTAGATATAGTTTCACTTATTAGTACTATTTAGTACTTATTAGTACCTACTGATCAGTAGGTATAGGTTCACTTATTAGTACTATTTAGTACTTATTAGTACCTACTGATCAGTAGGTATAGGTTCACTTATTAGTACTATTTAGTACTTATTAGTACCTACTTATCAGTAGGTATAGGTTCACTTATTAGTACTATTTAGTACTTATCAGTACCTAATCATCAGTAGGTTTAGGTTCACAAGCTGCTGCAGCTGGAGTGGGAGTGACAGCTGAAGATGTAAGGTGGGATCCAAGGCCTGAGAAGGGGGTTGGTCTCGAGCCACAGATGCTGAGGTAGTTGAACTAATTGTAAGCAGGATTTGACTGTTGAGCTGTAGCTAGCTGCCGATGGTGTTGAAGTGGCTTCTGCTGTGCATTTTGTCACCACGACCACCACAAAGTTCTACTCATCAGTTTTGTCTTCTTTGAGGGTAGTTTCATCTTTGAGAATTTTGCTTGCATAAATTAATTTTTGGTCTGCTACTGGAAAGGCATCTTTTCCCTTTTCAGATTCAATTTTCTCTTTCAGTGCCTTAATTGGCTCCTCGGGGTGGAAATCAGTCTTGAAGGTCTGTTGCTGGAGGTAATTTAGAGTGATGTGCGTGGTGTACGTGGGCCCAGGGAAGCCATGGTTGCTGTGGGCTCGGTCGGCTTCTCGGGCGTTGGGTCCAGGCGGCTGGTGGGGTTGGTAACATTCGTCTGGCAGGACGGCCTTTCCCCCGACCTGGGCCGCTGTCGCTTTCTCCTGGCATGAGCAGTCGTGATCGCCTTCTCCCCAAGACACTGGGCCGGTAAGGAGTGTGTGTGAGGGTGTCCTTTCTCAGAAGCGGTGGACAGGTCTGGGAGGCAGTGAGTGAATCCGCTAGTTCATCGGGCCTGGTTGCCACCATCACGATTCTTTTCGACACCCGATTAAAAGAGAAAAATTGTGAAAAACAATTTAAAAAGAAAGGGTGAGAACCTGTGATTGAGGCCTGAATGAGGGACAGAGAAAAGGGACAGGGGCTTAGACGCTATTTGCATAAAGCCCTAGAGCATTAGTGCTGAACACATTTTTATTACATAACTGTCTTCTTCTGTGCAAAGAGGGGTTGGGGAGCAGAGAAAAAGTGTTAAGAAAATAGTATTAAAAAAATTCATGGGCAGCTAGGTGGCGCAGTGGATAGAGCACTGGCCCTAAAGTTAGGAGGACCTGAATTTAAATCCGGCCTCAGACCAAATGCTTGACACTTACTAACTGTGTGACCCTAGACAAGTCACTTAACCCCAATTGCCTGAAAAGAAAAAAAATAAAAAATTCTTAAAATGTAATTTTTTATTTTATTTTTTGCACAGAAACCAATCTAGTACAGCTAAGATTAGAGGGGAAAATAACTGAGGGGGAAAATCTTTGCATCAGGCTTCTCTGATATGGTTTCATATCCAAGATATACAAGGAATCAATTCAAGTTTATAAGAATAAGCTGTTTTCCAATTGATAAATGGCCAAAAGCTATGAATAGACATATTTAAAGTGAAGAAATACAAAGTAAATTTAGAGAAACCTTTGGAAGATACATATAGATTGATGCAGAATGAAGTGAGAAGAACCCAGAAAATACTTCACACTGAAACACCAATACCATATTTGAAAGACTTAAAAACTCTTAGTGTGATGATCACTCATGATTATAGAGGACTGATGATAAAGAGTGCTGCCTACATTCTGACAGAGAAGCGATGGGCAGAAAGAGACCTGTTTTTGGACAAGGCTGGTGTGGGAATTTCTTTTGCTTAACTAATAAGAATTCTGATGTTCTTTTCTTTTTTTTTCCCCAGTGGGGAGAGGGAAGGGATGTGGGAAGAAGAAGAAAAAAAGCTCTTGGTAACTGAAAAAATAAAATTTAATTAAAAAAATTCACAGGAAGAACCAGAATAAGACCCATATGAAATACAAATGTTATACCTTTGAAAGTTATAGGTTAAATTTATTATGTACTTCAAAGGAAATACAAACTTAATATATTAGAGATTCACCGTTTCATGTACAATCCTTGTTTGTTTATTTTTTTTGTATGTGGAAATATCCATTTTATTGAGTGTTAAATTTAGAATAAGAAGTAATTAAATAAGAAAAAAAATATACTTGGGCCTTTCTAAACATGTGAGAGTCTTTCACATGGTTTATACCACATACTATCTTTTATTATTTTTTGGAACCCTTTTCCATCACATACACAAAATAGGACTATATAGAACATATTTCTTTTAGATTAAAAAGAATGAAAAGTGATTTTTCTGGATGACTTAAAATTATTTTGGAGGTTTTTTCATTCTGAACTTAGTAATACTTCTTGACATAGCTGAGATGTCACAGAATCACTAACTTAAGTGTTGTTTTCCCCTTACTTAGAATGTAAGCAAACTCCTTAAAGGCAGGGACTGGATTCATTGCTTGTGTTTGTATTCCCTTTGCTTAATACAGTGCCTGGCACATGATAAGTATTTAATATCTATCCACTTATCCATCCATCCATTTATCCATCCATCTCTCTCTCTATCCAACCATCCACATCTATCTATCTACCTATCTATCTATCTATCTATCTATCTATCTATCTATCTATCTATCTATCTATCTATCTATCAATCTATCATGGAGTGAGATGAAAAGACAGCTGCTCACTCTAGCAGAATGAGATACAAAGGAGCAGGGACCAAGCCAGCTGAATTTCTGCTTTGCCTTAGGCTTAGCCTTCCTTTTCCTTCAGGTCCAGTGCTTCAAGAATTGGGGCAGTTGTAAGTTTAGGCACATAATACCATTACAGTTTCTTTTTTAAATAATTTCTTTCCACTAACGTCCCTAAAGCAGTTGATTAATATGTTATAGTCCTTGCCCCTGTGTCAGCCTAAGAGAGAAAAATTCCTTGGATATGAACTATGAAAGTTGATTGCAAGGTGGCTTTTATATTTATATGTATTTAAAACAAACCCAGTGGAACATGTATGCTTCTGATGAATGTTTTGCCCTTCACAATAGCCACCTATGTGGAGGCTCCCACATATTAGGATGCTGTCTTTGGCATGTCTTTGGAACTCTTCTGGAATTGCTGTCAGAGATTGTGTGTGGCACATTCCTTTTCTGATCAGCTAAGAATCTGTGACTATCCTTAGAGATGATCAGTCCTCCTCCCTTGAGGATCTTTGGATAAAAGCAAAAATTATTTAGAACCAAGTCTGGCCAAAACGAAACAAACAAAACAGTGGTCCAACAGAGTAAGGCTGTTTTGGGTCAAAAACAAGGTGTGCCTAAGAAGTCATGAGACTGACTTTCTTGCATGAAGCATACATTGGCACAGAAGCCCATTCTTGGAGATGAGTTCCCAACTCATATTTAAGCAATAGTGACATGGTTGGAATAGGATCTTTCATTTCAGGGTGACTAAAAGAAAGGGAATTCTCCTTTGGATACAGAACTTTCATTGTGTTTATTTAAATAATTTCCCTTTATCTGTTGAAGGTATCACCATGCTTCTAGCCACTAGATTTGAAGGCTCAGTATCGCCTTGATTTTTCATTCTCATTCACCCCATATATCCCATCAGTTACCAAATATAGTTGTTGTTTTTTTATCCCCACAACATTTCTAGTGTCAAGTTGGAAGAACTCAGAACAACTCTGTGATCAGTAAATAAACTGAGGCATTTATTCAAGGTCAAGGAATTGCAATTTGGGACAACATATTGCCTTATTCAGACAGAGATGCCCAGGGAGGAAAGGGAGAATGGAGTTCTCATTAGGCACCGTCATGGGAAATATCATGGAGAGCATATAGTCTGGGTACACAGAATAGCAGAGCTGGAGGAGGGGAGCATTGAAGAGTTACAGAAACACAGTCACAGAAATGAACTTGGGTTAGCTTTGCCAAGTGTACCAGGAATAGGGGCTGTTGGAAATTGCTGGGGTATGTGTGGGTTTTCTTGGGAGCAGTTAGAAACTGCGGGTAGGGCTCCCAGGGTCTCCCCAGAGTTTGATACTAGCATATGTCTTTTTTTCTGCTCATGTAGTCTCTCACCTCCTTTAGGCCCTTATCACCTGGACTATTGAAATAGCCTTGTCATTGTTTTCTATGCCCCATTTCACCTCAATCCAATCCATCCTCTACATAGCTGTAAAAGTTATTTTCCTAAAGTGTTGGTCTAATCATGTTATTGTCCTAGTCAATAAACATCAGTGGCTCCCTTTTGCTTCATTGTCAATAACAATCCTTCACAATCTTGCTTCAACCTTTTTTGCCCCAGACTTATTACCCATTATTCTCCTTCCTTTATAATATGGTTCAGCCAAACTTTCTGTTCCTCATACATAGCACCCCATTTCTCATCTCTGTCTTTTCTCTGGTTGACTCCCTTTCCCAACATCCCCACTAACCCCCACCATGCTGGACAGTTCTCTTCACCTTCATCTCTTATAAATCCAGTTTACTTCCAGGTTCATCCCAAGTTCCATCTTCTACATTATTGGTATCAAATAGAAACAGGGTCACTAATCCATACATAAGATTCTTGGTGGCTGCATATTGACTTAGTTTTAAAATGTAATTTTATATTTTATTTTTTTTAATAATTTCCAATTACATTTTAATCTTTTTTCAGGCAGCAGTAAAGAATATCATGGGATGCATGTGGCCTGTGGGTTTAATACCTCCATTCTACATGAAGCTGAATTCTTAACTGCTAGTGTGTTACCCCTCTAAATTATCTTGTACCATTTTGTATATATTTCATAAATTCTCTCTCTCTCTCTCTCTCTCTCTCTCTCTCCATCTATCCTATTCTATCGTCCTACCTACCTATATTGTTTCTCTTAGCTAGAATGTAAGCTTCTCAAGGGTAAGGGCTATTTTACTTTTATATTTGTATCCCTAACACCTGGAACAGTGTCTGGCACATAGTAAGTGCTTAATAAATGCTTGCTGGTTGATCAATTGAATGGCAACCAACTCGTTGCTTCATGTATATAAGTCAGAGCAAGAGTGTCTTAAGAAAATGGCATTGATATTGTGCTGGTTCTAACAAGGTAGTGTGTTATACTTGGAGTTAGACTTCACATCTCAGCTGTCCTCTTTACTTTCTGTGACCATGGGCCAATCACATAATCTCTCTGGGAAACTTCTGCTTCCTTTGCTGTAAAATGAGAGGGTTAACCTAGTTTATCTCTAAAGTCCTTTAAGCTATTGTTATCTGTAATTCTGCATTGTTACTATATCAACAGAGGTTCCAGAGAGCCACTTTGAGGGTGAAAGAACAAAGATGAAGTTTTTGTCCATTTGGCTCCCTATCTGCTGTGTGTAGTCAGGGCATTTTATGTAGTAATAGGAGGCCAATTCACCAGGTCCTAGAAGGACACATTGAAATATGATCTCAATTGGACACGTTCAAAAAAAGGGGAAAGAGCTAATGCTCTGACCTATGGTTAGACCTAGGTTTGACTCTTGGCTCTGCCATTTACTATCTGTGTGGCTTTGGGCCAGTCCCTTCCCCTTCAATTTTTTTTTTCATATGTACCATGGAGAGTTTGGTTGCTTCAAGCTTTTGCATTCCGTGATTCTACAAAGGGAAGCAGTTGTCTGATACGGAAGACCACTGAAAGCTTGTGACAGGGAGGTAAGGGCTATGTGAATTTCATAAATGGCCCAAGACTTTTTGGTCTGGGTAACGCCATCTAAGACAGAACAATCTGGGAGTCAGCAGAGGTCTGGAAGGGGCCTGGACTTATATGGCCCCTACCAGCGAGATCTCTGGCATCTGGTGGATTCTCCAGATGAGGAGAGTGACAGGAGGGAGGATCATCAGTGAGGTCATTATCAGCACAGCACCAAAGATCAGCAGGGCAATGGCCCAAGGGGCAAGGACTGTCCCTTCCATGCCGGCTTTGGAAATCTGCAAATAGAAAGCAGAGTCAGGGTTCTTTATGTAGAAAGGCACATTGTCTCTGGCTGAGTTGTCCATAGATATCAAAAAGAATCTAGACATTTACTTTTATATCCTCACTTATTCTGTAATGTAAGATGGGAAACTTCATTAATATCCTTGATGGTATATTTCTTACACGCTTTTATCAGTGGCTCAGATGAAACTCTATATTCCGATCCTTAGAAAATTTTCTGATGGTTTGAAGCTGTGAGGGAAAGCTACTATTTTGGATGAAAGAGTTGTTTCCTGAAAGGTCTAAGATTAGGATGATGGGCTTAATTCAATAAAAATAAATGTAAAGCCTTCTTTATTAAATTAAAAAATCAACTACTCAATCAACTACACTACAAATATGTGAATGTGGGGATTGTTTTATTCTTTGTGTTGACATCTCCAAATTCCTAGCAAAGAGCCTGGCAAATAAATAGATGTTTAGGTGGAGCAGTGTGTAGACTACCAGGCCTGGAGTCAAGAAGACTCATCTTCCTGAATTCAAATCTGGCTTTGGACATTTACTAGCAATATGACCCTGGGTAAGTCACTTAACCCTGTTTGCCTCAGTTTCCTCATCTGCAAAATGAGTTGGAAACGGAAATGGCAAACCATTGTAGTACCCTTGCCAAGAAAACCCCAAGTGGGGTCACAAAGAATGGGACATGACTGAAACGACTGAACAATAACAAAAGCCTGATAAAGGTTTATTGTTTGATTGATTGATGTGGAGGTAGGTAGCAATTTGCTTGAAAGATCTTAGGTTGTTAATGGACTGCAAGCTAGCATTACAAGGGAAGCAGTGAAGCACCAGCATTAGTGCGAATAGGGTAGTGACTTCCCTGTCGCTGGGACTACTATAGAAACAGTGCTGGAGATGAAGGCAGAATCTACCTTGGCTTGAGATTTCAGCTCTGCAACATCAGTAGGCAGGGCACTTAACCTTTTCTAGCCTCAGTTTCCTTATCTGGAAAATGAGCAGGAGTGGACTAGGTGATCTCTAAGGTCCTTTCTATCTCCAAGCCTATGGTTCAAGCCATTCTGTCAACTGTGAGGTGAGGGATAAGTCATGGGTCTAACAGTCAAATCTGGCACATATTTCCTCAAGAGAATGATCACCAAAAATGGGCTATGGAGAAGCATGCTATGTGTACTGATAAGAACCACTGGCTTGTGCCACTTAAGGAAGCTAGTGCTCTGTTAAGTCACTCAAGCTTTCCGAACTTCAATTTCCTCATTTGTAAAAAAAAAAAAAAGATGAAATGCAATCATTTGAGTAATATATCTTGCAAACCTAAAAATGCTACATGTCAGTGATTATTGTTATTATTATAATTAATCTCCCTAAACACCAGATTTCTTGTGTTTAGTACAGCTTTTTGACTCCAGGTCAGTTTCTAGCATCATCAGTGGGTGCTGGACATAAGGACCAGTGTCTGAATACTTGACTGAGTTCTATCAGTTATTATTTCCTAGGACAAAAAGTGTACAGGTTAAGGGTAGTTAATTTAGCTGTTTAGATTGTGGTGATTATAAGTTGAAGGTCATATGGGGCCAGTTTATTTGAGGAGAAGCATCATGGTTCAGTATCTAGAGTGCAGGGTCTGGAATCAGAATACCTGCATTCAAATCCTGGTTCTGCTACTTTCTACCTTAGTGACCTTGAGCAAACCCCAGGTCAACCCTCCCTGAGCTTCAGGTTCCTTCTCTGTAAAGTGAGGGCCTGGACTAGATGAAATCTTTGCTCTCATCCATCTCCAAAGCTATAATCCCATGTGCAACATTGTGTCAGCCATAGCCTGAATAAACCCAAAGCAGTCCTTTTCCCTGGAGAAGCAGATGAACCAATGGAAAACTATCCTCAAATGAATCATCTCTAGTGATGAGAAGCATCAAAAATGAGGGGCTTTCTGAGCAATGCTTTGGGTTCTCCTTTTCGGTCAATGACCCAATGAAAACAATCTCTGCTGGTTTCCTCTTCTATTTGACAACAAGAAGGTGAAAGTGTCTATTTCATGTTAATTCTGGGAAACAAGACTGTTGGTGAGATCCATGTGGGGAAAGCTTTCTCATAGCTGACATCGTGTTTGTTGTGTGTACTGTGTGACACGGATCCCATGTTATTTGGTGTCAGCACAAATATAATGGCAAGGGTTTATTAAGAAAACAGCTGTGGTTTCTGGTTGGCTAGATTGTTGATGAAACGGCAAGAAATTCAGTGAGGTGAGGATGGGGAATGTAGGCAGCTCCGCTTCTGGAGCAATCTGGGAGTTGGAGGGGTTTAGATCTGGAAAACCCCATAGTGCTTGCCTAGAGAAACTTTGCAAAGGAGGTTGTCCATTGAGATCATCACCAGGTTCTTTATTTAAAGTCTGAACATAGTAGTTATAGGGAAGGTCAAAGGAAATCCTATTTTTCCAGTTAAGAACAAAAACAGAGATAGAATAGGTTAGAAATAATAATGAGGATGATGCCAATGATAGCTAGGCTTTATGTAGTGCTTTAAGGTTTACAAAGTGCTCCACGTGTTATGTCATTCGATCCTCATAATAATCTTGTGAGGTAGGTGCTATCCTCATTTTACAGAGGAAGAAGTTGAGGCTGAGAGAGAAGATAAGTGACTTGATCAGAGTCACACAGCTAGCAAGTGCTGGAGGCAGAATTTGGATTTAGGGCTTGCTCAGTCCAAATGCAGCAATCTGTGTCTGTCTGTCTGTCTGTCTGTCTGTCTGTCTGTCTGTCTGTCTGTCTGTCTATCTATCTATCTATCTATCTATCTATCTATCTATCTATCAATCTATCATACCACCACTCTCTCTCTAGCTCTATCTACTTGGACAGTCCACTGGCATCTCAAACTCAACAAGTGCCAAAATGAAATCAATTTTATCATCTGAAACCTACTTGCCTCCCAATTACCTTGTTTCGGTCAATGATATGGCCATTTACCCAGACACGGTGGAAAGTGTTGGACCTGAAACTGAAATACCCAGGCTCCCTGTTTTCAACATGTACTAGCCATGTAACTATGTAATGTGTGTTCACTATGACTCACTGGTGTGACTTCTTTGGCACATGGATTGATCTGTGACCTCCTCAATGTAGTCATCTCTCCTTTATGGCCATCTTTGCATTGAAGTTGCCAAGATTTAATTTCAAGGATCTCCTCAAGTTAGTAGAATTTCTCTGCGGTGAGTTATCTTTAATGATACATGTTGAAGCATAAACTCAAACTATTTTCTTTAAATTATTTTATAAGTGCTTAGCATGAGCACTACAAATTAGGTGACCAAATATCTGATGGAATTATTTTTCATGTTGCCTTTAGACATTCAACAAAACTGACTTCACAACTTCTCTAGGGAAAACCTGGGAACCACTGTTTTTGGTTAGGGGCAGCTATTTTTAATTTCTTACTTTCATTTATTTATAGAAGAGATTCTTAGCCAGGCATCCACAGCCTCCCAAGTGGACAGATTTTAGGGGGCAGCTGTGAACTTGGAACTTTAAATATTTTGAAAATTGCATTTCAATATCATTGATTTTCTTTGTAATCTATGTATTTGATTTTATGCTTTTAAAACCATTATTCTGAAAAGGAGTTTATGATATGGAAAAGGTTAAGAGCCTCTGATTTATTGTTAGGCCTTCAAGATTGACATGCTTCAGATTTTCAATCCATCAGTCAAGAAGTATGTATTAAGTACTTACTATGTGAGCACTGTATTGACTAATTATTAGTGCATGGATAAGGATCTCACCATCTAAGTTCATGTTTCTTTTTGTTGTTGTTCAGAAGTTTTTCAGTCGTGTCTTACTCTTTGTGACCTCCTTTGGGGTTTTCTTGGCAAAGATACTGGAATGGTTTTCCATTTCCATCTGCAGCTCATTTTATAAACAAGGAAACAGGGTTAAGTGACTTGCCCAGGGTCACATAGCTAGTAAGTGTCTGAGGCTGGATTTCAACTCAAGAAGATGAGTTTTCCTGACTTCAGGCCTAATGCTCTATCCACTGTGCCACCTAGCTGCCCATCATGTTTCTAGATAGTCATAAAACTATGGGATTCTTAGTGCCTTTGGATTTCTCTTCTGTCCTTCTACTGCTACTACTACCACTCTCACTCTTGTCATGGTAGTGAAAACGGCTGTACTTTATCCATTATGTATCATTTTGTATTTTTTCTTCGTTTCATCAGTTGTCACAACCAAGGAATTCATCACCAATTGGACAGCCTATGTGTGCCTAACTTGCTAGAACGGCCCTTCAAAAAGCAGACATCATCTGTCTGTGCCATTTTTGGCATAATAAACCTGCCACGCTTTCATTCTGCTGTTGTAGCCTTTGAAAATCGAGGGTCATCTTCATAACCCAATGAAGCACTCAAGGCAAGGATTTGGAGTAGGTACTGGTGACTCAGTTCCCCAAACCACTAATGCTGTCTTAAGCTTCATTCAAAGGAAAGAATGTGCTACTCAAGAGTGAGTTATTCCTATCATCAGCAACTGCTCCTGGGAGAGCTCCAGAAAGCAGCCTCCCAAAGCCTTTTCATCTTACCAGATGCAGGCCTTTGAATCTCTGTTTTGTTTCTACTCAAAACGTTTAAGCAGTTTTTAAAAAAAGGGCTCCACTTTGTGATGAACTAGGCTGGGGATGCAGTTTTTTACTCCTGCAGCTGCTTCCCTTAAAGGCCTCTAAGGGGCTAAGCTTTGAAGGGTTGTCCTCAATATTCATGACTCTTGTTACTGGCGCCTTGGAGTTTTTTTCTTACCTGTCTAACCCAAAGTGTAAAAATATATTTGGCTTTCCAATGCCCCAAATAGATGAATAAGATATTTGTGACTGTGTGCTCTAATCTAGGAGTGGGTTCATTGCTCTGGCTGGGATTAAGCAGGTCATTGCTTTATTATTTAATGGAGGAAATGAGGCCATTGCCATTGAACTGGGCGTGCATGGGATGGTGGAGAAAAGCATCAGAGCAGAGAGGAAACTGAGGCTGGGTGGGTAAGGAAGAATGAAGTCAAGACACTCCCTGTATTTAAATGTCCACTTCATGTAAGACAGTATCATTAATAAGCTAGTAACACGTTACAAGGGGAACTCCAAGCAGCACATTGTCAAGGCTATACCAGTGAATATGAGCACTGAAAATGACAAATTGCTTCATCTCTATGAGACCATTTTTCATCTGTTAAATGGGGATACAAATACTTAGATTTAATACCTCCTAGGGACGTTGTAGGGATTATATAGTAATAGAACCTAACATTTACATACTATTTGAGGTTTTTAAACATTTTACACTTTATTATCTCATTTCATCTTTGCAACAATCCTGTGAGTTTGGTGCTCTTGTTATCCCTAACATATAGATGAGGACACTGAGGGACTTGCTCAGGGTCACCCAGCTAGTAAATGTCTGAGGCTAGATTTGAACTCGTCTTTCTGACTCCAGGGTGAGCACTCTATCCACTGAGCCACCTTGCTGTCTAATTATTTTTATCACTGCTAAGTGGAAAGAGCCCTAGACTGTGAGCTAGGACACCTGGATTTTAGGTGGGGCTGAACTTTTGAAAAATTTGGGGAGTAGGAAGGTTTATAATCCATCATTTCTATTTCTGTCATAACATTTCGTGCTTGATCATCGGAGACACTGCTGGAGAAGGCTAGAGTTCATCCTACTTAACCATATGGAAAGTTGGTTAGAAAAACTCAAAGTGAAAGTTTAGATTCTTTGGGACCTCACGATGATCCCAACTTTTATAACAAGGGAAATGTTGCTTTAGAGTTCAGCAGTTGCAGAGAAAATTTTGAAAATTACACTGCAGTCGAGCTCAGCTCTTGCAAATAGCCCTTACTAACCCCCTTACCAGGACAACACTCACAAATTAACATTCTGAGTCACAAAAAAGGCCAGGTCAAGAGAAGAATTCAAAATGTGGAAATGTAAGGATGGCTGGGGAATGTGAAACTCTGTGAACCATGAATGGCCTCTTGTCAGAAGTTGGGCAGCTGGGATTATGACAGGAATACATGGAAACCTGTTCAGTAGGTGGGCGGTGGCCAAGACACAAAGATGATTATTTCTTCCCTCTATGTGTGTATATACACACACACACACACACACACACACACAGACACACACACACAGATACATACATATATACATCAGGAAGAAAGGAAAGTAGGAAGGAAATAAAAGAGGAAGGGAGGAAAGAGAGGAAGAAAGAAAGGAAAGTAAAAAGGAAGGAAAGAGAGAAGGGAGGAAGGGAAAAGGGAAAGTAGGGAGAAAAGGGAGGAAGACAGGAAGGAAAGAGGGAAGAAAGAAGGGAGGAAGGAAGAAAGGGA
The DNA here is from genome assembly GCF_003287225.1 of Phascolarctos cinereus. Taxonomy (NCBI): domain Eukaryota; kingdom Metazoa; phylum Chordata; class Mammalia; order Diprotodontia; family Phascolarctidae; genus Phascolarctos; species Phascolarctos cinereus. Next base: position 61,461,482 of record NW_027555736.1, on the reverse strand, counting down.
GGAAGGGAAAAAGGGAGGAAGGAAACAGAAATTTATTGAATACTTACAGACAAGCAAAAAGAAAGACAAATGTCCATTCTCAAGGAGTTTACATTTAAATGGAAGAAAACAAAACACCGAAAGGGAGCTGAAAACTGAATGAGTGGGGAGAGAGGACATGAAAGGACCTGGTGCCAGAATGTCAGGAAAAGGGCTGGGAGGGGGATGAAGGCAGGCTGTCCTGGGCCCCTTCCACAAAATGGAAGCTCCAGCAGGAGCTCACCAATGGTCAGAAGGGGGCGGGCCTTGTAGAGGAATATTCCAGGATGAGCATGCCATAAGGGTGGCAGGATGTTCTAGGGTGGAGGAAGCTGCAGAATGAGACAGCAGCAGAGACATAACTTGAAGTAGAGTCAGAAACAAGGCTGATGGGAACACCACCAGCATATAGCAGAAATCCTAGGTCTTATTGACTGTAAACACTTCATATAAGTATTTTTATTAATTTACTTTTGTAAATGTATTGACACACTTAATATTGCACAGGCACAAGCTGGAATGGGAGGTATCTAGACAGTTTCCTATCTTTTAAAAAGCGAGATTTTTCTATATGCTCTGAGCTCTATGATAACAGCGCATGTTTATATAGTAGCATAAGTTTTACAAAACACCTTCCTCCTAACAATTCTTTAAAGTGGGTTACCTTTATATTTTGCTTTCAGGTTGGCATTTTCAGTTATTTTACAGATGAGGAAACTGAAGCAGATTGGGGTTAAAATACCTTATCACACTTAGACCCAGTACTGGGTTGTGAGATAGATGAGATGTGAGACACTATTTCTAAAGGGCTTTGCAAACCTGAAAGCTTTTTGCAAATGCCAGCTCTTATTAGCACCTGCTTCCCAGGGTTATTGGGAGGATAAAATAAGATAATATTTATAAAGCATCTTGGAAACCTTAGAACACTATATAAAAGCTGTTATTGTTATTGTTGTTGTTGTTGGTTATATACCACACCACGTTGTGTCTTAATATGAGAACAAACAGTATGATTTGGCAAACATAAAACCAATATCATAAGTTATAGGAACTGGCCCTGTGAATTCATTGGGATAGGAAACTCATTCTAGTAATGCAGCTGGTACCTTCTCTGCAACTTACAATCATAGAGTTTCTTAGAGCACTTAGAGGTTAAGTGACTTGCCTAGGGTTGCACAGCCATTAAAAATCGGAGGTAAACTTTAAACCAGGTCTTCCTGCTTCTAGGGTTAGCTCTCTATCCATTAGGCTGTGACTGATTTCTTAAGCTGAATTAACGTAGAGTCTTTGCTGTATTCCCATCTTCCTATTTCCATAGTCATTATTTTAGTCTATACATTGAGCACACCTAATAATACTTTTTTTTTGGAGGCAGTTAGAGTTAAGTGACTTGCCCAGGGTCACATAGCTAGTAAAGGTCAAATATATGAGTCCAGATTTGAACTCAGGTCCTCCTGACTCCAGGACTGGATATTCTATCCACTGCAGGTTGCCCCACGCCTAATAATACTTAACCATCCACCATCCTACACTTATATAGGATTTTTTTTACAAAGTCCTTTCCTCTTGATAACCTCCAAACTAGCCAGTGCACATATTACCATCTGTTTTACAGATAAAGAAACTAAGACTCAGGCAGGGTAAATAATTTACCTGTATTCATAGAGCTAGTCAATTTAACAGAGAGTTATGAAGCCCTAGAAAGTGTCACAGCAAGGCTTCAAAGACTCTTCAAAGGCTCTTTTGATTTCAAAGTGATTTTTCCATTATAGGCTTGTTTGTATGGTTTTTTTTTTTGCATGTTGTCTCCCTCTTCAGACAATTAAACATGGTCCCAAGGGACCAGGGACTGGCCCCTATTTTTCTGCCTTTCTTTATATCCTGAGTAAGCATTTAGAAAATCCTTGTTGGCTGACGGATGGACTAGGCTTCACATCTTTGATTTTAGACCAAAGCTTGGGTCTTGGGAGCTTCTTGAAGATTGGGGCTGTGTTTTCTTCTTCTTCTTTCTCTTTTTTCATAGACTCTACTGCCCACTTCTCTTCATTTCTGAAATTCCCTCCTTCCTCCCTCTTTGTCCGTTCCTGTCCCTCACATTCTTTAGGATAAGCCCCATTTTTTTTTTTGCTATAATGCTCCCTTCTTCAACTCCATTTTCTCCTTTGATGGATCTTTAAATCCCTTACTTTGTCTGTGATTGATGGATAGCATTAGGCTAGTAATCTGACTAGCAACTATTAAGTTCAATTATATGAATTTCATGTATGTATTTTCACCTGAACTAGACTATAGGTTCCTACATGTTAGGGATCATAGCACCTAGATAGTGGTTCACACACAGAATTTAACCAGTACATGCTTCAGAACCTAACACCACCCAACATGCCCTGCCTTGCTTATGCCACACCTAGAGGATTGTGTTTACATTTGGATGCCACCTTTTTAGGGAAGATGACTAGATGATTGAATTAGAGCTGGAAGGATCTTTGGAAGTCATGTAAGATTCTAGGATTATACCACCAAAAGTAGAATGGACCTTAGAGTCAACTCCCCTTAGTTTATAAATGTGCCCCAGAGAAGAAACTGAGGACCACAGGCTTTCTGAGGTCACATAGTAAGCAGTGGAATCAGAATCTGAACTATAACCCTCTCACTCCAAATACAGCACTTTCTCACTATACCATACATTGACACACTTGAGGAAGCCCAGAGGAAGGCTATTGGAATGATGAGGGGAGTCAAAATGAAGCCATGTAAGGCTCAGCTGAAGGGCTGTTGGAGGAAAGAAGACTCAGGAGGGTTTTCAAACTCTTCGGCTTGGCATTTAAAGACCTTCACAGGCTCCCTCTTGCTTCCTCTTCAGATTTATTTTCCATGACACCACTTGGTTCATTCTATATTCAGTCTGCCTGCTCTCTCAGCATTATATTTCCTGTCTGTTTTTGCACAGGTGCTCCCGTATGTCTGGAATTTACTCTTGTCTCACCTCCATCTCTTAGAATTCCTGACTTCCTTCAAGCGCCGAATCATACACCATCTTTTAGGAGTGACCTTTCCTAATTCCCCTAATTCTCAGTGTTTAGTTCTTCCTCAGATAATCACATATCCACTTATATGGTGCAGTGGATAGAATGCCCAACCTGGAGTTAGGAAGACTCCTGAGTTCAAATATGGCCTGAGACACTTACTAGCTGTGTGACCCTGGGCAAGTCATCTGTTTGCCTCAGTTTCCTCATCGGTAAAATGAGCTGGAGAAAAAATTGGCAAACCACTCCAGTATCTTTGCCAAGAAAACCCCAAATGAGATCAGACAAGACTGAAAAGACTAAACTACAAATCCACTTATTTGTGGGGTATTTCCCAGAGGGATGTGAGTTATTTGGAGTCAGGGAGTATTTATTCCCCTCCATTTTGTCTTTCTATCCACCAGTGCCTTAAGCAGGCATTTAATAAATGCTTGTTGGATTGGCTTAGGATGCTTTCGTTAAGTATTAAGTGTTACTCAGACTTAAAGTTTACTATTGAAATGCAAATACCTTTAATAACCTTTCAATCTCCCCTGTACCTTCCAAACACCTTCTCCAGACACACAAGTGCTCCTCTAGGGTGTCCAGCCTTCAAATTGCCCTTAGCGTCAGACTAACCAGCTCCCTTCACTTTCAGCATTGCAGGATGATTTCATAAGATGGGGAATACTACCAAGGCAGAGCCAGGTGACAGGACACTTTACCACCTATAGAACATAGGGGGGAGTTACCTTTTCCACTTGTCTCTGAGACTCCTTATGAAGCAAGATCTTCACCAAGTAGTCCCTGGAACCATGGAAGCACAGAGAATTTTAGTTGAAATGGATGTTGGGGATCCTCTAGTCTAACCCTCTCATCTGACAAGTGATTGTTACCTTACACTTGAATTACACTATAAGCTTTTCAAAGCCTTTTCCTAAATTTCTTAATCTTATTTGATCCTTTAAACAGCCTATACTAAGAGATCAGAATTATTCTATTAGACTGTAATCTCTTTGTGAACAGGAATTGTTTTTGCTTTTCTTTGTATCTCTGGTGCCTGGCACACAGTAAGCACTTAATAGATGATAGATAACTGACAGATTACCCCCATCAGACAGATGAGGAAACTGAGGCCTAAAAAGCTAGAACAACTTTTCCAACTCATCAAAGTATTTTTTAAGGAACCAAATTCACAGGCCCCAACTTAAGAATCACTAATTTAGTCTAGTCCTTTCATTTTATAGATAAGGAAACTGATGCCTGGATTAATTAAGTGATTTATACAGTCACACAGCCAGTGAATAGGAAAGCCATAATTTGAAGCCGAGTCCTCTGCTGCCAAATTCAATGCTCTTTCCATTTTTTGGGTAACACTGTCTGCCACTCCACTCATCTGTATCTTGTATTGATAGCACAGCACTCCCTTATTACAGCCGCAACCTTCAGAGCAGACGTCTAGGTGTCTGTGGTAATGGGGATATTCCATTGAGAGCGATGGTATATACTCTAGTAAGTTTGGTTGTATAAGACAGCCTGTGGCCTGATTTCAGGGGCTCTTGTTAAGACTGGGGTGTCCAGGAGAAGACAGGTGAGATATGTGAGAATGATGTCACTTTTTGCCATGGCTGATTATCATGATCTACCCCACCAAAGCAAATAAAAAAGTCAAGAACTTGAACTGTAGAAGAGAGGTCAGGAGTCTTCCTAACTATTGGCATACGACGATAAAGAAGATATGATAAGCTGGTCTCCCGGGTGGTTGTGGTGGGGATATGATTATTAGATCGTTACTCTTCATAGAATGGAGCAGATGGAGGAGAAGATATGAAGAGTATGGAACACTGGCTGTGTCTGTGGAATGTAGGTAGAAAGCAAGAACCTGTGGACATAGCCATCATGTTCAAAGTGTAGATTCTTGGAGCTAATGCCATGTCAGGCACATGGGGAAGGGGTTCTAGTCCAGGTGAAGGTAGGCAACCTCTAACTGTGGCACTGTTGGAAAGTGAATAGGAGCCTTGGGTACTAGTGTTGAGCAGAGCAATACTAACATCACAGGTGGCCCACAATGAATAACTCTGGGCAGATTTGGCCTTATATTTGAGTTGGCCTTTCTGAGTCCCCAGAGAGAGAACCGAGTGTTCAGGGAGAAGTCAGTGGATCTAAGCAGCAGAAAATGTCTAGGATCTGATATGTGTGTGTGTGTGTGTGTGTGTGTGTGTGTGTGTGTGTGTGTGTTTGTCCGTGTATAAAATAGCCCAGTACACTATATGGTGCAGTTTCCAGGTGAATTCCCTTCAAACCTGACACATTTGCAAATGTTGTTAGCAACAAAAGACATCGTCTACAGATATCACAGGAGACTTGTTTGAAATCCAAATAAAGGTTTATGTTAGGCAGACCTATTTCTGTAAACCCTACATCATAGCTGTCTGGCTCATTTATTTTTTACTAGATGTGTGTGGTTATGGCATGTTATGCAATCAACTTTTCCATATGTAAAACCCCAAGGTTCTGAGAAGAGAGAGAGAGTGAGAAAGAGAGAGAGAAGAGAGAGAGAGAGAGAGAGAGAGAGAGAGAGAGAGAGAGAGAGAGAGAGAGAGAGAGAGAGAGAGAGTGTGTTACCAAATGATTCATATTTATTTCTACAAACTTGGATCAAGCCAAATTTAGGAAGCACAGGGGTATATAGGAAAGAGCACAGGACTGAAGGCAGAAAACTTCGGTTCTGGCCACTGTTTTGCTACTAGTTAACTGTTTGGCACTGGACCTCAGTGTCTCCACGTGTAAGATGAGGGGTTCAGACAAGATGGGCTTAAACGTCCCTTTTATCTTTGACGTTCTCTGGGTTAGGAGCCCCACCGTCCATTGTGATGTCAACTGCAATTGGCTAATTTTCTTTGCCCACTTCCTCCACCGGGACTTTTCCTTCAGTTCTAACTCAACCTGTCCATGACAAAATGCTGGAATCTGGCTTGTGTTGTCTTCCCTCAGCTTACCTGGATTCATTCTGCAGACATTAGGGATGAATTCAGAGGATTTCAGGGGAATCCAAAGTTTGCTTGTCAACCTGCAGTTATAAACTGCAAAACCACCTTCCAGCCGACCAAGAAATAACATGTATTTTTATCCACTTCTCACCTCTCCAATGCGCTTTCAGTGGAAGAAAGAAATCTAAGTGGGAAGAAAGTTTGTCCTTTAGCAAAGGGAAGCTGACACTCAGGGTGGAGTGTGTAGGTAGGTGTTGATTTGGATTACCTTTTCCTCTCTTTCTTAAAGAGATAGCTTCTTCTTAGTGAGCCTTGGTTGCATTGTGAGGAGTTTTCAAATAGGCTGACTGAGTCATCTTGCTTGGGTGCATTCCTTGTGATTTGCTGAGAAAACACATGCATCTTCTCTCTCTTGCCTCTCTCCTCTGCCCCTCTCTCTTTCCCTCTCTGTCCCCCTTTCCCTCTCATTCCTCTTTCTTTCTTTCCCTCCCCCTCTTTCTTCCTCCCCTTCCTCTCTTCCTCTATTTCTCCTTCCTTCCCTCTTTCCATCTCCCTCTCCCCCTCTCCTTTCAATTCAAGGTGTGAGTCAGTAAAGGGGTAGGATGGGGGTTTAAGCATTCAGTGCTGTAGTTTTCTGTATCCTGAATCAACAATGTTGTTGTTGTTGTTGTTGTTGTTGTTGTTTTTCCCTCTCTTTTGGGTCTTTGTCCTCCCATGGCTGTTTCTCAGTACAGACCCAGACAAAAATGCTTCTTTTTTTTTTTTGAATTGTAAAATCCACAGATGGCCAGTGGAGAAGTCCCATCACCCTCCTTTCTTGACTCCTGTTCCACTCTACAATGCAGGGACTGTCTCAGTGGAACTAGCCCAAGTTCAAATCATGCCTCAGATAATTACTAGCTGTGTGACTCTTATCACTTATCCGCTCTCAGCCTCAGTTTACCCATTTGTAAAATGAGAGAGTGGGCTTTAGGGGCCTCAAGGCTCTAGCTCTAAATTTATGACTCATGATTAGGTGACATCTATGTTCCCTTGTAGCTCTGAATCTGTGATCCTATGGTCCCTTTCTGCCATAGTTGCTGGAAAGAGTAGAGTTGTGTTGGGCTCTACAATGGAGACCCCTTGACCTTAGATATTCTCTTTTTTTTTAATATGAATTTATTTATTTTTAGTTTTCAATTCCAAATTTCTCACCCCTCCCCCCACCCCAAGATGGCATGCATTCTGAATACCCCTTCCCCTGGTCTGCCTTCTCTTCTATCTCTCCCCCCTCCCTTCTCTTATCCCCTTCCCCTTCTATTTTCCAGTAGAGCAGGATAGACTTCTGTACCCCATTTCCTGTATTTCTTATTTCCCAGTTGCATGTGAAAACATTTTTTTAAAACAAACATGTGTTTTTAAAACTTTGAGTTCCAAATTTTCTCCTTCCTCCCTCCCCACCCACCCTCATTGAAAAGGCAAGCAACTCAATATAGGTTGTACATGTGCAGTTATGCAAAACACGTCCACAGTAGACATGTTGTGAAAAACTAATTCTATTTCCCTTAATCCTATCCTGCCCTCTCATTTATTCTATTCTTTCTTTTGACCCTGTCCCTCCTCAGAAGTATTTGCTTCTGATTACCCTCTTTCCCAATCTGCCCTCCTCTCTATCACCCCCTGCTCTCTTGTCCCCTTCTCCCCTATTTTCCTGTAGGGTAAGACAGATTTCCATACCCAATTGAATGTGTATGTTATTCCCTCCTAAGCCAAATCCTATGAGAATAAGATTCCTCATTCCCTCTCACCTTCCCCTGTTTCCCCTCCACTGTAAGAGACTTTTCTGGTTTTTTTTTTTTGTGTGAGATAATTTACCCCATTCTACCTCTCCCTTTCTTCTTCTCTGAGTATAATCCTCTCTCATCCCTTAATTTTATTCTCCAGATATGACCCCTTAATCTTCAACTCACCCTGTGCCTCTATCTATCTATCTATCTATCTATCTATCTATCTATCTATCTATCTATACATACATATAATTTTTCCTTCAACTACCCTAATACTGACAAAGGTCTCATGAGTTACAAATATCATCTTTCCATGCAGGAATGTAAACAGTTCAATCTTAATAAGTCTCTTATGATTTCTCTTTCCTGTTTACCTCTTCATGTTCCACTGAGTCCTGTATTTGAAAGTCAAATTTTCTGTTTCAGCTCTGGTCTTTTCATCAGAATGCTTGAAAGTCCTCTATTTCACTGAATGACCATTTTTTCCCCTGAAGGATTATACTCAGTTTTGCTGGGTAGGTGATTCTTGGTTGTAATCCTATCTCCTTTGCCCTCTGGAATATTATATTCCATGCCCTGCGGTCCTTTAATGTAGAAGCTGCTAAATCTTGTGTTATCCTGATTGTGTTTCCACAGTACTTGAATTGTTTCTTCTGGCAGCTTGTAATATTTTCTCCTTGACCTGGGAACTCTGGAATTTGGCTATAATATTCCTAGGAGTTTTCCTTTGGGGATCTCTTTCAGGAGGAGATCTGTGGATTCTTTCAATTTCTATTTTGCCCTCTGGTTCTAATATATCAGGGCAGTTTTCCTTGATAATTTCTTGAAAGATGATGTCTAGGCTCTTTTTTTGATCATGGCTTTCAGATAGTCCAATAATTTTTAAATTCTCTCTCCTGGATCTATTTTCCAGGTCAGTTGTTTTTCCAATGAGATATTTCACATTGTTTTCTAATTTTTCATTCTTTTGGATTTGTTTTACAGTGTCTTGATTTCTCATAAAGTCACTGTCTTCCAATTGCTCTATTCTAATTTTTAAGGAAGTATTTTCTTCAGTAATCTTTTGGACTTCCTTTTCCATTTGGCCAATTTTCTTTTTAGGGCATTTTTCTCCTCATTGGCTTTTTGGACCTCTTTTGCCGTTTGGGTTAGGCTATTTTTTAAGGTGTTATTTGGGTCTCCTCTAGCAAGCTGTTGACTTGTTTTTCATGATTTTCTTGCATCACTCTCATTTCTCTTCCCAGTTTTTCCTCTACTTCCCTTACTTGCTTCTCAAAATCCCTTTTGAGCTCTTCCAAGGCCTGGGACTGATTCATATTTTTCTTGGAGGCTTTGGATGTAGGAGCTTTGACTTTGTTGTCTTCTTCTGGTTGTATTTTTGATCTTCTTTTTCACCAAAGTAAGATAATATAGTCTGACTCTTTTTTGCTGCTTGCTCATGATCCAGCCAATTACTTGAGTTTTAAACTCTTTGTTAAGGTAAGAGTCTGCTTCCAATGTGGAGAGTGTACTGTCCCAAGCTTCAGGGGTTTGTGTAGCTGTTTTCAGAGATACTTGTAGGGACCTGTAAATTTTCAGTTCTTCCAAGGTGGTATGATAAGGGGCGAGGTGTTTACTCCTTTCCTGGCCTGGGACCACAAGTATTCCTTTCTATGCCGTAACTGTGAGGAGGAATTCCTCTTCACAGCCACTACAAGCTCCACCACACCAGCGTTCCTCCTCACCCCAGCACTGCTGCCCAGAACTGTGACCCAGATCCACACACGGGCAAAGCAAGCGATTCCTGCCTCAGCACTGGCAAAGAGATCCCTGCAATCCCTCTCTGATCAGCCACTGGATTCCCCCTCAGTCTGTGGGCCGAAGCTCAGGAAGCAGCTCCCCCCCCCAAGGGCCAGGGTCTTGGGGAATGGAGCTGATACCCCGCCTTCCTCTCTGACCCCCGACAGAAACAGACTTTCCCCACTGACCTTCCAAGTTGTCTTTGGCATTTGTGGATTGAAGAGTCTGGAAACCTCCACAGCTGCCCGCAATTCAGTCCTCTGAGGCCTGCTCCAGGTTTGCTGCGGCCTGCGAGTTCATGCTGCGCTGCGCTCCCAGCCCAGCACGATACACCTTTCTGATCAATCATCCAGGTTTTCTTGGGCTGGAAATTTGTTTCACTCTGTCTTTTTGTGGGTTCTACTGCTTCAGAATTTGTTTAGAGCCATTTTTTAATGAGTATTTGGAGGGGTTTGGGGGAGAGCTCAAGCAAGTCACTGCTTTCACTCTGCCATCTTGGCTCCGCTCCCAGACCTTAGATATTCTCAAGGGCCTCAACTCACAGTGTAGCATTGGACTCTTTCTTGACTACCCCCAAGGCTTTGGCAATGGATTAAGACTACATTTCATCTGCAATAAGGACTATACTCAGACTTCCTTATGGTCTTGCTCAGATACACCCATCAATAAATGTGAAACCCTTAAGAACTGGGTCAGTGAATCAAAGTGTTCCAATCTGCTTTCTCTATCTATCTCTCTTCTTCTCTCCTCTACCCCCCTCCCAGTGCTTACCTCCGTTTTTTTATCCTGCTGTTCTCTCCAATGTGAACAGTTCAGGGCTTTGATGTCCTGTATTGATTAAAGATATTTAGTGCTCTCTGTTTTCAGTAGTTTCAACTCTGGAAAGTATCCTGAATTGTTGGCATGAGAAAAGGGCTCTCCCATCCCTAAATCAATATGATTAAAGCTTAGACAAACTAAACTACTTACTTCTGTCTTATGGGCAGAAAACATTGAAGGAATTCAATGCTACAGCTAGAATGTCTAGGGAAGTCTCTAGTGACTATATGGCACAGGAATTTATAGGAGTATGATCTTGGCATAAAAATTATTGCTTATGTTTACATAGCACTTTATGATTTACCAAAGGCTTTTGTCCACAACATCGCTTTGAAATATGAAGTGCAAACATCCTTCCCATCATTGACTTGCCCAAGATCACACAGCTAGTAGGTGGCAGAATTGGAAAGCCAGGGCAGAACCAGAACTGGGTTGGGGTGTCTGTGGCTTTGTCCTAGGACATTAAAATGTAGAGGTTGCAAAGGATAGTTTCTATAGTAACTAATTTACTTTCAAACTCAATTGAATTTGCCTTGATTGTTATAGGCAATGTGGCATAGTGGTTTGAGGACCAGCCTGACAGCCAAGAAGGCCTTGGTTCAGGTCCTAACTCTGACACATACCCGCTATGTGACTGTGGGCAAGTCACTTCATCTCTCTTTCTCCCAGGCACCTTTCCAAGACTACACATATACAGTTTAGTGTCTGTGCTGTACCTATAGAGTTCCCATAGCTGGAATTCTCCCTCCCATTGAAATTATAGATTCAGATAAAACAACAACAACAAGACCCTCAAATTTATTTTCTTAATTATTATACTGTGACTTTTAGCTGCGTGTTCGCAAGTGTCAAAACTGCTAGCTATGGTTCTGCCAAGGACTCATGATTTGTAGTGAAATATTCTTTCTATTCTACTTTGCTGGAAGTAGCTTATGGGGAATAACTGTAACTCACATTTAAGTAGTCCTGAGAAGTTTGCAGAGCTCTAGTCCAACCCACTCGTTTTAAATAGGGGGAAAGTGAGGCCCAGAAAGAGGAACTGACTTGGTGCAAGGTCACCATATTACATCAGAAGCACACCTCTTATTAACTTAAACCTTTATTATATATGGTATACTTTCTTAATTATTAACTTAATCCCTTATTAATTTAAAAATGTGGATAGTTTTTGTTTTCATAGCACCATAATTTCTGAACATACCCCTTCCTTTCCTTCCTTCATTCTTTGCACCAAAGAATAAAAAAGGGGGAAAAATATTTCATAACTTACCAACACATCAGATAGGTCCAACACTCTATGCAACTTTCCACACCAATAGTCCCTCACATCTGCAAAGTAGGAAAGTATATGCTTGTCTTTTCTTGAGGTTCAATAGTCATTAAACTCATTAAAGCCATGTGATGATCATCCCAATTTGCTGTCCTTCTCTCCACGTATGTTGCTGTTGTGATTATGTCTGGTTTTTTCCCTCGTTCTGCTCACTTTATTCTTAATCAGTTCTTTAAGCTTTTCCTTGTTTCTCTGTATTCTTCAAATTCATAATTTCTTATAGCCCAGTATTATTCCATTACATTTATATGCCACATTTTTTAAAGTTATTTACCTATTAATGGGCATTGATGTTGTTTTAGTTTCTTGAAACTATGAACAGTGTTGCTATTTTGGCACATATAGGATCTTTATTTCTGTCTTACCTCCTTGGGAATCGATGCTTAACAGTGGGATCTTTGAGTCAAAGAATGTGGCTATTTTAGTCATTTTTTAGAGTAATTTCAAATTGCCTTCTACAGCTGTTGGACCAATTCACAGCTTGATTGGTGATGTATTCACATGCCTGTCTTACTGCAGCCCCTCCAACATTGATGGTTCCCATCTTTTGTCATCACTGTTAATTTAACAAACATTTTCACATTATGAATTGAGTTACATAGTGAATTTTGAGTGTGACTTTTAGTTGCGTGTTTGCAACTGTCAAAACTGCTAGCTATGGTTCTGCCAGGGACTCATGATTTGTAGTGAAATATTCTTTCTATTCTACTTTGCTAGCAGTAACTTATGGGGAATAACAGTAACTCGCATTTAAGTAGTCCTGAGAAGTTTGCAGAGCTCTAGTCCAACCCACTCATTTTAAATAGGGGAAATTGAGGCCCAGAAAGAGGAACTGATGGTGCAAGGTCACCATGTTACATCAGAAGCAGACCCAAGTGTCCTGATTCCTAGTCTAGTATTCTTTTCACTATATTATGTTGGAACTGGTCTCTTTTTCCATTTCTGGAAGGGGACTTGCTACTCTCACCCTGGCTGTCCCTTTGCCTCTCTTCTAGTTGCCAGGCTCTGACATATGGTGTCCTAATCAATGATGAAGCTAATGCAGGCAAAGCCTTAGGCTAAAGTACGAGGAAAGCATAGTAAAACTTTTCCTTTGGTATGATATCTGCTCTCAAAGTGCACATATTATAGCTGGAGAAATAAGACTCATACACATGAAATAACAAGAGAATAATTCAGGAGTGTGCTATGTGGTCTGGATGACAGGTGCTACAGGAATCCAGAAGAAGGAGAGGGAAGGATGGAGTGACACAAAGATCATAGAACACAGGATTCTCTCTCTACCACCAAAAATGGCCATTTTAGAGAAAAATAATAGATCATGTTTATATCATATCATGCTTTATGGTTACAAAAAGATTTGACATGTACTATAATGGGTTGTTCTTCCCCACCAAAAATGGCTCACTGTGATAACTGGGACTGAGATTTTTTTTTTTTGAGGTTGGAGTTTACACACACACACACACCTGATATACATATATTTTGCTGTTGAGTTGTTTTTCGGTCATGTCTCACTCTTTGTGACTCCATTTGGGGTTTTCGTGGCAGAGATACTGAAGTGGCTCGCCATTTCCTTCCCCAGCTTATTTTACAGATGAGGAAACTGAAGCAAACAGGGTTAAGTGACTTGCTTGGGGTCACACAGAGCTAGTGCTTTATCTACTGCACCACTTAGCTTCCCAATGCATACACACACACACACACACATATATGTACACACACATGTTTGTATGCGTATATATCCGTGTATGTATGCGTGTATATATAGATGTGGATGTATATGCATATCTATATCTCTATATCTCTATATACATATCTATATATAGATATATAGATATGGATATATATATGCATATCTATATATCTATATCTCTATACACATATCTATACATACATGTATGTGTGTATGTATATATATAAATAATATATGTGTGTATGTGTGTGTGTGTGTGTGTGTGTGTATATATACACACACACACATATATATCTTTTCAAAGAGATTTTGTTTTCACAGATAGCCTATATTCAGCCCATTATGGTAGCTGTCACATTCTTATCTCATTTGAAAGGCCTCAAGTTCTAGCTATATGACAATTTGTTGAAGGACCTGGATCTCTTAGTCTAGAGAAGGGAAAGACTTAGAGGGGTTGTGACAGCTGTTAAGGGCTGTCAGGTGGAAGTGAGACTAGATTTATTCTACTTGGTCTCTGAGGGTAGATTCTGCAGTGATGTGCATAGGCTGCAAAGAGGCAACTTTTGGCTTGATGTTAGGAAAACAAAACAAAAAAATTCCTGACAATTGGGGCCATCAAAAAGTGGGATGGGCTGCCTTGGAAAGAGGTGGGTTCTTTCTTTCTCATTAGAAATAGTCAAGCAAATGCTGGTTGGCCTCTTGTGGGATATACTGTAGGAGGATATTTTTTTTCAGGGTGGCTACTGAGCTCTGTGCCAGGGTTGATGTTTCAATTTGATCATTATAACAACACTATGAGATAGCCTCAGAGCAGGTATTATTTATTATCTTTTTTTAAAAAAAATTTAAGGAAACTGAGTTTTGGAAAAGTGAGCTGCTTAAAGTTTTGAAGGTTACAGATAGTAGAATCCATGCTTCAGTTCAGGACTTTTGTTTTCAAGTCCAATGATCTGTCTTGTATAGTGTACTATCTATCTAATCAATTAATCTCATTAAACCTCAGTTTCCTTATTTGTTCCATGAAAGATATGGATGAAATAATCTCTAAGTTCATATTCACCTCCAAAATTCTATGAGTTTATGTGTTTGATCAACTACAGTATTTGGTGAACAATTCCTGGAGAAGGTAGGTTTTGGATCGGAGCTTAAAGGATCTGCATTACTAAATGGGGTTTATATCCTTCATGTTACAGATAAGAAAACTGAGGTACAGAGAGATTAATTGCCTAGGATGGCATTCTTTATGTGTTGGTAAGCTTCAGATCTCCTGAAGGGTATTGTGAGAGAAATCAGAAATGCTGATCAGTTGCTCCAGGACAATTGCTTAGAGGAGATGGAATAAGAGCATAGATCAATAACGATTAATCAATTTTCATTCAGTCAGTGAATATGCCTTTATTGACTATCTTCCAGTTGCCTATCCTAGTGCTAGGCACTGTGAGGATTATAAGGGAATAAAAATTATCTGCCCTTCAGGAACTTACAGTCAAATTGAGGATTTCGGACATACATACTGGAAGCATTTATTAACATTACCAGACAATGAGGAAGAATTTGAGGGGTACAGAGTCATATGTGCTTCAGGAGTGCAGAGAAAGGGGAAAACACTGTGGGATTGCAGTTAGGAAGGCTTTTGTGGGAGAGGTGAGAATCAAACTGGGTCATGACGGACATGTGGGATTTGAGTAAGTGGAAGAAAGTGGCAAGAGAAATGTATTCCTGGAAGAGGACCCAACAGCAGCTTTATCTTGTCTTGTGGCTACAGAATGATTACACTTTCTCCAAACAGGCTTCTTATGGAGAAGTGAACACATCGCATCACAAGAGACTTGCATCAGTCCATAATATGAAAGCACTTTGAAAAAGTTAAGTCTTATAAAAATATATGATGTTAGTATCATACCTGAGAGACTGTGTGCAGAATGAATAGAGCCTCGCAGCCCAGAAGATTCTCAACTAAGTCTTGCTTCTGACAAAGCTGAGGGACTGTGGACAAATCACTAAACTTCTCAGTACCCTCAGTAACTCTCTAAGGCTATAAGTTACAAATGAGTTGTACTTGAGGTAACTTACAAATGAATTTCCACATCTTTGGGGGGAAGGAGTTTTCATTTCAGGAAATCCTTGCACTGATGAATCACAGATGCAGGCATCTCTCTCTCTCTCTCTCTCTTTCACATCTTTCACTATCATATATTCTCTATGTCTCTATGTCTCTAGCTAGCTAGCTAATCTCTACTATATAGGTTAGAACACTGAGGCATGAAGACTAGAGTTAAGTGATTTACTAGAGGGCAAAGTAAGTTAAAACACAGCCTGGTTTGGTCCTCTGATTCCAAGTTATCCATTGTTCTTTTTGCCACAGTACATTGTCTATGTTTGGGAGAGACAGCTTAGCAGCCACCAATTTAGGGAGACATAAGTAATCCAAAGCAAAGAATGGGACTTTAAAAAGAGTTTCCTGGAAGAGGCAGACAAATGGCCAGAAGGGAGGGAGGCGGGTCAAGGCCAATGAGCTGTGCTTCCTTCCCACTTTGGTCTGGGGAATCAGGCCGTGGTCAGGGACTCAGAACTCACAGACGGTGAGACGGTACTGGAGACAGCTTTTGTCATTCCAGGTGCCATCTTTGTACATCTCCACACAAGGCTCTTGCCCTTTACCCGCAGGCTCACTTGAGTACCAGTTGGTATAGTTCACTGGACTTCCATTGAGGTAGTAGAATTTCCCAGGTGTCTTCCCTTCTGCCAGGCCTAGGTAGGCGTATGAGTTGTACTTCTTCACAAGGCTCATGATAGCGGAGTTCTCCTCTGCATTTCTTGGAGTGGCAACCATACCACCTGCCTTGGCACATGTCTCTCTGATTCCCTGGAAATTCACTGACTGACCATTTGTAGAAAAGACCTTCTCACCCACTTGCAACATGGTGCCTTGCAAGTTGAGAACTGAAGAGCAAAGGAAACTAAGTTAAGGTTTCTTTGTCTTTGTGTAGCTTTCAATTCTCTGTTTATTTGTAGAGAAAGAGGAAGACAGGGATGGAAGGAGAGAGAAGGAAGAGGGGAGGGTAGGGGAGAGAGAGAGAGAGAGAGAGAGAGAGAGAGAGAGAGATATTCAGATTCAGATTCAGATTCAAAGACCCTGACAAAACCATTAGCTTCCCAGGGACTTGGTTCTC
Source organism: Phascolarctos cinereus (assembly GCF_003287225.1). Lineage (NCBI taxonomy): Eukaryota > Metazoa > Chordata > Mammalia > Diprotodontia > Phascolarctidae > Phascolarctos > Phascolarctos cinereus. Next base: position 61,444,906 of record NW_027555736.1, on the reverse strand, counting down.
AGCCAGAACCTGAATAGAAAGGGGGTGGTTGTGGTAGGAAGGGTTGGAGGTTGGCCATATTGTGTGACCAGAAGCTACATAGCTATACATGCTGGTCAATAACATAGACCTTGGCCAGTCTGAAGCTCAAGGTCCTTCTTGCACTCTGGTCAGTAGCCCTATGCCCCTAAACTGCCACCACCATTTCCACCTTGGAAAATTCAGTCAGATAAGAAGGAAAGGAGAATCCTAGACTCATAAGTAACCTCAAAATTTTATCCCTGGGTTTCCCCCCCATTTTAATCTTATTCTCTTTTCCGTTGCCCATTCTCTCCCCACTCCACTTTTTCCTTCCTTCTCCCCAGCCACTTCCCTAACCCACACTATGACCCTAAAGATTGAGGATATGAAACAGACCCTCAGCTTCTTCCACTGCAGGGTCCACAAAGGTCCACACTACAAGTCTTTCTCACTCTATGGTAAGAATTGTCCCCCTTACCTCCCATTGACTGCAGGATGCGCTGTCTGAGGTCCTGAAGTACAGACTGTAACTCTTCATCTAAATAAGCAGGTGGCCCTGGGGAGGAGACACCCCCTCTTAGGAATCACTATCAAGGCTGAGAGCCAACTGAGCTTATGAGGCATTGCTCAGTGTTCATTCACATTCTGCAAACTCTGCTATCCAAGAACTAGAGTAGGAGTCAGAGAGTCTATATTCAAACTCTGGCTCTGCTACTGTGTTGCCTTGAGCAAATCATTTAACCTCTCCTGGCCTCAGTTTTCTCATCTGTAAAATGGGAAGTGGACAAGATGATCTCCAAGGTCTGGTAAAACACACCTTGCTAAGCACCTTGCTGAGTCAGGGATTCATTTAGATCATAGGACATGTTCTACCATTTCTTGACATAGGAGTATTAAGTGTTTCTGCCTTGCAGGAGCAGTCTAATGAGTCACTCAGAGCAATCTCCTCTCTATTCCTCGGCACAAGCCATGCTTATCCCATTCATCGAGCAGGAGTATTTTCCCCATCCTCTTTATCTGTCCATATCCTACCCATCCTTCAGGCACAGTTCAAATCTGACCTCTTCACTCAAACCTTCCCTGACTGTCTCAGTCCACAGTTATCTCTCCCCTGCTTCTTCATTCCTACCTCATAAGTGATGTTGTCTCTTCATTATGAAATATCTTATATTTTTCTCTGTGTCTTTCTTTCTTTCTTTCTTAGGCTAAAAGCTCTTTGATGGCAGAAACCTAGTCTTCATCCCTTTTATCCTCCATAGCACCTAACAGAAGATGTGTTGAACCGAATGGATTTTGGGGGATGGGAAAATACATTATGAAAACTCCCCAACATGATAGTTCTTAATGGAATTTCAGGCATTTTGTACCCCTGAGTAGAAGTGTGTTTTATCAGACCTTGGAGATCATCTTGTCTGCCTCCTCCCATTTTACAAATGAGAAAATTGAGGCGTGGAAAGGTTAAATGATTTGCTCAAGGCAACACAGTAGCAGAGAGAGTTTTAATATAGGCTCTCTGACCCCTAGTCTAGTTCTTTTATTTTTCTAAATGCAACATATTCTATCTGTAGTTGGTGCTTTAGGCTGGCAGGCCAGAGTGGTAGGAGTATGATGGATCCACATTCCATCTGAAACCAGACTTCCTTGAATAGGCTGTTGGGGAAAAAGGAAGCCAGTGACAGTGTTTTGGGGTGTGGAATTCATTTGAGGTTTTGGCAAAGTGGTTGTGAATCCTTTGTCTTCTCCAGACCAGAATTAAGGCAGGAAAGAAAATATTTTTCTTGTTTTGAAATATAAATATGGGATCATCAATATTAAAAATTGAAATCAATAGTGTTTCCCTGGGCCAGATGAAGGATTCCCTTTAATATGAAGGTGATCATACTATTTTCTAGGGCCCTGACTTCCCCTTTTGCATCTTTGGTCTCTCCTTTACCAATGATTTCTTTCCCTCTATTTACAAATCTCCTTTAGGCTGAAAACCCAAACCAAAAATTTTACCTTGACTATACTATTCCAAAGTGATTATCTCCTTGTTTCTTCACTTTAGCACCTCTAGGTCACTTTCATTTGGTAAAAAAGTAAGAGTGCAGTTCAGGGCAGCTATGATAGCTGGTACCCAAAGTTCTTTCATGTGTGCATGTATCTGGTTGTGTACTTCAAATGCCTGACTGGTGGATTTCAGAGAACAGAAAGGACAAAGGGACAAAGGGAGTATTGCCAGAACCTAAGCACTGACCATTTCTGTGGCCAATGATAGGTAGTATAGAAGGTGAGGGAGAAGCACCTTGGAATGAAACTATGGCCATCTTAGGGTAGGGTAGACAGGGCAGGGTAGAATGTGCCTTTCAAAGTCCTCATCTTCAAAATTCTCTGCCCTAGTTATAGCTCTGAGTGTCTCTGGAGAACCTAGGAAGAGTGGGGGGAAGGAGTATGCGCTTTCAAAGCTAGATTTTCCCCCTTTTGTACCATTGAGCAGGGAAAGCAAAGACTGAACCTGGCACCTACAAGCACTTAGAGAGACGGAGTATTACCCCGTGTTTTATCACACAGCCATGCTCACCTGGAGGTCCCATTTCACCCTTTTCACCCTTTTCCCCTCGTTCACCCATGCTTCCAGGAGCCCCAGTCAGTCCATCCCTTCCAGGGAGCCCAGGCATGCCTCCAGGGGGTCCCATGGGGCCTGTAGAGAGAGAACCACAAGACTGGGTGAACACAGGAATCCATAGCCTAGAGGACTCACAGCAAAAAAGTGGACATCTTGACACAGGGTTTGGACAAGTTCCACAACATAGTCAACTATTCTTAACAACTTCCTTCACCTCCCACAATTCTCTGCTTTGGTGAAGCTTCAACCAAATCTCAGAGGAAAATAGAAATGAAGCTATGATTAAGGAGAGCCTTGACCAAAACACCCCACCTTTACCAAAAATTCTCGCCATCTAAGATTTCCTTTTTATTCCTCTCCATCTAGCCACAGTTTACCCATCTTTTAAGTACCAATGTCCTTAATGAAGTCTTTACTTATTACTCCAGCCCACAATGATCATGGCCTCCTATGACCCCCTATACTTTTGCCAATAGCACACTTAGTTGAAATAAAACTGGCTTTTCTTCATCCTCAAGCAAGCATCCTCAAGCAAGCATGTTCTAGAATAGGAATTCTCAACTTTTTTGTGTTATCTAGAGAACCACTTCTGAGAATAATACTTTTAAAAATTCATAATTAAAGGAAATGCTAAATTTTTAGTTAGAGGTTAATGAAAATAAAGATGCAATTTTTCCCCCTCTACGTTCAAAGACCCCCTGAAATCCTTCAGTGGAATCCTCAGGGGTCCATGAACCACAGGTTAAGACCTCCTTGTTCTAGAGCAAGGGCTAATGCCACCATTTTCTCATCTACCCCTGATATATAGGCCTATCCTTCACAGTTAACCTCATCTGTGCTTCTGGAACCTTCCACTTTCCTCTATTTAGTCTGAGGGTTCCATCAGATCATAGGATAATAGCCTTAAAGCTGGGAGGGACTTTAAGTAGAAGTCATCTAGTCCAACCTTTTCATTTTATACATGAGGAAATGGGGGTCCAAAGGGATTGTGACTACCTCAAGGTCACATCAGTAGTAAGTGAAAGAGCCAAGATGTGAAGCTTGTCCTCTGATTCCAAATTTCATCCCCCTTTTTAGTGTCCCATGTCAGTAATCCCAGAGAGTGTTGTGGTAAGTCACTCCCCTCCCCCCATCCCATAATAATAGCAATTCACATTAATCAAGTACTTTAAGATTTATAAAATGCTTTCCTCCTACCAGGTGTATGAGGCAGCTGGAAGTACAAGTTTTATCCCAATTTTAGAGATGAAGAAATTAAACCTCAGAGAAATCGAATGACTTTCTCATTACCCTAGAGTTAGTAAATCTGAGAGTGAGAATTTAAACCCAGATTTCATGGTCACATCTAGTGCTCTTTTCCCAATAATAATTATGACACATTCAGGCAGGTGACAGGGAGCTTTCTTGGGTACCTGGTGGCCCAGGGTCTCCTTTGACACCATCCCGACCATCTCTGCCAGGCAGACCTGGAGCACCAGGGGTTCCTGGGATACCGGGATTTCCAGAGCACAGTTCCATGCCACCCGTGACCAGGGAAGGCACCAGAAGTATCAGGGCCAAGACCAGTGAGGACAGGATCATTGCTCCAGGTCCACCTGCAAAGGTCAATGGAGGTATTTGCTTAGCAGAATAGGTTATAATATGACAGGCTGCCATCCTTTCCGAAATTTTAACTAGCATTTTATGCCTCCACACTGGCTCATCAGCTTGAGACAGGCCCCTTGCCCTTAGTCCCCATTACCACTCAAACTATCTTCATGAAGGGACTGCATACCACTCAAAGACTGGAGATATTGTTCACAATATCCCTCTACAGGTTTTTTACTAATTAGATGCTACCTACAATTTCACCATTAAAGCTTTATTCTTTAAATGCCAGACTTTGATCCATGGGAAGCAACAGAAAAAATACTGGGCAGTGAGAGACCTGAATTCTGGTCCCAGCTCATTTGCTAACTCACTCTGTGATTTTGGGCATTATACAATGTCTTTTGGCCTCAGTTTCCTCAACTGTAAAATTAATTTCCTCAACTATTTATATATATATATATATATATATATATATATATATATGTATGTATGTATGTATGTACATGTGTGTGTGTATTTAGTGCTAGAAGTCATGTACACCAATCCTTTCATTTTATAGATGAGGAAACTGAGTCCCTAAGAGATTGGTACTTGCCCAAGTACCAAGTAATAAGTATCAGAGGCAGGATTAAAAACAGGTCCTCTAACCTCAAAGCCACTGCTTTGCCCACTGTCCTCCACTGCCTTTGAACTCAAAGAAAAATAATATCACTTCCATAGGGGTGCCTAGGGTTTAGAGCTGGAACTATCTTATATTTCATCCAATCCAGACCACCCCATTTTGAACTGAAAACAGCAGATGAGGAAACTGGGATGTAAATTCCCCTATACCTGTAGGGGCCGTAAAGAATATTAAATGATTTGGGAATATACAGAGATAAAAGAGTTTGTATCAATCACTATTAGATTATAAGTTGGGCTGCCAGTAGGGATACAGGAATCATAACATTTTAGATCTAGAATGGATTTATTATCCCTGCTTTAGAGCTGAAGAAACTGAGACATAGAGATATTAAAATCCCATCGACATCACCATTTATCAGAAAGTTGGCCAAATCGGTGAGTTGCTATTTACTTTGGGATCCTGGGCAATATTTTCTTAAAACTACCTTCATCACTGAGACAGTCCCCAGTCCTCCCCAATCCCCATCATTTTCCTCATTATTAGTGCTGGATGTATAGGCAAATGATTGGGAGAGTTCAACTTTTGTTAACCTATTGGTTATGAGGTTTACAGGGAGATGGGGGAAGGTGTTGGGAAAGAAAAAAAAACACACGTAGATAAAGTTTTTTCTTGTTACTGTATTTCTGCAGCTCCCTCTCTGCCTAGCTCTCCCACTCTCTCACTGGGTGCTTTGCCTGTGAATTTCCTGAATGCTACGTAGAGTCCCCCACTTCAGTGTCCCATCTGCAGACTTTTCCACATCATCTGTTATTCAGAACTTGCCTTGGAAACTCTTCTGCAAGGAACTTTTCTCAGTCTGTAGCCACAATGGAAGGGTCCTAATAGACATTTTCTAATTAATAATAGCTCAATATGTTGGCCCTCCTGAAGACTTTGAATGACATCATTCCCTGGTCCCAAAAGGGAATGACTGTCTAATGATGGAAATTTCAGGTATTGTGGAAGACAGGTGGGAAGATATTGTTCTACAAAGAAGCCTTTCTGGTTTCCCCTATATCCCACCATACTACTCTTTCCTAAGAGTGGCTTAGCTTAGCTCTGTCTGCTCTCACCTGGTTCCCAATACCACCCTTCCATTTGCCCTGGTCCCTGTGTCCCTTAGCTATCTCAGAGGGGGAAGGGATAAATGTCCTGGATACAAAGAAATTCAGAAACATTTTAAAGTTTATGTAACTGACACTTACCTCTCTTCTTCCAGGCAGTGTCAGCAAGGAGAAGCTAGTGGTCCCATTTATACTGTTTGTAATGCAATATATCTATATTTATATATCCTGTACCTGAAGGAAAGATCTGGTGACTAGGGATTCCAGAAAGTGTTAGGTAGAGGGAGGGGGAAAAAAAACCTCTTTTATTTACATATTTAATTTCTTCCCTGAAGATTCAAGTGAGTTGAAGGGGGTACTTGGTGCTTTCCTTCTGTGCAGTGGGTAAAAGGACCTTGACTAATAGGATATCAGGAACTCCTACAGGTGAATAAGTGAGGAGTTTCTGATTCAGAAAATTTCGGAAAGACTGATGGACAGATAGAAAATTTTTCAGCTCTGTTTAATTAAATCTATCACTTCCTTTGAGTTACATTGCCCTGTCCCTCCCAGTCTCCTCTTCTTAATTAAAACAATCTTGTTTCTCTTTAGCTAAGTACCTCACATTTGAAATTATTCTGTTAATTAAGCCTGAATCTCTAATATGAGAGACCTGAGTATGATTTGTGGGGGGAGTCTTTCACAAAATTTCTCTGGCTCATGCCCCTACCCAGGCAAAAGCTGAGAACATCATTATCTAAATCATTCTTCTCTTTCCAAAAGGGCCCTCAGTTCCCTACAAGAGCTTAGATTAATCAGATAACTACTTCAGGACAGGATTAATGTAACCCAACATGAAAATGCTGAAAGGGTTTATAACAGTAGTGGGGAAACCTGTGGCCTTGAGGCCACGTGTGGCTTTCTAGGTCCTCGGGCATGACATTTTGACTGAGCCCAAACAAGTCCTTTTATTAAGGGCAGTACTTGAGAACCTAATATGTGTGGCCTTGAGGCCACAGGTTCCCCACATCTGGTTTATAACTAAACTTTCCTCAGGAAAACTCTCCTCAGCATTCTGGACGATATCAAGCAAGTCCCTTCTTTGGTGGGTCCTATGGTAACTCGGGTCACATGACTCATGGTACCAGAAAAGGGACAGGTGTGCTGCCCCTCTTCATTGGGGTTCTTTGCTTCATCATTTTCTGGTGCATGTGATTACTTGATGTGCCAATTTCTCTAATACTAGCAAGGGCAAAGGCTACCAGTTTGATTATTCTCTCTAATGGTTACTTGCCATTTAATCCATCATGTCTGTCTCGGGTTGATTGCTCCTGTATATGAAGTTTGCTTTAGGGTTCAGTTTCTGGATGCAGCTGTGCATCTCTGTCTTTTGCCCACAAGGTTCACATGTTCCCACTCACGTATGGAAGCAGATCCTTTTCCTGTAGGGGTCCCAGGAGTTTCCCATGAATAGAGGGAGGGGTTTTCTCAAAATGTGTATGGAGAAAAGAATACTACTCATATGGCTATTATAAGACTATTGCAGACCTGATTCTTACCTCATTCTCTTTCTACTGGCCCACACTGCCTTCACACTATTTGTAGTTTTATGAAAGATTTTCTTCATTTGAATCCTTCCTTTTCTGCAGAGCAGCCACACAAGAAATATCTGAATACAAAAACAGCTGTGGCCTAGAAAAAGTTGTGTATACATATTTTTTCCTATTTTCAATAAATTGAATCCCATTCTAAACATATAAGGGCAGCTCATTAACAAACCACATGCCAAAAACGTTTTGTCAAATGAAAAAAAACCCCTACCATATCCCTTGTTTAATTGATCTGTTCTTTCCATTTGGATTTTGCACTGTCAAGGTCACTTTTGGTGTTCTTTTAAAGACTGGAGTCTATCTGCATCAGACCGTGCTGTGCAGTTTGGAATGAATTATAAAAGCCACAGTCCTGATAACTGAGGAGGACTGGGCCCTTAATGACTGTGAGGAGTGGTTATATCCTAACCTTGTGGGACCTTGTCTCTGTCTCTGACGTGGGTGGACAAAAACACAGCAATCATGATTGCCTGAAGTCCATAGAGAAACGCATACAAATAAGACAACAACATGGAGGGTTTTTTTTTGTGGGGGGACAGGGGCATTTTCCAGGTTATTTTATTTGTGTGTACATGTATAAGTGTGTTCAGCAATTTTCCCCCTTTCATGGTTTCACTAGCATTTAATACGGTTGTTGGTACGTAGCAGGTACTTATTAAATTCTTGTTGGCTTGAACAACTTGATTGTAGGCAGTTGTGACTGTTGAGTTAGTTTTGTTAATTCAATTCCACAAGCATTTGATAAATACTGCTATGTACCAGGCACTGTGTAACATACTAGAGCTATAAAGGAAAACCCAATAACAGTCCTTTCCCTCAAGGAGTTTATATTCTTTCGGAAGCAGAAAATGTGTATACAGATAAGTAAATACAAAGTAATTCCAGAAGTGGCAGATCAGGAGAGCACTAAGGTTGGGTATGGAGATAGGAAAAGCCTCTCATAGCAAATGCACTTGAGCTCAGTCTTAAAAGAAGCTGGAGATTCCAAGAGATGGAAGTGAGGAGGGCAGATATGGGCAATAGCTTGTATGAAGGCATGGGGGCAGAAGATGAATGCCATGTATGAAGAACAGCAAATAGGACAGTTTGGCCATGACCCTTAAAGGGGCAAAATAACACAAACAACCAAAATCACGCATATTTTTCTAGCTTTTTAAGGTTTACAGAAGACTTTCTTTAGAATCATTTTATGAGATGCTAGCATAAGTATTTTTATCCTGATCATATAGTGGAGACTCAGAGAAATTAAATTATATATATGGAGATAATGGTGGAAAAGATACTCAAATCCAGGTTTTCTGACTCCTAATCCAGTTCTTCTTCCACTACCACTTGGATATGGCATTTACTGGTATGGTTGTATGTTGAAGATAGTAAATGATATAAGAGAGAACAAAATGCTACGTGAGCCCAGAGGAGACAGATTATTTTTGTCCAGGAGAGATAGATCAATAGATTGATAGATGGGTGGATGATGGATGGATGGATGGATGGGCAGATGATAGATAAATGGATAGATAGTGATAGAGATGGATAAATGGATGTATGGATGGGTAGATAGGTAGACGGATGGATAGGTATGTAGACAGATATATAAGATGGTAGGATAGATTGAAATAGTTATTAATTGCTTACTATGTGCTAGAAACTGTGCTGAATGTTTGAGATACAAAAACCAGCAAGTAATGCAGTCTCTGATTTTAAGAAGCATACATTCTAATGAGAAAAGCCAACATATAAAGGGTATCTGGAGTGGGATATACATAGTGGCATGATGTAGAAATGGCCCAGAGGTCTCATTCCAGGCAAGAAAAGGTGAAAGCTCTCCTATGAATAAATGGCAGCCTTGGGAGGGAGGACACTTGCAGCTGGGTGAATCAGGAAAGTTTCTTTTAGAAGGTGGTGTTTAAGCTGAGTCTTGAAGCGACAAAGTAGATGTGATGAGGGAGGGCATTCCCAGCATGGGATAAAGCCAGCGAAAAGTCACAAAGATGAGAAATGAAGTATCATGTGTGAAGAAGAGAAAGAAGGCCAGTTTGACTGGACTATAGAATGTGGGGGAGAGAGTGGCATATAATGAAGGTAAAAAGGTAGGGGCCAGAGTATGGAAGAATTATCAGAGGAGATTATATTTGATGCTGGAGGCAACAAGGAATCAATAGGATTTATTGAATAAAGAAGTGACATGGCCAGGCCATTTTCCTATGCCCAAGGAGAATCACTTGGGCAGTTTTGTGGAGCATGGATTGCAGAGCAAAGAGGCTCATTTAGGTTCAGAGTCCCAGATGAGAACAGAAGGTCACTTATAGGACAAGTAGTTGCTGGGAAAACCCTGAAGGGCTCTTGACAGTACCTAACTTTAGATGCTGTTGTGAAACCATGTATTATACAACAGTTTCTGTATATGTCTTTCCTTCGCTTCACAGGAAGGTACACGAAACAGGGTCAGGAAAACTGCGAAATCAGCAAAGTTTAATTTGACATCCTCCTCTTTGTCTTTCATAGCTTTATCCCTCTCATGCCCTAACCCTTCTGCTCATTTCTAGCATTCAGTACCTTCAGTCTTCCCTTTGGATGGCCTAGACCATAAATGCCCTCTCTTGGGCAGTGCCCCAATCTTTCTTTCCCTCATACCCATATCATAGAATCATAGAATATCAAAGTTTTAAGGGGCCTCAGAGGCCTTTTATTCTGCTCCATATCTTGAAAAGGATGTCCCATTCTACCTAGTAAACACAGTTGTCATCTAACCTTTCCTGGAAGCAGAGGGTGGTATTAGTGGGATGTAGGTATCTTCTATCTCTTAAGACAATCTACTCCACTTTTGTTGCTCTAATTTCCACCTGTTTCATTTAATTCTGGCATCTATGGTCAAGTAAACAGATTTAGTTCCTTTTCCACAAGAGTACCTTTTAAATGCTTGAAGCCAGCCCTCAGGTTCCCTCTACGTCTTCCCCTTTCCAGGGTGAACAGTTCCAATTCCTTTAGCTAGCTTCATGCGGCCTGAACTTCTGTCCTTCAACGTCTTGGTTACTTCCTCCCAATGTTGTCCAGGCCCTCATTATCCTTCCCAAGATGTGGTTCACAGAATTGACTATATTACAGATATATTTTGATGAGGGCAGAGTACAAAGGGCCCACCTAGAAGGGTACAATACTTTTGGGGGAATTTCAGATCCCTTTTTGCCTGTGTTATTTCTTTATCAACAGATTCGTAGGCCATTTAAAAAAAAATTTTAAAAACATTTCCCAGTAAGATGTATGTCTAAAAGGATTTGACAAATGGATTTATTTTTTAGTTTCCATACTTACAAAGATCTGTGGTATGGATAATCCATTGCCACGGTGTACACCATAACCCCTCCATAACTTACTAGAATCGCGGTGGCCAAAATCATTTATAACATGGTGGTAAACTCTTTGTTGAGAAGTCTCGCCAACTTAGCTAGTTTGGCCTGGATGATGCACACAGTCTTTTGCTGAGTCCCTATCTGAAGCCTTTCCCTCATGGTAGGACACACAAGAGCTTGAATTCCATTGACAAAGACAATGAGAACCCAGTGTGACCTCCATACCAAGATCAAGTATTGGAATAGCATTGTTGTGAAGAATACTAGGCCATAGTGAGGTATGACTCTTCCCAGGGAAGGCCGCTCTGGGACAATGTCTTCATCTAAAAGAATGAACTGTTACTGACAATTTCCTGTAGTGGGTTTGGTTGGAGATCTTTTCTTATCACAGACTTCTTCCTGGTGGACTACATTGGCCAATTTGGTCAATGGACAATGCCTAATGCCACTCTGAACGAGTGTTCTATATACTGATGCTTATATTTCCTTGCAGAAGGTGGCACAATGTAGGAAGGAGTTCAGTCCCAATGTGGTTACTTGATGGAGGACCTTCAGTTAGCAGCATGAGTGGATGGTCCACAGATCAGTTAGCTGTGCACTATCTTATTGATGATTGGCTGAGCCAAAAGCAGGGGTCAGAGATGGCTGTACGGCGTCTCATAGCTGCACCACTGTTTTATGAGAGAAAGGCCATAGAAACATGTCCCTTGCCTAGGAGTGCACAAAGGATTGTAGTGGAAAGGTACCTGAGAGAGTACCTAGTCTAATCCCCTCATTTTACAGATGAGGAAACTGAGGCTTGGGAGTTTGTCACAAAGGTAATCAGGACCAGAGATAAAACTTGAAATTAGGTCACGTGACTCCAGGGTCAGTGTTTTTTCCCCTGTACCACAAGCTCTTATAGAATACTTTGGCCAGAGTGTTCAATCAGTGTTTGCTGATTGATTAAAGAAATGATTAAGAAAGACTTGTATACTTTCTGTATATAAGATCCATCTTATCTCCATTAAGGTGCTCAGATTCTTAAAATCTAGCCAGTAGCTCACAGATGTTCAGACTCCTTAAGAGTCTGCCCAATATGACGGATGTTCTAATAAACCTTGTCTTTGGCTGAAAAAAAAAAAAGACTTGTAAATAGCTAACATATAGCGACTTACTAAATTCTAGGCACTGTGCAAAGTGTTTTACAACTATTATATGATTTGAGTTTTACAACCCTGTGAAGTAGGTGCTATTATTACCCCCATTTTATAGATGAAGAAACTGAGTCAAACAGAGGTTAAATGACTTGCCCAGGGTCACACAGCTAGTCAGTGTCTGAGACCAGATTGGAACATGGGTCTTCCAGAATCCAGGGCCAGTGCTCTATCCACTGGGACATCTGGCTGACAGAAGTGAGCAGGATAGCTTGAAAGGGGCAAGCCAGGTAGGGTTAGTCCTTAGAAGCAACTTCCCAAACCACGCAACATGACAGCAGTCAGCCCTTCAAAATGATTTCATTTCCCTGAGCTGAGGAGGAAGCTTAATGAAACGAAGAGCCTTGTAGATAAGGATTTCTCTTCCCTCCAAACAAATCCGTCTGGCACGATTTTAAGGAATAAGTGCCTTATGAGTATTGAACTCTTACAAATCAGTTTCAAAAGCCCTCCAAGAACTACCCCCCCTTGTGAGTCCTTCGGTGCTTTCATCTGGTACTTATGGCAGGCAGCCAGGGCAGGGCACATCCTCAAGGGCTTCTTCTCCGAAGGTCTGGGGGCCTGGTCACACACCTGTGCTCAGCAGGAGCCAGGGCTGGCCAGGAAGAGAGCAGTCCTGGGGCCCTGTTCCCAAGCGACATTGATTTGACTGCATTGGAGTGTGAAGCTTCATGAAGGAGGCAGTGTAAAAAGAACAAAAACCTACTGAGAAAAAATCTCCAAAGAGCATGAGAAAGCTCTGTAAAACCAAACCAGGAAGGTGAGGGCACCTTTACAAGGGAAAACCTGCAAGGAAGGGGTTGTTCCTACCACCAGAGAAAGGACAGCAGATGCCAAGGAAGGAGCAGTGAGCCTGAGAGTTATTGGGAAGCAGTCATGCAGCCAGCCTACCAACATTTATTAAGTGTAATTAGCAGTTGCTTCTAAGGACTAGCCCTATCTGGTTTGTCCCCTTTCAAGCCACCCTGCCCACTTCTGTCAGCCAAGTGACCCAGCGGGGAGAGCCCTGGACCTGGAGTGAGGAAGACCAGAGTTCCAGTCTGGTTTCAGATACTGACTAGCTGTGTGACTCTGGGCAAGTCATTTAACCCCAATTGCCTCACAAAAAAACAAACAAAAAAACAACAGAAAGGCCAACTTTCTAATGTAATACCTATGTATATACAAGTTATATCCAGTGTAAATGGAAATTAATCTGAGAAAGAAGAAACTGAGTTGGGGTGGGAGTTGAGGAGGCAGGGCTGGGACAGTCTGCCAGTAGAAGGAAGGATATGTCCAGAATTCATAAGATCATGATCTTAGAAGGGACCTCAGAGGTCATTCAGGTCAATTTGCTCATTTTACAGATGAGGAAAGTGAGGTGCAGAGAGGCAAGGTGATTTTCCCAAAGTCACACAAGTAGTAAGTGGTAGGATTTGAAACTATTTTCTCTGACTCCAAATGTAGGTCCGCTTCCACTGCACTGTAAAATGAGGGGATTGCATTTAATGACCTCTAGGAGCCTTTGCTAAGGAATAGTGTACAGAAGGGAAGACTGAATTACCAGAAGCTGCTGCAGATGACCTCTAAGGACCAGTCTTGCTGTTTTTTTAGGCTCATGGGTTCACAAACTGAGAGTTGGAAAGGTTCTTATGGTTCTAGGGAAGTGCCTGAGGCGACACTGCTTGCCTGGAGGATCACGGGATCAGAAATTTAGAGTTGGAATAGTCCTTAGTCAGGAAGATCTGAGTTAAAATTCTGCCTTGGACACTAGTCATGTGATCTGGGCAAGTCCTTTACCTTCTCTGGGCTTCTGTTTTCTCCTGTATAAAATGAGGGGAGGGGAGGATTGATTTGCTCGTCTCTGATATGATCTCTTATTTTATAGATGATGAAACACATCCTGAGACATTAAGGGACTTGTCTCAGGTCACACTGCCAGTAAGCATCTGGAGTAGCATTTGAACCCAGGTCTTTCTGAATCTGAGTTTCGCTGTCTGTCACCTATGTCATGTTGCCTGTCATAGTGGTACAGCCCTCCATAGGACACATATATCATGAAAATGGATTTGGAGTTTTAGAGAGCTGATGTGGGAACTTTCAGAGCTATTGGGAACTTGAAATCTTTCTTTCATCTACATATAGCTTATGTATCTTTATTTACATATATCCTCTCTCTCCTCTTTCTCTTTCCTCTCTTTTTCTCTCTCCTCTCTCTCTCTCTCTCTCTCTCTCTCTCTCTCTCTTCACACACACACACACACACACACACACACACACACACACACACAGAGTGGTTCCTAAGCTTTCTGAGGTTTTGAACCCTCTTCTAACATCAAAAAATTGTGTAGACCCTAGCATGAAAACAATTGTAAAATTAGTATCCATTGATAGAGAAAGGAAATGATGGCAGAAAGCTCATAGAGATTCAGGAATGTTTTTAAATCAGTTTGTTTTTTATTAATCACAACAGTGCACTTTAAAGCCATCTGCTCAACATTCACACTCTTATCTTGCTGGAGCAAGATAAAGATCCAGACAGTGATGCTTTGTGTTCCCATGCAGTCACAGAGTCCTTGGAGGGGTGCCATACCCTACTAGCCTCTGACCTACACCATACGATTTAACCCTTAGTAATACTGTCTCCTATTGCTTGCTATTGGTTTCATATTCATTAGACTTACTGTCTTCACTAGCTAGGCCCTAAACTGCTGTGTAGAGATCTCATCTTAATATGATTTACATTCCCTACAGCAACCAGCACAATATTTTAAACTTAATAAGTTTTCAACAAAGACCTGGATGACTGATTTGAATCCCTTTGAAGCCTGCCTATATGTCAAACACCATCAGATTATGAATGTAGCTAGTCTAGGCACGTGTCTGATGGCAGGCAGGAAGGTAAATGGGAGGGAAGTGTGGCATCTGAGAAGACCCTCATGGCAGATACCAAATGTGTACTAAGCATACAAGATGCTATCATAGGATCTTACCATCTAGAGCTGAATGGATGTTAGAAGTCATCTAGTTCCAGCAGTGGTGGGTAGGGCAGTTCCATATTGTTTGGGTGGAAGTTTTCACTTCCTCTTACCTGCTACCCTCTCCCTGGTGGCAGATATGGTTGGTGCTAATTCTCCCAGTCTACTTCTTTGGTTCTTCCTCTCTGGGAAGTTTTCCTTTCAAACCAGGCAAATGGAATAATATTGAGGAGTGTGGCCAATATTCTGCTTCCTGTTCCCAAAGCTAGTTACAGCCTGTGCCTTAGACAAACTTCTTACTCATTGCCTAGAGAGAAAGGACCTATATTAAATCATCATCTCTCTCTGCTCTGGGAAGTCATGAAATAAATCAACAGCTTTCTGTCTATGTCTTGAACCATCAGCCAGAGAAAATATTCTGGCGAAATATATGCTCCAATTGTAAAAGCCATTTTTTCCTCCCCTTGGAGCTCAACCCTATTGGCCCTCTCTCTCCTCTCTGTGCTACATTTGCACAATGACGTACTACATTGGCTAGTAAGGTCATAGCTAAATATGTCTATCAATCATCAGTCAACAAGCATTTATTAAGCACCTACTATGTGCCAGAGACTGTGCTAAGTGCTAGAAAAGGACAAAGGTAGTCCCTGATTTCATCATACTTTATAAGAAAAAAGTAAACAAAGAGACAAGCAAATTAAAAAAAAACATAATGAATTATTTATTTTTAGTTTTCAGCACTCACTTCTGTAAGATTTTGAGTTCCAAATTGCCCCCCTTCTCCCCCCTCCCTAAGATGGCATGCAATCTGATACATGTACAATCATATTAAACACATATCCACGTAAGTCATGTTGAGAAAGAAGAATCAGAACAAAAAGAAAAAAAAACCCATGAAAATACAAAAGAGAGAAAGAATAGTATGCTTTGATTCAGACTCCACAGTTCTTTCTCCAAATGTGGATAGCATTTTCTTTTTATTTATATTTATCTATCTATCTATCTATCTATCATCTATCTATCTATCTATCTATCTATCTATCTATCTATCTATTTATTTTATTTATTTATCATTTTTTATTGATTTATTTTGATTTATCAACAATCACTTCCATATGCTTTTGAGTTGAAAATTTTTCTCCCCTTCCTCCCCCCCACCCTCCCCAAGATGGCACACAATCTGATATAGGTTTTACATTTACATACACATTAAACATATTTTCACATTAATGAAGTTGTAAGTAAAAATTAAAACCAATAGGAGGAACCATCAGAAAGATGAAACAAAACTCAACAGAAGGTAAAAATAAGTGATAGCAATTTGACTTCCATAGTTCTTTCTTTGGATGTGGACAGCATTTTCCATCCCGAGGCCTCTGGAGATGTCTTAGATCCTTGTAATGCTGAGAAGGGTTCAGTTTAACAATATTAGTCATTGCATAACGTGGCTATTATTGTGTACAAAGTCCTCTTGGTTCTGCTCACTTCACTCAGCATCAGACCATATAAGTCTTTCCAGGTTTTTCTGAAGTCAGCCTGTTCATCATTTCTTATAGCACAATAGTATTCCATTACATTCATATACCACAACTTGCTCAGCCATTCCCCAATTGATGGGCATCCTCTCAATTTCCAATTCTTTGCCACCACAAAAAGAGCTGCTATGAATATTTTTGTACATGTGGGTCCTTTTCCCATTTGTTTGATCTCTTTGGGATATAGCCCTAGAAGTGCTATTGCTGGATCAAAGGGTATGCACATTTTTGTAGCCCTTTGGGCATAGTTCCAAATTGTTCTCCAAAATGGTTGGATCATTTCACAACTCCACCAACAATGTATTAGTGTTCCAATTTTCCCACATCTTCTCCAACATTTATCATTTTCCTGTTTTGTCATGTTGGCCAATCTGATAGGTGTGATGTGGTACCTCAGAGTTGTTTTGATTTGCATTTCTCTAATCAATAACGATTTAGAGCATTTTTTCATATGACTATAGATGGCTTTAATTTCTTCATCTGAGAACTGTCTGTTCATATCCTTTGACCATTTATCAATTGGGGAATGGCTTGTGTTCTTATAAATTTGTCTTAATTCTCTATATATTTTAGAAATGAGGCCTTTATCAGAGAGACTGGTTGTAAAAATTCTTTCCCAATTTTCTACCTTCCTTCTAATCTTAGTTGCATTGGCTTTGTTTGTGCAAAAACTTTTCAATTTAATGTAATCAAAATTATCCATTTTGCTTTTCATAATGTTCTTTATCTCCTGTTTGGTCATGAATTCTTCTGTTCTCCATAGATCTGATAGGTAAACTATTCCTTGTTCTCCCAGTTTACTTATGGTATCAGCCTTTATATCTAAGTCATGAACCCATTTTGACTTTATTTTGGTATATGGTGTGAGATTTGGGTCTATGCCTAGTTTCTGCCATACTCTTTTCCAGTTTTCCCAGCAGTTTTTTTCAAAGAGTGGGTTCTTATCCCAGAAGCTGGGGTCTTTGGGTTTATCAAATAATAGATTACTATAGTCATTGACTACTGTGTCTTGCATATTTAACCTATTCCACTGATCCACCTCCCTATTTCTTAGCCAGTACCAAGCAGTTTTGATGATTGCTGCTTTATAATACAATTTAAGATCTGGAATTGCTAGGCCACCTTCCCCTGCATTTCTTTTCATTAGTTCCTTTGATATTCTGGACCTTTTGTTTTTCCCAATGAATCTTGTTATTATTTTTTCTAACTCTATAAAATAATTTTTGGTAGTTTGATTGGTATGGCACTGAATAAGTAAATTAGCTTAGGTAGGATTGTCATTTTTATTATATTAGCTCGGCCTACCCATGAGCAACTGATGTTTTCCAATTATTTAGATCTGATTTTATTTGTGTGAAAAGTGTTTTGTAATTGTGTTCATAGAGTTCCTGGGTTTGTTTGGAGGTAGACTCCTAAATATTTTATAATGTCTACAGTAAGTTTAAATGGGATTTCTCTTTCTATCTCTTGCTGTTGGGCTTTGTTGGTAATATATAGAAATGCTGATGATTTATGTGGGTTTATTTTATAGCCTGCAACTTTGCTAAAGTTGTTTATTATTTCAAGTAGTTTTTTACTTGATTCTCTAGGATTCTCTAAGTATATCATCATGTCATCTGCAAAGAGTGATAGCTTTGTTTCTTCTTTGCCCTTTCTAATGCCTTCAATTTCTTTTTCTTCTCTTATTGCTAAAGCTAAGGTTTCCAGTACAATATTAAATAACAGTGGTGATAATGGACATCCTTGTTTCACCCCCGATCTTATTGGAAATGCTTCTAGCCTGTCCCCATTACATATAATGCTTGCTGAAGGTTTTAGATAATGCTATTTATTATTTTAAGGAAGACTCCATTTATACCTATGCTTTCTAGTGTTTTTAATAGGAATGGGTGTTGTATTTTATAAAAAGCTTTTTCTGCATCTATTGAGATGATCATGTGGTTTCTGTTGGTTTTGTTGTGGATATGCTCAATGATGCTGATAGTTTTCCTAATATTGAACCAACCCTGCATTCCTGGTATAAATCCTACCTGGTCATAGTGTATTATTCTTGTGATAAGTTGCTGCAATCTACTTGCTAGTATTTTGTTTAAAATTTTTGCATCTATATTCATTAGAGGAATTGGTCTATAATTTTCCTTCTCTATTTTGACTCTTCCTGGTTTAGGTATCAACACCCTATTTGTATCATAAAATGAATTTGGTAAGACTCCTTCTTCACTTATTTTCCCAAATAGTCTATATAGTATTGGAATGAATTGTTCTTTAAATGTTTGATAGAATTCGCATGTAAATCCATCTGGCCCTGGAGATTTTTTCCTAGGGAGTTCATCAATGGCTTGTTCAATTTCTTTTTCTGAGATGGGGTTATTTAAGTATTTTACTTCCTCTTTGTTAATCTGGGCAATTTATATTTTTGTAAATATGTATCCATTTCACTAAGATTGTCAAATCTGTTGGCGTATAGTTGGGCAAAATAATTCCTAATTATTGTTTTAGTTTCCTCTTCCTTAGTGGTAGCTTTGCCATTTTCATTCTTGATACTAGTAATTTGGTTTTCTTATATTTTTTTAATTAAATTAACCAAAGGTTATCTATTTTATTGTTTTTTCATAAAACCAGCTCTTAGTTTTATTTATTAGTTCAATAGTTTTCTTAATTTCAGTTTTCTTAATTTTTCTTTTGGTTTTCAATATTTCTAATTTGGTGTTTAATTGACCATTTTTAATTTGTTCTTTTTCTAGTTTTTTTAGTTGTATGCCCAATTCATTAATCTCCTCTTTTTCTATTTTATTTATGTAAGCATTTAGAGATATAAAACTTCCCCTAAGAACTGCTTTCGCTGCATCCCATAGGTTTTGGTATGTTGTCTCATTATTGTCATTCTCTTGAATGAAATTATTGATTGTTTCTATGATTTGTTGTTTGACCCAATCATTTTTTAGGATTAGATTATTTAGTTTCCAATTATTTTTTAGTCTATCTTTCCATGGCCCTTTATTACATATAATTTTTATTGCATCATGATCTGAAAAGGATGCATTTAATATTTCTGCCTTTCTGCATTGGATTGTGAGGTTTTTATGCCCTAGTACATGGTCAATTTTTGTGTATGTGCCATGTACTGCTGAGAAAAAAGTATATTCCTTTCTATCCCCATTCAGTTTTCTCCAGAGGTCTATCATACCTAACTTTTCTAATGTTCTATTCACCTCCTTAACTTCTTTCTTGTTTATTTTGTGGTTAGACTTATCTAGTGCAGAGAGGGGAGGTTCAGGTCCCCCACTAGTATAGTTTTGCTGTCTATTTCTTCCTGTAACTCCCTGAACTTCTCCTGTAAGAATTTGGATGCTATACCATTTGGTGCATATATGTTTAGTAATGATATTACTTCATTGTCTATGGTGCCTTTTAGCAGGATGTAGTTTCCTTCCTTATCTCTTTTGATTAGATCTATTTTTGCTTTTGCTTTGTCTGAGATCAGGATTGCTACCCCTGCTTTTTTTACTTCAGCTGACACATAATATATTCTGCTCCAGCCTTTTACCTTTACCCTGTATGTGTCACTCTTTTTCAAATGTGTTTCCTGTAAACAACATATTGTAGGATTATGGTTTTTAATCCATTCTGCAATCCATTTCCTTTTATGGGAGAGTTCATCCCATTCACATTCACAGTTATGATTACTATCTGTGTCTTTTTCTCCATCCTTTTCCCCCCATTTATGCTTTTCTTTCTCCTTTTTCCTTTCCCCCTTCACTAGTGTTTTGCTTTTGACCACCCTCCTTCAGTCCCTCCCCCTTTTATTATCCCTTTCCCTTTTCTTCCCCTTTAGTCTTACTGCTTCTTCCCTCCCTTCTTTCCCCCTTTTCTTTCCCTTTTCCCTCCTACTGCCTATAGGGCAAGTTAGATTTCTATACCTAACTGATTATGTTATGCCCTTCTTGAGCCAAATCTGATGAGAGTAAGGTTCAAACAATGCTCCCCCCTCCCTTCTTTCCCTCTGCTGTAATAGGATTTTGTGTCTTTTCCTGTAATGTAATTTACCCTTGTCTGCCTCCTCCTTTCTCAGTACATTTTCTAAGATCAGATTGATCCACTTATTTGGATCCATTTAACCCACTTGATTAGATTTTTTTTTATCATTACATCAAAGTCAACTAATATCCACCCTCTTTATGTATACTCCTTTAACATGGTGTAATAACAATACAGTTCTCAAGGATTGCAAGTCATATTCCCTTGTAGGGGTTTAAACAGCCCCCCCCTTATTAACAACATATTGTATCTTTCTGTCCCATTTACCTTTTTAAGTCCTTCTTGAGTCCTGTACTTGAAGATCAAATTTTTTGTTGAGCTCTGGTCTTTTTATCAGGAAAGTTTGGAAGTCTCCTATTTCATTGAATATCCACCTCCTCCCTTGAAAAATGATGCTCATTTTTGCTGGGTAATTGATCCTTGGCTGCATTCCAAGCTCCTTTGCCTTAGGAATATCATGTTCCATGCCCTGTGGTCTTTTAATGTAGAAGCTGCAAGGTCCTGTGTAATCCTGACTGTGGTTCCATGATATTTAAATTGTTTCTTTCTGGCTGCTTGCAGCACCTTCTCTTTCATCTGGTAATTTTGGAATTTTGCTATTATATTCCTTGGTGTGGTCAATTTGGGATCTCTTTCAGGTAGTGATTGGTGGATTCTTTCTATGGTTATTTTCCCTTCTGGTTCTAGGACTTCAGGGCAGTTTTCCTTTATGATTTCCTGAAAGATACTGTCCAGGCTCTTTTTTTCATCATGATTTTCAGGTAGTCCAATAATTTTTAAATTGTCTCTCCTGTCGATTTTCCAGGTCGGTTGTTTTACTGATGAGGTATTTTACATTTTCATCTATTTTTTCATTTTTTTGTTTCTGTTTGACTGATTCTTGCTCTCTCATAGAGACATTAGTTTCCATTTGTCCAATTCTAGTTTTTAACAGATTGTTTTCTTCTGTTAGTTTTTGTACTTCCTTCTTCAGTTGGCCTATTGTGTTTTTTAGGGACTTGTTTTTTTCAGTGTATTTTTTTTCCAATTGGCCAATTGTATTTTTGAAGGACTCTTCTACCTCTCTCATTTGACTATTAAAATCCTTCTTGAGCTCTTCTAAGAAGGCTTTTTGGGCTTCAGACCAGTTCATATTCCCTTTTGTTGTTGCAGATGTGGGTTTGTTGACAATGTTGTCCTCTTCAGAATTTCTGTCTTGATCTTCACTCTTCTCATAATATGAATCTATGGTATTTCTTTTTACTCATGGTGTTTCTTTATTCCCTGGCCTTTAAAGAGATTGAGCTCTCCTGCTGGGGAACAGAGGGTACTGACCCAAGCTTCTTGTGTTGGGAGCCTAGGTCTTGGTCACTGGCTTTGTGTGCTGGGGCCTCTTATGCTGGCAATTGGAGGCTGTAGGTTTCTGGCAGCTTACCTCTGTTGGGCTGGAATCAGCAAGGCTGGAACTTTCAGGCAATTCTAGGTTGCCTGCTTTTCCTTTCCTTTAGCTTTCTTCAGCTCCTTTTAGATGGGTGCTGCAGGGTGTTTATCTGCCTGGGGCCCCCTGCAGTGTTGTCTCCTCTTTCTGGTAATGCACTGGGAGATTCCTTTGAGGTGGAGTGCCGAGGTACCTGGTAGTTTTCTGAGGTGGTTTCCACTGGTTCCCCCCCCTCCCACTCGAGGCACTCTTGCCCTACCTGGGCTTCAGGATTTCTTCACAATTGGATGCTTCAGGGTTCCTACAGCTCACCTCTTGTTGGGTTGGAATCAGCAAGACTGGGGCTTTAGGAAGCCTTTAGCTTGTTTTCTTCACCTCCTTTCAGATGAATGCCGAAGGGTACTTATCCACCTGGGGCCCCCTGTAGTTCTGCCTCCCTTATTTTTGCTGAGGCACTGGGAGACCTGTTTGCTGGGCTGCTGCACTGCTGCTCCCCGTCTTTCTTCTAGTTCAGCTGTTCCAAGGTTTTTTCTCTGGGGTGATATTTTCTGGGTTTTCAGAGGTTGATAGGGGAGAGTGAGAGTGACTACCTTTTCACTCCGCCATCTTGGCTCCTGTGGATAGCATTTTCCATCATGAGTCTTTTGGAATGAGACAAGCAAATTCTTAAGAAATGGCAATGTTTTGGGAAATAGTGATATACTCTCCTGAGACCCAGAGCAAAGGAAAGAGGGGAAAGGGGAAACAAAGTTTACTCGCTCTGATCTCAGCAGCCTGAGCAGTTCCTGCAGTGCAATGTCTTCACCATGTCGCTCATATGTAACTCTCATGGCTTGTGCTCTCCCTCCACAGTTCTCCAGGACACTCCTGTCAGTCTCTAGAACAACTTTTGGTCACTGAAGCTACACTTCTGCAAGGGTGGTAAAGGATCCTTCCTTAGGATGAGGACCAGCCCCAATCACTCACAGAGTCAGGACAACACTTTCACAAAGGCCAAGGGAGTACTGGAGGAAATCTTCTCATTTTACAGCTAAGCAAACTGAAGCTCAGAAGTTCTAGTGATTGCTCTGATCTGAACCATGCTTAATTTCAACTTCTTTCTCTCTGCCTATGTAAGGAATCATTGATTGTTAGAGCTGGAAGAAACCTTACAGCTCATCTAGTTAACTGTCTCACGTGACAGATGAGTAAACTGAGTCCCATAAAGGTGAGGTGACTTTACCACAGTCACACAGTGAGTTATCAGCAAAGCTTTGGCTAGAAATCCTAACTTTTGACTCTTTATCAAGTGCCCTTCAGGACTTGGTATGGAATCCTCGTTCTTCTGTAAGGTCTAGGTAAATCCTACATTTTTGCTGAAGCCTGTCTCAGCCACATGAAATCTTCCCCTCCTTTGGAGCTTTTTTGCTCTTAGTAGCCCTACTACTCATTTGTCTCAGCATATGTGAATAACTATCTCAGAGTATGAATTTCCTGCTTTTTTTGTATCAGCTATGCAAATGACCAGAAGCTCCAATACCACAGGGATTGTGCCACTCTTCTGTGTGTACCACACATTGTACCTAGCAGGCTTTCTTTTGATGATTGATTGGTTTGACTATCAGTGTTATTAACAAGAACAAATATTTCTGAATGGCCTGTCATATATAAGCTCTGGGTACTTAGATACATTGGTGTTCTATTTAGTAAGAATGAGAAGAGAGTTAGCATGGCACATCAGGCTAAAATTTAGAAGGCCAGCCTAGCCTTTGTCACTGACCAGCTGTATGTTTTTGGGGAAATTTTTCCTATCCAGTAGCAGTGGGTACATACTCCTTTTATTTAAGGAAACAAATTTGTGTAAACACCCTTAATTTTCTGTTTTGTCCTTTCAAGTGACAATCAAATAAACATTTATTAAGCATCTACTTTGTGTCAGGCACTGTGGTAGGTGCTTGGGATACAAAAACAGGCAAAAGACGGTCACTACCTTCAAGGAGCTTATAATCTAATAGGAGAGACCACATGAAAACATATACACATACATACACACACACACACACACACACACAGAGCAAGGTACATGCAGGAAAATTAGTAAACAATTAAAAGAGGGAAGGCACTGGAATTAAGTGGGGTTGGATAATGCTTACTGTAGGTGGGATTTTAGTTGGGACTTAAAGGAAAGCAGGCAGGCCAGTGGTCTGAACAGAGGAGAGAGAGCATTGAAGATGTGAGGGACAGCCAGAGAGATTTCTCAGAGTTGAGAGATGGAGTGTCTTTTTCATGGAACAGCCAAAGTATGACAAGTTCATGTTGGGGAGTAAGTAAGAAGGCCGGAAAGGTAGGAGGGGCTTAGGAAATAAAGGGCTTTCAGTACCAGACAGAGCATTTTGTATTTGCTATTTGAGGCAATAGGGGGCCACTGAAGTTTATTGGGGGGGGGGGAATGACACGATGGGATCACATTCCTTGCATTTGAGTCAGTTCTATATATTACTTAATCCCTTATGAGCACACAGGTTATATACCATTCTCTGTCATCAGTGTGCCTGGCACAGAAACATACTCCTTGGATGCAAGATTTCTCCAGTGATCAGTCTTTCTGACAGAATCCTAATAGGTCTGTGATGTGCTTGATTGTGAATATTCATCCTGATATGTTGCTAAAATTAATCTCCAAAGGAATACATTATGGGCCTCCAAAGACTTGTGCCTGTTTCAATAGCTATTAGGGCATTCATCATTTCCTGAGCCATTTTGATGTAGCCCAGTTTAAAAGAGGCAAAGAATTATTTTTCTGGCTTACATTTGTTGGGAAAAAAAAGAAGACTGTAAGTAATTTCTATATGTTTTACACTGGTGGCACATTCTGAAGTTTTGAGGTTGATTCTGAGCATCATTCTATAGTCAATTATTCTTCCTAAAATGTATGTAGAGCTCATAATTAAAGTTTATAAGGAGCTTATAATTACTATGTTGCCACCCCACTTTACCCTCTGGAAGTATCTTTTAAAACAGACAAGAAGCTTGGTGGTTTTATTTCTTTTTAACTTATGAATGATTAAAAGTGCAGCCACAGCTGGGATTCCAAAATGAATCAGTGGGTTTAGATAAAATAAATTCCTAGTATTTCTCCAAAGTTTCATTCCAGATTTCATAAACTTTCTCAAATTTTCTTCTGAACAGAGTCAGATTCTTATGTCACCCACCAAAGACATGTACCCAGATTAATCCATCAAACAGCAAATATTGATTGAGGATTGTGTAGGGTGGTAGAAAAGACAGTGACCAAGGACTTAGAAGGCTATTCTTATCTCATTGGACCTCAGTTTCCTTATTTGTGAAACAGAGGAAATCAGACTCAATGATCATTAAGGCTCTTTCTAGCTCTGCCATTATGGGATTTTGTTGCCTTGCACAAAGAACTTTCATTTTGGCAAAACTGGTTTCTTCACTGCGATGGGAAGAAATGGAGTCTCTTTGGAAGATGGCAAAAGCCTGTATGGAAATTAAAGCTTGAGGATCTCCTAATGAGGATCTCCATGACTGAACAAGCCAATAATCCACAACCTATGTGAGATTGCTCTGGTTTGATTTATTAACTCTATCCTTCCTCCTCCTCCAAGTTTATACTTCTACCCACCTATTCAATCCCCACTCCATCCTTCAAAGTGCAAATCAAGACCTGTCTCCTCTGTGAAACCATCCCTGATTACTCCAATCCCTATGGATCTCTCTCTCCTCTAAAATTTCATATCAACTTATATCTACATCATGCATGTAATGTTAGTTAATGTTTTCATGTTAATAATTTTACAGACTATCCTTCTGTGTAATGAGTAGGGTGAGACAGGGAAATTCCTGGAGAAGAAGAAAGTTGGTAGCCTGGAAATTTGGGACATGGTGTTTGAGGGATGGACATACTTGTGAAGCTGTCAGCAACAAAGAGGAAATTTGAGACCTAGATCAGAGGACCATAGCTCTCCAGCTGGAAAGAACATCAGAGGACATCTGGTCCAACACTCTCATCTTTATTGTTGTCGTTGTTGTCAGGCATTTTCAGTTGTGTCCAACTCTTCATGACCCCGTTTTTTTTTCTGGCAAAGACACTGGAGTGGTTTGCCATTTCTTTCTCCAACTCATTTTACAGATGAGGAAACTGAGGCAAACAGGGTTAAGTGATTTGCCTAGGGTAACACAGAGGCTGGCTTTCAACTCAAGTCTTCCTAATCCCAGGCCCAGCACTCTATCCATTGTATCACCTAGCTGTTCCCATTGCCCAAGATGAGGAAATATTGGCTGAGGGAATTTAGACAACTTGCCCAGGTCACATGGGTGAGCATCAGAGGCTTGAGTCCAGATCTTCTGATTCCTGAGTCAGTAGGTTTTTCTTTGGTGAGCTTGCCTGTCTTCCATGCTACCTCCCTTCTGACACCACAAAATGCTCAACTCCTTCATCTGCCTCCTGGGGCATTCAAGCAATGTTCTTCTCTTACATGGAAAGCAAGGCAAACAAAACAAACAATTTTGTCTGCTCTGGTCCATCACTTCCTTCAAGACAATTCTCCAGGAAGCCAGGCCTGATTAGTCCTGCCCTCCAGGGACCAGTGTCTTCCTCTGTGCATACTTAGCTAGAATGTTTCTGTTGAGATAGTTTCATTCACTTTTGCTCTCTAGTTGTCCTGTTCATGAAGATGGAACTCAATAATTGCTTTTTGAGTGCCAACCTGGGTGTTGTATGCATGTTGGTAGGAACTTCAGCCCTCCTTCTCGTGAGTATAGTGACAGTGATCAGGAATGGAGATCAGTTGTTCTGGCCTTAAAAAAAAAGTAAACTAACAAAAATTAAAAACAAGTAAACTGGGTCATTTCCAGACAAAGGGATTGCATACCATGTCATCTAAGTATTACTTAAAAGAACTGGATTTGGCCTGGAGAAATTTATTGAAAGGTAATTTGATAACTCTCAGCATTTGGTGGGATGCCATGGGAAAAAGAGATTCTAATTGCACTAGGAACAGTGGATAGAAGTTGCAGAGGAGCAGATTTTAGTTCAACATATGTAAAATTTCTTAACAAATAGAGAAACTTAAAGCATTAACGGGAATGTTCAGGAGGTAGGAGGTTTTCTGTTATTAGATTTGTTCAAGAGAAAGTTAGGGGAACATTGATTGGGTACATCTTTAAAGGAATGACTGGGGGAGTGAAAAAAGGGGAAAAAAAAAATTTACATGATAACTTTGTTACATATTTAAAAGGAATAGTAAGTTGTACATAATAGATTTGTACTTTCATGTGCAATCATTTTTTTTATTATACTGTATTATCAAAATGCTTGTTTTATCCCATAAATTAAAAATAAAATAAAAATAAAGAAAATAAAGGAATGACTAAACTAGACTCAGTGACAAACTAAACAAAATCAGGAGCTAAAGACTTCTTTGTGGCAAGAATCTCTTTGGCAGTTGGATGAAGCAATGGACTCTTTCCCAGAATAATGTGTTTTTTTAATATTCAAAATTGAAGAAAACACTCAATTTCAGTTAGTTGTTAGTAAAAACAAAGGTGTAAATTTCCCCTTTCACATTCATGAAGCCCTGAAAACTGATGATGAATTACTGGATTAAATGAAAACCAGGCTCTTTCTACCTTTAAGAGTCCATAATGTTAATCTGCTCGTGTGTGTGTGTGTGTGTGTGTGTGGTGTGTGTGTGTGTGTGTGTATGTGTATGCAGGCCTTCTCATCATGATTGTATTGTGAGAGCAGTTCTTAGAACTTACTGAATTTGCCCATGCAAAATTATTTTTTGGTAGATTGGTGTGTTCCTTTTGAACTAAGATTTCTCTCCATTGTGCCAACTAGTTGTCTAATTTATATAGTAACAACAATCTAAAAACAAGCAACTGAAATATTTATGAACTTGACTAGGCACTAGGTGGTAAATATTAATTTGGGTGGTACAAACTTATATAGGCTTCACAGTGAAGATTACTGTAGAATGACAGAGTCATGTGTGGCCACATGAGAAAAAGGCAGAACTTTACCTAGGCCTTGGAGGATGGGTTAGGATTTGATTAGGGAGAGAAAAAGGGTACAGAGAGATGGGCATTCCTGGCAGGGGAAACAGAATTGATTTTCATTTTGTTTTATGGGCTACAAATAAGATTCATGCATACCTTTTCCTCATAGACTCCTACTTGAGTGGTAGAAGATTTAACCCCCTTTGGGCCACCAAGACTTGAGATAAATGATTCACCCAGATTCACCAGTGAGTCATTCATTCTTTTGTCCAGTGGGCCAGCTCTGGTGGAGGCTCAGAACTCACAGATAGTGAGGCAGCTCTTAGGGCAGTATTTATCATTCCATATACCATCTATGTGCATTTCCAAGCAATTGTCACTTCCTTGCCCATTTGGAGTGCCTGCATACCAGTTGGTATAGTTCATGGGGGATCCATCCAGGTAGTAGAACTCCCCTGGTGTTTTTCCCTCTATCAGGCTAAGAAAGGCATGTGTGCTTTTCCACAAGCTTCAGGGTGTCAGCATTCTCCTCTTCATTCATTGGAGTGGTTATAGTGCCTCCTATTTCATAGCAAGTCATATTAATTGTGAGGAAATCAGAAACCAGGCCACTGGTGGCAAAAAACTTTTCTCCCACTTGAACTGCACTTCCATATGACACAAGAGCTGGAGATTAGTGTCAACAGATTAAGGGTAGCTTTCCCTTTGTCCTACTTTTTCTGTGTTTATTTCTCTGTTTGTATGAGCATGTCTGAATATTTCTCTTTATGGAGGTCTCTTTCTTCATCCCTGTTTTTTTTCTCCCTGTCTCTATCACTTTATTTCCTCACTAACTCTCCCTATTGAAATTACTTTAGGATCCTTTGTACATACTTATCTCTGTACATGCCACATCTTTCCATTAGAGTGTAAGCTCCTTGATGGTAAGTCATTCATATTTGTCTTTATATTCAGAGCACCAGGTATGGGGCCAGCAGCTTAATAAATGTTTAACAAGTACTTATTAAGGCACTTATGTTCTAGGCTGTTCTAAGCCCTGGAAATATAAAGACGAAAATGAAATTGTTCCTGTTCTCTTGGAGCTACATTCTACTTGGCTGTAGGGAGAATAGAAACATCCTGTACAAAGATATAAAATATACATGATAAATACAATGTAATTTTAGGGGAATCAGGAATAGCCTGTTAGTGGGCTGAGTCTTAAAGGGAGCTAATCTCCAAATGGCAGAATGATAGACCTATAAAGGAGATGGAGTTGAAATGAATTATTATAATAATTATTATTATTAGTTTCTCTATTTATGTTTTATTATATTGAATGACTGTGAAGGAGTACAGTCTCTGAATCTAAGTGACATCTAAAGTCAAATATCACCTCTGACACTTACTAGTTGTTGCGCCATGGGTGAGTCATTGAATTTCTTTGACACCTAGTTTCCTCCTCTATAAACACCTGTGATAACAACCTTGCTACATTTTTGAGATGATCAAATGAAACAGTGCTTGTAAAGTGCCTTCAAAACTATGTAAAAATAACTGGAATTACGTATATTTTCACTAGCATAATTATTGGAGTTGGTTTGATGAACTGAGAACTCTTGCTGAGTGGGTCAGCCATGATAACTCCCCCACAGGCTATTCTGTCTGGCTAGACCTCACTATTCACTGACATTTCTGAAATATTAGGGAGAGACCTTTCTGTACATCCCATTATCTGGGAGATTAAAAGAAATATTTTGACAGTTGGCTTCATCTAGTTAAGCCCTTTTCCAAAAGAAGTGATTAGATATTCTGCCCTTTCCCCAAAAGATTTAAAAAAAAACTGACATTAATCAAAATGAAATATCATTAGAGGCAAGAATCACTTTATTTCCCTCACTTTTTGTCTCCATTTTCCTCCCTTATCTTTCCTCTTCTCTCAATCAAGACCCAAATCCAAGAACTAAAGGACAAATGATAGGCCCCCTATTTCTATACTCAGTCTGAGAACGAGCACACTCTTGGCCCCAAAACAGCTTGTTCTAGAATACTGTTCTATTGGTAGAACCCACAGACTTACCAACTAACAAGTTGAGGAGGCAAATTGGTAAATCTGAGATCACCTTCAGGTGCTCATCAGTTACAGAAGAATGGCTTTCTGGGAAGGAGAATGTCCTTCTTTGGAAACACTGAGAAGGCAAAGGGCCAGCTCAAACCAACAAGTCATATAGACAACATTCATGCATATCCAATCAATCCAGCAAGAAGTATTTATTAATCAGCTCTTATATGCCAGGCAAGTATGTATAATGTGGACAATTTGGGGAACAATTTTGGGAGGAATGGTGCTAGGAGCTGGAGATATTAGGAAAGTCTTCATGTAGAACATTTTGCTTGAACTGATTTCTGAAGAAAACTGAGGTTTGTAAAAGGTAGCTGCAAGAAGAGAGCACATTGGGCAGCTAGGTGGTGCAGTGGATAGAGCACTAGCCCTGGAGTGAGGAGGATCTGAATTTAAATCTGGTCTCAGACCACACACTTGACATTTACTAGTTGTGTGATGTTGAGCAAGTCACTTAACCTCAATTGCCGAGAAAGAGAGAGAAGAGAGAGAGAGAGAGAGAGAGAGAGAGAGAGAGAGAAGAGAGAGAGAGAGAGAGAGAGAGAGAGAAGACAGAGAGAGACAGAGAGAGACAGAGAGACAGAGAGAGTACATTTCCTGCATGGAGGAGAGCAAAGGCATAGAGACAGGAGCTAGAGGGTTGTGTGTGAGGAACAAGAAGAAAGCCAGTGTATGGAGTGCATAAAGGAAAGTAATATGTATGAGTCTTGAAAGACAAGCTAGGGCCAGATTATGAAGGGCTTTAAATGCCAGTGAGGAGTTTATATTTGATCATCAAGGCAACAGGAAACCACTAGAGCTTATTAAATGAGAGAATGTTATGTGGTTTAGGAAAATCACATTGATAGTTGTGTGGATGATGGATTGAAGAGAGGAGAGACTTGACATCAATTAGAAGACTATTAAATAGTCAAAGGTAGAAGGATGAGGGCCTGAAACAGGATGGAAGTTGCATGAGTAATTAGAAGGATTTGGATGAGAGAGGGATGCTCTAGAAGTAGTACTGGAAAGATCTGAGAACTGATTGTATATGTGAGAGAGAGAGAGAGAGAGAGAGAGAGAGAGAGAGAGAGAGAGAGAGAGAGAGGAGTTGAGGAAAACATTAATGTTGAAAACATGGAAGACCCAAAAGATGACCATGCTTCTGGCAAAAATAAAAGAGGATTAGGATATTTTTTTGGAGGAGGGGATTATAATGGATAGAGTGTGGGGTCTGGAGTTTGGAAGGCTTGAATTCAAAACCTACCTCATGCTTCTAGCTGTATGACCATGGGAAAATCATTTGACCTCTCTTAGTTTATCTGTAAAATGGAGATAATAGTAAACCTGTCTCACGGGGTTGTTGTGAATATTAGATGGGTTAACATATGCGAAGTGCTTTGCCAGACTTAAAGTACTATATAAGTGTTAGCTATGAGGACAATGAAGATGGTGAAAATGATGACTTTTTTATTAATTTTTTTAATTAACTTATTTTTAGTTTTCAACATTCACTTCCGTAAGATTTTGAGTTCCAAATTTTCTCCCCATCTGTCCCATCCTCCACCCCAAGATGGTGTGCATTCTGAATAACCCTTCCCCTGATCTGCTCCCCTTTCTACCACCGCCTCCCTCTTCTCTTCTCTTCTTCCCCTTCTATTTTCCTGTGGGGCAGGATAGAATTCTATATCTTATTTTCCAGTTGCATGTAAAAATAATTTTTAACATTTGTTTTTAAAACTTTGGGTTCCAACTTCTCCTCCTTCCTCCCTGTCCACCCACCCTCACTGGGAAGGCAAACAACTCGATATAGGTTAGACATATGTAGTCATGCAAAACACTTCCATAATAGCCAGGTTGTGAAAAAACTAAATATATATTCCCTTCATCCTATCCCACCCCACATTTATTCTATTCTCTCCTTTGACCCTGTCCCTCCTCAAAAGTGTTTGCTTCTGATTACCCCCTTCCCAAATCTGCCCTCCCTTCTATCATCTCCCCTTCTTTTATCCCCTTCCCCTTTATTTTTCTGTAGAGTAAGATAGATTTCCATGCCCAATTGAGTGTGTATGTTATTTCCTTCTTAAGCCAAATCTGATGAGAGTAAGATTCACTCCTCTTTCCCTCCATGGTAAAAGCTTTTTCTTACTGCTTTTATGTGAGATAATTTATCTCATTCTACCTCTCCTTTTCTCTTTCTACTAGTACAATACTCTCTCACCTCTTAATTTCATTTTGTAGATATCATCCCTTCATATTCAACTCACCCTGTGCCCTCTGTCTATATATATTCCCTCCAACTACCCTAATGTTGACAGAGGTCTCATGAGTTATAAATATCATCTTTCCATGTAGGAATGTAATCAGTTCAACTTTAATAAGTCCCTTACAATTTCTCTTTTCTGTTCACCTTTTTGTGCTTCTCTTGAGTCTTGTATTTGAAAGTCAGATTTTCTATTCAGTGCTAGTCTTTTCCTCAGGAATGCTTGAAAGTCTTCTATTTCACTGAATATCCATTTTTCCCAGGAAGGATTATACTCAGTTTTGCTGGATAGATGATTCTCTGTGTCTAGCTCCATTGACCTCCAGAATAACATCTTCTAAGCCCTCTGATCCCTTAATGTAGAAGCTGCTAAATCTTGTGTAATCCTGAACTGTTTCTTTCTGACTGCTTGCAATATTTTCTTGACATAGAAACTCTGGAATTTGGCTAAAATATTCCTAGGAGTTTTCCTTTGGGGATCTTTTTCAGGAGATGACTGGTAGATTCGCTCCATTTCTATTTTACCCTCTGGTTCTAGAATATCAGGGCAGTTTTCCTTGATAATTACTCAGAAGGTGATGCCTAGGCTTGTTTTTTGATCATGGCTTTCAGGTAGTCCAATAATTTTTAAATTCTCTCTCCTGGATCTATTTTCCAGGTCAGTTGTTTTTCCAACAAGATATTTTACGTTATCTTCTATTTTTTCATTCTTTTGGTTTTGTTTCATAGTTTCTGGATTTCTCATAAAGTCATTAGCTTCCATTGCTTCATTCTAATTTTTAAGGAAGTATTTTCTTCAGTGAGCTTTTGGATTTCCTTTTCCATCTGGCCAATTCTGCTTTTTAAGGTGTTCTTCTCCTCATTAGCTTTTTGGACCTCTTTTGTTATTTGGATTAGTCTATTTTTTAAGGTATATTTTCTTTAGTATTTTTTTGGTTCTCCTTTAGCAAGCTGTTGACTTGTTTTTCATGATTTTCTTGTGTCACTCTCATTTCTCTTCCCAGATTTTCCTCTACTTCTCTTACTTGCTTCTCAAAATCCTTTTTGAGCTCTTCCATGGCCTGGGGCCAATTCATGTTTTTCTTGGAGGCTTTGGATGTAGGAGCTTTGACTTTGTTGTCTTCTGGTTGAATGTTTTAATCTTCTTTATCACCAAAGTAAGATTCTATGGTCTGACTTTTTTGTGCTGTTTGCTCATGTTCCCAGCTAATTATTTGAGTTATAAACTCTTTGCTAAGGTAGGGGTCTACTTCCAGTGTGGAGAATGTACTGTCTCAAACTTTGGGGGTTTTGTGTAGCTGTTTTCAGAGATATTTCTAGGGATCTATATATTTTCAGTTCTTCCAAGGTGCTATAATGAAGGGCGAGGTGTTTATTCCTTTCCCGGCCCATGCTGTGGTCTATTAGTGACCACAAGTACTCTTTTCTGCCTTGGAACTGTGAGGAGGATTCTCTCTCTGCTGCCACTACAAGCTCCACCATGCCGGCACTCCTCCTTGCCTCAGGATTGCCAGCCAGGACTGTGACTCAGATCTAAGTATGGGCAGAACAAGAGAATCCTGCCTCACCACCAACAGAAAGATCACTGCAATCCCCCTATGATCCCCCCTCTGTCTGTGGTCCAAGAGCTCCAGAAGCAGCTGCCACCCTGGTGCTGTGCCAGAAGTGGGGAGGGACCATGCTCCTCTCTCACTGAGGTCCAGTAGACCTTTCCTACTGACCTTATAAGTTGTCTTTGGCATTTGTGCATTGAGAAGTCTGGAAACCACCACAGCTCCCCTTGCTTCAGTCTGCTGAGGCCTGCTCAGGGTTTGCTGAGGTCTAGTCTTTGTCTGTATGGCCCACACTGACCTGCACTCCTCTCCCAGCCTGGGGCAACAGACCTTTCACATCAACCATTCAAGTTGTCTTGGGCTGGAAATTTGTTTCACTCTGTCTTTTTGTAGGTTTTGCTGCTCTAGAATTTGTTTAGGGCCATTTTTACAGGTATTTGGAAGGGTTTGGGGGAGAGCTCAAGCAAATCACTGCTTTTACTCCACCATCTTGACTCCACCCCCAATGATGACATTTTTAAACTGGGTTTGAGATGTCTATGGGACATCTAGTTTGAAATGCCTGATAGCTGACAATGCAGGACTGGAGATCTGGAGAAATATCAATGCTAGATATATAGATCTAGGTGACACCTACATAGAGATAATAGCCCATCTATGGGTGATTATTTAGTAACCAAATGAGAGCATACATGGAAAGAAGAGAAAGCAACTCAGGACAAAACCTGGGGATACACCCATAGTTAAGGGATATGCTATGGATAATGATCTAGCAAAGAAGGGCAAGATGGAACTGTTAGACAGATTGAAGGAGAACTAGGAGACAGCAGTATCATGAAAACCCAGGGAGGACACAGTGTCCAGTAGGCAAGGGTGAGTAATAGTGTCAGAAGCTATGGAGGGCTCAAGAAAGATGAGGACTGAGAAAAGTCTGTCTGATTTGGCAATTAAAATATTGTTGATAATTTTGGAGAAAGCAGTTTCAGTTAAATGAAGAAATTAAAAGTCAGATTTCAAAGGATTGGGGAGTGAAAGGAAAAGAAATGGAGGCAGTGATTGTAAATAGATTTTTCTAGGATTTTGGGCTAAGAAAGGGAGCAGCTTGAAATAAAAAGTATATCAAAAAAACATGTTGCTATATCCTATAGGTTCATTCAGTTTTCATATTAAATAGTATTTTTCATGGCCACAGGAATATGTGTCTCCTTCCCATTAGCATTAAAAGTAGTCCATTTAGCAGTTCTCCTTCCCCTCTATCTACCCTCCCTTTAATAATTTCAAAATAACATCAGTAATGGGGCAGCTAGGTGGTGCAGTGGATAGAATGCTAGGCCTGGAGTCAGAAAGACTCATCTTCCTGTGTTCAAATTTGGGCTCAGACACTCAGACACTGTGTGACCCTGGCCAAATCACTTAACCTTGCTTCCTCAGTTTTCCTCATCTGTAAAGAGCTGGAAAAGGAAATGTCAAATCACTCTAGTATCTTTGCCAAGAAAACCCCAAATGGGGTCACAGAGTTGGACACCACTGAAAACGACTAAGCCTAGTACTTTACATGTTGCTGTGAGAGATGATCTCTCAAAAGTGAAGCCTCCTCAGGGGATCAATAGTTCTTGTTAACATTTCTTGATTGTTGCTTTCAAAACCCTCCCCTGCTCAGACCCTGTTGGGGTTTTTTTAAATGCTTAGCAGAAAGAATGGCCCTGCCCCCAACCTGAACTCAATGCCCTTTGAAAAGCTCCCCACCTTTTTTTGTCTCTGGGATAAGGAGAAGCGGGTTAGGGAGGGAAAATTGCAGTAAATTTCGTTTCCTAGAAATTACCTAAACCTATAGGAATTCAGCCCTAAACCCCGTCCTGATTGCCACACCGCTATCACATCAGCATTACTTTACTAAATAAGGACATGTGTGTTTGGATTGGTTATACCCTGTTTCCTTGTCGTCTTTGAATTTTTGCTCCTAGAATGCAAGACCGCCTCCCCAGCCAATGGGAATGAGGGATAGTGGTGGGTGGAGGTTTGTTTGCGTTCATTTAGCTTTCTGTGCCTTGCCTCTCTCTCCTGGAAGTGTACGGGGAGAGCGGATGCCCCTTCTCACAAGATTGTAATAAAAAGTAGCTTTTGCTTCTCTCTTGAGAAGTCTCTGAGTTTAATCGATTTAGAGTCGCTGTCCCACACATGGCCTTGCACACAATAGGTTTTGTTGTAGGTGGTACAGCGGATAGAGTGCTGGGCCTGGAGTCAGGAAGATCTGAGTTCAAATCCAGCCTCAGACATTTACTAACGGTGTGACTCTGGGCAAGTCACTTAACCACTTTTTGCCTCAGTTTCCTCAATGGTAAAATGGGATAATAATAGCGTCCACCTCCCAGGGTTGTTGTAAGGATCAAATGATATATTAATTATAAAGTGTTCAGCATAGTGCTTAGCACATAGTAAACATCATATAAAAGTTAGGTTTTATAGCTATTATTGAGAAAAAGGAAAGAATCACTACTTTTTCCATGTATGCTTTTTCTTGTATGGTTTCCATGCAAGGTAGCTCTCTAGTCAAACTGCATATTTGTCTTTGGGCTAATATTTTCCTGAAGTAATCAATATCCAGATGACTCTTTTGTATTCAGTAAACAGCCACCCTTGCTTTAAGGAAGAAATCTGTGTGTGTTATTACTTACAGTTTGTCTACTATGGACACACTGTTCTCAAGGTCAAAAAAGCCTTGTAAAACGGGCAAGTGACACACGTCCATGGAAATATGGCTTAGTTATGTTTCCAGATGAGGCTTGTTGACTGACTGATAATGTTGGGGCTCAGGCTACAGTTGTTCCGCTGATGGGAACAGGATCTGAACCCTTAAAAGGCCATCTTTGAAAGCAACCCAGGCCCTGAATTTTCTCATACATTTCAGTAACTCAGATCACTGTTGCTTCTGCCTGGGGCATCTGGCCCACCCCAGCCTACCTTGATTACTTAATTAGCTTACTTGCCACTCCTTAATCCCATCCAGGCCCCTTTCTCTATTACTTCTAGACCACCCAGACTACTTGCCACTCTTTAATCCCATCCAGATCTTCCCACAGTCTGTATGAAAATATCCATCTCATCCTCATCAAATGCTCACTCTTAAGATCTGGCCTGCTTGTACTGGTGTTACAAATAGCCCAGATTCACTAGAAATCTAGCCCACTCCCACCAGTGTTTTAATAAACTCACTGCTTGTACTGAAAGAAGGCTTGAATGGTTGAATTCTTTCAAGGCAGATCCACACTCTTTACCTTTGCATTTTGGGGTTCCCAAGATCCCTAGACTGCAACCCAGCCAGCCTAGGTTTTCCCCCCTCTTTCCTAGAAATATAGCCTGGCAGAAACTTTCAATCCTTCCCTTCCCTGGAGTGTGGATCCATTTGCTATTTACTGCTTTATCATTTACTTCACTCACTGCTTTTCCCTCAGGGTGTGTGTGTGTGTTGTGTGTGTGTGTGTGTGTGTGTGTGTGTGTGTGTGTGTGTGTGTGTGTGTGTGTCTGTCTCAGGGACTTTGGGGAAAAGAAACACTTTTTGTCCTTCCTCAGCTGCCACTTGAAGAATTGATTGAATGGATAGATGGGAAAAGCATTGGGGATAGAAATACAAAAGCAGAGACAATAGTCAGTATCAGTCACCTACAGGTACCCTTTCTAGGCCTCAGTTTCCTCAACTGTAAAATAATGGGGCTTGACTCATTGGTATCTACGGTTCTTTGCAGCTCTATAGCTATGAAAATATCTTGGAGTGAATCACTTCACAGGAATGTTGGAAAGAAGACATTTTGCAAAGTCTCCATAAAAGTGGGCTTTTATTGACTATGACCCTTAGGCTCTACTTTATCATCCAGCCATATTAGCCTACTTTCTGTTCCTTGAATGTCACACTCCAAGCTCTCCCTGGGAAAAGGTACTTTGGAAGTACCTTTGGAAGCACTTGGAATGCTCTTCTCTCTCACCTCTGGCTCCTGGCTCCCCTGGCT
Source organism: Phascolarctos cinereus (assembly GCF_003287225.1). Taxonomy (NCBI): domain Eukaryota; kingdom Metazoa; phylum Chordata; class Mammalia; order Diprotodontia; family Phascolarctidae; genus Phascolarctos; species Phascolarctos cinereus. Next base: position 61,406,998 of record NW_027555736.1, on the reverse strand, counting down.
TCCTTTAAGATGCAGCTCAAATTATACTCTGAGAGGGGGGCATCTCCATCCCCATTTGCCCCACCTAATGCCTTCTTTCAGATTACTTCCATCTACTCTGTAAATATCTTAAATGTACTTAATTATTTACATGATGCCGCCCCCATTAGAATGTATTGAGGACAGGGACTGTTTTTGCCTTTCTTTAAATGTCACATAATAAGAACTTAAAGAATGCCTGTTGACTGACTGACCACATGCTGTGCTCTGTTTGGTTAAAAAACCAAATCCCAGACAAAACAAAACAAAAAAACCCCAATGAGCAAGTTAGGCTCCACACATCTTCTGACTCCATAGAGACAAGTAATAATGATTTTCTTTGTAACTTTTGGTGAAGTATATCACATAAGGCAGAAGTGCTGGAACTCCATTGGTGTTGGTCAGGGCCCTTTAGTGGAAACAGCTGGAAGAACTAAAGAGAAAGGGAAAAATGGGGTGGGAAGGTGCTGGGAGTCTGCTGGGACAGTCAGTTATGTATTAAGACATAGAACAGGAAGGGAAAATGAACCTTTGACTAAAATTGCGACAATGCTTGGAAAGTGGGGAATTTGACATGGAACAGACCTGGGTTCTAATGATTTTGCCACTAACTATACAACCATGGGCAATTCACTCTATTGGTTCAGGTTTCAGTCAGTCAGTCAATAAACATTTATTAAGTGCCTACAATGTGATGGACACTGTGCTAAACACTGGGGATACAAAAAGAGGCAAGAGTCTTTGAAGTTAAGGAATTCACAGTCTAGTGGGGGAGACAACAAGCAAACAAATATGTGTAAACATATACAGAATTAACTGGAAAGAATAGGAGGAATCCTACTCTCAAGTCAAGGGAAAAGAAAGGAAAAGAAAGCTTCCTATAACAAGTGTGATTTTAAGTGGGATTTGAAGAAAGGCAAGAGGCAAAGATGAGGAGGGAGAGCATTCCAGGGATAGGAGACAGCCAGAGAAATTCCCTGGAGCTGAGATATGGAGTGTCTTGTTCATGTAACAGCAAGGAGGCCAATATCACTGGATCAAAGAGTATATGACAGGGAGTAAGGTGTAAAAAGACTGGAAAAAATGGAGGAGGCTAGGTTATGAAGGGCTTTGAATGCCAATCAAAAGATTTTGTATTTGATCTTAGAGGCAATAGGGAGCCACTGAAGTTTATGGAGTAGGTGGGTGACATGATGGTCCTCAGTTTCCCCATTTACCAAATGAGTAATTTGGATGAGATGAGATGTAAGATTCTTCAGAATGGTCTATCATTCTGAGATTATACTCTACACTCTTACATAAGGTCCAATTTTGAGATTAGCCTTTGGGAATGATGGTAAGACTTAAAGCATCTCTTGTTGAAACATACCATGAACACATATTGTTCACAAATCTACTTAATTTAACAAAGCTCTTGCTTGTAGAATTACATTTTCTTGGTTTTTGTCTTTCCAGGTCATATACATGTACATATTAATGAGGCACTATTTCTAATATAAATCTGCATGAGAAAATTAAAAGTGAGTTGGGTATTTTAATTATGTGTTTAAATACAGAAAATGGCAACTGAATGTCAAGCTTACAACATTCCAGCATTCATTTCTGGTATCATTGATATGGAGTCACAAATAAAGGACTTCAACATTCAATCCCCAGTAAGGGACCCATTCAGACAGGAAATTCACAGACAGCAAGCAGGGAAGTTGTACAGGATATATCATTCCATGATCCGTCATTATTCAATAATACACAGTCTTCCCCAGATCCATGATTATTGGGTTCATTCTCCCTCCAGTTGGTGTAGGTCATTCTCTCTCCTGTTATATATACAAATTGTCCTTCTTGAACTTTGTCTGTGATACCCAGAAAAGCAGGGGTGCCATTGGCCAAGTTCTGGATAGCTTTATTCTCCTCTGCATTCTTTGGGGTTGCGATGGTGGCCTCCACTTGCTCACAAAGAACTTTCACTCTGTCAAAATTGGCTTTTTCTCTATTGGTTAGGAACAGTTTTTTCCCAACCTTTTTGCCCAAGGAGAAGGCCAGAACTGTAGGTAAGATGAATATGGTTGATAAGGACAGCTCAGGAACAAACAAATGCCTTTTCTGAAAATGGCTACCTCCGGAGAGACAGACCAGGGGTTCTTAACTATTTTTGTGTGCTTTGTGGACCCCTTTGGCAATTGGTGAAACCTATGGATCCCTTCTTAGCTTAATATTTTTAAATAATTGAATAAAATACTGAATTTCAGTTAGATGAAAATAAAGATGGAATTTTCTTTCTTGTCCTATTTAAAGACCCTCTGCAATCTATCTGCAGACCCTTTGGTGGTCTATGGGCCCTGAGTTAAGAACCTTGGTTTATCCATGAGATTCTGTTCTTATAGTATGAGGACAAGAGTCTACATTCCAGGGGCAATATGAATTAGATGAAGACCATAACTGAAGTGTCGGAAGGGCTTGGTTTGTGAACCAAAGGGAAACCTTTGGCCAAGACCAATGAGCCTTTACACGTAGAACTGAAACCATGGAAAAACATCAAGGAACATTTGTCCCAGGGTAGGTAGACCAAAGAGAAGTGAACAGATTCATTACAGCCAAAGATTAAAGACTGACTAGCCAGGGAAAGCGATGTAGAGTAGCTGATAGGAAAAACTGTGATTAAAGTCAATGTGTGATTAGAATTCTTAGCTATTTGCTACTCTTCTCCCCTTATTAACAAAAACAATCATGAGAAACAGTGTGATATAGTGAAGAGGGGATTGGTCTTGGAATAAAGACTTGGGTTTAAATTTGACCATGAACTCATGCTAGTCATGTAAGCATAAGCAAATCATGCAACCTCTTAATGCCCTCAATAGATCTCTAAAATTATCCATTAGAGGGAGACTGGAGTGGTCATTGCTCATCTGTGTCAGTGAAAGGAGTTTGTCACCAGTAGTTCCCTGCAATGATGATATCAACGATGTGGAGCAGACCCACCCCATCCTCATCTCTCTATAATCCGACCTGCCTAAAACAGCTCGCAGATAGTGTTTTCCAGTTTGTAAAGCACCTGCCTCAGTGTGGCTGATATAATGGGGAACATGTTAGTAGCAGAGTCAGGGGAGAGCTGGGTTCAAATCTCACTCAGTTCTGTGACCCTGGGCAAATCCCTTAACTTCATTGAACCTCAGTTTCCTGATCTATAAAAATGAGGATAACTTTGCCTGTAGCTCCTACCTCACAGGGTTGTTATGAGCCTTTAATGAAATAATGTAGGGGAATTAACTTTGCAATTTCAGAACTCTATAGAAATATTAATTACTGCTACTACTGCTGTTGCTACTATTACTACTACTACCACCACTACTACTATTACAACTATTGCTACTACTACTACTACTACTACTACTACTACTACTAGTGGTAGTAGTAGCTATTCCATAGGGTTGGCTGAAAGGTTCAAATTAAGTAATGTATTTAAGCATTTTGTGAATTTTAAAGTGTTAAATTTCAGCTACTGTTCATGTAGCTGGTGTGAAGAAAGAATCCCCTGATTTTTGGGACTGGAGTGCCTCTCATGGAGCTGGACCTATGCTCTAGGATTATTATCTCTACTTCAAAGATTAAGAAACTGATGTTTGAAGAATTACCTATAATCACATGGCTAGAAAATGGTAGAACTAAAACCCAGAGCATTGGATTATAAATCTAGACCTGGGAGGGACCTCGGAGGCTATCTCATTCACAGGCTCAGTTTTACAAGTAATGTCAAATGCTATTAAGTGACATGATCAAAGCCACTTAGGTAGGAAGTGTCAGAGGCAGGATCTGAACCCTGGGTCTCTGGCTGTACAGACATTTTGCTTTTTTGTTTACCTAGATCTTCTCATTGTAAGTCTAATGCTCTTTCCATTATTTGTGAAAAACTATTAAAAACACATTTTTAGGGGGTTTTGCAGTTTACAAAGTGCTTTCCTCTCAACAACCCCAGGAGGTATTATTATTTCCATTTTTACTGGTGAACATATCAAAGCTTAGAGAGGTTAGTTTAAGTGGCTTTCCTAAGGCCACCTGACTGTTTGATATTGGATTGAGGCTGAAGCCCCACTTTTCTCACTAAGCCTAATTTGTTCCCACATGAAGCTGCTGCCTCTGGCTTAAAGTCCCCCAAAGAGCACATGAACAAGAAAGGACACCACCATCATGAAGAGCTAGCTTACGATTTTTGTTCTTCTCCACTTGAGCTTGAAGGGTCTGGATTTGTTTATCTGAGGTTGTGGCCAGTCTGAGAAAAGCTAGAAACAAAAGAAATAAGAGAGATGATTATCTCGAGATTTCTCACGAGACATAGAAGTTTATTCTATGTAGCACTAGAGGGCAGCACTGGGCATGGAAACAATCAATGGAAGTTACAGGGAGGCAAATTTGGGATGAATATAAGGAAGCAATTCCTGATAAAACCAAATAATCATAGTCTGCATAGGCGGCCATTCATGGAAATGTTCAAGCAGGGGACCAGGTGATCACTGTTAAGGACATCACTGACAGGACTCCTATAGTTGATTTAATTCAATAAACCTTTATCACATACCTACTACGTTCAAGAAAATATGTTGGATTTTATTAGGAGACCTCTCAGGTTCCTTTTACCTTTAAGAGCTTATGATTTTAGAGGCCAATTTATAACAGGGCTCATAGACCTTGACTAGGAAAGGATGGTGGTATTCTCCATTGTCTCACCCTCCACCCCTTGCCCCATTTTTGTCATTTCATTTGTTTCCATTGCATTAATGAGCTCTGAAGATTTCCCTTTATCTGAACTGCCTGGAGGTTCAAGGTCTGGCTGCTAAGCATTTCAATAGCTACTGAAAAATTCCTCAAATGCTGTCAAATTTCTCCAGCAGATTTGGTTTCCTCCTATTACACAATGGGGATTTTGGTATTTGGAGAACATTTTGATTTATTTTTTTTTTTACCTGTGATTTCATTAGTACAGGGAAGTACCAAAGATGAAATTCCCTTAATCAGTGGAGATTGGCACCTGCTTGACAATGTACAGTCTTAGAGAGTAGCTTGGGGGCACTGAGGGATGAGGAGAGATGAAATTGACTTGCTTGGGGTCACACAGCCAGTATACTGGGGCAGATCACCCTGCTTCTGAGTCTCCCTTTCATGTATTTATAATAATATATAATATATACTTATATAAAGGTTATATTATATTATACAATAATAATTTATTTCAGCTTTATAAGTATAAGTTTTATTTCCCATATTTTAAGTATTGCAAAACTGAAGCTTAGGGAGATGGAGTCCCATAGCTAGTAAGAAACAAAACCAAAATCAGATCTTTTTTCTATGAAGTCCACTGCTTCTTCTAATACGTGTAAAATAGTATGAATGTTTCTATGATAATTTATTCATTACAAAATTATTTCCTTTCAACAACCCCAAGAGGAACATGGTATTATTATCATCATTGTCATTTTACAGATGAGGAAATAGAATGCCAGAGAAGTTGAGTGTTCCCATGTGGTCACCTGGCTAGCAGGTATTAGACATGGGCCCCAAACCCCAGTTATTATAAACCTAAACCCGATAATCTTTACACTAAACCACTATGCCTCTGGCTTAGAGTTATCTGAAGTGCAAACTACAGCGAAGGGATACCATGTTCATGAATGGTTAGCTTACACTCTTTGATATTTTCCAGTTGTGTCTCAAGGTGCTGGATTTTTCTTTCCAAGGTTGATAGCTTATTCAAAGAAACTAGAAGCAAAACAATTAGTAGAGTGTTATCATACCGATCTCTGCTTCTCCCCAGACTTTCTTCTAAACCCTTGCAAGCTTGCTTCCATCATCATCCTTCCCTCTCCAAAGTTACTACTGATTTCTCAGGGCCAACTAATGGCCTCTGCGTTTGACAATGTCAATTGCCATCTGGATACTCTCAAGTTTTTTGCGATACTGCTCTCTCCTGGTTCTCCTCCTGTCTGTTTGATCATTCCTTCCATTCCTTTTGCTGGTTATCCAACTGTATCATTCCTCTCACTGTAGGCGTCCCCCAAAGCTCTGTCATAAGCCCTCCTCTTTTTGCTTTTTACTATGCTAGCTCATTTGATGATCCCATCAGTTATCAAAAGTTCAATGATTATGTCTATACAGATGATTCCTAGACCTAAATATCTAGCTCTAGTTTCTCTTTTGAAGTAATAGTCACATATCTCAAACTAGATGTCCCACAGAGACCTCGAACTCAGCAGGACTCATTATCCCACTCCAGAGCCCTGGCCTCTTCTGTACTTTCCTGTCCCTGTAAAGAGCGTCAACATCCTTCCACTTAGCTAGGCCTTCAACCTCAGTGTCATTACCCTCACTCACCCCAATCACTTCATTGCCAGATCTTGTCATTTTTATCTTTTATCTTTATAACACCTCTCACATAAATCTCCTCCTCTCCTAGAACTACAATTCTAGTTTAGTACCTCATACCTCTCGCCTAGACTATTGAAAAAGCCATGTACCTACTTATTTACAGGTTTTTTCCCTGCTAGCATGGAAACTCCTTGGGAGCAAAGAATGTTACATATAGATTTTGTCTATATCCCCAGAACTTAGCACATACCTGACACATAGCAGAACTTAATAAATGCTTGTTTCACAAACCCACTGAATCACATATTTATTAAGCATTGTCTTAGGCATTAGGAATATAAGACAGAAATGAAACACTCTCTGCCCTTCCTTTATTGACATAAATATAAATATGTGTATATCTAAAGTATATACAAAGTAAATATGTGTGTATATATATATATACATATATCTATCTATCTATCTATCTATCTATCTATATATATATATAATATATATATATAATATATATAATATATATATATTATAATATATATATATATATATATATATCTATGTGGTTGGGAGGAGGCACTAGCAGCTAAGGGGGATAAGGAAAGTCTTAAATAGAAGGGATCACTTGAGTAGAGTTTTGAAGTAAAAGGATTCTAAGTGGTAGAAGTGAAGTGGTGAAAACTTCCAGGCATAGGATATAGCCAATGCAAAAGCATAGAGAAAGGAAAGGGAATGCCATATGTGAGGAGCAGCAAAAAGGTCAGTTTGACTGTGCATGGAAGGGAGGTAAAAATAAGGTTAGGAAGGTGGATTGGGGCTAGGTCTTTGTGAAAGTCTTTGAAAGCCAAATAGAATTTTGCATTTGATTCTAGAGGTAATAGGAAGTTGATGGAATTTCTTGAGGAGGAGAATCCATGGTCAGGCTTTCACTTTAATGGAATTTCTTGAGGAGGAGAATCCATGGTCAGGCTTTCACTTTAGGAAAATGCATTTGGCAGCTGTGTGGAGGACAGACTGGAATGGGGAGAGAATTGAGGCAGGGTGACCAATACAGAGGCTATCTCAATAGTGCAGGTGACAGGTACTTAAAGGCCTGAGCTAGTGTTTAATATACATTGCTATGTCCAAGACACTGTACTAGGATATATTAGATGACCTCTGAGTTCCTTTCACCTCTATGATTTGGAAAGAAATTTATGATGGCCCTGGTGGATTTTTTTTTTTTACTAAGAAAGGTTGAAGATTTTCTCTCCCCTCCTGTTTCTCTTGACATGTTTGGTTTGTTTTCTATTGAATCAATGATGCCTGAATATTTCCCACTGCCTGAATTGTCTTAAAGTTCAGTTCACTGTTTGGCTTCTCAATACCCCAATAGCTACAGAAAAATTACATGAATGGGATCAAACTTCCCCAGTCATCTTCTGTTTGATTATTTTCAGGAACAATTACTCAACTCTATTTCCAGCTGAAGGCTGAGACAGGGTCTCCAGCTAACATATAATGAAAAATGTGTTAGGAAGAGTGTCTACATGCATTGATGTATGTGCATGTGTGTGTGTGTGTATAAGATGTTTCTATAATAACTGCAGAAAACTAATGGGACTATGGTCTCACCTTGGACTCTGGTCTTTTTGTAAACAAACTTTTATGGATAACTTTGTTTGAAAATTTCTTACATTTCCTAAAATATCCCTCCAGCTTATCCTTCCCAAAGAGGCATCCCTTGTAATGGAGAATAATAAAAAAGTAGAAAAAGGGGGAAAAAAAGCTCAGCCAAATTAACCATTGTATTAGAAACAGTCTAATTCTATATACAGTGTTATATAGCTATAATTTGGGTAAGGAAGGGGAGAGGTATGGAGTCATAGAGGAGTCTCTGCTAGTAATGATACAAGTGGAAGGGGACATTTGACTGCACTGGTAACAGGATATTTGGAGAAGGGATCGTCTGCTTACTGGATCTAAGCCCCAAATCCCTAAGTAGCCTCCTTCCAACTAGGGAAAGCACGAAGCAGATAGAGCATTACCTGAGCTGTCTCCTTTATCTCCTTTCAAGCCTCGTAGTCCTGGAACTCCTGCTGACCCTTGTTGCCCTGGAGGCCCCATTTTCCCTGGGGGGCCCTGGATACCTCTGAGCCCTTGGCCTATTATTGGACAACAAACAAACTTATCTTTGTATTCAGTTTTTAAAAAATGTTTGAAAAAATTAGTTTTATTGTTAGTTCTCATTTTATATATGGTCTTTTCTGTATATGCCCATTCCACCTCCCTACCACCTACCAAGATCCCTTTCTTGAAACAAAGAAAAGTTGTGGTGGTGTGCAGATTACTTTGGACAAACAGTGCCTTTTAAAAAATGATTCCATTTTGTGACAGTAATAATCATATGTGTGTGCTTCTAATGACACCAGACTGACTCAGTATTACCTTGACCAAAGGAAACCAGGCTAAGCTGGGGTCCCCACTTTGAGTTAGTTCTTTGTCAACTGAACAGTGGATTTGGGACCATGCATACATCTTTCATTGTTCTCTTGTGTTGTTAATTCTGTAGAATTTTAAAGAATGGCCATTACTTCAAAGAAACACGCAAAAATTGTAGCTCTCAAAGATCACACTTCAATAACTATTAGAAGTATTGCTGAGAATGGCATGGGGAAGTCATGCATGTCAAGGATCTTTCAAGCCCACAAGAAACAGGACCAGTCTCAACAAAGCAAAAAAGGGTAATGAAATCCAAATGAAAAGTAATGCTAAGAAATGACAACGTGTGGCTGCAAAATAGCTTGATTTATCCTCAGAAAACAAGTAAAGGGCTTTGTAAGAACCTGGTGGCTGGAAGGGTTGTTACTGATCATTCTACAGTATGGTGTAGACTTTTTAAAGTTGAAAGAACAGTAATAAGACTAGTTGAAAATCAGTTACTAACTCTTACTAACAATAAAAAAAAATGTTTTTTCATGGGCAAAATTACATAAAGACTAATGTACTAAAGTTCAGAAAATGATACTTTTTACTAATAAACTTATTTTTTCATTTAAGGTCTTTTAATTCCAAACCATTTTCAGGAGTCCAGATAAGCTTGCAATGCCTGGGCATCTTCATCAGATTGTAAAACATTAATCTCCAAAAAAAGTTTGGGGAATTTTTTACATTCAGTAAACCTAGAAATTTTGTCTCAACTGAAGAAAATTATGAACTCTGATGAATCTATTGATATACTGATAAACAGAATTGTTTTGGTATTATGGGACTTCCCCAATAGCAATGCAACATTGCACCGTGCTACAGGTCATGAAAAACTAAGAAATTTACTCAGTAACTGGAGAGAAATGTGCTTCAGTACCCAAGAACTTGTCAGATTTAAGGCCTAGTAAGAGTCTGTAAGCTATAATCAAGGCTAGATTTGGAAAAAATGACTATTTTAAAAGGTATAATTAATATCTAATGTGATAAGTGTGTTTTCATGAATTAAGAATTAAAGATTGTATTGTCAAACTCATTACTAAATTACATATAACAAAGGCTCACAAGAAGTGGAGGAAACATTACATATTAAAATATTTTGGAGGACACAAAAGTCTTAAGACTTATTATATGCCAGGAAATGTAGTTATTATAGATTGTCCTGATTAACTGGTATACCACTATAAGCAAAACCACCATACAGATGGGTATGCAGTACTCTCAACTTACAGCCCTCTGTTTCTCTACAAAATGGAGTGAAACAAGCAAAAAATATTTCACTATGAATTCTAAGTGGACACCTTATGGGGGGCATAAAATGAACTGGTGACCTCATGAAAGAGTTCCTAGACTTTCTTCCCAGCATTTGGAGTTTACTTTAAATCTAATTAAGTAAGCAGTATTCCACAGGTTTCCCCAAAGAGGAGTGGATTGAGAGATTCTCAAGAGATAGACTTGGAAAGTAGCCCCAATGTACTGTCTTTTTTGGTAAGGCACCAACATAATCCTTCCTTTGACTACTTGGAAACTGGGGTTGCCAGATTACCGCAGTGGGATCAATAGAAAAGCCTTGATCATTTCACTCCCTTATTTAGAGGAGAGGTTTTTGGACAGAGATTGTATCTAGAAAAACAATTCAACATCATTGATAAATGTGACCTCATGTGTTGAGTCTGAACTCCTGGAAGAGGCAGTCATCATGTGGGAACACCTGGTAGAAATGAAGGCTCAGAGAGAAGGACCCTAGTTGGCCTGTACCTGGTTCTCCTTTTTCTCCCTTGAGCCCATCTCTTCCATCTTTTCCAGGAGCCCCATTTGCCCCAGGGGTACCACAAGAGACCAGGGAGCAGCAAGGCAGCTCAGTCCTCTCACTTAAAACTGGCTCTGAGTAGTCGGTCTTTACCATGATGATGAGGAGGAGTGGGAACCAGGAAAAGACAGCCATCCATCAAACCTTGAAAGGGGAGAAAGTTGAGGTCAGTTGTTTTAGAAATATAAGTGGCAGAGGTCTTCAGCCAGCCTCACTATTTGCCTCGTCACTATTGTCTCCCCCCTGGTGGCAGCACCACCTACCTCTTTTCACTCCAAACCAGCCTGCACACACCCCTGCCAGTTTCACTGCTTTGGATCCTGTCAGTCTCTTGGTCAGTGTTTTATTGACTCCCCAGTGTTTACAAGATTAATTAACCCAAACGGATTTGGAAACCATTATACAAGTTAATCCCCACCCTACTTATCCTGGCTTATTTCCCATTCTGTCCTAATGAGAACTCTCCATTAAAGACTGACACATCTCTTGCTTTTCCAACCCACATACTGTATATTCATTACCCTCACTGCCCAGGCTAGTCTGGCTGCTTTCTTCTGCATGTCTTCTATTTCCTAGGATCCTCTATAGTGCATAGCACAGGACTGGATATACAAAATAAATAATAAAATAAATGAAAAAATAAAAGCTTGATATGCAAAATCCTTATTTCCCTTCCCTTCTCTCCCTCTCTCCCTTTCTTCCTTCCTTTCCTCCTTCCTTTCCTCCCACCCTTCCTTTTTCTTACTTTATTCATTCCTACCTATGGTCTTGCAAAAAGTTTTGTAAATCTTGTTTGTTCTTGCCAGGGAGTCCATGAGGTGCAGTGTGGGGAAACTGCTAACCCTTCATCCAGAGACCAAATAATTTCATGTCCCTTTTTCTTTTCCCTGCACCAGATCTGGCCTGTTTCTAAAGAGTGCCATATTTCCAAAGGAATGAAGGGACCTAAAAGGAGATGAGGGACATCAAAATAGAAAGACCCTTGATAATAACTCTGTAGTAACAAAACTTTGCCTGAGAATCTGATGGAAAGTCCCTTTCTGGAACCAAGTTAAACACACAGATCTTTGACCCAAGTTCCCCAGACTTTCTTTCTGATCAGAAACTTACCTGGCATATAACAGGAAAGAGGTAACAGGACAGAGTGTCCTCTAGTTTAACCCCGAGAATACGAGAAGAGGCTGGATTCCACAGAATATGAAGAATCAATTCTGTTTACAGGGTAGAGCTCTGTCCTTGTCCTGCTTCCACAGATTAATAAACAACTGAAGCAAATATCCAGCTCTTATTTTCACAGCTCCCAGTGGATACTGGCAGATTGGGAGAGAATCACAGAGACAGAATTTCAGAGCTACAAGGGCCCTGACTGTCCACAACCTTACCTAAAAATGAGTTCCCTCAACAACATACTTGAAAAGTGGTTAGCCAGCTTTTGCTGGAAGACTTTCAATAAGTAGAAGCCCTTTATCTCCCAAGACGGTCTATTCCATTTTTTGGTAGCTCAAATTGTTAGTAAGCTTTACTCTCTGGTATCACTCTAAGTTTCCACATGATAGTTTTTCATGTATAGCAAATAAATAACTGTCCAATTCCTGATTCCTACTTCCACCTTTAGGGAGACCTCAGATGTGATGAATCTGGATAACCCTGGTTGATCTAGTGAAGCAAAACTAAAACCTTAAGTGCTAGAGTGGGGGACAAAATGAGCCAAAGAGTAAGAGAAATGGAATTCTGACTTCTCTCATTAAAGGTCAGGCTATCTAAGGCTGATGCTGTTTGGACCATGTGCATATGTCCAGTGGTGAGAGGTGGCCCTTAGTGCAAAGAAGAGGGAGTGCCATGCCTTAGCTCTATTGCTCCAACCGTTAAATTATGAATTTAACAAACCATAAGGGAACATGAACATTTCTACATATAAAGAACAAAATAGAGGGTAGTATAGGAAACTGTGAACTGTCACATAGAAAGTTTTCAAAGTATATATTAAATGTAACACAGTAACAAGAAAATCGCCCTGCTTGTCCATAATCCCTATTACCGCCCTCTGAATTCTTCTGTCTACTGTGTTTGTTTTTAATGTTTTGTTGATGGGCTTTTCTTTCTTTTCATGCATTTTTGTATCACTGCCCTATCTACTACCAAAGCCATTTCTTGTAAGCAGTAAGTACAGTCAAACAAAATAAACCAAGAGCACTTTTTCTGAGAAATTTGCTCCAAAGATTATACCTAGTAAACTGTTTCCTTAAGAAGTCTAACTTGCACAATCAAAACTTTATTTTTTTGTGCAAGTTCTCAATTTTAAGCAATAGCAATTGTCCATTTATCTTTTATGATCACTTATAATCCTTGTTAATTAAGAAATCTTCCTTATTCATAGTTTGGAAAGGTATATCTTTCCTTCCTCTTTTCTCCTCTTGTTTACAAAGAACCTGTCATATTCTAAGTCATGTAACCATTTGGAGCTTATTGCAATATACAGTGTGAGCTGTAGCTTTTATGACTGGATCCTTTTTGGATTTTGACTTCTGAAGTTCTGGGTGTTTTGACCACCATCTAGATTTGTGAATAAAGACCAGTTTTTATTTCTCCCTTCCTTTTCAGTTTAAGGCCCTTTTGATTAGAGTTAAAAGAAGTAACATGGCATAGTGGACAGAGAACTGCCCTTCCTCAAAGCTAAGCAGACCCAGATTCAAATCTTGCCTCTGATACATATTGGCTATGTGACCCTGGGCAATTCTCCAAGAGTCTAAATTGCAGATGTGGTGTTGACCTGCATTTGTAGATGGAGTTTCCTCACATGGGCATTCTCTATACCATTGAAATCACAAGTGGAATGTCTCTCTCTATCCTTTGATTAGACTTTCAATACCCTAGGCAAATGCAGTTAGCTCTTGTTAGATGTATCTCTGGTCCAAAGCCTTTCATTCCTATTTCTTAAGCTTTGGTCCAGAAACCCTATTCAAGTTGTGGGAGACCATCTTCTTTCATACACACACACACACACACACACACACACACACACACACACACACATACATATAGATAGATATACACACATACATATATATATATATATATATATATATATATAGTTAGCTTTTATTTAGTACTTTATTTTTCCCCAGTTATATGTAAAAACAATTTTTAACATTCATTTTTAAAACTTTGAGTTACAAATTCTCTTCCTTCCTTCTTTTCAACTCCCCTTATTGAGAAGGCAAGCAATTTGATATAGGTTATACATGTGTAGTCAGGTAAAACATATCCATAGAAGTCATGTTGTGAAAGAAAACGTAGACAAAAAAGCTCAAGAAAAATTTAAAAAGTTTAAAAAAAGTGTATTTCAATCTATATTCAGACACTATCACTTCTTTCTCTGGTGTTGGATGGCATTTTTCATCAAGAGTCCTTCAGAGTTGTCTGGGATCATTGTATTGCTGAGAATAGCTAAGTCATTCAGAGCTGATCATCTTACACTATTGCTGTTACTTTGTACCTAGTACATTTCACTTAGCATCAGCCCATGCAAGTCTTTCCAGGTTTTTCGGAGAGCATCCTGCTCATCATTTCTTATAGTATTCCATCATGATCACATACTACCACTTGTTCATCCATTCTCCAAATGATATGCTTTTCCTCAACTTCTAATTCTTTACCTCCAGAAGAGAGCTGCTATAAATATTTTTGTACATATAGGTCCCTTTCATTTTTGTTTTTTTAATCTCTTTTGGTCTACAGGGTATTGCTAGGTCAAAGGGTATGCATGGTTTTGTAGCCCTTTGGGCATAGTTCCAAACTGCTCTACAGAATGATTGAATCAATTTGCAACTCCACCAACAGTGCATTAAAGTCTCATTTTTCCCATGTTTCCTCCAACATTTATCATTTACCTTTTCTGTCCTATTAGCCAATCTAATAGGTAAGAGGTAGTACCTCAAAATTGTTTTAATTTGTATTTCTCCAATCAATAGAATATTTTTTTCGTATGGCTATAGACAGTTTTGATTACTTCATCTGAAAACTAATCATACCTTTTGATCATTTATCTGTAATACCATCTTCTTAACCAGCTGTTAACTTCCCTAACTTCCTTTTATCTATGACATCTCTCAGCTTTGATGAAACCTTAAGGTCTTCAGTTTCTTCCTTAAAGATTTATAATCTCTGCGTGATGCTTTAAAAATTATTTTATTTATTTATTTTTATTATTAGGCAATTGGGGTTAAGTGACTTGCCCAGGGTCACACAGCTAGTAAGTGTCCAGTGTGTGTTCTGAGGCTGGATTTGAACTCAGGTCCTCCTGACTTCAGGGCCAGTGCTCTATCTGCTGCGCCACCTAGCTGCCCTGATTATATAATCCTGAGACATAATTGTTTTATTAACAATGCCAGCATTTTAAATAAAAGCATGGTCATTTGGCCATATCTCTCAGACAAAAGACCCCTCATGGGGAGGGCTCACAGCTTATATGCCCTTGGAAGAGTAGATGTTCCTTAGGTTGGCAATCAACACTGATTTGTTAACACTTAATGATAAAATGAATACTATAATGAGAGGGTGGGCTATATTACAATGACAGTCTTGGTGACTGGGTGACTTGGATCACCCAAATCTCTGTCAAAGAGACTTCCCAATTTCCATATCACTTGTTTGATAAAAGAGAGAATCAATACTTCCCTAGACCTATCTGAACACAGTGAGCATGAATGCATCTATTAGCCCAACCTTAGAATTTCTTTTACTGTCTGATTAGATCTTGATTTGGGTAAATATCTGCTAAAGATTTCCCACACTGGTTAATTTCTGAATGAGGAAGTAGAAAAGGGGAAAATACTTGTTCCTAACACAATAACTGGTTATTAAATACGTTAGAGAAATGATAATCATTTCTCACATTTTAAAAATACTTTTTAGGTCCTTTCTGGTAAAGTTACTTGTGTCCTTTTGAATCACTGGAAGTAGGGTATTAGTCACCCACTGTGACCAGTCTAGAGAGATGTTTGAGGTCTTAGAGACATATTCCAGAAAGATGGCAGGTGTCTCTTTTGTCATTATTGATTGACACTTGGTTGTTTCAGTACCTTTCAGCAGAGGGTAGCCAAGCACCATTCCTCTTCTCTTCTTCCTCTGACCCTTCCTAAATAAATTGTCTTTTCACCACACAGCTCTTGTAGAATTACTTTTTCATCCTTTGGAGGGTAAGTGGCAGCTTTCTCCTCAGTGTGTACTTCCTACTCTTCCATTTTCTTTTTGCTTTTCACATGGAACTCCTCCTCCTCCCTTCCTTTTCCTCCCTTCCTCCTCCTCCCTTCCTCCTCCTTCTCCTCCTTCTCTTCCTTCTCCTTCTTCTAGGATAATGGGATTTTTAAGTTGAAGGGATTTTAGAGGTCATGTAGTCCCCTTTCTCAATTAAAGATAAGGAAATTTGGGACCTGAGGGATAAAATGACAATCAAAGTCACACAAGTAATGAAGGAAAGAACTGAGATGTGAATCTAGGTCTTCTGACTCCAAAGTCAGTTCTCTCTCCACCAGACCATGTTGATATGCTTGACAGCAATCTTGCCATTCATAAAATCTCAGAGGTAAAATGGGGTTCTAGGGGCCCTTTAATGGAACCTGTGCAGCACAGTGGAAAGAGCCCTGGGCAAATCACTGCTCTTCAGGCCCCAGGTTTCTCATTAGTAAAAGGGGGAGGTGTTGGATTAGATGACCTCTGAGGACTCTTCCAACTCTAAATCTGTGATGTGTGCTTCTATGAATATAAGTCCCCTCTACAACATCCCTGAGAAGTGAGCATCCAACCTCCAGTCGAATACTATCCATGAGGGAAAAACCTTCTGAAGTACTTCATTCTGCTCCCAGAGAGAGTCCCTACATTAAGCTGAAATCTGCTTCAGCAATTTCTATCCATTGGTCCTAGTTCTACTTTCCAGAGCCATTTACATTGAAATGTGGCTGATGTTTCTTTGACTAAATATAGTCCAGATAATTATAAATCCTTTATAGAAGAGTTACATGGACAAGAATTGAATAGGAGGAGGGATTGCAATTTGAATCAATGGATGGAGTACTCACTTGGATCTTTCAAGTCTCTGAAGTCAGAGGACTTTGGTTCAAAACCCACCTCTGATATTTACTACTTATGTGACCTTGAGTAAATCACTTAACATCTCTGAGCCTCAATTGCCTCACTACAAAAATGAAGGGATTGAAGCAGATGGCCTCTGAGGTCCCCTTAAGACCTAGATGTATGACTAAGACAACTGTGTCCCCATTCCCTATATGGCTGAAGAAGGAAAATGGTAGCCTGATTTGGGGAATTTAGACACCATCATTCTTTCTGACCATGGTTATTCTTTTTCTTGGTTCTTCTCCTCCTGGATGATTAATTCAGGAAAAGCACCAGCCATGCCTTAATTCACTCCTAACTCTATCTCCTCCATATACTTGCAGCTACCTTAACTCCTGCCCCTCCCTACAATTTTCCTGTTCCTCCTTCTGTACTCCCTCAAAAGACATGGGACTATTAACCATGATCATATCATTCCTTCAATTGTTCTTGTATTGGGGTGTGTCAATCTATTCCTCTATAACCTCATTCTCCTCATCATCCCTAAAAATTTCTGGACCAAAGTGTCCCTCTCTGGTTACTACTCTTTGTGTGTTGCCTCCTTCATTAGACTATAAGATCCTTAAAGGCAGATCCTTAAAGGTCTTTGTAGTGTGTATTTGCATTTCCAGCACTTTTCACTGTACTTGGTACATAGTACGTGTTTAATAAATGCCTTTTCACTCATTGATTCATTTATGTCCATGTTGTACTGAGCAACCTTTCATAAGAAGTTTGAATTCCTCTTCTTTATGTCAGGAACTCATAACTGATTGTATTTCAATACAATAAAGCAGTTGACCTTTAAAGATAAGACATTTGTCCCTCCCTCCTGTTCTCAACCCTATACCGTTTTATCTATAACAGCATCCTATGATGGCACTTAACTGAGAAAAAAAAAGCCCCTTTCTCTCATCTCTCTTTCTTTCAAGTCAACTGCTCCCTCTGGTGGTCTCCCAAGAGGCTCTCAGATTTGTTACCCACAGGTATATTGATGATTCTCCTCCCCAATAGTTTCATCCCATTTTTTTTTACCCACCAGAACTGTGATTTAATCAATGTAGGGAAATCCTAATGAGGCATTCCTTCTATGATTGCAGATAGGTATTTTGTGTGCAACTAACAGTCTTAGAAATTTGAGGTTGTGAACTACTCAGTACCATACAGACAGTATTTGCTGTATATTTTTAAAAAATTGAATTTTATCTTTTCAATTGACAAAAACATATTTTTTCTCCATTCTACCTTCATCTTTCTCATTTGAAAAATCTCACAAAATAGAATCCTGGTAGCAAATAAATTAGTGAAACAAGCAATTTCCTGCACCAGCCATGCCAAAAAATATGTTTATGTGTGTATATACCCCCCCTCTATATATAATATGTATGTATATGTATATATATATACACATACATATATATAATATCAATATAAAATATATATACACACACATATATACATATATGTGTGCGTATGTATATATATATATATACATATACACATATACATATATAAATACATATACCCATACATATATTTATATATGTTGATCTCTACATTGAATTTATCACCTCTCCTTAGCCAATATTTATTAGAGGTACAACTTGAAATTACTTCTATTTGACTAAAGCCAAATATCTATCCACTGTCAATCTGTCTCTCTCTTTAGCTCAGTCATAGCCAGAATCATACTAAATCTATCCAATGTTAATAATGCTCTATAGTACAGATGGACACTCCAGACAGGAGTGCCATGAACTAAATTTGACCTAGAAGGGGCTACCTAGAGAATAATAATAATACTTAACATTTATATATCACTTACTATATGCTGGGTACTTTAAAATATTATTAAATTTGACCCTCACAACAATTCAAGAAGTAATATTATTATCACCATTATACAGATGAGGAAGTTGAGGTACAGAGATGTTAAATGACTTTCCCAAAGTCACACAGTTTCTAAATGTCTGAAGCTGGATTTTAACTCAAGTCTTCTTGATTCTAGATTTAGTGTTCTATCTATTGTACCACCTGCCTAAGGAAGGAAGGAAGGAAGGAAGGAAGGAAGGAAGGAAGGAAGGAAGGAAGGAAGGAAGGAAGGAAGGAAGGAAGGAAGGAAGGAAGGAAGGAAGGAAGGAAGGAAGGAAGGAAGGAAGAAAAAAAATTGAGAAAATGCTCAGATAAAAGCCTATTTCCATGCTGTCCGAATAGATAGCCTATCTTCTGGGAAAGAAAGAAGACATGGGAAATGAAAGGCCACTGCTCAGCAGATAGTCAGCAAATATTTCCACATAGTTTTTGCTCAGGATGCCCTGGGTAAGAGATAGCTGTCCTTTGCTTCTATAGGAATGTAAACTCCTCTTTCTGCACCAGTCAAAATTTTCCAAAATGAGCAATCATTCAGTTTCCTTTTAGATTTTTTGGTCCTTTGTGCCATGAAGGGTCTTTCTTTCTCTATAAAAGATACTAGATTTCAGGAAAGTTGCATGGTTGGCAAAGTTTGCCTTTCCCTCTTATATAACCAGACTAGCTAGATCATCACTATGGAACCAAGGGTCAGGATCAAACCAGGCTTCTCTTTTTAGGATATTTAGAATGGGGTGAATCAACCATTATCTCCTCTCAAACCCTTTTAACCTCCAGCTGTGGACCTTTGAATTTATCCCAGAAACCAAAATGATCCAACTTATTGCTTCAAATTTCTTTTTATTCCAAATGTAAATATAAATAAAATGGACATTTCCATATATGTATTGAACTGGAAAAGAAGATCTCTTTTATGTACAGCTTGCTTTAAATATATATACACAAGTATATTTGTGTCTGCTTCCCTCAAATCTAAATCTAATTTATTCACTAATCAAAGGACATCACCTGTACCATTTTACCATTTTACCTATCTCAAAGTCCTGTAGCAACAGGCAAGTGACAAAGCAGCAGGTGCAGATACACTGGAGAGCTGTAGTCACACTCTTGCACACAGGTGGCCCAAGCCATAGGGTTGTTTCTCACTGAAAGCAGCAGTGGGATTTGGCAGCCCCCTCTGAGTCTGAGTAGCCTTTTAAGGATTGCACAGCTTACTGCCTGGTGTGAGGAAGGAGCAAGAAAAGGTGCCCTAAAAATTATCTGCTTACCCAACCCTGGCCTGATTACTGTGGCAAGTGGGGAATCCCACTCTGTGGTTGCAACACAGGAAAATGTACAAAAACAGCTGCAAAGACAATTCCACTCACCATCAGCACATGGAACGTACACATGCTTATAGACAACACAAATTCCAGTAGACCTGAAAGACGAACAGCTCTTGTTGCAAGATAATTCAACAGGTATGGCATCCAAATAGCAGCCCTGAGTGAAACAAGGCTGGCAAATGAAGGCCAGCTTACTGAAGCTGGAGCTGGATACAGGTGTTTTTTTTTTTTCTGGAGTGACCACAGTGAAAGGGAATGCTGTGAAGCTGGTGTAGGTTTTGAAATCAAAACAAATCTAGTCAACAAGATTGTATGCTTACCAAAAGAAGTGAGTATATATTGCTTATAGCAATGCGATTGCCACTTGCAGGAAAACATCATGCCACCATCATCAGTGCCTATGTTCTATGATGAACACTAATAAAGTTAAAGAAAACTTTTATGAAGACCTAGAGACCCTTATCATCAATGTGCCAGAAGAAGACAAGCTTATAATTCTAGGTAACTTTAATGCTTAAGTAGCCTCAGACTACCAGACTTGGTAAGGAGTTCTAGGGAGGAATGAAGTTGGAAACAACAGCAAGAGTCACTTACTACTGAAGACTTCTGCATCTCATGACCTTCTTATTACCAACAATCTTCTGTTTACCTAAATGCAATAAAACTTCATGGATGCACTCTTGCAGCAAACATTGGCATTTAATAGACTATGTGATCATAAGGAAAAGAGACAGACAGGACGTAAGAATGACAAAGGCGATATGTGGTGCTGAGTGCTGGACTGATCACAGACTTATCCTTTCCAAGCTAAATATTTGCATTCAACAAAAGCAGCATTCCCCAAGGCAAAATGACTGCCAGAAGAATTAATGTCAACAGACTAGAGCACTTCTGTGAGAAGGAACAGTTTGTTGCTAACTTGGAGGGAAAGTTGAACCAAACTGTGGAGCCGAAAAGGAATGGGCAGCTTTCAGAGATTTGGTGTATAGCACTGCATTTGCTTATCTGAGTCAGAACACTCGCAAACATCAAGACCGGTTTGATGAAAATGATGGGGAAATTCAGAAGCTGCTAAATGAAAAACAAGAACTCCACAGGATTTGCCAGCAGGATAGTTCATCCATCTCTAAGAAGGCAACATTTAATTCCATCAAAAATAAAGTACAAGCAAAGCTTAGAGAGATGCAGGATTCT
Organism: Phascolarctos cinereus; assembly: GCF_003287225.1. Lineage (NCBI taxonomy): Eukaryota > Metazoa > Chordata > Mammalia > Diprotodontia > Phascolarctidae > Phascolarctos > Phascolarctos cinereus. The sequence continues at coordinate 61,385,857 of NW_027555736.1, read as the reverse complement.
TGGCTCAATAAAAAGGCAAATGAAATTCAGTTTTGTGCTGATAGTAACAATCCAAGGCACTTTTATGATGCCCTGAAGGCTATTTATGGGCCAAAGACCTATGGTGCATCTCAACTACTCAGTGCTGATGGAGCCACATTGATTAATGATAAGGACAGGATCTTAGAGAGATGGGCTGAACACTTCCATAATGTTCTCAACAGACCATCATCAATCAATGCAGAAGCCATTGACCATTTACCTCAGGTTGAAGTCCATCTCTCCCTAGCTGAAGTTCTAATTGGAGAAGAGGTTTTGTATACCATTAGGCTCCTTTCATGTGGCAAAGCATCTGGTGCTATTTTGATTCCAGCAGAGATTTACAAGGTAGGGGGTCCACTGCTCATACAAAAGCAGACCAAAATTTTCCAGGTTATATGGCAAGAGGAAGTTATACTCCAAGAGTTCAAGGATGTCTCCATTGTCCATTTCTATAAAGGTAAAGGAAATAGATTGTCCTGTGACAATCACAGGGGGGTCTCTCTCTTAGTCATTGCTGGCAAGATTCTTGCCAGAATCCTCCTTAATAGGCTGATCCTTCCCCTAGAAGATGGTCATCTACCTGAGAGCCAATGTGGCTTCAGAAAGAGTCAAAGAATGGTTGGTATGGCGATTGCTGCCCAACAACTCCAGGAGACATTCCAGGAGCAGAACAGAGGTCTATACACAACATTTATAGATCTAACCAAGGCCTTTGATACTGTTAATCACGAGGCCTTATGGAAAATTATGTCAAAATTTATTTGTCCAGAGAAGTTCATCAGCATTGTACATCAATCTTGTGACCACATACTTGCCCAGATTCTGTACAATAGATAATGCTCTAGTGCTTTCCAGTAACCAATGGAGTGAAACAAGGCTGTGTGCTTGCTCCCATGCTTTTTAGCTTGATGTTTTCAGTCATGTTGTCAAATGCTTTCAATGAGGATGAACATAGCATCAAGGTCAGCTACTGCACCGATGGTAAATTCTTCAACTTGAAAAGACTACAGGCCAAGACCAATGTGGAGGGAGTGTTGGTGCATGATTTTCTGTTTGCAGATGATTGTGCACTCAATGCAGCCTCTGAAACTGGGATGCAATGAAGTATGGATTGATTTTCTGCTGCTTGTGCTAATTTTGGCCTAACAATTAACACTAAGAGAATACAGGTACTCCATCAGCCACCAGCACACCAGCCATACATGGAATCATCTATTGCAGCAATAAGAGAAGTTTTGAATGCTGTGAATAAGTTCACTTACCTTGTTAGTGTACTTTTCTGGGATGTACACATTGATAATGAGGTTGATGCATGCATTGCCAGAGCTAGCCAGTGTTTGGGAGGCTCCAAAGGAAAGTATGGGAGAGAAGAGGTATTAGACTGACTACCAAACTGAAGGTCTACAGAGCCATTGTGCTGACCTCATTGTTGTATGCCTGTGAAACCTGGACAGTATACCAGCGCCATGCCAGGAAACTGAATCATTTCCATTTGAATTGTCTTAGGAAGTTTCTGAAGATCACCTGGCAGGATAAGATACCAGACACCGAAGTCCTTTCTCAAACTAAACTGCCACACATTCAAATTCTACTTCAGAGAGCACAATTCCAATGGGCTGGCCACATTGTTTGAATGCAAAACATACACTTGCCAAAAAGACTATCTTATGGAGAACTCACACAGGGCAAGCATTAACATGGTGGCCAGAAGAAGCAATATGAGGATACTCTCAAGGTCTCTCTTAAGAACTTTGGAATTGATTGTGCGACATGGGAGACACTGGCACAGGACTGCTCAGTATCGCATGCCCACCTCAGTAAAAGTGCTGTGTTCTATGAGCAAAGCAGAATTGAAATAGCTCAGGAGAAATACAAAATATGCAAACTTAGAGAATCCACCCCAAATATCAACATGGACCATTTGTGCCCTACCTGTGGTAGAACATTCTGAGCTTATATTGATCTGATTAGCCACAGTTGGACACACTAAAACTTGTCTCTAGCATAGTGATGTCATTTCCTCTTCAAAAATGAAGGACAACAACCAACCAGTGTGTGTGTGTGTGTGTGTGTGTGTGTGTGTGTGTATACACACATATATACACAAACATTCAACATGTGACTTTTAAAACTTTCTTTCTTATCTATAATTCTTTCTGACCTTCATTCTGTTCTCTTTTGTGCACTTAAAATACTTCAGTGACACTCTTGTTTAACTATCCCATCCTTAACGCCCATCTCTCTCATACTTCCTCAATTGAAAAAAAAAAGTTCTTATAACAAATGTGCCTAGTCAGGTCACACAAATTTCAACATTATCTGTGTGAAAAAAAATGTATTTCTGATTTTGCATCTCAAGTCTATGACCTCTCTGTCAGGAGGTAGGCTGAGAGCTTCATTCTTAGTTCTCTGAGATTGTGGCTGGTCATTACATTCATCAGAATTCTTAAATCTCTCAAAGTCCTTTTTTCTTTATAACAATGCTGTTTTTCATACATTGTTCTCTTGGTTCTCCTCACTTCACTACATCAATTTGTACAAGTCTTCTAGATTTCTCTGAAGCCATCCTTTTTTCCTTTCCTATGGAAAACTAATGTTCTATTATTCACATACCATAATTGATTCAGCCATTTCCCTTTTGATAAGTACCCCCTTTTGTTTTCAGTTCTTTGATATAAGAATAAGAGCTATAAATATTTTTTTTGTTTATTTCTTTGATGTCTTTAGGTTATAAACCTAATAATGATTCTGCTGGGCCAAACAACATGTAGAATTCAGCCAGTTCAGCAAAAGTTATTCTTTTGTGAATGAGCCTGATCTTCTTTTTCTTAACTCAGAACCTGAAAAGCATCATTATCTTCACGCAAAGGGTAATCTTTAAGGGACTCATAGATAAACATTGGAGATGGGAATGGGGATGGGATGGAGAACAGGATGGGGGAGGAGAGAAAAGGTAAAGTGGGAGAGAACTTAGAATCATAGATCTAGAACAGGAAATACCTCAGAAGTTATTTCATCAAATTCCTTCATTTTCCAGATGAGGAAGCTGAAGTATGGGGAAGTTTAGTGCCTTGCTCAAGCTCATATGTGTTGTGTCTGAGATGAGATTTTCACCCTAGTCCTCTGATTCCAGAACCTGTATTCAGAGTTGGGGCATGGTTCCTAACCTGTTTAACCATGAGGACCCCTCTTTAATGTAAAGGAATTTTTACACCCTACCCCCAACATGACAGTACTTGTGCTTAAGGCTTGCATTGATTAATAAAATGCACAATTACAAAAATGAATTTATAACCTTATAAATTAATTTATATTCTATTCAGCACTGGTAGGTTGTTGAAGAGGACCAAAATGATATCACCAGGTTAGAATCACTGAACAATATTGTGGTTACTATGTACAATATTCTCCTGGTTCTGCTCACTTTACTTTGCATCAGTTCAGTATTTCTAGGTTTTTTTGAAATCATCCTGATTTTCATTCTTTATAGCACGATAATATTCCATCACAATGATATATCAGTTTGTTTAGCTATTCTCGAATTGATGGGCATCTCCTCAATTTCCAATTCTTTGCCACCATAAAAAGAGTTGTTATAAACATTTTTGTACAAATAAGTCCTCTCCCTCCCATGCACGCACACTTTCAAAATCTCTTTTGGATATAGACCTAGCAGTGGTATTTCTGGATCAAAGGGTATACACAGTTTTATAGTCCTGTGGTCAGAGTTCCAAATTGCTCTCCAGAATGGTTGGATCAGTTCACAACTTCACCAGTTTACTAGTGTCCCAGTTTTCCCACATCCCCTCCAACATTTATCATTTTTTTTTGTTATATTAGCCAATCTGACAGTCGTGAGATGGTATCTCAGAGTTGTTTTAATTTGCATTTTTTTAATCAATAGTGATTTAGAACATTTTTATATGACTATAGGTAGCTTTGATTTGTCTGAAAACTGCCTATTCATTATCCTTTGACCATTTATTAATTGGGGAATGACTTGCATTTTTATAAATTTGACTCAGTTCTCTATATATTTAAGAAATGGGGTCTTTAGCACAAACACTTGCTGTAAGGATTGTTTCCCAGCTTTCTGCTTTCCTTCTAATCTTAGTGGTATTGGTTTGTGCAAAAATTTTTAAATTTTATATAATCAAAGTATTTTACATTTGGTAATGCTCTCTGTCTTTTGTTTGGTCCTAAATTCCTCCCTTATCCATATATCTGACAAATGAGCTATTCCATGCACTCCTAATTTGCTTATGATATCAATTTTAATGTGTATATCAGGTACCCACTTTGATTTTATCTTCATGTATGATGTGAGATGTTGGTCTATGCCTAGTTTCTGCCATGCTATTTTCCAGTTTCCCTAGCAGTTTTTGTCAAATGAGTTTTTGTTCCAAAAGCTTAGATCCTTTGGCTTATCATATACTTGATTACCATGGTCATTTACTTTAATGTAATGTGTACCTAATCTATCCCACTGATCCATTACTCTGCTTCTTATCCTGTACCAGATTGTTTTAATAATTATCTTTTTATAATACTGTTTTAGATCTGGCATAGCTAGGCCACCTTCCTTTGCATTTTTTTTCATTGATTCCTGTGATATCTTTGACTTTTTGTTCTTCCAGATGAATTTTGTTATTATTTTTTCTAGCTCTATAAAATAATTTTTTGGTAGTTTGATTGATATGGCACTGAATAAATAGATTTATTTAGGGAGAATTGTCATTTTTATTATATTGGTTTACACATGAGCAACTGATTTTTTTTGACTGTTTAGATATGACTCTATTTGTGTGAAAAGTATTCTGTAATTGTGTTCATATAGTTCCCGGAATTGTTTTGACAGGTTGACTCTCAAGTAATTTATATTGTCTACGGTTATTTTAAATGGAATTTCTCTTTCTAGCTTTTACTGCTGGACTTTGTTATAATATGTAGGAATGCTGATGATTTATGAGGGTTCATTTTGTATCTTTCAACTTTGCTAAAGTTATTATTTCAAGTAGTTTTTTCATAGATTCTCTAGGATTCTCCGAATATACCATCATATCATCTGCAAAAAGTGATAGTTTTGTTTACTCATTGCCTATTCTAATTCCTTCAATTTATTTTTCTTCTCTTATTGCTTTAGCTAACATTTCTAGTACAATATTGAATAATAGAAGTAATAATGGATATCCTTGCTTCACCTCTGGGTGTACTGGGAAGGCTTCAAGCTGATCTCCATTGCAGATAGTGCTTGCTGATGGTTTTAGATAAATATTACTTATCATTTTAAGGTAAGCCTTATTTATTTCTATGCTCTCTAGTGTTTTTTAATAGGAATGGGTGTTCTATTTTGTAACTTTTGAGATAATCATGTGATTTTTGTTGATTCTATTATTGATATTGTCAATTATGCTGATAGTTTTCCTAATATTGAACTAGCCCAGCATTCCTTGTATAAATCCCACCTGGTCATAGTGTATTGGCCTTGAGATAAGTTGCTGTAATCTCTGTTATTATTTTATTTAACATTTTGCATCTGTATTCATTAGGGAAATTGGTCTATAATTTTCTTTCTCTGTTTTGGCTCTTCTCGGTTTGGGTAGCAGCACCATATTTGTATCATACAAGGAATTTGGTAGACCTCCCTTTTTTGTCTATTTTCCCAAATAATTTACATAGTGTCAGAATTAATTATTCTTTAAATGTCTGATAGAATGCACTTGTAAATCAATCTAGCCCTGGAGATTTTTTCTTAGGGAGTTCATTGATGACTTGTTAAATTTCTTTTTTCTGAAATGGGGTTATTTAAGTATTTTATTTCCTCTTCTGTTAATCTGGGCAATTTATATTTTTGCAAATATTTATCCATTTCACTAAGATTGTCGAATTTGTTGGCATACGGTTGGGCAATATAGCTCCTAATTATTGTTTTAATTTCCTCTTCACTGGTGGTGAATTCGCCCTTTTCATTTTTGGTACTGGTAACTTGGTTTTTTTCTTTCTTTCTTTTTTTAAATCAAATTAACTAAAAGCTTATCTATTTTATCATTTTTTTTTCATAAAACCAGCTCTTAGTTTTATTTATTAGTTCAATAATTTTCTTGATTTCAATTTTGTTAATCTTTCCTTTGGTTTTCAGAATTTCTAATTTGGTACTTGACTGGGGATTTTTTAATTTTTTTAGCTTTTTTAGTTGCATGTGCAATGCATTAATCTCCTCTTTCTCTATTTTACTCATGTAAGCTTTTAGAGATATAAAACTTCCCTAAGAACCACTTTCTCTGCATCCTATAAGTTTTGGTATGTTGTCTTGTTATTGTCATTCTCTTGAATGAGGTCATACCACATTACACCATTTGGTGCATATATGTTTAGTATTGATATTATTTCACTGTCTATGGTACCATTCAGCAAGATATAGTTTCCTTTTCTCTCTTTTAATTAGATCTATTTTTGTTTTACTACCCCTGGTTTTGTTTTGTTTTGTTTTGTTTTTCCACGGTAGCTGATACATAATATATTCTGTTCCAGCCCCTTACCTTTATTCTGTGTATCTCTGTGTTTCAAACATATTTCTTGTAAACAACATATTGTAGGATTCTGGTTTTTAATCCATTCTGCTATCCACTTCCATTTTATGGATGAGTTCATCCCATTCACATTTATAGTTATGACAATTAACTGTTTATTTCTGTCCATGCAAATTTCCCCTTGTTCATTCTTCTCTTTCTCTCTTATCTCCAAGCTGTCTTTCCTCACAAGTGTTTTACTTATGGTTATTCCCTCTCCCAATTGCCCCTCCCTTCCATGAGTCCCCTCCTCCTTTCTCTTATACCTGCCCCTTTTTCTTCCTTATAGGGTGAGATAGATTTCTGTCTCCAATTGAGCCAATTCTGATGAGAGTAAGGTTCAGACTTTGTCACCATCTCTCATATTCTCCTCCATTGTAATAGCGCTTTCATGTCTCTTTTATGTGAGATAATTTACCCTCTTCTGTTTTCCCCCTCCTTCTCCCAGTTCAATCTTCTTTTTCACCCCTTTATTTTGTTGGGGTTTTTTTGTATCATCCCATGAAAGTTACCTTTATCCATATCCTCTACATATACTGCTAATTATCCTTATAGTAATAAAGTTCTTAAGTTACAAATATTATCTTGCCATAGAGAAATATAAAAAGTTTGACTTTATTGAATCTCTTATGTTTTCCCTTTCTTGTTTCTCTTTTACCTTTTTATGTTTCCCTTGAGTCTGAATTTGGAGATCAAAATTTTTATTCAGCTCTGTTCTTTTAATTGGGAATGCTTGAAAGTCTTCTATTTCATTAAGTATTAATTTTTCCCCCTGAAAGATTATATCCAGTTTTGTTGGGTAGGTGATTTTTAGTTGTAATCCTAACTCCTTTGCCTTCCATAATATCATATTCCAAGCCCTCCATTCTTTATTTGGAAGCTGTCTGTGTAATCCTGACTGTGACTTTATGATATTTAAATTGTTTCTTTTGGTTGCTTGCAGTATTTTCTCTTTGACCTGGGAGCTCTGGAATTTGGCTGTGATATTCCTGGGACTTTTCATTTTCAGATCTCTTTCAGGTATTGATTGGTAAATCTTTCAATTTCTATTTTACCCTCTGGTTCTAGAATATCAGGGCAGTTTTTCTTGAGAATTTCTTGAAAAATGTTGTCTAGGCTTTTAATTTAATTCTTTTGTTTTATCATCACTTTTAGGTTGCCCAATAATTCTTAAATTATCTCTCCTGGATCTATTTTCCAGTTCAGTTGTTTTTCCAGTGAGAAATTCCACATCTTCTTGCATTTTAATTTTTTTTAATTGTATTTTGCCATCTCATGGAGTCATCAGGTTCCACTTGCCTGATTCTAATTTTTCAGGAATTTTTTTCTTCAATGAGTTTTTGTGCTTAATAAATGCTGTTTTGTGTTTCCTTTTTCTATTTGGCCAATTCTATTTTTTAAGGAGTTATTTTCCTCCATTAATTTTTGTATATCTTTTTAAATTTTTTTAAAAATCTTTTAAAACAATTTTTGTATATCTTTTTCCTTGCTATTGACCTTTTTTAAAATTATTATTCTCTTGTATTACTCTCATTTCTTTCCCCAATTTTTCTTCTACTTCTCTAATTTGCTTTTTATAATTCTTCCAGGAGTTCTTTTTGTGCCTGAGGCTAAATTATATTTTTCTTTGGGGCTTTACTTGTAGCTATTTTAATACTGTTATCCTCCTCTAAGTTTGTGCCATGATCCTCCCTGTCACCATAGTAACTTTCTTTAGTCAAGTTCTTTTTTTTTTTTATTGTGGTTCATTTTTTTGTTGCCTATTTTGTGATTTGATGTTTTTCATGTGAGAGTTGGGTTATAGTTCTACATTGTCCTAAGCTTGTTGTGCTGGGACTCAGAGTCTTGCTCCTGGCTTCCACATTGCTTCAGAGCCTAGCTGCAGGCTTGTGCTGGAGGGGAGGCCTCCTTGTTGGTGTATACTGGGGAGTGGGGCCTCCTAGCTGGCCTCCCTGGATGTGGGGTTTCACAGAAAGTCCTGCCCCAGGGGTGAAGCCTTGCTGCTGAGTCGCCACAAAAATTGGACCTTTGCTGATGGGCCTTAGGGGTGTGGTCTTTCTGCTGGTTGGCCCCAGGGGCAAGTTCTTGCTATTAGCCCAGACCCAGGGGTGGGGCCTTACTACTCATAAGCAATGCAGGAGAAGCCTACCTGGTGGGCTGTGATAGAGTTGGGGTCACTGGGGTGGGGCCTTGCTATGCTGCACAGACTGCTGGCTTGCCTGGGGGCTGGTGGATTGCCCCAGACTAGGAGCTTTGCTGCAGACCCCCTGCTGTGAGGCTGGCTTCTACTGTTCTCAGACCTTGCTCCCTCCAACCCCAGTGAGACAGACCTTTCCTGTTGAGCTGGTAAGCTGTTTCTATATTCCTAGATCCATTATGTAGTAGTTTTTCAGTTGTTTTGAAGAGAATTTGAAAGGGCTCCAGGGGGTTCCTTCCTTAGTCCACCATCTTGGCATTGGAAGTCAAGTCAGGCATTTCAAGAAGCAAAAATAAGAAAGGGGTATATTTCAGACATGAGAAGATATAGCCTGTGCAAAGGAAGCTAGTCAGGAGAAGGGAGCAGGTATACTCAGTCAGCAAACAGCAAGCCCTACAACAGCTTAACTTTGGGGAATTTTGCCTCATGGATGGTGTGTGGGTTGGGTGGCTAATCAGGGGAAGACTGGGGCTTGGCTCTCTGCGGATCAGATGTGGTCCCAGGCTATGACTGCCGGAGAGGAGGAAAAAGTACTTGCCAGTGCAGTTTGTCACAGAGGGGTGGCGGTGAAGGCATTGCTGGTTGTGTTCACTCACAGGAGGGCTAGGTTTCAGTTCAGTATTGGGAGAGAGGGGTGAGCTGACACTTGCAGCTGTCTGAGGGACCGTGGGGAGCATGAGTGTTTGAAGTGGCAGTGGTGCTCAGAGCCCTAGTTGAGGCTCAGGGGTGGAGAGGAGTCCCTGAGGGCACCTGTAGACCAAGGCCTGGGCCAGAGGAGCAGTGATCAAACCTACCCTTGAATCATAGAACATTGGAAGAATAAAAAGGTTAAAGATGCTGAGATAGAGCTCAGAAAACAACAGCAGGAAAAACCTGAAAACTAAGACATTATGCCCCACATCCAATGAACAGAGCCTGACCCGAATGGAAAGCAACAATAAAGAAATAAAATATATTTTTTTAAATGAGTAAGCAACAGAGAAAGACCCTGACCACAGATACTTACTATATTGATAGAAAAGATTAGGGTTCAAACTCAGAAGAAGAAAATGAAGTCAAAACATCTACTTGTAATGCTTCAAATAAAAATATAAAATAGTCACCATTCCTAAAAGAGTTCTTGGAAGAGCTAAAAAAAAAGACTTTAAAAATTAAATAAGAGAGATTGAGAAGAAAATTAGGGGGAAAATGAAAGTAATGCAAGAAAATCAACAAAAGAAAGTCAACTAATTGGGAAAACAGTCACAAAAACTTAAGGAAGAATGTAAGTTCTTAAAAATCAGAATTGGGCAAGGAGAGGCTAATGACTTCATAAGACATCAAGAAATAATAAAACAAAATTTAAAAATGCAAAAAAAAAAGAATGTAAAATATCTCATTAGAAAAATAGCTGACATGGAAAATAGTTAGAAGAGATAATATAAGAGTTGTTGGACTACCTTAAAGTTATGATATAAAAAAAAATCTAAACACTTTGCTTTAAGAAATTATTAAGGAAAATTATTCTGAAATTTTACAACTAAAGGATAAAATAGAGATTGAAAAAATCCACTTATCACTATCTGAAAGAGATTCCAAGATGAAAACCTCACAGGAACATTATAGGTAAGTTCAAAGCTCCCAGGTCAAGGGACAAAAATATATTACAAGCAACTGGAAAGAAATAATATAAATATTGTGGAGCTACAGTCAGGATAACACAAGATCTAGCAGCTTCTACATTAAAAGACCAAAAGGCATGGAATATGATATTCTAAAGAGTAAAAGACCTATGTTTACAACCAAAAATAACCTACTGAGAAAAGCTAAATGTAATACTGTGAGGGGAAAATCATTATTTAATGGATTAAAGGACTTTCAGGTATTCTTGAGGAAAAGACCAGAACTGAAAAGAAAATATGACCAACAAGAATCATGAGAAGGTAAACATGAAAGCTTAATTATAAGGGTTTTTCATAAGATTAGACTATTTACTTCTCATATGGGAAAATGTTATTTGTAACTCTTTAAGGATGTTGTCATTACCAGGGTAGTTCAAAAGAGTATGCATAGATAGAAGGCTTTGAGTTCAGTTGATTATTATGGGATGATCCTCAAAAATAAAATTGTGTGGGAAGAGGTAAAACAGAGCAAATTGTCTCATACGAAAGAGGTGTAAATGAAAGAACTATTTTTTTTTAAGGCAGTTGTGGTTAAGTGATTTGCCCAGGGTCACACAGCAAGTAAGTATCAAGTGTTTGGTCTGAGGCCAGATTTGAACTCAGGTCCTCCTGACTTCAGGGCCGGTGCTCTATCCACTGCACCACCTAGCTGCCCCTTGAAAGAACTATTACAGTAGAGGGAGGAGAGAGTAGAGGGCAAGTTGTGTGGGAAGTTTATTCTCACTGGAACTAGGTTAAAGAGGGAATAACATGTACATCTAATAGGTATAAAAATCTTAACTTATAGAGAAATAGGAGGGTAAGGGGATAGGATAAGAGAAGGACTCTTAGAAGGGTATGAAGATTAGGGAGGCAGTGTTCAGAAGTAAACCAGACTTCTGAAGAGGGAAAGGGTAAAAACAGAGAGAGGTGGACAAACAATGAGGGAAAATATGATGAAAGGTAATGCAAAACTATGAATGTGAATGGGATGAATTCACTCAGAAAATGGAAACAGATAGCAGAATGGGTCAAAAATCAGAACTGAACAATATATTGTTTACAAGAAACGTGTTCAAAAATGAGAAGCACACATAGAGTAAAAATAAAGGGCAGTAGAATTTAATTTTACTTTAGCTAATCTAAAAAAAGGGTTAATCATAATTATAGACAAAGTTAAAGCCAAAATAGATGTAATTAAAAGAGATAAACAGGAAAACTACATTATATTAAAAGGTGCCATAGATAACAAAGCAATATAAATACTAAATATATATGTGCCAAATGATATAGCATCCAAATTTTTAAAGGAAAAGGTAAAAGCATTACAGGTAGAAATACATAACAAAACTATAACAGTGGGGGATTTCAATCTTCACTCAGAACTAGATCATTCTAACCAACAAATCAATAATGAAGATGTCATAGGCAATAAATAGATTCTTAGATAAGCTAGATATGATAGACATCTGGGGATTTTTCTTTTTCTCAGTGATTCATAAAACCTTTACAAAAATTAACCATATATTAGGGCATAAAAACTTTGTAGTTAAATGAAGAAAAAATAAATGTGTCCTTTTCAGATCATAATGCAAAAAACACATTTAATAAAGAACCAGAGAAACACAGATTAAAAATTAATTAGAGGTCAATTAACAAATCTTAAAGAATGAGTGGGTTAAGGAAGAAGTCATAGCGTCTCACACCTATCAGATTACTAATATGGCAAAAAAGGAAAATGATAAAGGGAAAGGATATGGGAAAATTGGGACACTAATGCACTGTTTGTGAAGTTGTGAACTGATCCAACTATTCAGGAGAGCAATTTGGAGCTATGCTCAAAGGGCAATCAAACTGTGCATGCCATTTGATCCAGCAATACCACTACTAGTCCCAAAGGTATTATAAAAAAAAGGAACGGACCTACATGTGCAAAAATATTTATAGCAGCTCTTTCTATAGTGGCAAAATATTGGAAATTGAGGGGCTGCCCATCAGTTGGGGAATGGGTGAACAAGTTGTGGTATATGAATGTAATGGAATACTATTGCGCTATAAGAAAGGAGGAGCAAGTAGATTTGTAACAAATCTGGAAAGACTTGTATGAATTCATGCAAAGTGAAATGAGCACAACCAGTAAAACATTGTATACAGTTAACAGCAACATTGTGTGATGATCAACTATGAATGACTTAGCTTTTCTCAGTAATGCAATGGTTCAAGACATTTACAAAGACTCATAATGGAAAATGCTATCCACATCCAGATAAAGAACTTAACAGACTGTGAATACAGATCAAAACATACTATTTCCATTTACTTTTTTTGTTTTTTGTTTTTTCATTTTGATGTTTCTTCTTTCAAAACTGTGACTAATGTGGAAACATGTCTTACATGATTGCATATATATAACCTATATCAAATCACTTACCATTTTAAGAAGAGAGAAGGGGAGAAAGGGAACTAAAATCATGTAAAATGAATGCTAAAAATTGCCTGTACACATGGTTGGAAAAATTATATATTACTTAAAAAAGAAAGAAAATATTTACACTTCATTAAAACAAAGATGTAAATCAGCATGAAAAATGAGAAGTGGTTATTTTTAGGCTGGAGGAATTTGCTTCCATGCTCCAGATCATCAAGAGAAAGGAGGAGGAGAAGGAAAATTAGGAAGAAAAGGAGGAGGAAGAGGAAAAGGAAGAAGATGAAGAAGATAAAGACAAAGACAAAGAAGAGGAGGAGAAGGATGATGAGTGAGGAGGAGAAGGAAGAGGAAGAGGCAGAAAAGCTCAAGATAATTTATTTAGGAAGGAAGAGAAGAGGAGTGGTGGTTGGCTACCTTCTGCTGAAAGGTACTGAAACAGCCATGTGTCAACCTGATAATGACAATAGAGGCACCTGTCTCAAACAGCTCTCTAGATTAATCACAGTGGATTACTAATATCAGTACTTCAAAAGGACACAAGTGACTTTGCCAGAAATGACCTAGAAAGTATTTAACTAGGATTATAAATCTTTAAGAAAGAAAGTGAAGACCATAAGGTTTCATCAAATTCAAGAGATGCCATAGACAAAGGAAGGTTAGGAAAGTTAGCAGTTGGTTAAGAAGATGGTATCCTAGAACTTGATTAGGGTTTCTGGACCAAAGCTCAACAAATAAGAATGAGAGGCTTCGAACCCAGAGATATACCTAACAAGAACTAACTGCATTTGTCTAGGTTGTTGAAAGTCTAATCAAAGGAGAAAGAGAGATATTCTACATGTGATTTCATTGGTATAGGGAACTCCAGGGTAAGGAACCTCCCTCTACAAATGCAGGTCAATCTGCAATTTAGAGTCTTGGAGAATTGCTTAGAGCCTATGCTCTATTTAAGTGACATAACGATATGTATCAGAGGCAAAATTTCAACCTGGGTCTGCTTGGCTTTGAGGCCAGTTCTCTGTCCACTATGCCATATTGCCTCTTTTAAGGCTAATTGAAAGGGCATTAAACTGAAAAGGAAGGGAGAAATAAAAACTAGTCTACATCCACCAATCTAGATACTGTAGAAAATAGCTACAAGATAGGAAGAAAAGTGGCAGTCAAAATACCGAGAAATTCAGAAGTCAAAATCCAAGAAAAAATTCAGTCATAACAGCCACAGCTCATATTGTTTATTACAATAAGCTCCAAATGGTTACATGACTTAGAATATGACAGGTTTTGTTGTAAACAAGAGGAGAAAAGAGGAAGGAAAGATGTACCTTTCCAAACTATGAATAGGAGACAGATTCTTAATTAAATAAGGATTAGATATGACCATAAAAGATTAAAAATGGACAATTTTTGTTGCTTAAAATTGAGAACTTGCACAAAAAAAGCAATGTCCAGATTGTGCAAGTTAGAATTGTTAAGGAAACAGTTTTTACTGGGTGGAATCTTTGGAGCAAATTTCTCAGATAAAAGTGCTCTTGGTTTATTTTGTTTGACTATACTTACTGCTTACAGGAGAGGGCTTTGGTAGTAGATAGGGAAGCAGGTGATGGGCAGTGACACAAAAATGTAAGAAAAGAAAGAAAATTCCATCAATGAAACATTAAAAACAAACATATAAGAGGGGAAATAGAGGGTAATAATAGGGATTATAGACAAGAAGGGCAGTTTTGTTGTTAACTGTGTTACATTTAATATATGCTTGGAAAACTTTATATGTATAACAGTTCACAGTTTCGTACACTACTCTCTTTTTTATTCTTTGTATATTGAAATATTCACATTCCTTGTTGGTTTGCTAAATTCACAATTTAACATTAAGAATCTAGGGTTGAAGCAATAGGGCTGGGGCATGGCACTCTCTCTTTTTTGCACTAAGGGGCCCCTCTCACCTCTGGACATATGCATATGGTCCAAACAGCATCACCCTTGAAGAGCGTGGCCTTTAATGGGAGAAGTTAGAACCCCATTTCTCATACTCTTTGGCTCATTTTGCCCCTCACTCTAGCACTTAACATTTTAGTTTTGGCTCACTAGATCAACCAGGCTTATCCAGATTCATCACATCTAAGGTCTCCCTAAAAGTGGAAGTAGGAATCAGGAATGGGACAGTTATTTATTTCCTATACACAAAAGATTGTCATGTGGAAACTTAGACTGATCCCAGAGAGTAGAGGTAGGAAACACTCACTAATGATCAAGTTACCAAAAATGGACTAATGGACTGTCTTGGGAGATAAGGGCTTCTACTTATTGAAAGTCTTCCTGGCAAAAGCTGGCTAACCACTTTTCAAGTATGTTGTTGAGGGAACTCATTTTTAGGTAAGGTTGTGGCCTGTCAGTTAGGGTCCTTTCAGTTATGAAATTCAGTCTCTGTGATTCTCTTCTAATCTGCCAGTACCTACTGGGAACAGTGAAAAGAAGAGCTGGGGGGCGGAGCCAAGATGGCGGAGTGAAAGCAGTGACTGGCTTGAGCTCTCCCCCAAATACCTCCAAATACTCATAAAAAATGGCTCTAAACACATTCTGAAGCAGCAGAACCCACAAAAGGACAGAGTGAAACAAATTTCCAGCCCAAGACAACCTGGATGATTGATAAGAAAGGTATATCATGCAAGGCTGCGAGAGGAGCACAGTGTGGCATGGGCACACAGGCCGCAGCAATGCCTCAGAGGACTGAATCGCGGGCAGCTGCGGAGGTTTCCAGACTCCTCAATCCACAAATGCCAAAGACAACTTAGAAGGTCAGTGAGAAAAGTCTGTTTTTGAGGTGCTGAGAGAGGAATGCAGGGTCTCAACTTCCTTCCCCAAGAGCATGACCCTAGTGGGGGGGAAGGGGGAGAGAGGACAGCTGCCTCCTGAGCTTCTGGCCCATAGACTGAGGGGGAATCCAGTGGCTGATCAGAGAGGGATTGCAGGGATCTCTTTGCCAGTGCTGAGGCAGGAATCTCTCACTTTGCCCATGTTTCGATCTGGGTCACAGTTCTGGGTGGCGGTCCTGGGGTGAGGAGGAGCGCTGGTGTGGTGGAGCTTGTAGTGGCTGTGGAGAGGAACCCCTCCTCACAATTACAGGTCCCTACAAGTATCTCTGAAATCAGCTGTACAAACCCCCAAAGCTTGGGACAGTACATTCTCCACATTGGAAGCAGACTCATACCTTAACAAAGTTTACAACTCAAGTAATTGGCCAAGATCATGAGCAAGCAGCGCAAAAAGAATTAGACTATGTTGTCTTACTTTGGTGAAAAAGAAGATCAAAATATACAACCAGAAGAAGACAACAAAATCAAAGCTCCTACATCCAAAGCCTCCAAGAAAAGTATGAATCAGTCCCGGGCCTTGGAAGAGCTCAAAAGGGATTTTGAGGAGCAAGTAAGGGAAGTAGAGGAAAAACTGGGAAGAGAAATGAGACTGACGCAAGAAAATCATGAAAAACAAGTCAACAGCTTGCTAAAGGAGACCCAATAAAATACTGAAGAAAATAACACCTTAAAAAATAGCCTAACCCAAATGGCAAAAGAGGGCCAAAAAGCCAATGAGGAGAAAAATGCCCTAAAAAGAAAAATTGGACAAATGGAGAAGGAAGTCCAAAAGATTACTGAAGAAAATACTTCCTTAAAAATTAGAATAGAGCAATTGGAAGCTAATGACTTTATGAGAAATCAAGACACTGTAAAACAAATCCAAAAGAATGAAAAATTGAAAACAATATGAAATATCTCATTGGAAAAACAACTGACATGGAAAATAGATCCAGGAGAGACCATTTAAAAATTATTGGACTATCTGAAAGCCATGATCAAAAAAAGAGCCTAGACATCATCTTTCAAGAAATTATCAAGGATAACTGCCCTCATATAGTAGAACCAGAGGGCAAAATAGAAATTGAAAGAATCCATCCATCTCCTCCTGAAAGAGATCCCCAAAGGAAAACTCCTAGGAAAATTATAGCCAAATTTCAGAGTTCCCAGGTCAAGGAGAAAATATTACAAGGTGCCAGAAAGAAACAATTCAAGTACTGTGGAAACACAATCAGGATAACACAAGATTTAGCAGCATCTACATTGAAGGACCGCAGGGCATGGAATATAATATTCTGGAGGGCAAAAGACATAGGATTACAACCAAGAATCACCTACCCAGCAAAACTGAGTATAATCCTTCGGGGAAAAATGGTCATTCAGTGAAATAGAGGACCTTCAAGCATTCTTGATGAAAAGACCAGAGCTGAATAGAAAATTTGACTTTCAAGTATAAGACTCAAGTGGAACATGAAGAGGTAAACAGGAAAGAGAAATCATAAGGACTTATTAAGATTGGACTGTTTACATTCCTGCATGGAAAGATGATATTTATAACTCATGAGACTCTTGTCAGTATTAGGGTAGTTGGAAGAAAAAAAATTATATGTATGTATAGATAGATAGATAGATAGATAGATAGATAGATAGAGGGCACAGAGTGAGTTGAAGATTAAGGTGTCATATCTGGAGAATAAAATTAAGGATGAGGGAGGATTATACTCAGAGAAGAAGAAAGGGAGAGGTAGAATGGGGTAAATTATATCACACAAAAAAAAACAGAAAAGTCTCTTACAGTGGAGGGGAAATGGGGGAAGATGAGAGGGAATGAGTGAATCTTCTCATAGGATTTGGCTAACGGAGGGAATAACATACACATTCAATTGGGTATGGAAATCTGTCTTACCCTATAGGAAAATAGGGGATGAAGGGGACAAGAGAGCAGGGGGATGATTGAAAGGAGGGCAGATTGGGAAAGGGGGTAATCAGAAGCAAATACTTCTGAGGAGGGACAGGGTCAAAAGAAAGAATAGAATAAATGGGAGGGCAGGACAGGATTAAGGGAAACAGAGTTAGTTTTTCACAACATGTCTACTATGGAAATGTTTTGCATAACTGCACATGTATAACCTATATTGAGTTGCTTGCCTTTTCAGTAAGGGTGGGTGGGGAGGGAGGAAGGGAGAAAATTTGAAACCTAAAGTTTTAAAAACATATGTTTAAAAAAATGTTTTCACATGCTACTAGGAAATAAGAAATACAGGAAATGGAGTACAGAAGTCTATCCTGCCCTACAGGAAAATAGAAGGGGAAGGGGATAAGAGAAGGGGGGAGAGATAGAAGAGAGAACAGACTAGGGGAAGGGATATTCAGAATGCATGCCATCTTGGGGTGGGGGGAGGGGTGAGATGGGGTGAAAATTTGGAACACAAAATCTTGTGGAAGTGAATGTTGAAAACTAAAAATAAATAAATTTATATTTAAAAAAAGAAAAAAAAGAAAATAAGAGGTGGATATTTGGTTCAGTTGTTTATTAATCTGAGGAAGCAGGACAAGGACAGAGCTCTACCTTGTAAACAGAATTGATTCTTTATATCCTGTGAAATCCAACCTCTTTATTCTTGGGTTAAACTAGAGAACACTCTGCCCTGTTATCTCTTTCCTGTTGGATGCCAGGCAAGTTTCTGATCAGAAATACGGCCTATGGAACTTGGGTCAAAGATCTGTATGTTTAACTTGGTTCCAGGAAGGGGACTTTCCAACAGATTCTCAGGCAAAGTTTCTATCTGTAACTAGAGTTACGGTCAAAGATCTTTCCATTTTGAGGTTCCTCATCTCCTTTTAGGTTCTTTGGTTCCTTTGGAAGTATGGCACTCTTTAGAAACAGGCCAGATCTGGTGCAGGGAAAAGAAAAAGGGACATGGAATTATCCTGGTCTCCTGCTGAAGAGTTGCCTATGGACTCCTGGAAAGGAAAAACAAGATTTAGAAAAATTTTCCAGGTCTAAGCCATTGGTAGGAATGAAGAAAGAAGGAAAAATGAAGGAAGGGAGGGAGGAAAGGAGAAAGGCAAGAAGAAAGGAAGGAAAGGAGTGACAGAGGAAGGGAAGGAGGAAGGAAAGAACAAAGGAAGGAAAAAAGGAAAGAAGGAAGGGAGGGAGGGAAGAAAATGAAGAAAGAAAGGATGAAAAATGAGAAGAAAGGAAGGGGAAAGAAGGAAGGAAGGAAGATAAAAGAAGGAAGAGAAGGGAAGGAAGGAAGAAATAGAGGAAGGGAGAGAAAGCAAAAATATAATTAAAAATTGTGGCCACCACAGCCCCCTAGTCAAATCTCCATTAATTTTTTTTTCTTATGAGAGCATGTCAAAACTGTCATGTATGCATCAAAATTTCACTCTTGGATGACAAGGCTAGGATCTGAATGAATTCTTTCAGTCACTGAGCAGCAGCTGATGAACGTCTTTACAAGGTTCAAAAATTGATTACAGAGATGTACAACATAAGACTGCACATAGTTGTATTGATTTTAAATAAGAAAGATATCAATATTTTAAATCAATTAAGCTAACAAAATTTTTTGTATGTTTATGGCATTTGTATTTCTGAAGTAATTAAATCTTACAACTGCACTAAGACTTTTGGACACCCAGTATATCCAGTCCTGTGTTAGGGACTATAGAGAATCCTAGGAAATGGAAGGCATGCAGAAGAAGGCAGCCAGACTAGCCTGGGCAGTGAGGGTAATGAGTATACAGTATGTGAGTTGGAAAGACAAGAGATGTGTCTGTCTTTAGTGGAGAGTTCTCATTAGGACAGAGTGGGAAAGAAGCCAGTATAAGAAGGGTGGGGAATAACTTGTATAATAATTCATTTTGTAGACACCGGGGAGTCAATAAAATAACAATCAAGAGACTGAGAGGATCCAAAGCAGTGAAACTGGCAGTGGTCTTTGCAGGCTGGTTTGGAGGGAAAAGACAGCTGGTGGCAGCACCACCAGGAGGAGACAATAGTGACGAGGCAAATAGTGAGGCTGGCTGAAGACCTCTGCCATTTATCTTTCTAAAACAACTGATCTCAACTTTCTCCCCATCCAAGGTCTGCAGGATGGCTGTTTTTTCCTGGTTCCCACTCCTCCTCATCATCATGGTAAGGACTGACTGCTCAGAGCCAGTTTTGAGTGAGAGGACTGAGCAGCCCTTCTGCTTCCTGGTCTCTTGTGGTACCCCTGGGGCAAATGGGGCTCCTGGAAAAGATGGAAGAGATGAGCTCAAGGGAGAAAAGGGACAACCAGGTACAGACCAGTTGGGATCCTTCTCCGTGGGTCTTCATTACTACAGGTGTTCCTACATGATGACTGCCTCTTCCAGGAGTTCAGACTCAACACATGAGGTCACATTTATCAACGATGTTGAATTGTTTCTCTAGATACAATCTCTGTCCAAAAACCTTTTCTATAAACAAGGGAGTGAAATGATCAAGGCTTTTCTATTGATCCCACTGCGGTAATCTGGCTCCTCCAGTTTCCACATAGTCAAAGGAAGAATTAAGTTGGTGCCTTACCAAAATAGGCAGTGTATGGGGCCATTTTCAAAGGCAATCTTTTGAGAATCTCTCAAACCACTCATCTTTGGTGAAACCTGTGGGATACTGCTTGCTTAGTAAGACTTAAAATAAACACTGATTACTGGGAAGAAAGTCTGGGAACTCTTTCATGAGGTCACCGGTTTGTTTTATACCCTCATAAGGTGTCCACATGGAGTTCACAGGGAAATATTTTTTCCTCATTTTATTCCATTTTGTAGAGAAGTAGATGGCTATGAGTTCAGAGTAGTGCATACCCATCTGAATGGTGGTTTTGTTTCTAGAGGTATATCAATTAATTGGGAAAATATACAATAATTACATTTCTTGGCATATAAGTTTTAAGACTTTTATGTCTTTCAAAAAATTTCAATATGCAATATGTCCTCCATTTCTTGTGATCCTTTGTTATATGTAATTTAGGGAAATGAAGAACATATACTCTGACCTGGAAAAAGAAAACCAAGAAAATATATTTCCATTATCAACAGTTTTGTTAACTTAAGTAGATTTGTGAGCAATATACATTCATGGGATGTTTCAACAAGAGTTGCCTTGAGCCTTACCATCCATTCCTAACAGCTAATCTCACACTTAACCTTATGTAAGAGCATAGAATACAATTTCAGAATGATAGAGCATTCTGAGAAATCTTAGATCTTATCTCCTTCAAGTCACTCATTTGGTAAATAGGAAAACTGAGGACCCTTGTATCACTGGGTCAGATCATGTCAAGTGCCTGCTCCATAAATTTTTGTGGCTCCCTATTGCCTCTAGGATCAAATACAAAATCCTTTCATTGGTATTCAAAGCCCTTTATAACCTACCCCTCTCCTATTTTTCCAGTTTTTTTTTTTTACCCATTACACCCTGTCATGTGCTCTTTGATCCAGTGACATTGGCCTCCTTGCTGTTACATGAACAAGACACTCCATATCTCAGCTCCAGGAAAATTCTCTGGCTGTCTCCCATCCCTGGAATGCTCTCCCTCCTCATCTCTGCCTCCTGGCCTCCTTCAAGTCACATCTAAAATCACACTTGTCATAGGAAGCTTTCTTTTCCTTTCCTTTCCCTTGATTCTAGAGCAGGATTCCCTCTGTTATTTCTAGTCAGTCTTGCATATGTTTGGATGTATTTGCTTGCTGGCCTCTCCCCCACTAAACTGTGAATTTCTCGAGAGCAGGGACTGTCTCTTGCCTCTTTTCGTATCCCTAGTACTTAGCATAGTGCCCATTACATTGTAGGCATTTAATAAATGTTTATTGACTCACTGACTGACTGAAAGCTGAACCAATAAAGTGAATTGCCCATGGTCATATAGTTAGTGGCAAAACCACAAGAACTCAGGTCTGTTCCATGTCAAATTCCCCACTTTCCAAGCATTGTCACAATTTTGGTCAAAATTCATTTTCCCTTCCTGTTCTGTGTCTTAATCCATAACTGACTGTCCCAGCAGACTCCCAGCACCTTCCCACCCCATTTTTCCCCTTCCCCTTTAGTTCTTCCAGGCAGTTGCTCTAAAGGGCCTTGCCAAATACCAGTGGGATTCCAAGCACTTCTGCCTCACATATTATACTTCACCAAAAGTTAGAAAGAAAATCATTATTACTTGTCTATGGAGTCAGAAGACTAATGGAGCTTAAATTGCTCATTGGGTGTTTTTTTTTTTTTAACCAAACAGAGCATGGCATATGGTCAGTTAACAGGCATTCATTAAGCTCTTATTATGTGATAGGCCCTGTACAAAGCTCCGGAGATTCAAAGAAAGGCAAAAACAGTCCCTTCCTCAAGTAGTAGACATTTTAATGGGTGAAGCACCATGTAAATAAGTACATTTAAGATATTTACAGAGTAGATGAAAGTAATCTGAAAAAAGAAGACATTAGAAGGTGGCACGTTGAGATTGGGGTTGCCCCCCCAACAGGAGATGTGATTTGAGCTGCATCTTAAAGGAAGTCAAGGAAGCCATGAGTCAGAGGTGAGGGGGAAGAGCATTCCAGGTGTCTCTGTACCTTTTCTAAGGGAGAGTTTGGAGTGTGACATTCAAGGAACAGAAAGTAGGCTAATACGGCTGGATGACAGAGTAGAATGGAGGGGTAGTAATCAGTAATAGCCCACTTTTATGGAGACTTTACGAAATGTCTTCTTTCTAACATTCCTGTGAAGTCATTCCGTCCAAGATATTTTCATAGCTATAGAGCTGCAAAGAACCTTAGAGACCAACCAAACTCCATTATTTTACAGTTGAGGAAACTGAGGCCCAGAGAGGGTGCCTCCAGGTGATTAGTCAGTGACTATTGGCTCTATCCCCTGTGCTTGGCACAGTGATTAAGAAAAGCTTTTTCCATCCATCCATTCAATGAGCAATACCATACACTTCCACTAAGCACCAAATAACGGCTCTAGGGGCTAAAGGCAATAGGAAGGAGATACAGCCACAGTTTGGGATGGTCAGAGAAGGTTTCATAGAGAAAGTAGGACTTGCATTGATTTTTAATGCAGGAACAGATCACAGATAGAACGAAGAACAGAGAACAGTGTTTTCTCATGATGCCAACAAACATAAAGGACCCTAAAGCTTATTGTCATCACAGAGGTGAAGGCTAGCCCACTTCTTCCCCACAAGAGAGGCCATATGGTATGATGGAAAAAGCACTAGATTTGGCAGCAGAGGACTTTACAAATCTTGACTCTATCATTTACTGTCTGTGTCACCCTGAGCAAATGACTTAACCTCTTTAAGTATCAATTACTCCATCTATAAACTGTGGGGTTTGGACTAGATGACCCCAGATGTCCCTTCCTACTCCAAGGCTATGTATGATTCAATGATCCATGCCTTCCTGTGCCTGGAAGTCCTAGGCACACAAGAGCCTGGAAAGGCATAATATGACCTCTACATGGACACCAAACCAGACAGGTAGGAATAGGTAGGGACAGGGGTTCCAAATGAAGTTGATGAGAAAAAAATGTTCTAATTCAATCCAGTGTTCTGCTTTTTGGAATAGCCCTAACAAATTTTGATGATGGAAGAGGCTTTACTTAGAGTTCACTCTGCGAGAATCCTATATGTTCTGGGGCACACTTTACCTATAAACTCAGGTAGCAGCTACTTGTGTGGTGTGATTTGAGAAGCACTAGAAAAAGGCTCTTATATCCCCAAATACCTCCTATATCAACCTATCACAGTGCTTGAACTTCCCCCATTGGAAAGCAAAATCTTTGGCTTGGAGCATTGATCTCTTTTACCTATACATTTACTGTCATTTTCTGCATGGGTTAGTTTTGCTGAGGTATTTTCCCTTTCTTTCTTTTTTTTAATCTTTGCTATAAGAGATGGTTCACTAAGTGGGAGATTTTAAAATATTTGAAAATGAAGGCGACATAAGAACAAAACATGCCAATAAAAATAAAAATGCACATTCCCTTTGGAGGTATTAATTATGAATTCTTCAGTGTGTTTATGCTTCACACCGAAGAATTCATAATTAATCATTAAATCTCTTTCATAGGTTTCATAGGGGAGATCCAAAGGAATGTATTGGCTTTAGATTGGGGGAGAAGTAAAAGAAAGAAATAGAGTACTAGAAGGCCAATTCTGTCAGCTTCAGGAGAAGGGCCATCCACCAGGCTAGGGTCCACACTTTCTTTTTTTTTAATTTTTAATTTATCTTCAGTTTTAAATAATATTTTATTTTTTTCCCAAATACAGGTCAAAAAAATTTTCAGCATTCATTTTTACATGATTTACATGATTTTACATGATTTCCAAATTTTTCTCCCTCCCTGTCTCCCTCCCTCCCCTTCCCTCTTCTGAAAAAGTGTGCCCCAGAATGTATAGGATTCTCGCAGAGTGAACTCTAAGTAAAGCCTCTTCCATCATCAAAATTTGTTAGGGCTATTCCAAAAAGCAGAACACTGGATTGAATTAGAACATTTTTTTCTCATCAACTTCTTTTGGAACCCCTGTCCCTACCTATTCCTACCTGTCTGGTTTGGTGTCCATGTAGAGGTCATATTATGCCTTTCCAGGCTCTTGTGTGCCTAGGACTTCCAGGCACAGGAAGGCATGGATCATTGAATCATAGGACCATAGCCTTGGAGCAGGAAGGACATCTGGGGTCATCTAGTAGGTCATCTAGGTAGGCAATTGGATATAGGTTATACATGTGCTATCATATAAAACATTTCTTTATTAGTCACAGTTGTGAAAGAAGAAACAGACCAAAGGAAAAAAAAACATGAAAAAGAATAAAATAAGTAAAAAAAAGATTCCATCTGTATTAAGAGTCCATCAGTTCTTTTTCTGGATGTGGACAGCATTTTTCTCTGAGTCCTTTGTACTTGTGATCATTTGATCATTGTGTTGATGAGAAGAGCTGAGTTATTCATAGTTGATCATCACAGGATGTTGTTGATACCATGCACAGTGTTTTCCTGGTTCTAATCATTTCACTTTGTCATCAGTTTGTAAAAGTCTGTCCAGGTTTTTTCCTGAAATCTGCCTGTTCATCATTTCTTATAGCGCAATAGTATTCCACTACATTCATATACCATAGCTTGTTCAGCCATCCCCCAACTGATGGACATTCCCTCAATTTCTGTCCCCAGAACAGCTGATATGAGGGTCTGCATCAGAAGTCCAGGACAAATTGGACATGCTGAAGAAAAGCAGCCTCTGGGACTCTGCAAGCAGCCCAGCAGAAAGCAATGCCATTGGGCTCAAGAGAAACATTATTAGGGCTCCACAAAGGGGAGAAAGGAACTTTCAATGAAATGACTTCCAGGAGCTGTGATTTTTTGCCACATATATTACACCAAGCTTGAGTTCACTTTCTTCTGGACTCTCTATGTACTTGTGGGAATGCATTTCTTCTATTTGGGCAGCTAGGTGGCATAGTGGAATGAGCACAGGGCCTGAAGTCAAAAAGATTCATCTTCCTGAGTTCAAATCTGGCCTCAGACACTTACTAGCTGTGGGACCCTTGGCAAGTCATTTAACCCTGTTGTCCTCTGTTTCCTCATCTGTAAAATAAGCTGGAGAAGGAAATGGCAAACCACTCCTGTATGTTTATCAAGAAAGCCCCAAATGAAGTCACAAAGAGTCAGACATGACTGAAAAGACTGAACAGTAAAAATGCCTTCAGTGTGGTGTACCAGTTTGTACCGTAACATTATTATGTATGTTCTCACTATGTGTTTAGTATCATTACTAAACACTGGTTGCTAATTAAGTCAGGCTGACTAATTGATATCAACTGATAATCAATGGAGGAAGTGCATTGGCAAGGCCTCATGAGCTATGGCATCAGAAGACCCCTCAGAGTCCCCTACAAAGCCTGAGAGGAAAAGTAGTAGCCATCCTCTGAGGACCACTTGAACAAGACCCTCCATCTTCTGACTGAGCATTTTCACTGGCTCTCCCCCATGCCTAGAATGCTCTTCCTTCTCATCTCTACCTCCTAGCTTCCCTCAAGTACCAGCTAAAGTCTCATCTTCTGCAAGAAGCTTTTCCCAGTCCCTCTTAATTTCAGCATCTTCCCTCTGTTGACTATTTCTTATTTAACCTGCAACCACAGGTATATGTACATAGTGGTTTGCAAGGTTTCTCCCCTCATTAAACTTGGAGCTCTTTGAGAGCAGGGAATGTCTTTTACCTTTCTTTGTAGCAAAGTGCATGGCACAGAGTAGGTGCTTAAAAAATGTTTGTTGATTGACTGACCTGGTTTGCCAATGCAGTGGAGCCCCAGAGTACACCCTATATTTATAATAATCCTAGGAGGGAGACATTATTATCTATATTTTATGATAATAGCAATAAAATAATTAACATTTATATAGTACTTTAAGATTTGCAAAACCCTTTACATGTGTTATCTCATTTGAACCTCACAATGCCCCTCTGAAGTAGGTGCTATTATTATCTCAGTTTTACAGATGAGGAAACTGAGGTTAAATGGCTTAAATGCAAGAGGTTAAATGACTTGCCCAGGGTCACACAGTAGACATCAAAGGTAGGATTTGAATCTCGCTGGTTTTGGCCTCCCTGTCCAACACTTTTCCCACCATACTAGGTTGCCAAGGAAAGGGGAATATTTAATAGTAGAAAGGAGAGATAGCATTTGAAACTGAGAAACTGAGGAGGTACTGAGCTAGTTTGCTATTTTATAGAATCCCCACAGGGTATAAGTGCTGCAGAAATGCTGTGTATGGAAGTAGATATAAAGAAAGATGTGATTAGAATGGAAGATCACCATTAAGTGATCATCATTAGGCATTACTCCACTGTCTCACATACATAGAAAAGAAAAGACAGGACCTCTGACTTCATATGGTATTTATAAGACCAACCAATTTAAATCTGGAAAGAACCTCAGAGATCATTTCCAACACTCCATTCTAGAAATGAGGAAACTGAACCTCAGAGAGGTGGTAAATGTACCCAGAGGATACATACAAGGTAGCAGAGAGAGGATTTCAACCTCTGACTCCAAATCTAGTACTATTTCTATTGTATCACATCTGTACAACTCACCTGACACATATTTTCATTGTTAGTTATCTTCTTCTATCTCTTACTTCCTCAAATAGATCCCTGGAGGGTAGCTTCCATGCCTTCTCCCTTTCTTAGAAGTTCCATGGAGTTCCTATTCTACTACAGTAGTCTCTCTTTTAAAGAAGAGAATAGGAGCTCAGAGAATATTGGAGAAAGAATGAAAGAGAGAAAGGAGGAAAAGAAAAAAAGGAAATTCTCTTGATGTGGCTTGTCAATAAAAAGTTTCAAGAAGAAGGGGCAGAAAAGTGTTAGGCACAGGGGACATGCAAAGATAATATTTATTCTACCCGATAAATTGCCATCTTTCCCACAATTCCTAGTAAACAGAGAGGTGGGTACTAAGTTCAGCTGTGGATTGAATACAAGGCCAGGAGTCTGATCCTAATCAGATTGACCTTGGCAGAGGTGCCTCAGCATGTCCTGCTAAATCCAGTCATCCTTTGGAATCATAGAGAGGTAGGAAACAGAGCAGGAGTTCTTCACCTGGGGTTTATGGATCAAATTTCAGAGTGTTTGTGAACTTAGAGGGGGAAATTACATCTTTGTTTTCAGTAATCCTATCTGAAATTTAGCATTTCTTTCAATTCTTTAAAAACATCATTCTGAGAAGGCTCCATCAGCTTCAGCCAACTGCCTAAAGGGTCCATGACACAACAAAAGATCAAGGTGCCCTAGGGCAGAAGATAGGCTCTCTTGCTGTCTTTTCCTTTCTGTTTAAATCTTGTTCAAATGGAAGGTTGACCTGGCTCCTTAACTGGGATCAGAATGAGGGAGTCCCAAGAATCTTCTCTTCTCTCCTCTAGGTAGATCTCTCTGTGACAGGTAATTCTCATCCAGGAGCCTTTCTTGACCTTTCCTAATCATGCCTCCATTTGGAAGATGAGATTAGTTCTGTCCTGGCAAAGGGGAAGTGACATTCAAATCATTTTGACCAAGTCATTGGAGATGATTCTCCTTGACATTTCCCAGGTCTGGGGTTTTAATGATGGCTCTGCGGCACCTGCTCAGTCTCTTGCTCCTAGAGTGGGCATTGGTTGGATCCTCCTCAGCTTCACTGGAAAATGAAGAGCAGCCAACGATGTACTCACCCCCTCATTGTAATGGTCCTTTTATTGCTGCACTGCCTGGGAGAGATGGACGAGATGGGAGAGAGGGACCCAAGGGAGAAAAGGGAGACCCAGGTATGTATAAAGCAACAATTCCTAAGAGCAAAAGTGTAAGATCGTAGTGTTAGTCACTGAAAGGATCTTATGGAACATATCTCCAACCTTCTCAGTTTATATATAAGAAAACTGAAGCCCAAAGGAGGGCAGTGATTTTTGCAAAACACACTTAGTAGAACCAGAACTAGAACCCAGGCTTCCAGACTCCTTTGTTAAATGCCTTTCCCATCACATCATGTTGTATCTTTACAACATATTTTCCCTGAAGAACTTTTAATACAAGGTCTCAGTCTTTCCAGGAAACCTATTGACTTATTGTTGTTCAGTCATGTCCTACTCTTAGTGACCCCATTTGGGGTTTTCTTGTCAAAAATACAGGAATGGTTCACCATTTTCTTCTCCAGTTCATTTTACAGATGAGGAAGTTGAGGTAAATAGGGTTAAGTGACTTGCACAGGGTCACACAGCTAGTAAGTGTCTGAGACTGGATTTGAACTCAGGAAAATGAGTCTTCCTGACTCCAGGCCAGGTACTCTATCCACTGGGCCACTTAGCTGCTCTCTGGATTTCTGGGACTTAATGATTCTTGTGACATATTCTCCCAATAGTAGGTGGCTCAGTGGTCAAGGTTTCAATGATCTTTTCTGGAATCTTCCAATATTTCTCTTTTAAAGAAGCCTTATGAAACACTCCATTGGATGTTAAGGTTAATAGGCTTCTCAGGGACTCCATTTTATGGAATCACTGGATTCCCGCGCCCTTAGAAGGACCCTAAGCAGCAAGATCGAGATGAACGCAAGATCAAATGTTGAAGTGTAGTGGGTTTTTTTTTCCCTCACATTCACTAAAGGAAAAAATAAATACACAAACCAAATTTATATTTTAGTTTTCATAGGTGAAGGGCTATATAATGTATGTATATATACATGTATATATATATATATATATATATAATTTATATGATAAAATAATTCATATTAAATAGGTGAAGGGCTCAGGGGCCTCCAAGGAGATCCAGGGAGTTTGGGGCCTCCTGGACACCCAGGGCCACAAGGACCTCCAGGAATCAAGGGCATGAAAGGAGAACCAGGTGGTAAGAAGTTCTATGCCTTCTATCTTAATGAGGGGGGGGGAGGTGGTGAAGGGGCTATTCGTAGACCAAAGGGAGGTTGGAGAGAAAATGGGAAGTAGTTCTCAAGTTTTCAGACCACTCTAATGGAGTAACCTTATAAGCTAAGCACAGGGAAGACAGAATTGTCTCAAAACGAATACATTTCCCTTGAAATGGGGTGGGGGAGCTGCTGAATGCCACATGTCTTTTAATGTTGGTTCAGCCAAGGTAGCCAGTAAGCCCCCTGCCAAAGTACATTCTGGTGCAATTGTTCTACCTCTGACCCCCCAGGAGCCGCCAGCTGCTGCCCAGAAGTGCCCTCAGGGAAATCAGGTCCAACCCCATCCCCCTCCACATTCCCACTTTTGGACTTGAAACATTGATTGTTCTTTCTCTCACCAGGTTCAAAACAAAAGGAAATAAGTCTGTAGTAGGAATAATCTTAAATATATTAAGGCACTGCAGGAAGTCTCTCTAATTGGTTTATCCTTACCAAGCATGCAATGCAGGGGCGGGGAAGTATTTCCATGCCTTCACAGACAAAGATCTTATAGTAGATGACCATCTTTTCTTTTATTTTTTTTTAAAATAGCAGCTGAATATTACAAGGAAAATGAAAAGGAAAGAGGTAGATAAATAAGGCTTTCAAAATGCCAGGTGCTTTGACTGGCAACTGGGAAGGGGCAAAAAATATTTCTTTTCCCTGCCCCCCACCCTGCCATGCACATGGCATCTGGGGAAAGTGGGAAAGTGAATGAATGATAAAGCAGTAAAATAGCAAATGGATCCTCACTGCAGGGAAGGAAGGGTTAGAAAGTTTCTGGCAGGCTATATTTCTGGGAAAGAGGGGGAAAAGCACAGGCTGGCTGGGTAACTGTAGTCTGAGCCCCAATATTATCAGTCAGCCAACAAGCCTCATCTGGAAACATAACGAAGCCATCGTTGTGTGGACTAATGTATCATTTGCTTGTTCTATTAGGGCTCTTTTGACCCTGAGGACAGTGTGTCTACAGTAGACAAATTGTAAGAAATAACACACACACACACACACACACACACACACACACACACACACACAATTTCTTCCTTAAAGCAAGGGTGTCTGTTTACTGAACACAGAGGAGTCATCTAGATACTGATTACTTCAAGAAAACATTGGCTCAAAGACAAACATGCAGTTGGACTGGAACTGCATTGCATGGGCACAATGATAGCTATAACAGCTACCTTTTGTATAGTACTTAGTATGTGCCGAGCACTGTGATGAGTGCTTTATAATCATTATCTCATTTGCTCCTTGAAACAACTCTGGGAGGCAGGTGCTATTATTATCCCCATGTTACAGATGAGGAAACCAAGGCAAATAGTGGTTAAGTGACTTGTCCAAGGTCACACAGTTAATAAACAACTGCAGGAGGATTTGAACTCAGATCTTCCTGACTCTAGGGCTAGTTCTTTATCCATTATGCCACCTCGCTGCCTCATTACTGATGTTACTTTGAAATTAATAGGGGGAGGGTAGAGAAAGGAGAAGGAGAACTTCCTCCCTAACCCATTTTAATGCTAGTGTTTGTTCATGATCAGTAAAATTTAATACACACGCTGAGTAAATCCATAGTATATTATAGCAAGATGATTTTGATAGACGTTGTTTCAAGCTTAAATCACTGCTTTTCTTAGCCAAAATCCTAGAAAAATCCATCTACATCATTGCCTCCATTTCCTTCCCTTTCCCTCTTCAATCCTTTGAAATCCAACTTCTAACTTCTTCATTTAATTAAAACTGTTCTCTCCACAGTTAGCAACAATCTTTTAATTGCCAAATCAGACAGCCTCTTCTCAGTCCTCAAGCTTCCTGAGCCCTCTACAGCATCTGATACTATTACTTACCCTTGCCTCTTGGACACTGTCTCCTCCCAGGGTTTTCTCCTGGTTCTCTTATCTGTCTAATAGTTCCTTTTCTGATTACATTATCACCCATATTATGCCCCTTAACTATGGTGTATCTCAAGATTTTATCCTGGGCTACCTTATGTGGTGATTAAAAAGGTTCAAAAGACGTAAGTTCTGGGTAATTTAACAATTTTATTAATAATGCCAACATTTTAATAAAAGGATGGCCATTTAGTTGTCCCTCTTGGACCAAAGACCCTTTGGAAAGGTGTTCCCTAGGGTGAGAATCAACTCTGATGGTTAACAATTAATGAGAGAATGAATTTTGCAATGAACAAGAGGACCTGAACTTTGATTAAGTCATTTACTTCTTAAGTTAACCCCAACCTTGGACAATCTATTCAAAGAATTTATGCCCCACGCAAGCCTGAGCAGAACAGAACAGCTACCCTACCTGGGTGGGTTGTGAACAAGAAAGTTAGTCCAATCTTATTAACAGCAATGTCCTTCAAGAGACTGAACTTTTAAAATCAGGACTTTTGAAAAAGTGGGAAACTCTGGATCTCCCCAAATCTTTGCTTATTAAAAATCGCTTCTCTCACTTCTTTTCTTTCTCAATATGCTCTCATTTGGTTACTAAATAATCTCCCATTATCTCTATGTAGATGTCTCCCAGATCCCTAGCCTCAGAATCTCTCCAGATCTCTAGTCCTGCATTGTCAACTATCAGACATTTCTTTTTTAAAATTATTAGTATTAATTTATTTTTAGTTTTCAACAATCACTTCCATATGCTTTTGAGTTTTACATTTTTCTCACCCTCCTTCCCCAAGACATTGTACAATCTGATATATGCTCTACACATACATTCCTATTAAACATATTTTCACATTAGTCATGTTGTAAGGAAGAATTAGAACCAGTAGGAGGAACCACAAGAAAGAAGAAACAAAACAAAAGGGGGAAAAAAGAACAAATAGCATGCTGCAATCTGCATTCCAACTCCATAGTTCTTTCTCTAGATGCGGATAGCATTTTCCATCATGAGACTTTTGTAGATGTCTTCTTAGATCCTTGCATTGCTGAGAAAGGCTAAGTGTATCAAAGCTAGTTGTCACACAATGTGGCTGTTACTTTGTATATGGTTTTCCCTGTTCTGCTGACTTCACTCAGCATCAGTCCATACAAGTCTTTCCAGGTTTTTCGAAAGCCCACCTGCTCATCATTTCTGATACCATAATAGTATTCCATTATATTCATATACCACAACTTGTTCAGCCATTCCCCGATTGATGGGCATCCCCTCAATTTCCAATTCTTTGCCACCACTGAAAGAGCTGCTATACATATATTTGTACATGTGGGTCCTTTTCCCATTTGTATGACCTCTTTGGGATACAGCCCTAGAAATGGTTTTGCTGGGTCAAAGGGTATGCACATTTTTATAGCCCTTTGGGCATAGTTCCAAACTGCTTTCCGAAATGGTTGGACCATTTCACAACTCCACCAACAATGAATTAGTGTTCCAATTTTCCCATATCTTCTCCAGCATTTATCATCTTCCTGTTTTGTCGTGTTGGTCAATCTGATAGATGTGATGTGGTACCTCAGAGTTGTTTTGATTTGCATTTCTCTAATCAATAGTGATTTAGAGCATTTTTTCATATGAGTATAGATGGCTTTTATTTCTTCATCTGAAAACTCACTCTTCACATCCTTTGACCATTTATCAGTTGGGAATGACTTGTATTCTTATAAATTTGACTTAGTTCTCTATATGTTTTAGAAATGAGGCCCTTCTCAGAGATACTGGTTGCAAAAATTCTTTCCCAGTTTTCTGCTTTTCTCCTAATCTTGGTTACATTGGCTTTGTCTGTGCAAAAACTTTTCAATTTGATATAATCAAAATCATCTGTTTTGCATTTCATAATGTTCTCTATCTCCTGTTTGGTCATAAATTCTTCTGTTCTCCATAAATCTGACAGGTGAACTATTCCTTGCTCTCCCCATTTGCTTATAGTATCAGCCTTCATATCTAAATCATGAACCCATCTTGACTTTATTTTGGTATATGGTGTAATATTTTGGTCTATGCCTAGTTTCGGCCATACTCTTTTCCAATTTTCCCAGCAGTTTTTGTCAAAGAGTGAGCTCTTATCCCAGAAGCTGGGGTCTTTGGGTTTATCAAATGGTGGATTGCTATAGTCATTGATTATTGTGTCTTACATACCTAACCTATTCCACTGATCCACCACTCTATTTCTTAGCCAGTACCAAGTAGTTTTGATGATTGCTGCTTTATAATACAATTTAAGATCTGGTATGGCTAGGCCACCTTCCCTAGCATTTTTTTTCATTAGTTCCCTTGATATTTTGGACCTTTTGTTATTCCAAATGAACCTTGTTATTATTTTTTCTAGATCTATGAAATAATTTTTGGTACTTTGATTGGTGTGGCACTGAACAAACAAATGAGCTTAGGTAGAATTGTCATTTTTATTATATCAGCTTCGCCTACCCATGAGCAACTGATGTTTTTCCAATTATTTAGATCTGACTTTATTTGTGTGAAAAGTGTTTTGTAATTGTGTTCAAATTGGGTTTGTTTTGGGAGCTAGACTCCTAAATATTTTATGATGTCTACAGTAACTTTAAATGGAATTTCTCTTTCTATCTCTTGCTGTTGGGCTTTGCTGGTAATAATATAGAAATGGCAATGATTTATGCAGGCTTATTTTATAGCCTGCAACTTTGCTAAAGTTGTTTATTATTTCAAGTAGTTTTTTACTTGATTTCTGAGGATTCTCTAAGTATATCATCATGTCATCTGCAAAGAGTGATAGCTTTGTTTCTTTTTTGCTTATTCTAATACCTTCAATTTCTTTTTCTTCTCTTAATGGTAAGGCTAATGTTTCCAGTACCATATTGAACAACAGTGGTGATATTGGACATCCTTTTTTCACCCCTGATTTTACTGGAAATGCTTACAGCTTATCCCCATTGCATATGATGTTTGCCGAAGATTTTAGGTAGATGCTACTTATCATTTTAAGGAAGACTCCATTTATTCCTATGCTCTCTAGTGTTTTTAATAGGAATGAGTACTGTATTTTGTCAAAAGTTTTCTCCCTATTTATTGAGATGATCATGTGGTTTCTGTTAGTTTTGTTGCTGATACGATCAATTATGCTATCAGACATTTCAAACCAGATATCACAGAGAATTCTCAAACCCAGTTAAAAAATGTCACCATTATTTTCCACATCTTCATTGTCCTCATAGCTAGTGCTTATATAATACTTTAAGGCTTGCAAAGCACCTTATATATGTTAATCCATTTAATATTCACAACAACCCTACGAGATAGGCGCTACTATTATCTCCATTTTACAGATAAAATAAGAGAGGTCAAACGAATTGACCAGGGCCATACAGCTAGAAGAGTGAGATAGGTTTTGAATTCAAGCCTTCCAAACTCCAGACCCCATGCTCTATCCACTATAATCCCCTCTTCCAAAAAAAAAAATCCTAATCCTCTCTTATTTTTGCCAAAAGCATGATCATCTTTCAGATCTTCTATGTTTTCAACATTAATGTTTTCCTCAACTCTCTCCCTCTCCTTCTTCTCTCTCCTATCTTCTCTCTCTCTCTCTCTCTCTCTCTCTCTCTCTCTCTGTGTGTGTGTGTGTGTCTCCTTCCACATATACAAACAGTTCTCAGACCTTTCCAGTACTACTTCCAAAGCATCCCTCTCTCATCCAAATCCTCATTACACTCACACAGCTACCATCCTATTTCAGGCTCTCATCCCTTCCACCCTGAACTATTTAATAGTCTCCTAATTGATGTCAAGTCTCTTCTCTCTTCAATCCCTCCTCCACACAACTATCAATGTGATTTTCCTAAACCACATATCACTCTCTCACTTCAATAAATTCTATTTAGTTTCCCTGCTGCCTCAATGATCAAATATAAACTCCTCAGTTTGGCATTTAAAGCCCTTCATAATCTGGTCCTAAATTGTCTTTCAAGCCTTATACATATTACTTCCCTTTATGCACTCCCTACATTGGCTTTCTTCTTGTTCCTCACACACAGCCCTCCAGCTCCCGTCTCCATGCTTTTGCTCACCTCCATGCAGGAAATGTGCTCTCTTCTTGCAGCTACCTTACAAACCTTAGTTTTCTTCAGAAATCAGCTCAAACAAAACATTTTAAAAGAAGACTTTCCCAACGTCTTCAGCTCCTAGCACCATTCCTCTCAAAATTACTTTTTATTTATTTAGTTCACATTCACATATTTCCCTTCATATAAAAGCTGATTAATAAATACTTGTTGTTGGAATGATTGGATATGATGAAAGTTGTATGTATGACTTGTTGGCTTCAGCTGGCTCTTTGCCTTGTCAGTGGTTTCAAAGAAAGATTTCTCTCCTTCTTAGAAAGCCGTTCTTCTGTATCTGGTGAGCAACTGAAGGTGATCTCAGATTTACAAACTAGCCTCCTGAAGCTGACAGCTGGTAAGTCTGTGGGTTCTCCCAACAGAACAGGATTCTAGAACAGGGCATTTTGGGGCCGAGAGGGTTCCTCTTCTCAGGCTGAGGATGGAAATAGGGAGTCATTCACCTGTCCTTTGGTTCTTGGATTTGGGTCTTCACTGAGAGAAGAAAGATAAGGGAGAAAAATGGAGACAAAAGTGCAGAAAATGAAGTGGCTCTTGCCCTTAATGATGTTTCATTTTGATTAAGGCAGGGTTTGTCTTTTTTTAGAAAAGTCTTTTGGGCAAAGGGCAGAAAATTACATCTTTTGAAAAAGGCTTACCCAGATCAAACCAACTGTCAAATATTCTTTTTAATCTCCCAGATAATGGGAGGTACTGAAAGGCCTCCCTTTGCCTAATATATAAAAAATGGCAGTGAGTGGCGAGATCTAGCTACCCAGGGCTGCCTCTGGGGATGTTATCATGGCAGACCCACTCAGTAAGAGTTCTCAGTTCATCAGGCCATCTCCAATAATAATAATCAGTGAAAATTTATATTCCAGTTATTTTTATAATTTTGGAGGTACTTTATAAGCATTACTTAATTTGATCCTCCCAAAAATGTAGTGAGGTAGTTATCACAGGTATTTATAGAGGAAGAAACTAGGTCTCAAAGAAATTAAATAACTAACCTATGGTGCAACACCTAGTGTCAGAGTTGATATTTGAACTTAGGCCTCACTTAGATTCAAAGACCAACACTTTCTGCCATGCTATACTCCTTTATAGTCATTTAGCATAATGAAACACAGACAGAGAGACTAATAATAATTATTATTACTATAATTAATTTCAATTGTATCCACTTTGTAGGCCTATCAGTCATGCCCTATCCCCTCCCTCCCCCCATATTTAGGTATACCCCAGAGCTTTTACAGGCCCTCTTCTCTTTTCTCTTTACTCTCTTTTTTGATGACCTTTTGTTATCATGGGTTCAACTATGCAAATGATTCCCAAATCTAGATATTTTAATTGTGAGCAATAGTCCCACATTAACTCCCTGCTGAATTCCTCACATTCAACACGTCCAAAGCAGAATTTATTATTTTCCTTGCTAAGTAACTGCCATCCTCCTCATAACACAGCTTCACATCATTGGAGTCAATCCCAGCTCTCCTCTCTATTTCACTTTCATACCTAATCAGGTACCATGTCTCGGTGAGTCTTCCTCCATATTTTGCCCAATCATCCCTTTCTCTCCACTCACATAAGCACCAGTCTTGCTCAGGTTCTCATAAGCACTTTTCTTGTACTATTACTTGGTCTCCCTGCCTCTAGTCTCTCCCCTCTTCATGCTATCACCCACCCAACTGACAAATTTATGCGCCTAGAGGAAAGTTCTGACACTCTCTTACTCAGAAAGCATCAGTAAATAAAACTCCTTTTTGACATTTAAGGTCCTTCATAACTGGGCTCTACCCTCTCTTTCTAGGCAGATTTCAACATTACTTTCCACATAGTACCCTCTCATCCCATGCACTCTCCATTCCTGCTAACTTGGTGTATTTGATGTCCCTCAATCCCAGCACTGATCTCCTGTATCTATGCCTTTTCACAGGATCTACCCCCTCACTCTACCCAGCCCCAAATGCTCTCCCTTTTCTCTTCTGCCTTTTGGAGACTAACTACCTTCAAAGCTCAACTCCCCCAAAATACAATTACATTGTATTTATCATGTATATTTTATATCTGTGTCTAGGATATTTCTCCCTTTCTTCCAGCCAAGTAGAATGTAGCTCCTAGAGAACAGGAATAATTTCATTTTCATCTTTGTATTCCCAGGGCATTAGAATAGCCTAGAACATGAATGGCTTAATACTTGTTACTTATTAAACTGAACAAATATTTATTAATCTCCTGGCACCATACTTGGTGCTCAAAGATAAAAGCAAATATGAAATGCCTCTGCCTTCAAGGAGCTTACACTCTAATGGAAGGAGGTGGCAATGGAAGGATGTGTGCAGAGATAAGCATATACAAGGTGTCCCCAAAGTAATTTCAATGAGGAGAAACTATTAATAACTGGGTAAATTAAGAAAAGGCTTATTGAGGAGGTAGCACCTGAATGTGTTTTGAAGGGAGCTAGAGATTCTAATAGGAAAAAGTGCTATGGAGGCACAGTTCAGACAGGAATGTGGGGCCACCATCTGTGCAAAGGAATGACACCTGTGAAGAACAGTTAGTGGGCCAGTTTGGACTGGAGGAGAATAATAAGAAATAAGACTATAATGGAAGCAATAGTCATAACAAAAACAATAGCCACAATGATGAGGTCAATAACAATAACTTTAAAGTTTTCTAAGCTCTTTATATGTTTCATTTGAGCCTCACATCCATCCTCTGGCTTAATAGTTAGCACATATAGTGTTTTGAGGTTTGTAAAGCACTTTACAAGTATTATCTCAATTTGTCCTCATAACAATCCTAGGAGGCAGGGACTATTTTTATCTACATTTTATAGATAAAGAAACTGAGGCAGACAGCAAGTAAGTGATTTGCCCAGTAAGTGGCTGAGGTTGGATTCAAACTCAAGTTTTTGGAACTCTAGCTACTTAAAGCAATCCTAGCTGCCATGTCGCTGCCCATTGTTACCTACATTTTACTTAAATTTAAGGAGGCCCAGAGAACTTAAGTAATGTCCAAGATTATGCAATTCATAGTAGTCACATAGCTAATAAATGTCAGAGGTAGTATTTGAATGCAGGTTTTCCTAGCAGATTCTTTTAAATGCCAAGCAGAGGATTTCATTTATCTATGTGGAGTGGGACACACAGAGACAGAAACAGAAAGAGTTAGTGAGGAAATAAAGTGGTAGAGATAGGGCGAGAAAAACAGGGTAAGAAACAGACCTCCATAAAGAGAAATATTCAGACATGCTCATACAAACAGAGAAATAAACACAGAAAAAGTAGGACAAAGGGAGCACTGCCTTCAATCTGTTGCCTCTAATCTCCAGCTCTCAAGTTATACGGAATTGCAGTTCAAGTGGGAAAAAAGTTTTTTGCCACCAGTGGCATGGCTTCTGATTTCCTCACAGTTAATAAGACTTGCCATGAAATAGGAGGCACTATTGCTACTCCAAGGAATGAAGAGGAGAATGCTGCCATTCTGAAAATTGTGGTGAAGCATGACACATATGCCTTTCTTGGCCTGAAAGAGGGAAGAACACCAGGGGAGTTCCATTACCTGGATGGATCCCCCGTGAACTACACCAACTGGTATTCAGGCACTCCAGATGGGCAAGGAAGTGAAAATTGTGTGGAAATGTATACAGATGGTACTTGGAATGATAGATACTGCTCCAAGAGCCGCCTTGCTGTCTGTGAGTTCTGGCCAGAGCTGGACCACTGGACAAAAGAATGAAGGACTTACTGGTGAACCTGGGTGAATCATTTATTTCCAATCTTGGTGGCCAAAAGGGAATTAAATCTTCTGCCTCTCAGGTAGGAGTCTATGATAAAGAAGTGTTAATTGAATCCTATTTGTAGCCCATAAAACAACATGAAAATCAATTCTGTTTCCACTGCCAGGAATGCCCATCTCTCTATACCCCTTTTCTCTCTCTAATCAAATCTTAACCCATCCTCCAAGGCCTAGGTAAAGTTCTGTCTTTTTCCCATGTGGCCACACATGACTCTGTCATTCTACAGTAATCTCCTCTTTGGAGCCTATATAATTTTGTACCACCCAAATTAATATTTACCAACTACTGCTTACTCAAGTTACTTAATGTTTCAAGTGGGTATACCCACCTCCCCAACTTGAGTTTAAACTTCTGAAGGAATAGGAATTTGTCTTCTCTTTCCTTAGATTCCATGATACCTAGCAGAGGGCTGGGCAAACATAAGGTACTCAGTAAAGGCTTATTGAATAATTGAATCAAAACAAATTAATTTTTATTGGTTTGAATTCCTGTCTGGTTTGCTCTAGGAAGTGAGCCCAGGGGCAGTAGACCATTATTCCTGAACACTATCACAAAATCCCTCTGAGGGAAGGCTGAAGGTCACCAACTTGAGTGTACAATGCCCCATGCTTTCACTGAATCAACAATTACCAAGCACATAGGTGTCAAGTATCTGCCACCCCCTCTGTAGCCCAGATCCATTCTCAATGTCTGCTCCTTCTACTTTTTTTCCTTAAATGAAGTCTCTACTCAGGATGTGAGTTGCCTTTCCACACAGATTAACGTGCCAGAGAAGATGCAGACTTGTCTCATCTCTCTGACACTGATACCTGTAATTAGCATAGATTCCTTCCTTAAGTTTATGGGAAATTTACAGGGGAAAAGATGAATGGATGAATGGTAAAGGTTGTTAAAAACAATAAACCAAAGAAGTTACTAACTTACAAATGTCCCAACAGCTGAGCTGGAACTTGTGTGGGGCCACTAGAGCACAGTACCAGGGCAAGATATTTCTAGAGTGTTTTTTCCCAGGCTCACTTCCCTACCCACTAGCCCCTGCCATCTCCAGTCCTGCCCCTAAGGTCTTCTTTTTCAGTGGTATGTATGATTCCTCCCCTTGAGTCAAGAAACTTAGAGAGTTTACCAATTTTTCAGCTTTCTCCTCTCCTTGCTTCTATGAATTTCCTCCCCAGACCACCCTGTTTCCTAGTCAACCTTGTCCTAGGGCTTGCTTCCTCTCTTCTGCTCCATCATCCCATCTCTCCTGTCTCCTTCTCCTTTGCTCCTACTAATTGCCAGCCCTTCAGGACTACTGAAACCTGAATCATCCCTCCCACCACCTGCTGTTTGTCCGGGGTGCAAAGATTGCCAATTCCAACCCTGGAAAGAGCAAATACTTGCAGCTGAATTTATTTGTCCAAATCACTGAAAGAGATAAATAAAATGCAACTTTATTCAGAGCAAAATTTGAGAGATTCTATGGAACTTAAAATAACATTCTCAAGAAATAAAAACTTGCTTTATAAAAACTACCCATTCAAAGTTGGGCCCCAGCTACTCCTGTAATTTAGTTCTTCATAAGATTTTTTTAAAGACGTAAATCTACCAAGTTACTTCTCTGCTTTTAAAGTTATTAGCCAATAGTAAATAGGAGGGGAAGGGATGACAACTGTGGGCTTGCTACTTTACTGCTTTATGTACATTTTAGGAAAAGTAAGTATCTACAGCTTGATGCTTAGCACCAGCCTTGAACCTTCAAATTTTGTCAGGAGTTTAAAATATAATCACTCAAACATCTTTCTCTCCCTCCTCACAAGTCCAAGTCAGATAAAAGCATTACTCTGCCTCCTTAAACTGGACAATATAGACAATGGCTTTAGAAATGGTGAGTCCTTTTGAGGTTGAAGTCAGAATGTGGCTTGGGTGACCTATACTGAGATTATTTACAGATTACTTTTGGTGGCATTATCAGGTGGGTGTTCACCATGAAATCCACCATAGACCAACCCATCATCATCCTGTCAAGCCAAGGGATCTTTGAAAGGGGCTTACATAGAAGAACTGTGGTTCTGAGCCTCGCATAACTGCTCACACTGACATGAGTGACCTGAATTTCACAGATATGCTGTGTATACACAGTCCACGGGCCTGGTTTAGAATCAATGAACACGTTGCATAGAAGAACCAAATAGAGAAACCAGATGGTAGCATAAACCCTTCTTTGTAATGTTATGCAAGCTAGTTTCTTTAAATTCAATTCAACTTAACAAACATTTCTATATATCATATTTTCTTTCTCCTATCTGTGACTTTAAATCCAAACAATTACAAGTAGGTGTTATAATTTTACTTTGAAAAATAAATTGTCATGCTACTATCAATTGATGCACCTTGGTCCTTCAGGTATTCTTAAATCCTGGTCCTTCTAGTCTTAAGAGCTTACTTTGTACCAGGTACTGTGCTGGGTACTAGAGAAATAAAGGAATAAAAATCTCCACCTTCAAGGGGCTTATGTTCTTCTGGAGGTGATGGGCACAGCGTATAATAGGTAAGTAAATACATACAAAAAAAGAGAAGCAATTGGGGAAAAGGGTAACAATTGGGAAAACTAAGAAAGGTGTTTTCCAAGAGAGCACTTGATTAGATTGAAGTGAGCTGGAAGTCACAAAAGGAAGCAATGAAGAGACACTGAATTCCATTCATGGGGTACACATGGTGCAAAAGCAAGAGACAAGACATGGGCTGTCCAACTAGGAAAACCAACATCACCAAATAGGTGACTAATTCTTCAATAGGAGGCAAATGCAGTTCTTCCACTGTCTGTGGCTATCATGTAACTATGCTGGGGCTGGGGAGAAGGCTTACCTAAGGATACACAGATCATCTGTGGCAGACCCTAGGTGTCCTGAGTCTAGGTTGACCACGCCATATTGATCCACTTCTCACCCTATTGGTAGCAAGGAACAGAGGCTTACATATACATATAGTAGGCCTCCTGCATCATTTTTTAGGGGGGATCCTAAAGACTTTTTAACTCTACTGAAAAATTAATGTGTGATTTGGGGCAGGTTGCTTAATTTTTCTAAGGCTCAATTTCCTCATCTATTGAATGAGGTTGATAATGCTTTTGCAATGAATCTGCTGTGATGAAAGTAAACCCCAGATTGATTTATATGTAAATATAATGCAACATATTTATAACATAGAAATTATAATTTATCTGTAAATATAACAAAATTTAATGCATATGCACATATACACATATAAACACATACCTATATGCATATATATGGAGTGGAGACTATTATGGGGCAGTTAGGTGGCACAGTGGATGGAGTGCCAAGACTGGAGTTAGGAAGATAAATCTTCCTGAGTTCAAATCTGGCCTTAGACACTTAGATACTGGTTGCATGACCCTGGGAAAGTCACTTAACCTATTTGACTCAGTTTCCTCATCTGTAAAATGAGCTAGAGAAAGAAATGTTTGGTAGCTGTAGTATGTTTGCCAAGAAGACCCGAAATGGGGTCAGATTATTATTACTAAAGGTCTGAGGTTTCAACTTTTCTATACCAGTTTGATGCTATTAAGCACCATGAATTGATTCTCAACATGGGAGGGTCTTTATTAAATAGATTTTAATAAGACTCTAATAACTTCCCCAGACTCAGTGTCCATGTTGAGGCACATGATTCTTCTGCACCACTTAAAGGCATTCTGGGGAAAAGGGTATAGAGTAATAAGGTGGTCAATATATGAGCTTATACACGCAGAGCCTTATAGACCTAAAAGGTACCTAAAAAGTAGTAAAAAGTAGTAGTAGTAGTAGTAGTAGTCGTAGTAGTCGTAGTCGTAGTCGTAGTCGTAGTAGCAGTAGTAGTAGTAGTAGTAGTAAAACCCAACCAAATCCCAGACCATATTTTCATTTTACAATTGAACTGCAAACTTCTGAGAACCCAGAGATGCATCGAAAGAGCAGTACTGGCTGCTCAAAGGACCTGAAAGACACAAAACACTTTTGACACAAGAGACTGGGCAGCACTAGTTTCCATGTGCCAGCTTTGAATGACCACTGCTACACTTGAAATTCTGGCAGTGGTCATTCAAA
This sequence comes from Phascolarctos cinereus, assembly GCF_003287225.1. Lineage (NCBI taxonomy): Eukaryota > Metazoa > Chordata > Mammalia > Diprotodontia > Phascolarctidae > Phascolarctos > Phascolarctos cinereus. Next base: position 61,342,803 of record NW_027555736.1, on the reverse strand, counting down.
GAGCCAATTAACAAATGGCAATCACATCCCAGAGCTGGTCTTACCCCTAAGCAAAGCAACAACAGCAACAATAGTAACAATAATAATAACAATGGAGCAGCTAACATTTATATAGTGCTTACTATGTGCAAAAGCTGGTACTAAGTACTTTAGAATTATTATTTCATTTGACCCTCACAAAACCCTGAGAGATAAGTGATGTTTTTATCCCCATTTTACACATGAGTAAACAGACCGACAGACATTAAGTCACTTGCACCAGGTCTCACAGCTAGTTAGTGTCTGAGAAAGGATTTTAACTCAGGTCTTCCTGAATCCATGCCTGGTGCTCTATCCATGTATGAATATAGAAAAACCAGTCATTTGCAAAGCATAGACTAAGATAGACTCCATTGCTCAAAATGTGTTCCCTACTGAGAGCTAAAATTTTAGGATAAGGCCATTTGCTCAAAATATGTCCCTCACTAAGAGCTAAAATTTTACCAGTAGCTATTCGTTCCTTTGGATTAAACAAGGCCTTCTCCAGGCTACTCTTCACTGGGGTAAAGTAGCAAGTAAAGTTTTCATTCTTCTTTGTGAAATAATGTATCAGTTCCCCTTCCTCCCTTGTAGATGAATTGAGGCAGTTAAAACCATTGGTTGCCTGAGAGTGAGGGAACAATGAAAACAAGCTGTGTGGACATCATTTGATTATGTATAAAATGAGGAGGCCAGACTAGATGATCTCTAATGGAGCTTCTAGCTCCAAGTTCTAAGATGCCGAACTATTTAGTGCAGAAAACAGTAGTGGTGGGAATTATGAAAAGATGGTGTTGTGTTAGGTCCTAGAAGAACCCAGATCACCCACAAAACACCAGTAAAATTCTAAGAATGTTTTACCCCTCAAAGAGTGAAGTGAGGAAGGGGAATTAAAAGGAAAAAAAAAGAACCAGAAAGAATAATAATAAAGAAAATCAAAGAGAAATAATGATAAGTTCTGCCATCCCCAGTACTGCTTAAAAAGGCTGCCAGAATCAGAAAGTAATGGCTCTGTGATGCAACAAGAAATACTGAAACAAAATAAAAGACTTGAAAAAGAGAAGAAAATGTAAGGAATATGATATTTTAAAAACAGGTCAAGGAGAGATAATCTAAGAACTATCAGATTATTGACTGATATTCTACCTATACATCATAACAAAAAATAAGCTTTATATTCCAAGAAATTATAAGTGAAAGAAGCCCAGATTTATTAAAATCAGAGGGCAAAGTGAAAATAGAAATGCTCTACCATTCACCTCCTGAAAGAAAACCCAAAATGAGAACTCCTAGTAATGTTATTGCCAAAATCTAAAACTTCTAGATCAAATTTTAAAAATAAAGCCATACTTCCAGTAGCCAAAGCAAGAGTTAACATACAAAAAAGCCACTGTCATACATCACACAAGAGTTGGAAGCTACAACCACAAAAAGAAGAGTCTTGAATGTGATATTCCAAAAGGCAAAAGATAAAGACTTACAAGAATAACCTTTCTGGCAAAACTGATTATATAGCTATAAAGGAGAAAAGATATTTAAATAGAGGACTTATAAGTATTTCTAGGGAAAAGGCCAAAACTAACCAAAAACTGAAATGAAAATGAAGGAGTAAAAGAAAAAAACAGAACACAAATTACATAGAAAGATAAGTGCATTTGATCAATCAGAAGGGAAGGACTCATGATAATGAACTGTTTATATCCTAAGGGGGAAAAAAGGAGGAATGTCAATGTCTTCAAGGGTCATAAAGTTAAATAAAACAGTCAGATGGTCTGGGAATGATTTTGTTCTATTTTAATAGTCTTAGAAGTAGGAAATGGGGAAAAGGGAGGATAAACAAACAAATAAATAAATAAATAAATAGGCAAATAAATAAATAAATGAATAAATAAAGCAAAAATGGAGGAAAAAAGAGGAGGAAAGGGCACTACCTCATTTAACAAGGGCACATGAGATGAAGACTCAACAAATGTAGAAGAACTGTGGGGAACTGTCATCCCATGAACTTCACTTCTGACCCAGACACAGGAAAATGTAACACACTCATACAACCATGATTACAATCACACAAAGCATGGTAAAGATATACATTAAAATCAATTGGGAAATAGGAGGGGTAAGGGAGAAGAAAGGGGATAGTAAAGAGGGAGGATAGAATAGGTAAGGGAGTAGTCATGAGAAAAAGCAAAACAGATTCCAGAATCCCTGAGTGGAACATGAAGGGGTGGATTAGAAGTAAATAAAGAGCAAAAACCTGTGATCAGGGATAGAGAAAAAGGAAGAGGGGAAATTGAGTCCAAATAGATTGCTTCAGTTATATAGCATTATTGTTAAGCAAAGTACTCTTTCATAAATCTCTTCTTTGTAAAGAAGTGGCAAGGGGAATGGAGAAAAATACAATAAGATGGGCTGGAGAGAAATAGACAATTAACAATTATAACCATGAGTGTTAATGGTATGAACCCACCCATTAAATGGAAGAGGATAGCAGAATGGATTAGAAAATAGAATTCAACAATTGTGTGTGTGTGTGTGTGTGTGTGGTTTGTCCTTCATTCTCGAGGAGGGTCATGACATCAGGGAGGTGATGACATGACTTGCAATTGACTTTGATTTGAATGAGGAAGGGCTGTGCAAGGTCACCAGCCTCACTTTCTTCTCCACAACCATCTGGGCCCAGTGGCCAGATACCAATATCTGATCAATCAGGACGACTGAAGATGGCACAGAATGCAGTGGGAGACATTGGCCTTTTAAGCTAAGGCTTTTTCAAGTGCTCACTTTGAGTGAGGCAACACCCATTAAAGCCTCTTTAAGAAATGAATCAAGGGATGGCCCTTTTAATAAAAAAAAAATCAAACTGGGAGGGGAAGACCCTCAGGGCCAAAACAGAAACTAGTTACATTCACTCTGAGCCAGGAGGACCCAAAAATAACCATTAAGTGGTGTTTGGGCAGACACCTATTGTTGTACAATATCTGAGATCCAGAGTGAGTGTATATGAATGTAATGGAATACTGTTGTTCTATAAGAAATGATGAGCAGCCACACTTCAGAAAAACCTGGAAAGACTTGTATGGACTAATGCTGAGTGAAATTGATGCTGAGCAGAACCAGAAGAACATTGTACACAGCAACAGCCACATTGTGCAATGACTAACTTTGATAGACTTAGCTCTTCTCAGCAATGCAAGGATCTAAGACAATTCCAAAAGACTTACCATGGAAAATGCTATTCACATCCAAAGAAAGAACTATGGAGTTTGAATGCAGATAGAAGCATACTATTTGCTCTCTTTTCTTTTTTTTTCCTTCTTTCTTGTGGTTTCTCCCATTGGTTCTAATTCTTCTTTACAACATGACTAATGTGAAAATATGTTTAATATGAATGTATATGTAGAGCCTATATCATATTGCATGCTACCTTGGGGAAGGGGGAAGGGAGGTAGAGGGAAAAAATTTAGAACTCAAATCTTATGGAAGTGAATGTTGAAAACTAAAAATAAATAAATTATTAAAAATAAAAAAAGATCCATTTCACAGATATCAGCCCAGTGTGAATTAAAGTGAAAAGTTATTTCAGCTTTCTTTGCAATATTTTAGAGCTTGTTGGGATTTTTTCCCCTCCACATCCTTAATGTAACTTTTTTTTTATGTGATTGGGGTCTTATGGGGGGGGAAGGCATGTATATACATAGATATTTATGTTATCTATGTAGATACATACACAAGTTGAGGGGGAGTTGGGGTGGAGGTGGATCGGTGTCGTAAAGTGGAAGGGATTGTGGAATCAGAAGAAATCCTGGAACTCCAGAGACCCAGGTTGTAATCTATCTCTGACCCATCTTATCTCTGCTAGCACAGGCACATCCCTGGTCATCTCCCTGATCGTTCTCATGCCCCCTCCCCTACCTGCTCACAGTGACGTCATGAGGCAGACTTGTTTTGGGTCTTAGAGGATGAACACAGGGCTGAGCAGCGTCTTTATTCTTCAGCCGGTTCTAGTCCACAGAGCTTGCTTCTGCCCTCTGGGCTGCTTCCAGCCCAGTGGCTTAAGAAGCCATAAATACGGATATCATCAGAATTAGAAAGCAGACGGCTATTTTGGGAGACTTGGATGCTACTCTTCCTTTGTTCCTGAAGTGTTTTCTGAGAAACCTCTCCTTAAGTGTCCAGAGCCCTCCAAGGAGAACCTGCTGGCAGGGACCAAAGCGCTCCCTCTGGCCAGTCTTCTGTGGCAAGGAAGCTGAAGAAGCCGGCACCAAAAAAGACGATGGCGCTCACAATCGGGGTTCTAGAAGCCGGTCAGAGCTGGGTAAGAACCCAGGTCACTGATGTCTCCCCAGAGCCTTTCTCCCCAACATCAGAGGCTCTAGGACCTTATTCCTGGGTGCTCAGCTTGAACCTCAAGCCCTGGTGGTCCCTTCCTTAAAATGGGTCTTATTAGCAATAGCTAGGAGTTTTGCTTAGGAGTCAGATACCAATAGATGTTGCATTAGAAATGTACAAAATCCAACACTGAATATTTTATAAGGACCTATTGAGGTTTGTGGTTTTCATTAAGCACCAGACTGACAACATTAGATTCATCCTGTTCCTGCAGAACTCTCTTCTCCTTAACTTACTCCGTTGTCCTTGGTCCTGTTTGGGTGTGGTCCTTCTCTATGATGATTGAGTCTTGTCTGGAGGGGAGGCCTGCAATTGGGGGCACTGTCCGAGCACTGCTTCCTTCTGGGAGGCCAGCTACCTCTGTTCCATATACTAAGGAGCCTGGCCTCCTAAAGGGGTCCCATCTTTAGCTAACAGGGCTCAGGTACAGAGGAGCAGGGAGCTGGAGCCATCCATTCCATAGAGATGGGACAGTGGGTCAAGTGGACTAGATGGGCCAGGGCCTGTTTCTACATCCCAAGCTCTGCCCTTTCCCAGCAGGGAGCCCTCCAGGCATTTGGTCACTCCACAGACATGTGATCTGTGGCAGACCCTGGTCCAGTTTCTGGGCATACAAGTACCAAGAATGAAGCCACTCTGTCCTCAAGTAGCTGCCATTCTACTTGGGTAGTCCCCAAGGACATGTAGCAACTATCAGTACAATTCTTATATGTGGGAGGCTGGGGTGGAGTGAGGGAGCTGCTGGGCACTGGCAGCTGTGGGCTTCATGAAGACCATGAGATGGGAGGGGCAGGAGAGGAGGGACTGAAATCCAGCACAAAGGTACAAGAGGGGCTGGAGCTGAGGGCTTGGAAATCCTCTTCTTCCATTTAGCTGTGACATGAGCAGAATGGCATCCTGAGAAAGAGAATCATCCTAACAACAAGGAATAGGATTCTTCCACGTCAGGCACCATACAGGCCATTTACTAAAAAGCCAGGTAACAATTTCTGGGATAATTTATATTTGCTAAAAAAGCACAACCCCCTTTATCAGTACTAACGTCCAAGATAGTTGCAAAATGCCAAAAGTGAGTCTCTGACCACTCTAGTGTCCTCAGTGTTGTCAGCGTGTATCAAGCCCCTACTACGTGCAGGCACTGTGCTGCTTTTGGGCCCTGGTCAAGGACCCTGTGCACACTGTTTGCTCAGTCAGTCCCCGTTTCTAAAAACTGCCAGGTCTTTGGTGATGGGGGTGTCCGACCAGTTTTAGCAGGGCCTCTGCCAGGAGGTCACTGGGAAGCCTCGCACTTTGGGTCTGTATCCTCTGAGTAGACGTCATCCATACTAAATACTGCCTTTGTTTTAAGTTCATGGGTCTCTGTGAAATCATCATCAGCCTCTTTAAATGGCCCATTTAAAGTTCTGGAGCCTCGTGCTGTGGCCACGCACCAAGTCACTCCATCTGCAGATGTCGAAGGTTGTGGAGAAGCAGGGCTGCTGTGCCTTGGCGCAAACGTTCTGGAAAGGAAGGTGGAATTGGGAAGCAAAGCCACTAGAATGGCCCCAGCCTCGTGGATGCCTGGCAGCCTCGGTTTGTGCCAGACCAGGCCCAGCGGCCTGGGCTCCAGGCTTTGCATCCTCCCGGTTCCTGCCAGCCCTGCTGGATTCATTGTTTGGTTCTCCCCAAAGCCAGCCTAGCACCTACCCCAGCCGATACACAACGTTCCATTTTTCCAGCCGCCAAGTCCAATAATGTGTTGTTTAAACACACACACACACACACACACACACACACACACACACACACATACACACACACCAGTCTCCTAATTAATACCTAGTCATTAAAACACTTTTCAACTTTAGATCTGACAATTTCAAGATTAAAATTTATTGGTAGCTGTTGAAATTTTAAAATAAAATTTTGATTTTTAGTTTTCCTATTTCTCTCCACACTTTATTATTATTTTAAAATAGCATTGCACTATGGAAATACATTCTGGCTCTCATCTTCATACTACAAGACCAGCAGCTATAACTTCAATAAAATTATAACCTAGAAACAATATTTAGGCAATAGAAAAATATGTTTTTCAATATTAGGCTATTATGAAATAACTCTTTTTAAATGACACTTTTGACTCTTCACTAAAATTCTCCTTTGCTTCATTTTTCACAATGATTTTTATAATATACAGCACAATCTGCATTCTGTTTGCAAATAACTTTATATTACTTTTTTAAAAAAAGCTTTCCTCATTAATTTTCAATGATTTTTATCCAAAAGAATTTCTAAATAATGATTCAGGAAACTCAAACCCTAACCATACTAAGTGTTGTTCAACAAATACTATCTTCCCTGTACTTTAATCTGCATTGGCAAGTGCCGCATTTTAAGCTATATTATAAGGTGATAATTATCAAATATCTGGTGCTGGCTAAGAAATAGAAAAGTAGATCAGTGGAATAGAACAGATGTTTAATACACAGTTTTAAATAATTATAGTAACCTTTTGTTTGACAAATGTAAAGATTTAAGCTTTTGGAACAAGAATTCACTATTTGATAAAAAAAAAAATTGTTGCGAAAACTGCAAAGTAGTCTGACAGAAACTAGATATAGACCAACATCTTTTCTAAAAATAGTATTTTATTTTTTCCCCAATTACATGTTGAGACAATTTTTAGCATTCAATTTCACATGATTTTGAATTCCAAATTTTTCTCCCTCCCTCCCCTCTTCCAAAAATAGCAGGCAATTTGATATATTATGCATGTTCATACACCAATATCTTACACCATTTACCAAGATAGGGTCAAAATGGATGCATGACCTAGACATCAGGGGAGAGGTCATAAGTAAATTAGAAGAATGTAGAACATATTACCTATCAAATTTATGGATAGAAGAAGAATTTATGAATAAACAAGAGATAGAGAGTATTGTAGAATATAAAATGAATAATTTTGATTACATTAAATTAAAACATTTTTGAACAAATAAAGTCAATTGTAGCCAAGATCAGAAGTAAGAAGGTAGAAAATTAGGGGAAAATTTTTATATACAGTTTTTAAGATAAAGGCCTCATATTTCAAAATGTAGAGAACTTTGTCAAATTTATGAGAATATGAATCATTCCCTAATTGATAAATGGCCAAAGGATATGAATGAGCTGATTTTGGAAGAAGAAATCAAAGCTACAGACAGTCACATGAAAAAAAAATTATCTAAATCATTATTGATTAGAGAAATGCAAATTAAAACAACTTTGAGATACCGTCTCACACCTATCGTATTGGCTAAAATGATAGAAAGGGAAAATGACAAATGATGGAGAGGGAAAATAAGGCCATTAATACACTGTTGGTAGAACTATGAACTGATGCAACTATTTTGGAGAGCAATATTGACTTATGCCCAAAGAGATAAAACCATCTACACTTTGACCCAGAAATACTACTATTAGGTTTGTTTCCCAAAGTAATTAGGGGAAAAAGAAAAAAAAACCCAACATATGTATTCTGAAGTATTTATAGGAGGTCTCTTTGTGTTGGCAAACTGGAAACTGAGGGGATGCCTATCAATTGGGGAATGACTAAATAAGTTGTGGTATATAATTGTGATTGAGTACTACTGTGCTATAAGAAATGATGAGGTGGTTGACTTTAGAAAAACCTGGACTTTCATGAAATAATAAATATTGAAGTGAGTGGAACTAAGAGAACATTGTATAAAGTAACAGCAATATTATTCAGAGAGTAACTGTGAATGACTAAACTATTCTGAGCAAGATGAATATTCAAATCAACTACAAAAGACCTATGAAGCAAAATGTTATCTACCTTCAGAGGGAACTTTTAATGAAAGTATGTATTGATGGTTTTGTGTGTGTGTATGTGTGTGTGTGTGTCTTTTCTAATGTGGTTGGGAGGTAGGGAGGGAGACAGCCTGGAAACCAAAATGTAACAAAAAATAGAGAAAATTTTGAAAAAAGATAAAAGAGAAAGTGAGTTGGGAAAGGTAAGTTGTAGACAAATTGGGAAAGATTTTAAATGTTAAGAAGAGACTATATTCTAAACTTAAGGAAATAGAGAGCCGCTACAACTTTTTTGGCAGGGCAGTGAACTGCCCAGATGCATGCTTTACTAGTATTAATGTAGTAACTGTATTGAAGACAAATTGGAGAGAACAGAGACCAAAAGCAGGTGACCAGTTAGGAGGCTTTGGAATACTAGTCCAGGTAAGAGGGAATGAGGGGCTGAGCTTGGAAACCCCAAGGGTGGAGATTGTGTCTTATCTCAACTTTGTATCTCCTCCAGCACCTAATACAGCTCTCTGTACACAAAAGTAGTTTAATACATTTTGTTTAATGAATGAATAAATGAATAGTCTAGTTCCTTACTAATTTGTCACTTGTAACAATTTTCACCTCCTGATTTGGCTTACATGTTTCCTTAACTCTCTACTGACTTTAACTACCAATCTACACTTGCCCTACAGCTCTCATGTCATATTTGGGTCCATCACATGACTGTTATTTCTTTAACAAGGCCCCATGTGGGAACCAGAGTGTCTATGACCTCTTGACTCCGTGGAGTAACTGTGACACCCACTGTCTCGCCTGGCACCTGCCCAGTGACTTTAGTACAATCCATCTTTGCTAACTCTGGTGCAGCCAGATTTTCTATCACACATCTCAGAAATTTTGCTAGCTCTTGGCCATTTTCTTCCTAGGGTACTCTTGATTTCCCAAACGCTTGCCTTCTTTGACATCCTCCAGTTCCTAAGATGCCTTTTTTCCTAATTGACCAAGAAATTGCTAGTGAATCAGAGATGACTCTAAGTCTGAAAAGATGTGAGGCTTCTTGGAGGCAGGGACGAAGAGGGAGTTAATTTAAGAAAAAGACAAGGAGACAGGCAATAGATTGATGTGTTTAGGGAACAGTGAGTTGGATAGTTTGGCTGGAATATTGCTGCTGTTCATCCTTCATTTTCAAAGATGGCCAATGACGTCATGAAGTGATGCCTTGACTCACGGTTGAATTGGATTTAAGTGAGGCAGTGTTGCACAAAGTTGTCAGCTTCACGCTCTCTTACAGAGTCACCAAAGACTAGTGGCCAGACAAGTCAAGATGACTGGTGATGGCTGAGGATACAGTAGATTACCATGGCTTCTGGGATGTCTGCCCAACCTCTAAGTGCTCCACAGATCTCTTCGGCTCCCTTCATAACCATTGGCCATAAATTGTTTTCATTCACCCCTTCCACTGGGGAAGTCTTCACATGCTTGAGGTAGATGTCTCCACAATTCGTTGATGGTTTGAAACTTGTCAGTTACCCTCAACTTGGTTTAGTCTGTCTGCCTAGGTGGTTTTTTTTTTATCAGGATGTGGCCTCTGCACATGCTGCAGCTTCTTGGAGCCCCAGGTGAAAGTTAGGTGGCAGGTGGACACCAAAAGTGGATGAGCAACCCTGAAAAGGGCTTGGCAAGATCTCACACTAGAGGTGCTTGTTCTCTCCAAACATGTAGAATGCATGAAAGTGAATCATGTGGAAGAAGGCTATATAGGCAGATCAGAATCAAATTATGGCCTCAGACTAGATCAGGCAAAGGAATATAATTAACATTTTGAAATTCTCTGCCACTGCTTCATGCTGTGGAGGTTCTACTCAAAGACCTTCTGGGCAGTATGGAAAAATGCATTCCTTTCCTCAGGGAAACATAAGAAAAGATGTCATACTGCTCTTTTTCCGGTGAAACATACAGAGTTAACAAAATGGGTCCAGCATGTTTGGAGATGATTAAAAAATCAGGTAATAAACAATTAAAATTAATTTTAAAACAAAAGGAAGTAAATGATGGCAGGAAGTCTCATTGGAATGAGTGCTTTATTTGTAGTCTGAGGACTACAAGTTTGAGTCATAGATCTGTTATTTACTACTTTTGGAATGTTGGACAGGTTGCTTGTGCCTTAGGAATATTATTTTGATAGCTGTGTGGATGATGGGGTGAAGGAGGAAGAGACTGGAGGCAGGGAAACCAACTAGGAAGCTATTATATTAATATAAACAAGAGATGATGATGGCTTGAACTAGGGTATGCATGGAGAAAGGGGGATGGATACAACAGATGCTGTAGAGGTCAAATCTACTAGCTTAATGACTGATTAGATTGGGTGGTGAGAGAGAGGGAAGCATCAAAGATGACTCCAGGGTTATGAACCTTGATGACCCTATTTTTAACAGCAATAGGAAAGTTTAGAGGAGGTGGTGGAGAAGAGGATGAATTTGAAGTATTGCCTGGAAATTACAGTGATGATATTTAGTAGGTAGTTGGCAATGTGAGGCTAAATTTGAAGAGAAAGATTAGGCTTGGACCGAAGAGTCATTTATTTAGAGATGAGTATTCAACCCATGGAGAGCATGTGAGAGCAACAAAAGAGGGAGAACAGAGAGAGAAGAGAAAAGGACCTAGGACAGAGCCTTGGAGGAAATACACAAACATGGTAGATGGAAAATGGATGATAGAATTCAGCAACTTAGATGGACGAGTAATAGTACAGGCAAGTGCAGGAACAGGAAAGAGCAGTGAAGAAGATGAGAATGCTCAGGAAGAGCAGTCACCAATGCCAAAAGCTGCAAAAAGGTCAAGAAGTCTGAGGTCAGGGGAAAGACGGATTCTGAGATCCAGCAGTTAAGAGATCATTAGTCAGTTCTGCAAGTGTGAGTTCAGTAGATTGATTGGGTCAGAAGTTATGTTGTAAGGACTCAAGAAGTCAGGGAATAGTGGTATATGAGGAAGTGGAAGTGGTAAACGCAGATGATTTTTCTTGGAATTTAGCTATGGATCAGTAGCTTGAAAAGATGTTAGGACGAACCAAAGGGTTTTTTTTTTATTTTTTAATAGACAGGAACAAATTGAAGATAACAGCAGAAGAAAGAGTGATCAAAAGGGCAAGCTTCTGGAGGACAGAAGGGGATGAAGTCAAGGGCACAAATAGAAGGGGGTGATGTTTGCAAGAAGGGCTGCCTCTTTCTCAGTGTCTGAAAGAAGGTGGAAAGAAAAGGAGGTGATATAGTCTGTCTCAATCATTTAGATTTTTTTTGGTCTTGTGACTCCATGGAGACCAGGAATATTATCCTTCACTTTGTGAATGAAATGTATGATACAATGAAAAAGCTGGTGGAACCCCCCTGATCTATCAGGGTACCATGGCCAAAACGGTTAGAGGTAACCATGAGGAAGGGGGAAGCAATGGGGAAGGAAGGATACTGAAAGCATTCTGGGAGGGACAGCTATGGCTGGCTTGGAGTGGGAAGGCAGAATAAATCTTGGGACCAGCATGGTGACAGCCCTGGGAAAAAAATAGCAGGGGTGGGGAGGAAGTCTGCAACAAATCGGACCTATGTTCTACAACTAACTTTGCCACCAATTCACTGTGCGACCTCTCTTTACTGGTTGGTGTTGTAGTTGTTGAGTCATTTCTTTTGTGTTCAACTCTTTGTGACCCCATTTGGGGTTTTTTTGGCAAAGATACTTGAGTGGTTTGCCATTTACTTCTCCAGCTCATTTTACAGATGAGAAAACTGAGGCAAATCAGTTTAAGTGACTTGTCCAGTGCCATACAGCCAGTAAGTGATTTGAACTCAGGTCTTCCTGAATTCCAGACTCCAGGCCTAGTGCTATATCCACCATGTTATGTAGTTGCCTCATTTTACTTCTTAGGGCCTCAATTTCTTCATCTGTCAAATTTGCATAACTCTAACATATATAAAGAAGCCCTCCTCTCCCCACCTCTTTTTTTTTTAACTATCCTTTGCATCCATGCTCAATCTCCATGCATTATTCTTGTGGAGCAGTACTATGTTTTTTCCAAAAATTTTAAATAATATTTTATTTTATATCCCATTACATATAAAAACAATTTTAACATTCATTTTAAAAAGTTTTGAGTTCCAAATTATATCCTTTTCTCCCTTCCCCTGAGATGGTAAACAATGTGATAAGGGTTATACATGTACAATCATGTAAAACATATTTCCACATTAGTCATTTTGAGGAAGAAAATTCAAACTCCCAAAAATGAAAGAATGAAAGAACATGAAAAATGGTATACTTTGGTCTGTATTGAGCAAGGTCCTGGCATACAGCATTTTTTTTAATCATGAATTCTTTCATATTATCTTGGATCATTGCACTGCTGAGCATACCTAAGTCATTCAGTTATTCGTGGTATAATATTGTTACTGTGTACAATGTTTTCCTGGTTCTGATGATTTTATTCTGGATCAGTTCATGTAAGTCTTTCCAGATTTTTCGGAAATCATACTCTTCCTCATTTCTCATAGAACAATAACATTCCATTACAATCAGTTGTCATAACTTATTCAGCCATCCCTCAAAAGATTGGTATCCCTTGCATTTCCAGTTCTTAGCCACAAAAAAGAGCTGCCATAAATATTTGTGTGCAAATAGGCTCTTCCCCCCATTTCTTTTAATCTCTCTGAGATACAGACCTAGTAGTGGCAATACTATGTTTTGCGTACATGTAAAAAAGATACGGAAGTTATAGCAGTGTACAAGCTTGTTATGAGTGCACAGTATGACATTTCTACCAAAAAAATGCTATTTCCATCTTAGCCAGGATGAGATGACAGTGTTGCTGGTGTTAATAGCATGCAACTAGACACTGTCCTTGCCCCTTTTTTAGTCATTGTTTTTATTAATGACTTGGATGAAGATTTTGAAAGTAGGCTTAGCAAATTGTAGGTTACATAGAACTGGGATAGCTCTCTATTCTACTGTATGACAAAGTAATGATTTAAAAAGATCTTGATAGGCTGAAGGAAAGAATTCAGGGCCAATCAATTGATCAACAAACATTTATTAAGCACCTATTATGTGCAAGCATTAGGGATACAAATAAAGGTATGCTCTCAAGAATCTAACAGAGGCTAGTAAGGAGTCTTAAAGTCAAATCATAAAAAGAATGGTTGGAGTAGTGAGGGATATTTAGCCTGGAAAAGATAATGCCTGAGGCAGGAGAAATATCATTCCTACCTCCAATTTTTTTTTTTTGTAATTAAAGTTGTATGTAGAAGTTGTACGTAGTTAACAATGGTAAGTAGAAGACAGATTAGAATTGCCCCATGCAGTTACAGAGGAGACAGCTATGATCAGTGGCTGGAAATTTGGTGAGTGTGTGTGTGTGTGTGTGTGTGTGTGTGTGTGTGTGTGTGTAATTTGGATTTGTTATAAGGGGGAACTTTTGAAGAAGAGCTGGCCAGCAATGGAAAGAGGCTGCCTCAGAATGTATTGATGTTTCTGTCATTTCTATCAAACTGGGATGAGCATCTGTTATAGAGGGGATTTGTGCTTTGCATGGACTCTAGTTTGACCCATCTTGCAAATCTGGTCATTCTACAATTGCTTTTGACCCGTGATATTTCCAATATCATGCCATAACTTGCAATGTTGAAATATATTCTTTTTAAAATGACATCCCACTCTTTGAGCTGCCACCTACAATATTTAGAGTCCAAATTGAAATGGCCTTTCCCCCTTTGGCCATAACCTATCTTTGCAGTTCTCATCAGATTTTCCCTACTGGTTTCTTGTGTATATCCCCCAAGCATAGCCCAAAAGTCTTTGGGGAGATTCCCCCATCCAAGTCCTATTTCATTATCTACAGGGCTTGTATTCCAGATTGGTTAGATCTTTCCTTTGAAGTAAGTCTCTCTCTTGAGGATATAATGTCAGGAAAATTTGTGATCAGCATTATTTAAGTGATCAAGACCAGTGCCAAGTTCTGTACTTATCTCATAAATATAGACACAGCTCCTGCCCAGGAAATCCTTTAAGAGGATGCCAGCAACAACAGTGAACCCAGTTCCCTCTTAAAAACTTATGGTATAGCCTAAAATTCACAAACAACTAGCATTTTGTATTCACAGCTTTTATCATTCCAATCGCCATCGGTGTATAATTCGACGCAGTTTTCTTTTCTTTCACCATTGGGTTCTCTAGATGCCCAACTGGTATAGCTGACAGTTTGACCATTCTGATACTGGAATGTGCCTTCTCTTTCCTCATCACTCATGCCCAGGTAGATGTTCTTACCAAACTGTTTGGCCAGTTGTTGCAGGGCTCTGTTCTCCTTGGAATTCCGGGGGGCTGCCAGTTGGGCACCACTTTGTGAACATATTTTCTTTCCTTCTTCAAATGTCCCTTCAGATTCCATTACCTTAAACCATTTCTCATCCACAATTCTGATACCAGACAATATCATAACTGTAGAGGAGAAAGAAAGAGACGCTGTAGTCACACCGTGTTAGAAGAAAAACTTCCTGCCAATATCTTGAATTTGGTAGACATTCAGCTCTGAAGAAGGGGACTTATGGGACATACATGGCAGAAGGAGACTCAGAACATGATTCCACATCATCCTTGCCATGCCTCCCTAACCCAACAACAGGAGTTATAGTCAGGATCTCATCTTTTTTATTCCTACTGTCCACAGAAAGCATCCTAGCATAGGTTTACAGTAACCAAATAGATCCTTAAAATGGGGTATACCACTTCAAGCCAGAGATGTTTTTTGCCCTTGTCCAAAGTTTGGGGAGCAAAGCATCCCCTGAAGGGCCTGCACTGACTCTCTTAGTGCTTCCAGGTATCTGGAAGAAAGTTAGGTGTCTGTTATCCACTGGAGTCTGGTACAGCATGTGGAGTGGAAAGGAATGGACTGGACGGAAGAAAGAGCACTGAAAGCTAATTGTGCATGACCTTGGGCATTCACTTCTAGGGGCTTCAATGTTCTCATTGGTAAGGGGAGAGCAACAGAGCTGGGCCAGGGTTCTGTACCTTTTTGTGTATCATGGTCCCCTTCTCTGAGTAATATTAAATGCATAAAATAAAATACAGAGGGTTACAAAATAAACTAATTATAGTGAATAGAGTTATCACAATATTTTTAATTATAAATTATCATAAAAAAGGTTTTCTGGATCTCAGGTTGAGGAGCTTCTGGACTAGATGATCCCCAAATCAACTCCAAAATCATGATTCTGAAATTCAGCTAATTCTTCATAATTCTAATTTGTAGAAGAACTTGCTAGGGTTTGTGGCTTGAGGAGGGACCCAAAAAGGCATTGGAATTGGGCTTCCAACTATTCCTTCTCCTACTTTTTTCTCTGTGACTTTAGTGTTCTTACTCTACCTCTTTGTAGTTTTGTCTCTGAATCTCTAAAACTTTTGGTGGAAGTATTCCCTAGAGATCATAGAATCATAGATTCAGATCTAGGAAGAACTGAGGCACTCACTTTATTCAGCCAATTCATTTCTGAGCCAAAGAATCTGAGGCTTAGAGGGTTAAAAGTGAATTGCCAAAGATCACAAAGCTAGAATATGGCCAAGGTGGAATTTGAACCAACATCTTCCTGACTTCAAGTCCAGCACTTATACTTTAGGACATGGCTAACTAGCAAAGCTTTCACTTTAATTGAAGGCTATAAGAGTGGTTCTGCCTCTTTAGCATAGTACTCCATAGATTAGAATGTGACTGACACATTCAGGTTTGGGAAAACCTGAACCTAGGGAGCCACTAGGAGGGTAATGTGTGAGGAAGGGTGGATGACACCAATCTTATGAGCAAACACTTCAGGCTCACAGTCTTAAAGTTATATTCTTTACCTTGTCTATATTTGTTGATGAAAGTCTGCAGCATCCTCATTTCTTCTTGCAAAGCAGTCATTTCAGCCTTGAGTGAAATCAGTTCTGAAAGTCAAAAATGGTTTGTCATTTCCATTGAGCCTTACGTAATGCTTCTAAGAGACAAAGGTTGTTTGATTTCTTTTCCCCTAGTGAGAAAGACACATCTCATCCCTAGGGGAGCTCAATACCAGAGCCTCCATTCCACCCTACATTGGAACAGACTCAGCACTGAAATCAAAGACCTAAGTAATTGGGAAGTATGAAAGAGAAAGGAAGGAATTAATCTTTTGCCTTGTGTTGAATGGTGAGATTTCTTCATAAGACAGCTTCATAGGACATTCCAATGGCCACATCAGGGTGGTACTGGGTCTCCGAGATAATAGAAAAATAGCTTCTCCTTTTCATCCTCCCTCCATTTTCTAGTTTTCCTTTTATCTCCTGACCCAAGATTAATAAGCTTCCCTTCATGTATTTGTGACTCATTTTTTCCCCTTCATTATCATTCTCACCATTCCTGTTTCTACCACTCTAGTTTAGGCCAAGAGAAATTATAATTATCTACTAAATGACCTTTTATTTCTACCCTCTTTTCCTCCCTTTTGTCATTCCTTCTCTCCCTTCTCTTCTCCTTTCTTCCATTCCTTATCTTTTCTTTCCTTCCATTATCTTTTCCCATATCTTTCCTTTTCTTCTCTTCCCTAATCTTTCCCTTCCCTTCCCTTCCCTTCCCTTCCCTTCTCTTCCCCTCCCTTCCCTTCCCTTCCCTTCTCTTCCCTTCCCTCCTCTTTCATTTCATCTCCTCTCCTTTCCTTTCCTCTCCTTTCTTTCCTTTCCCTTCCCTCCCTTTCTTTCTCTTCCCTACCTCTTTCCCAGCCTGTGCAACACTATTAGATTTTCTTTTTATTTACTTTTACCATGTCCTTCTAACACCATACCTTTAGAGGCTCCTTATAACCTAGAGGCTAATGTCCTAATTCATTATTTTATTCTTCAAAGCTGTCTGCTGTTAACTTATCAACTCTTATCTAACCCACTCATCTTCTTTCCCTTGCACCTTCCACTCTGGTCAGACCAGTGTTCACATTATCCTTTTACTGCTCATTCCTTACCTTTATTGATGCCTAGAAAGGCATTTGTTTAAGATACTTTTCCCCATTAAAGTCCTTTCTGTCCTGAAAGCACCCCCAAAATGTCTTCTCATAATTATTTCTTTTTTAAAAAATATTAATTTTATTTTTAATTTATGGAATAAACAAGCATTTCTATAACATAGAATAATAAAATGATTGCACATGAAGCTGCAAATCTATTATATCCAACTTAATATATATACCGTCATGCAAATTTATTTCTCTTGTTTCTTCCCTCCCTTCTCCCATTGCCCTAGGGATAGCTATCATTAGAAAGATAGATAGATAGATAGATAGATAGATAGATAGATAGATAGGTAGGTAGATAGATAGATATGTGTATATATATATATATATATACACACACACACACACACACACACACACGTGTGTGTGTATGTAAAATCCTTCTATACATACTTCTTTTTCTGAACACAGACAGCAGCTTCCTTCATATGTCCTTCATAGTTAATTTAGGTATTTATGATAATGAAAAGCATTTATTTATTTAAAGTTGTTCTTAACACAATATTGCTGTTACTGTATACAATATTCTCTTGGTTCTACTCATTTCTTTCTTCATTATTTCATGCAAGTCTTTCTATGTTTTCCTAAGATCATTGAGCTTATCACGTCTTATAGCACAATAGTGTTCCATCACAATCATATACCACAACTTATTCAGCCATTCCCAATTGATGGGCATCCTCACAATTTCCAGTTTTTTGCCACTATAAATTATTTCATCCCATGCTAATTTCCCATTTCTCTACATTCCTAAAGAAAATATTGCATATACTATACAAGCTATCAGTTCTCTTGTTTAATTGTGTCACATAAGTCCTGGCTCCACACCTAGGACTGTGAGATCTGGAGAATGGACCTGAGTCTTGGCCTACCAGAACAGATCCTGGATATATACATATTGAACTAAATTGAGTAGAGTTGAAAAAGTTCCCCCCATCTCAATTCTTCCATATGATCATATTTTTTTGCTTACTTTCTATTTTTCCCATTGTACCCCTGTTCGGTTCCAAGTCAAATACATAACTCACCTTGATTTCCTCCTTTGTCTCCTTTTGGTCCTTTGGGACCCTGAGGACCCCTTTCTCCTTTGATACCCATGGGGCCAACTTTTCCAGGAGGGCCTAGCATTCCTCTCTGTCCTTATCATCAGAGGAATTGGAGAGATAAAACAACAATTAATACTTGAGCCCTCTTCCTTCCACAACCATGAGCAGGCTGAACTCCTGTTATGGAAGTGAACCTGAGGCTTACTGGTGGCCGAGAAAACTGCCCTACTATTGGCTGGCTATTTAGAACCTAGGAATGTCAACAGAGAGTGGAAACAAATGAGCTTACCTACTGGGGCTTCAGTTTGCTGTTATTTCTCCCCAGACCCATGGGATCTGCCTCAGTCTGTATTCTTCCTTTCAGAGGTAAATCAAGCCTCCAGTATAAAAGACCTTCCCATGCTCTAGTAGGGGAGGTAACAGGAGTGTGAGATCCTGGTACCAAGCTCTTTGAGTCAGGGACCATGTCTTACCAATCTTTGCTATTTCACTGTTTTGGGTATGGTGTCTTACCTTGAGTAAATGTTTAGCAAATGATTGTTGAGAAGATGAAGAGAATAATAATAAATGACATTTCTATAGTGCATTAAAAGTTGCAAAGAACTTTACATGTATCAGCTCATCTTTGCCTCATAAGAGCACTGTGAGGTAAGTACCAATAGTATCATTAACCCTATTTTATAAATGAAGCTCAGAGAGGTTGTTTTTTGTTCATGATTACATAGCTCAAGTTTCAGAGACAGGATTAGGATCCAGGTCATTATGCCTCTAACACTTTTTCTACAGTACCATTCCTGCAGTGAAACCACTCAGGGAGATCTGATTTACATACCTTGGTCCCCTTTTTCTCCTTTTGGACCCTGGTTCCCATCTCGACCTGGTAACCCATTGCTCCCAGGCAATCCACAGGGCACAAAATTGCATGTATTTGTTTTTGGTTCACAGTCACATTTGCCTTGGACAGAGGTCATAGTCAGTGATATTGCTAGCATGAGAAACTGGAAAGTAGCAAGGAGGTACATCTTCTCAGATCTAAAGATGAATGAAGAAACTGTCATCAAGCTGACAAGAACCCCCCCCATTTCCCTCATTTTCAGAGACCCCTCTAACTCATCCCAGTTGCAATGGGCTTGAGTTACAGAGATAGCTCTTATTCCCATTGACAGAATTCCTATTCTTTGACTTCTTGTCTGCTTGTTCCTCTATTTCTGGGGGATGTTGGTAGAGTTCAAGATTTTGTCTATGAAATTCTTCCAGCTCTTTAAAAAACTCTCCCTCTTCCCCATCTTCCAGGTAACAAACAATAAAAATAATAACAACTAGCATTTAGATGGTACCTAAATACTTTATGAATATTATCTCATTTGATTCTCACAAAAAGTCTAGAAAGTAAGTACTATTATCATTCTCATTTTAGAGAGGCAAACAGAAGTTAAGTGATTTACCCAAAATTACACAGCTAAGAAGTGTCCAGGTCCAGCACTCTATCCATTGTGCCAAGGATTTCTAGCTGCCTAGAATTCTAATACCACCTCCTCAGAGAAGCTTTCTGTGATTTCCTCACTTGTTAATGTTCTCTCCTCAAATATTCATTACACAATTTGTCTAATCTCTCTTTTGAATACTTTGTGTCCCACCTTATCTTATACATATCAGTGTACAAGTTGAAAGTATGAGTATCAGTGTACAAGATCTTTGAAAGATCATGAAAAGTAGAAAACATTAATGAATATCTAGAAAAAAAAAGAAACACAAAACTGCAGCTCTATTTATGGGGAAAAAATGGAGGACGTGTAGGCAAAAGGCATTGAAAACAGCGTCAATTTGGAATCTTCCAAATCTATGATTTAGAAATCATAATGCATGAGAGATGTGGCATCCAGCCAGTTAGACAGACCAAAAATTGTGGCAACCAGGGCAGGTAGAAGTGTTGTGCTGAGGTCCCTAGGAAATGTTGGACCATACTGAAAAAAAAATGCCTGAGACATTGTGCAGGGGTAGTGAGGCCAAGAGGATAGATCCTGAAGCAATGAAAAGATGCCCTTCACCAAGGGACCTCAATTCTATTCACAGTGCTAGAATTTCATTTAATGTTAGATGGTGAGGTATTGTTTTGATAAGGTGAGAAAGCTATGACTGAACTTCTGGAGAAAAGGAAAGAGCTCACCAAAGAGGAGCTGTAACTATTGCTTCATTAATGGGGCTTGGATGGAAGCCCCTTCTCAATTATTTCATTGAGTAAACCTATTTTATGCTTAATAACTCTGGCACACAGGTGCTTGCAGTGGGCAAGGGACCCTTTGAAAGAAACAAACCTGATTTTGATATTTTTAGGGAGGTCTTCTTAATGGATGCTGAAGCCACAGAGTTTACCATTAGTGGGAAGAATCTGAGATTGAATTTGGTCTGCATAGCCAGAAGAAAAGGCTAGTTCCTCAAGTGATACATGATTTATAGGATGATGTGAACATGGTCAGAGGTCTCTAATGGAATCTCTAATGGAATTGTAATGGAGATCCAAGGTTTTGTCCTTGTCCTCTAGTGTTTAAAGGGTCTATCAATGCCTTGGATAAAAGTATTGGTAGAATGCTTCCAAGACGCAAAGAAGACATAAAATTGAGAGGGAAAGATAATGTGTTGAATGACATAACTGGGATCCAAGAAGATCTTGGCAAGATAGAACATCGGGATTAATCTGTTAAAATGAAATTTCATAGGGATAAATAACTATCTTAAACTAATAAATTGTGGAGGACATACTGATCTACCTCAGAAGTTCCTCACCAGGAGCTCCCAATCTTACACTTGGTTAAAAAAAAATCACCTATATAAGAAAGAATTGGGGAAACTTTGGCTGGATAGTAATTTATTTAGGAAAGAGCTGGGAGTGTTAGTGGACTTCATGCTCAGCATGAACCAGATGTGTGCTATGGCTACCCAACGGCCCAGTGCAGACCTAGGCTGAATTAAGAGAGGCCTAATGTTGATTGAGAATGAGGGAATGGACAGTGATTCTGTTCTCTGCCATAGTCAGACCAGAATTGGAGTATCATGTTCAGTTCTGAAAGCTATGTTCTAGAAAGGCCACTGAAAACCAGGAGAGGGAAGGATTCAGGAATATGTGAAGCTAGGACCAGGTGAAGGACCTAGGGGGTGGTGGTGGTACAGCTGGGTTCTCATTACTTGAGGTCTTAGAAAAAGGGGTATAGCAAGGAGCAGTAAGATGTCCTCCTCTCTGGGATGTCAGCTGTTCATATATTAGGGCTCTACACTTGAGAGCTAGATTAGAAATTAGAGGTGACATAGTACAGTCTCCGGTGTTCATTTCAATCGTGTCTGACTTTCTCTAACACCATTTGGGTTTTCTCAGAAAGACGCTAGAGTAGTTTGCCATTGCCTTCTCCAGCTCATTTTACAGATAAGAAACTGAAGCAAACAGGTTTAAGTGACTTGTCTAGGGTCATTTAGCTAGTGCCTGAGGCTGGATTTGAACTCAAGAAGATGAGTCTTCCTGATTCCAAGTCCAGTGATCTATCCATTGCTCCACCTCACTGTACACAAAAGTAATTGGTGAGCAGAGTTCTTGAGTCACTTAAGGTCACTCAGACTCTGAGTGATAAAGTCAGGAGTTAAATCCCAATTTTCTGACTCAAAAGCCAGTGTTCATTATTTAGGCTCAATTGGGGGAAAAAAAGGTGGAATGAGAGAAGAGGGGGGACTTATTTGCTATACATACCAAGATTAGAGACTCTGATAATGCCCTCAGAATTCTTTTTTTTATTGAGGAGTGTGTGTGTGTGTGTGTGTGTGTGTGTGTGTGTGTGTGTGTGTGTGTATGGTGGGAGAGGCCTCTAACTTTTTCTTTCTGTCTGGTTATTGATTTGAAATTACACTCTTGGCCATCAAGCACCACAACAACGTAATGGGGTCATTCTTGCTCAAGATTGTGTTTACATATGATTATCCATGAAATGTTTTCAGGTTTTGAGAACAGCAGGCTAAAGGCCCACACTGAGAACTTTCCAGATAACAGTACACACAATTGTTTTCCTGATATGCCAAATTAAGCCTGATTCAAAGTCTTTAATTCTCAGCTTCTTTAAATGTAAAATAGAATTAATGGTGCTTGGATAAACTACTTAATAAGTTTGTTTTGAGGTCAATATTTTGTAAACTGTAAAGTACCCTACAAAACCAACTCTTATGATTAGTCCTGCCCTAACTTGGGAGCTAAGCAAGCCTACTTTCTCATGACTGGTCCTGTCTCTCAACTGGAGTAGCAGTAGTCAACAACTTCTTACCTTCTATTCTTTTTTTTCTTTCTCTCTTTCCCCTCATTCTTCTTGACCATCATCAATCACTTAAACCACTTACCAAAGAGAAAGGTTCCTACGGTTTTTGTTGTCCTCCGTTTTCTAGACATCCCAGCTCCTGTTTTCTCTAGCTTTCCTAAGGACCCTCTAGCTCCTAAAAATTTGTTATTGTTGATGTTGTTTGGCTTTCATTCTGGAGGAGGACCATGACATCAGGGAAGTGATGTCATGACTTACAAGTGAATTGGATTTAAGTGAGGGAGGACTGTGCAAAGTCACCAGCTTCACTTTCTCCTCTGGAGCCATCTGGGTCCAGTGGCAAGATGTAGATCAGTATGACTAGAGATGTCCTTACCTTTTCTAAGAATGTACATTAGAAAAGGAATTGAAATCACAATTTTCTCATTATGAGAATTCTCCTATTTCAAAGAGAATATGGATCTGAGCCACAAGCTGTCAATGTAATATAGGGTGTTCCCAAAATCTTAGTGCAGTCGTAAACTATTAAAATTTTAATCTTAATGCATAACATATAATAAAACATGAATTTCATATTAGCTTTAATAGTTTAGAAGCGCACTAAAACTTCTGGGACACCCTGTATTACAAACCACATTATCCCCTTAGAGAACAAGCACCATAACTGAAAGCCATCCACTGCAAGACCTTCCCATGAAGCCTGATAGGGGACAAGTCATTCCCTTCTGCTAAAGAAAGCAGAGCATCCCCATGCCTGCTAGTATAGAAGATCTATTAAGTATAATAAGGGACTTTTATCTGGAAGAGACCTGGGATGTGCAGATTGCCAGAGCAATAGCCAGCAGTGCCAGCCATGACATGGGTCCCTTGGCTTGTATATTTTATGTTTCAAATCCAGCCACCAGTTCCTGTGGTAGCACCACTGAAAGGAGCAACACCAGTGGGGAAATAAGGTAAGCACTATGGCAGACCCTTCCAGATCTCTGTCCTTCTGTTTCCACCTACTGGCTCAGTAGATGGAGTGTCAACCTCCTCTTGGTTCCCTGGCCATGTCAGGTCTCATTTAAAGCAACTTCTTCTATTCTATTCAGTTCTCAAGAGAATTAACTGTGGACACTAAACATAACAAATATCTTCCTTTCATCTTGTTACCAACATATCCATCACTGTTCCATGTATGATGATGTTTATTAAAATAGCTCTAACAGGATGAGTTGAGAACAATATGCTTGGGAAGCATTAATGAAAGAAGGGAGGTATTAGTAGGAATACCTGTACCTTGTGCCTTATGGGGTCCTTCCAGCAAAGTGTTATTGGTCCTTAGCTGTTGAAGCTGTGCTTGTATTCTTTTATTTTGATAGGAGTTGACTTCCTGCCCTTTGACTCCCTGTCTTAGGAACTCCAAGTATTTTCCACCTAGAGAAAGCCCAGATGCCCAAGTGGTCACTATAGCATTGCTGGGCTGTCCCTCTCTCACTGAATGAGCAGCAGAAATCCCAGAGCACAAAGGTCTTAGACCATTCTTGGAAAGGAAGTTGGGTAATTAGTTCAGGGTCACCTGTGGATGCTGAAGTGTAGCTTTGGGTGCCATCCCTGTAGATGAACTTTGGGATGTGGAATGGGGCATCGGGGTTCTGTTTGCTTTCTGTGGAGCAAGATGGGACAATCATAGCTTCTTCTGTGATATCACCGCAATAGCTGCTGCTGCTGCAGAAACATTTGGAAGCAGTTTCTCTGCTTTCAGCTGATGTCTTCAATGAGCAAATGAAGGAGATGTTTGAGTAGGAGTTTATTAGAGTTTCCTGAGTATGTATGTGGCATGGTCAGGACCTAGCTTTATAAAAATCACTCTAGAGCGGAGACAGACTTGAAGTAGGGAGACCAATTAAAAGGCTATAGCAAGAGTCTGGGAGAAGTGATAAAGGCCCTGCATTAAGGATGGTGGCTGTGTGAGACAAGGTGGTGTATGTAAGATATGTTGGGAAAGCAGAAGGAAACAGATGGAACAATAAATTAGATATGTGGAATGAGTGCAAATGAGATTAAGCTCTCAATATTCCCCAATAATAACAACCACAGGGAAATTCTTCAAAGTCGCAAATGTGGTAAAATGGGTCTGTTTACATGATTGAGGTGCTGTCTTCTCTACATATTGGCTTCTCCTCAGAGTCTTTTTGATCTTTCCAGCGATCTCTCCATGAAAAGATCTGGGATCTCAGGTTTCTTCTCTCTAGAATCTAGAAGCCTAAAGACTTAGAAGCGCTCCTCTTCCAAGTTGTTACCAGCTTTGTTTCTCACACAAGCATGGAACATCAGTTAATCTTTATCAATGAGGAGAGTTTTATTCAAATGGGCTTGAGCCCTAGGTTACATATGGAGGAGAAAACTGAGGCCAAGCAATGTTAAGTGGCTTGCCCAACGTCACACCAGTGACAAAGATGGGATTTGAACCTAAATCCCCTGACTCACAATTCAGCCTTCTTTCCATTTCTTCATGCACTTTCATAATAATGATTATGGTACTATCTCTTATTTATAGTGTGATTTACAATTTACCAAGTACTTTCCTCCCAGTAGGCCTGGGTCTGAGCACTTTAGTGATTTACTGAAGATCACATGATTAGTGTGTAGAGGAACCCTAGCTCCAAATACAATGGTCTTTCCATGAAAATTGTCTTCACTCTTCTTTAGCTTTTCAGGGCTTTGGACTCGGAGGATTTGGCAGTCTGTAATCCCACCATTCTGAGGCAACCTTCCTTGCATAGCACTAATATTCCTTGCTCACTCTTTCCTCTGTCATAGACCTCAGAAGCCATCATCTGGGGAAATAACTCCTGTGGAAAAACTGTCAACCAACTGCTAGCAAGTTGCCACACACAGGATAGGCAAGACATCCTAGCTGACGTAGCAGGGCACCATGACAGAAAGATAGAAGACAGTATGTGCCAGACACGTCAACACCACCAGTACCACCTTTAACATAATCTCCTCTCTGACTCTGATGGAAACAACCTTGACACAGGCACATAGACTCCAGCAGCCAAACCTCCCTGTGCTTCTGTACAACTCCAGGAAGCCAACTTCAGGCAGCCAGGCATCCTCCAGCAGCCAAACCTTTTGGAGCTTCAGAGCAGCCTGGGTGAACAGATGTCTGCCAGGGGCCAGGTGCCTCCACTCCCACAGCCCAGCTCGGCACCAGGTAAGCTGCCAGACCCCTATAACCTCCAGCTGCCAGCACCTGAGGTGCCAGCACACAAAGCCAGTGGCCAGGTCCCTGGCCCCAAGCAGAAGACATTTGGGTGAGTGGTCCCTGTGCTTCAGCAGGAGAGCTCAACTTTAAAATCCAGGAAATAGTCAAACACCATGAGCGAAAAGCAGAAATAGACAATGACCATAGATTCTTTCTATGGGGACAGGAAAGATCAAAACATAAATTTACAAGAAGAAAACATTGTCAATATACCCACATCCAAAACCTCAAAGGGGAATATGAACTAGTTTCAAGCCCAAAAAAAACCTCTTGGAAGAACTCAAGAAGGATTTTTAAAGTCAAATAGGAGAGGAAGAAGAAAAATTGGGAAAAGAAATGAGATGTAGCAAGAGAGAGTCAACAGCTTGGAAAAGGAAGGACAAAAATTGGTTGTAGAAAAGAAGTTCTTAAAAAATGCAAAAGTACACTGAGGAAAACAACTCCTTAAAAAGTAGATTTGGGCAGATGGAAAAGGAGGCACAAAAACTCACTGAAGAGAACTCCTTAAAAAGTAAAATGGGCCAAATGGAAAAGAAGGTACAAACAAATCTAATTGAAGAAAACAATTTGTTAAAAATTAGAACTGGACAAGTTGAAGCTAATGACTCTATGACACATCAAGAATCAATCAAACAAAATAAAAATAGTTTAAAAAATAGAAGAAAACATAAAATACTTTATTGGAAAAACAACTGACCTGCAAAATAATTTAAGAGAAATAATTTAAGAATTATTGGTCTACCTGAAAGCCATGATGAAAAAAAGAGCCTGGATGTATCTTTCAAGAAATCATTAAGGAAAACTGCCTAGAACCAGAGGGTAAATTAGTCCTAGAAACAGAGAATAAATTAGTCATCGAAAGAATCCACTGATCACCTCCTAGAAGAGACCCCAAATTGGAAATACTGAGGAATATCCTAGCCAAATTTCAAAATTATCTGGTCAAAGAGAAAATACTGCAAGCAGCCAGAAAAAAAATCAATTTAAATATTGTAGAACCACAGTTAGGATTATGCAGGACCTTGTAGCTTCTACATTAAAAGATGAGAGAGTTTGGAATATGATATTCCAGAAGGCAAAGGAGCTTGGATTATAACCAAGGATCAACTGCCCAGCAAAACTGAGCATAACCTTTCAGGGGAGGAGATGGACATTCAATGAAACAGGGGACTTCCAAATTATCCTGATGAAAAGATGAGAGCATAAAAGAAAATTTGATCTTCAAATACAAGACTCAAGAGAGGCATAAAAAGGTAATCAGGAAAGAAAAAAAAACCCAACATGTTATTCAGTAAAGACACACTATTTACATCCCCACAAGGGAAGATGATACCTGTAACTCTTGAGAACTGTATCTTTATTAGAACATTTAGAAGGGGTATACGCAGACAGAGGTGTGGGTATCAGTTGACTTTGATGTGATGATGAAAGATCTAATTAAGCAGTGAAAAGAGATTGTACTGGGAGAAGAGGAAAGGAGGAGGCAGCAAAGGGTAAATTACATCACATGAAGATGCACAAAGACCTATTACAGTAGAAGTAAAGAAAGGAGGGAGATGAGCATTGTTTGAACCTTACTCTTATCAGATTTGGCTCAGAGAAGGAATAACATACCCAACTAGGTATAGAAATCTAACTTAACCTTGTAGGAAGTAGGAGGGGAAAGGGGAAAGAAAAGGGAGAGGGCTGATAGAAGAGGGGGCAGATTGAGGGAGGTGGTGGTCAAAAGCAAAACTCTGGTGAGAGAAGTAAAGGAGAAAGGGGAAAGGAAAGCATAAATGGGGGTGGGGTGGGAAATGGGATGGAGAGAAAGCCACAGATAGTAATCATAACTGTGAATGTGAATGGGATGAATACTCTCATAAAATAGAAGCAGATAGCGGAGTGAATTAAAAACCATAATCCTATAATATGTTGTTTACAGGAAATATTAGAAGCAGAGGGATACACACAGAGTAAAGGTAAAAGGCTGGAGTAGAATATATTATACTTCAGCTGAAGTAAAAAAAAAAGCAGGGGTAGTAGTCCTGATCTCAGACAAAGCAAAAGCAAAAATAGATCTAATTAAAACAGATAAAGAAGGAAACTACATCCTGCTAAAAGGTACTGTAGACAATGAAGTAATATCATTACTAAACATGCATGCACCAAGCGGTATCATCCAAATTTTTTGTGAAATTAAGGGAGTCATAGGAACAAATAGACAACAAAACTATACTAGTGGGGGACCTCAACTTCCTCCTCTCAGAATTGGATAAATCTAACCACAAAATAAACAAGAAAGAAGTTAAGGAGGTAAACAGAATTTTAGAAAAGTTAGATATGGTAGACCTCTGGAGAAAATTGAATGGGGATAGAAAGGAATATACCTTCTTCTCAGCAGTACATGGCACATATACACCAACTGATCATGTATTAGGGCATGAAAACCTTACAATCCAATGTAGAAAGGCAGAAATATCAAATGCATCCTTTTCATATCATGATGCAATCAAAATTACATGTAATAAAGGGCCATGGAAAGACAGAAAAAGTTCATTGGAAGCTAAATAATTTAATCCTCAATAATGAGTGAGTCAAACAACAAATCATGGAAACAATCAATAATTTCATCCAAGAGAATGACAATAATAAGACAACATAGCAAAATTAATGGAATGCAGAGAGAGCAGTTCTTAGGGGAACTTTTACATCTCTGAAAGCTTACACGAATAAAATAGAGAAAGAGGAGATTAATGAATTGTGCATGCAACTAAAAACCAAAAAGCTAGAAAAAGAACAAATTAAAAATACCCAATTAAATACCAAATTAGAAATTGTAAAAACCAATGGAAAGATTAATAAAATTGAAATCAAGAAAACTATTGAACTAATAAATAAAACTAAGAGCAGGTTTTATGAAAATAACATAAAGCAATCAAATAGAAAGAAGAAAATCAAATTACCAGTATCAAAAATGAAAAGGGTGAATTCACCATCAATGAAGAGGAAATTAAAACAATAATTAGGAGCTATATTACCCAACTGTATGCCAACAAATTTTACAATCTTAGTGAACTAGATGAATATTTACAAAAATATAAATTGCTCAGATTAACAGAGGAAATAAAATACTTAAATAATCCCATTTTGGAAAAAGAAATTTAACAAGCCATCAATGAACTACCTAAGAAAAAATCTCCAGGGCTAGATGATTTATAAGTGAATTCTATGAAACATTTAAAGAACAATTAATTCCAATACTATATAAACCATTTGGGAAAATAGGCGAAAAAGGAGTTCTACCAAATTCCTTTTATGATACAAATATGGTGCTGATACCTAAACTGAGAAGAGCCAAAACAGAGAAAGAAAATTATAGACCTATTTCCTTAATTTTAAATAAAATATTAGCAAAGAGATTACAACAATTTATGTCGAGGATAATACACTATGACCAGGTAAGATTTATGCCAGGAAGGCAGGGCTGGTTCAATATTAGGAAAACTATCAGCATAATTAACTATATCAACAACAAAACTAACAGAAATCATATGATTATCTCAATAGATGCAGAAAAAGCTTTTGACAAAATATAACACCCATTCCTATTAAAAACACTAGAAAGCGTAGAAACAAATGGAATCTTCTTTAAAGTGATAAGTAGCATCATTCTAAAGCCATCAGCAAGCATTATATGTAATGTGGATAAGCTAGAAGCATTTCCAAAAAGATATGGGGTGAAACAAGGATGTTCGTTATCACCACTGTCATTGAATATTGTACTAGGAATGTTAGCATTAGCAACAAGAGAAGAAAAAAAACTGAAGGAATTAGAATAGGCAAAGAAGAAATAAAGCTATCACTCTTTGCAGATGATATGATGATAGAGAATCTATCAAAAAACTACTTGAAATAATTAACAACTTTAGCAAAGTTGCAGGCTATAAAATAAACCCACCTAAATCATTGGCATTCCTACCTGTTACTAACAAAGCCCAGTAGTAAGAGACAGAGAAATTCCATTTAAAGTTACTGTAGACATTATAAAATATTTGGGAGTCTACCTGCTAAAAAACAAACAAACAAACTCAGGAACTATATGAACACTATGATAAAATGCTTTTCACAGAAAATAATTGGGAAAATATCAGTTGCTCATGGGTAGGTTGAGCTAATATAATAAACATGACAGTTCTTCCTAAATTAATTTACTTATTCAGTGCCATACCAATCA
Organism: Phascolarctos cinereus; assembly: GCF_003287225.1. Classification (NCBI taxonomy): domain Eukaryota; kingdom Metazoa; phylum Chordata; class Mammalia; order Diprotodontia; family Phascolarctidae; genus Phascolarctos; species Phascolarctos cinereus. The sequence goes on along the minus strand of NW_027555736.1, from coordinate 61,312,744 downwards.
AACTACCAAACATTATTTTGTAGATCTAGAAAAAATAATAACATTCATCTGGAAAAATAAAAGGTACAGAATATCAAGAGAATTAATGAAAAAGAAATGCAAGGGAAGGTGGACTAACCATACCAGATCTTAAATTGTATTTCGAAGCAGTAATCATCAAAACTACTTGGTACTGGCTGAGAATAGAGGGGTGAATCAATGGAATAGGTTAGGTACACAAGACACAATAGTCAATAACTACAGTAATCTGCTGTTTTGATAAACCAAAAGACTCCAGCTTCTGGAATAAGAACTCACTATTTAACAAAAACTGTTGGGAAAACTGGAAAATATGGCAGAAACTAGGCATAGACCAACATCTTACACTGCATGCCATGATAAAGTTAAAATCATTACACAATTTAGATTTAAAGGCTGATACTATAGGCAAACTAGGAGAGCAAGGAACAGTTTACCTGTCAGATGCATGGAAAACAGAATAATTTATGACCAAACAAGAGACAGAGAACATTGTGAAATGCAAAATGGATGATTTTGGTTATATTAAATTGCACAAACCAATGAAACCAAGATTGGAAGGGAAGCAATAAACTGGGAAACAATTTTTACAGCCAGTGTCTCTAATAAAGGCCTCATTTCTCAAATATGCAGAGAACTGAGTTGAATTTATAAGAATACATGTCATTCCCCAGTTGATAAATGGTCAAAGGATATGAATAGGTAGTTTTCAGATGAAGAAATTAAAGCTATCTATAGTTATATGAAAAAATGCTCTAAATCACTATTAATTACAGAAATGGAAATCAAAACAACTCTGAGATACCACCTCACACCTATCAGATTGACTAACATCACAAAATAGGAAAATGATAAATGCCAGAGAAGATGTGGGAACATTGAAACACTAATGCATTGTTGACGGAGTTGTGATGTGATCCTACCATCCTGGAGAGCAATTTGTAACTCATGCCCAAAGGGCTATAACATTGTGCATACCCTTTGACCCAGCAATACCACTTTTAGGTCTGTATCCCAAAGAAACCACAAAAATGGGAAAAGGACCCACATGTACAAAATATTTATAGCAACTCTTTTTGTGGTGGCTAAGAACTGGAAATTGGGGAGATGCCCCATCAATTGGGGAATGGCTGAACAAGTTGTGATACAGGAATATAATGCAACACTGTTGTGCTATAAGAAATGATGAGCAGGTGGACTTCAGAAAAACCTAGGAAGACTTGTATGGACTGATGTTGAGTTAGGTGAGCAGAACCAGGAAAACCATATACGAAGTAACAGCCACATCGTGCAATGGCTAACTTTAATAGACTTAACTCTTCTCAGCAATGCAAGGATCTAAGGGAACTCCAAAAGACTCATGCTGGAAAGTGCTGTCCACATCCAGAGAAGGCACTATGGAGTCTGAATGCAAATTGAAGCATGTTATTTGCTCTCTTTGTTGATACTTTGTTTTGTTTCTTCTTTCTCTTGGTTCTTCTCATTGGTTCTGATTCTTCTTTACAACGTGATTAAAATGAAAATGTGTTTAATAGGAATGTATATGTAGAGCTTATATAACTTTGAATGTCATCTTGGACAGGGGGGAGGGGAGGGAAGGGGAGAAAATTTAAATCCCTAAATCTTATGGAAGTGAATGTTGAAAACTAAAAATAAATAAGTTAATTAAAAAAAAATAAGATCACCTGGTCTGACCTCCTCATTTTATAGAGAGGCCATAGAGGTGGAGAGACTCCTAAAGTCACACAGCTAGTTATTGGCAGTTTTGAGAGGAAATACCGATGACATTCAGATGGAAGTTTTACTGTGCCAGAGACCATTGGCACGACTCTGACATTAGAGCCTTTGCCTAATGTTTTAATGTAGTTGTTTGTTTATCATGCGTAGTATAAATAGATTGTGCTACAAAGTCATCAGGCCTGAAACAGTATTTAAAAATAAGAGACTATTTTAAGGCAAACAGAAAGACCAAGATGAAAATATCAGTACCTGTCAGTAGATCATGGATGAAGAGATCTAAAGAAATATATCAGCCAATGCAATGGGCAAGGTCTGTGTTTGAGCAGAGACAGTATTAGGGTAGAATGAACTTGAACTTTACCTTTTGGTGCCCAAATTTAGAGGTCATTGCCAGCATTGGATTTCCTGCAACATGGAAACAACTTAGCTTCTCATGTAGATAGCAAGAGTTAGCTAAAATTGGAAGCTACCATGTAGTTCATTTCCTTCTTCTCTGTTCCCCCTTGCAATTAAGCCTTGGGAGACATCTCTGACTCAGTCCTCTGTGTCTGCTCTCTCTTCCTGATTCTCATCTCTCAACAGCCTCCTCAGTGGTGGCCTTCTGATGTCCCTTCATGGGTCTTTGTGTTCTGAGTTTTTTCTCTTTATTCTCTCCCCCACCTCCAAATTAATATGGCTTTAAAAGTTTATTCCAGGGTTATTGACTGAACTATAAAATTGTTACTTATTGTTCAGACTTATTGCTATGAGTAACATATTAAATCTTTAACCTCTGAGGTTTTGAATTAGAGTACAGTGATTTTTGTGCGTGTATGTGTAGATCTTAAGAATTTTCTCCTCTAATGAATGTGTGTAAGTAATTATCAATTGAAGGGATTAGAAGTCTGGCACAGGGAAGGAGGAACTGATATATCTGCTCGAATATTTATTGAATCTGACTATGTCCAGAGGAGGGTATTTGGGTGGTGCAGTGGATAAAGTTCTAGGGTCTGGAGTCAGGAAAATCCAGATTCAAAACTGGCTTCAGAGCATGGAACCAAGATAGGAGAGTAAGGCAGGAAATCACCTGAATTCTCCCAAGTTCAGCTCCAAACTACAATGAAATAATGCCTGAAAATGAATTCGGGAATGGCAGAACCAACAAAATAAGAGGGTGAAATAATTTTCTATTCTAAGACAACTTTGAAGGTCTGTCTTACTCAGGTAAAAGGGTGCAGTGCAGGTGCCCTTTGGGCAAGCCAGCAGCAGGTAGCACCCCAAGAAGCCAGCATCCAGACCCCACACTCCAGGCTCTGGCCAGCAGTGAAGCTCTGCACCCCCAGCCCAGGCTAGCATTGAGACTCTGTGCCCACAGCACAAGAAGCCTGGGTTAGTGCTCCCTCTAAGCTAGAAACAGAGCCCATCTTTAACAGACAGGTAAAGTCATTAAATAGGCTGGGGAAATGAGCAAAACCTGCCACAAACAAAAAAAGAACCTGACCATGAAAAGTTACTATGGTGACAGCGAAGATCAAAGCACAAACTCAGAAAAGGATAACAATGTCAAAGTGTCTGTATGTCAAGCCCCAAGGAAAAAGGTGAATTGGTCCAAAAGGCTACAAAAATGTGCATACCCTTTGATCCAGCAATAGCACTTCTAGGGCTATATCCCAAAGAGATCAAATAAATGGGAAAAGGACCCACATGTACAAAAATATTCATAGCAGCTCTTTTTGTGGTGGCAAAGAATTGGAAATTGAGAGGATGCCCATCAATTGGGGAATGGCTGAGCAAGTTGTGGTATATGAATGTAATGGAATACTATTGTTCTATAAGAAATGATGAACAGGCTGACTTCAGAAAAACCTGGGAAGACTTATATGGTCTGATGCTGAGTGAAGTGAGCAGAACCAAGAGGACTTTGTATACAATCGCAGCCATGTTATGCAATGACTAAGAATGTTAAACTGAACCCTTCTCAGCATTATGAGGATCTAAGACATCTCCAGAGGCCTCGGGATGGAAAATGCTGTCCACGTCCAAAGAAAGAACTATGGAAGTCAAATCGCTCTCACTTATTTTTACCTTAAGTTGAGTTTTGTTTCATCTTTCTGATGGTTCCTCCTATTGGTTTTAATTTTTACTTACAACTTCACTAATGTGAAAATATGTTTAATGGGTATGTAAATGTAAGCCTATGTCAGATTGTGTGCCATCTTGGGGAGGGTTGGGGGGGGAGAAAAAGGGAGAAAAAATTTTCAACTCAAAAGCATTTGGAAAAAAAAATTTTAAAAAAAAGGTGAATTGGTCTCAGGCTATCCTCAAAAAAACTCCTGGAGGAGGTAAAATATATTTTAAAAATCCAGCTAGTGAGACTCCACTGGTAAATTTTCAGTGTACCCATTTGGACAATAGTCATTTAGTGTCTGATAAACCCAAAGACTCAAGCTTTTGGGACAAGTGCTCATTATTGGACAAAAACAAAAACAAAACAAAACAAAAAACAAAACAAAAAAAAACCTGCTGAGAAAACTGGAAAATAGTATGTCAGAAACCAGGGGTATAGAACAATATCTTACACTGTATACCAAGATAAGGTCAAAATGGGTACATGATTTGGACATAAAGGGTGATACCATAATAGGGAAGCATGAAACAATTTACTCGTCAGATCTATGGAGAAGGGAAGAATTTATGATGAAACAGTAGAGAACATTAAGAAATGTAAGATGGATAATTTTGATTATAATAAATTAAATTTTTTTTTTCACAAGCAAAGCCAAGGCAACCAAGTTTAGAAGGAAAGCAAAAAGCTGGGAAACAATTTTTGTAGCAAGTATCTCTGATAAAGGATTCATTTCTCAAATACATAGAGAACTGAATCAAATTTATAAGAATACAAATCACTCTCCAATTGATAAATGGTCAAATAATATGAACAGGTAGTTTTCAGATGAAATTAAAGCTATCAGTAGTCATACAAAAATGCTCTAAATCACTACTGATTAAAGAAATGCAAATTAAAACAAATCTGATGTACCATCTCATACCCATTAGATTGGCTGATACAACAGAAAAGGAAAATGACAAATGTTGGAGGGGAAGTGGAAAAATGTGGACATTAATGCACTGTTGGTCAAGTTGTGAAATGATCCAGCCATTCTGGAGAGCAATTTGGAACTACGTCCAAAGAGTAATCACACTGTGCATACCCTTTGATCTGGCAATACCGCTACTAGGTCTGTATCCCAAAGAGATTTAAAAAAGAGAAAAGGAGCTGTCTGTATCAAAATATTTATAGCAGCTCTTTTTGTGGTGGCAAAGAATTAGAAATTGAGGGAATGTCCATCAATTGGGGAATGGCTGAACAAGTTGTAGTATTTGATTGTAACGGGATACTATTGTGCTATAAGAAATTATGAGCAGGATAATTTCAGAAAACCTGGAAAGACGTACATGAACTGATGCAAAGTGATGTGAGCAAAACCAGGAAAAGAGTATGCACAGTAACAGCAATATTTTATGACGATCAAATGTGAATGGCTTAGCTCTTCCAAGATGGTTGTCAAGAATCCATGATGAAAAATGCTATCCACCTGCAAGCAAAGAACTGATGCGGTCTTAATGCAGATCAAAGTAAACTTTTTTCACTTTGTTTTTTTTTCCATCTGTGTCTTCTCTCACAACAAGACTAATGTGGAAATATGTTTTACATGATTATACATGGAAAACCTATTGCAAACTGCTTGCCAAACCAGGGAGGGGGGATGAGAAGAAAGAATGGAGAGAATTTAGAGCTAAAAAGTTTAAAAAACAAATGTTAAAAATTGTTTTTACATGTCATTAGGAAAAAAAGTTAAATCCAGCCTCAGAAACTTAGTAGCTATGTGACCCTCAGCAAATAACCTAAGCCCTATTTGCCTCAGTTCTTCATGTGTAGTATGGATACACAGAGGAGAAGGAAATGGCAAACCACTCCCCTTTTTTTGCCAAGAAAACCCCATGGACAAATCCATGGGGTAACTAAGAGTTGTACATGACTGAACAACTGAACAACAATGACAAATGTCCAGAGTGTGTATAAGGCTTTGTGATTGGGGGATGCAGAGAATTCTAAGATGTGGATGTTATCCTCCAGGAAATTACCGTAAACTTGGGGAAATAATGCAAAGCTATCTAGCAATAAGAGTCTATATGCCACATACTAAAGGAGAGGCACAGTGAGTCTGTTTTTTGTGGCCTGGGCTCCAGCACATTTGATTCATCTTGTAAAAATGTCCCTGATAGTTCAGGATACTCTGGCAGTGGTATACTAGAGCTAGGTTCCACCATCTAGGGAGACTCCATTGGTAAATTTTTAGTGTGACCATTTATACATTGGAAATTAATAAATGCTACAGATCAGGGCTTGATTTATTGTTTTGTTGATCATCTATATTTAAGAAAGTGATGGAGAAGATGTTATTAATGCAAATTAAACTTGAAAGTATTTCGTGGTACATTTTTTTTGGAGAGCCAGTTGTTAAACATTTACCAGCATACTTCTGCTCTGTAGGAAGTATCTCAAGTTTGCTAAGAATCATGTAAAGACTTTTATTTCCCTTCTTTTACATACAATTGCTTCTTTTTTCAGTTGGAAACCCACGGAATTCTGATGGCTTATGCACTGCCCATTTAAAATGTAATTCTAATCCCCTGACTTCATGAGCTGGGTATGGGAACAGATGATGAAGGCCTTCAATGATTGACATAGGTGATAAGATGATCATCCAGGTATTTAAGAACTTCTGTAATTGGGATCTATTCTATTTTTCCCTTTTTCTTACTTCTTTCCCAGGAATATTTCTGTTTTGGCCAGGTTAGTCTCTTACTGCTCCTTGAATATATCTGATTCGTTCCTGTGTCTGTATCTTTCCTCATGCTTTGACATTCTCTCTCAGCTTCAAATACTCCCTATGTCTTGAAGTGTAACTCAGAGCTCAGGAAGCTTGCCCTATGCACCCTACTGATTCCCTCCTATGATTACTGTCTGAGCCAATTCAATTAAATCCAACAAACACTCATTAAACCCCTACTGTAGACCAGGCACTGTGGTAGACACCAGCGATAATAGACAAAGATGAGACATTCTCTGCCCTCAAGGAGGTTACTTTCTATTGGGACATACAATACTGTGGTGCAATGGGAAGAGAGTTCAACATGGGGGAGGTAGTTAGCATCGAGCCAGGAGGAGTAATGGACATTACCCGCTGCCCTTCTACTATGCCTTTTGGATGCGCAGTCATTGACTCTACAATGCACCCTAAAAACTCTTGAGGCTTGCCATCGGCCCTCCAAGGATGATCAGGTTTTTCCATTCAACCTTCTGCCAAAACTTCCTAGATATGTTGTCTTCCTCATGTAAAATGTGAACTTATTGAGAGTACCAACAGTTTCTATTTTCTATTTGTATACACTGCAAAGTGATTGGCACAGAGTAAGCATTTAACAGAGGCTTTTTCATTCCTGCAGCAAAAGATGCTCAGTAAGCTGTTGTTGAGTCTAGCAAGGTGTTGTTGAATGAATGAATACATGGAAAAATATTTATTAAATGTCTGCTATATGTAAAACAATGTATGAAGTCCTTGAAATAAAAATAGAAAAGCAAGATAAATCCTGTCCTCAAGTGGCTCACATCCTAATTTGGAGACAAACATAACTCAGAAATGACAGTGGTTTGTCTGAAGAGGACCATGACATCAGGAACATGATGCCATGACCTGCAAATGAATTGTATTTAAGTGAGGGAGGGCTGTGCGAGGTCACCAGCCTTATTTTCTCCTACAGAGCCATCTGCGTCCAGTGGCCAGATAGCACTCAGGATAACTCCCAAAACGCAATGGGAGACCTTGGCCCTTTTAAGCTAAGGTCTTTTCAGGTTCTCACTTTGAGTAAGGCAACACCCATTCAGTGAATAGGCATCTTTAAGAAATGAATGTGTCAAGGGATGGCTCCTCTACAAAAGTGACAGTATAAGTAGAAGGAGGGCAGGATCATTTGATTTTTGAAAAGAGCAGTACCTGGCACAGTCATCTTCACATGGTATTTAATGAATGTCTGTTGAGTTTTAAGGCTCAGGACTCAGCTCTTGGGCTTTTAGGAAGGCAGATTTAGAGCCTCAGGTATGGTGGAGTCCACGCCATCTCCCTTTTCCCATCTCAGACTCTAGTGGAATTAACTGTAGTCATAATTAAAGAAGCCACATCTGGCACAAGGTTTTGATATTTTTGTTTATTAGTCATGAGCAATGCAGTGGCCCTCTATCTGATGTTCCTTGATGGTCCCCAGGCAGCCCTTGCCACCTCTAGTCTGCAGCAGCCTGTGTCACCTATATCCCCTCGCTAGCTCATACCAAACAAAGCACAACTCTTTCCCCACCAGTGGCTCAAAACTGACAAATGATAAGACGTGACTCCTCACAACTTTTGTCATTCCATTTGCCATTGGTGTATATTTCAATGCAGTCCTCTCTACCCTGATCATTGTTAGGCTCTCCTGGGCCCCAATTGGAATAGCCCAGTGGTTCTCCTGTTGGATAGATGAACTTGCCCTCTGTCTTAGTGTCAGTCATGCCAAGGAAAGCCGCCTTATTGTATGTCGTGACAATCTCCTGAACAGCCGCATTCTCTGCTGCATTCCTGGGGGAGGCTACTTGCCCACCAGCTTTTTGGCATGATTGCAAGCTTTCTCAAAGTTGCCTTCATGGCCATTTGTCTTGAATATCTTCTCCCCAACTGCTTGGCCACTTGGAAACAGGTCAGCTAGGACAAAAGCACAGGAGAGCCTGAGGCAGATGAACAGAGAGACTAGCTAATTCTGAGGTTAGGGTGGCATTCAGGAGACTGAGAGACCAGAGAGGTTCAGTTCTTTCTTGGAGAAATGATTTGTCCAAGGTCACACGAAAATATGTGTCAGAGTTGGGACTTGAGCTCACAACCTCTGACTCACAAGCCAGTGTCTTTTGCATTTTGCTGAACAGACTATCTTACATAACTTAAACATGGCTAGTAGTACCACGTATGATTTAAAGAATACACTGGCTGTGTTAGCACAGAGGCTACATCTGGACTGACGGCTCTTCTATGAAGTCATTTGAGCTTGCTGTGCCTAATCCTTGATTTAAGCAGCTCATAAATGATATGTTTTTCTGAACGTTATGATATCTTAGACTTGGTTAGGAAGTCATCTGCATCACCCTCTTCACATTACAAATGAGGAAACTAAGGCCCCAAAAAGTTGAGATTGGCTCAAGGTCACAAAGCTAATAAATGGCAGAATTAGGAATCTGAACCTGAACTTGGTGATCTTTCCATTATACTTTAATCACTTGTAGTCATTTACGTACTATCTTAGACGTTAAACATTCATTTTCTTTCACTCAACCAGCTCTCCCCTAATACTGACCATAAAATGCAGTAGTCAATGAAGACAGGGCAGTTAAGGGGATTGGGCAAAGACTGAGTGAATACTTGGAGGGCTTTGAGAAGCATCAAAAAACCTGAATGTTCCTTTCCCTTTAGCCTGGGACATGGGAGAGGAGAGCCCTGAACTGGGGAAACTCATGGTCAGAATTAGTATCTCTTTGCTGCCCTGCCTTTTCTAAAGGCTGCAAGGCCAAGTAATAGCAGAAGGCTGAAACATTGTTGTCACTCTGGCTTCTAGCCAGCCTAGCCCAAAAGTCAAATTATTTCTCCTGCCTGCAGTTTTTTTTATTTTAAGGCCCAGCTGTAGCTCTGCAAGCCTTCATCAAGGTGAATTGAGTAGTCCAGATTCTTACGCTCGGCCATAGAGCTAAATCAAGCCTCCAGAACCTCCTGCCAAGACCAAGCAGCTCTCATCTGCTCTGGGTAGCTCACAATCCCACCTTTTAAGAATCTAGTCGGAGGCCTTGCCCCTCGGGCTTGGGACAACATCCTAGTGCATTACCATAATTCCATGCTGCAGAAGGAAGACCTTGAAACAAAGACCTGTACTCCCTGTTTCATCTCACCTCGTTTGATATCCTTCCTCTTCTTTAAGTGACAAATTTGTGTTACTAAGAGAAGATACAAAGTATCACTCCCAACCTATATAATTAAAAACGAATTTTTAAGTGATGGAGATTCTTGGCCTTCTGAGGCAGTGTGGCACCATAGACAAAGAATACTGGAGATGGAAACAGAGGCCCTGCATTTGTCTTTGACTCAGAGCCTGTGTGACCTTGGGCCAGTCACTTATGTTCTTGGGGTCTCAATTTCCTCATCTTTAAAATATGGGCATTACATTAGAATTAATCAGATTAGATTAAATGAATTTCACTTAATTAGATTTAAGGGACCTCTAAGGGCCCTGGGACAGCTAGGTGATGCAGTGGATAGAACACTGGTCTTCCAGTTAGGAAGCCCTGAGTTCAAATCAGGGCTCAGATTCTTTAGCTGTGTGACCCCGGGCAAGTCACTTAACTCTGTTTACCTCAGTTTCCTTATCTGTAAAATGAGCTGGAGAAGGAAATGGCAAACCACTCAAATTTCTTTGCCAAGAAAACCCCAAATGGAGTCATGAAGAGTCAGACATGACTGAAAATCAGCTGAACAATAACAAGGCCTTTTTCAGCTCTAAATCTAGGCTTCTAAGCAATTTTCTTCTTTTCCTCCAATAAATTTTCTACACAGTGCTTCACAAAGGATTTATTAACATCCTCTCCTCATCACTAGGCAGGAGATCAGACCTGGCTCTGAGAATGACCTTTGAATAGCAAGAAACCAGAGTTAGAAAGCCCAGTAAAAGCAGTCTGTGTGCAGAGAACCAGGGAAGGAGTAGAAATTGGGAAAAGACATTGCCCCAGCTACAAATCACTTACCTTTCTGGTACCTGGAAAAACTCGTTTGGAGGATTCTCATCTGTTCCTGTAAGGCCTCTACTTGCTGCTTCAGAGTGTTGATTTCTGCATGAGGAGAGAGGTTTGGGAAGAGCCCCGGTTCAGCACAGATTGAACATTGGGTAAGACCCAGGGCACCAGCTGCAGTGAGTAGGGGGGTGGTGCAACTTTCCAGTATGGCCAAAGGATTAAGAAGCCCTGGACTAGGGTGAACTTTAAGTTATTTCCTACATGGTAGCATCAGGCTTCCTGTAAACATGAAAATTTGCTGACTTCTCCACAGGGTTGGGTGGGAATAATTGAGAAGATGCTTGGATATGTATTGCCCAAGGTGATTTGGCCATATAACCCTTTTGTTCTTGGACTATATTAAAAACATGAATAGTAATTCCTTTTATATAAGAATTATATTTAAGTGCTGCTCAGAGTAGGATGGAATACTGTTGGGATAAAACAGAGATAGGGAACTCTGGGGAAAATTTTTTTTTTCCACTGAAAAATTGTCATATCTAATAAGTATCTTTGATACCCATGTAATTTCATATTCATCATTTAAGAAGATAAAATTTCACTAGTATGGAAACTTTCTCATGAGACCTCTACTTGCATCATTATTCATCCCTCTTTCACATGAAGAGGTGGTCCTTCTTGTCAAGGCAAGTCCCTCTAGCTGCCCAGGTGATCCTGTTCTGTCCCATCTTCAGTAGATTGCCTCTCTAATGCCCACTCTCTCACTTTCAATCTCTGTGTCTACAGACTGCTTCCTTACTGCCTAAGACATGCCCATCATCAAAAATCCTCTCTTGATCAGTCCATCCCCACTATCATCCCAAATCTCTCCTACCTTTTGTGACTAAAATCCTTGAGAAGGCTGTTGACAACAGGTGGCTTAACTTCCACTCCTCTCACTTTCTTCTTAACTCTTGACAATCTGGTTTATGACCTCATCATTCAACCAAAACTACTCTCTCAAAAGCTAGTAATGATTTCTTAATTTCCAAATCAATGGCCTTTCTCAGTCATCATCCTTTTCAATCTCCCTGTATATAGCCTTTGACACTGTTGATCACTCCCTTCTCTTTGATACTCTCTTTTCTCTAGGTTTTTGTAACTCTACTCTTTACTGGCTCTCCTCTTATCTATCTTACGTTCTCTTCTCTGCCTCCTTTCCTGGATTTTCATCCAGGTCACACCTTCTAAACGTGTGTCTCTGTAGGGGTAGCTAATTGGTTTAGTGGGTGGACTGCTATTTCTGGAGTCAGGAAGACTCTTCTTCCTGAGTTCAAATCTGGCCTTGGACACTTATTAGCTGTGTGACCCTGGACAAGTCACTTAACCCTGTTTGTCTCACTGTCCTCATCTGTAAAATGAGCTGGAGAAGGAAATGGCAAACCACTCCCGTATCTTTGTTGAGAAAATCCCAAAAGGGGTCATGAAGAGTTGGACATGACTGAAAAACAACAAAACAGGGTTTTTTTTTTCTTGTGCCCTCTGCTTTTCTCATTCTCTACTTTTTCACTTAGTGATTGCAGCAGCTTCCTTGGATGCAATTATCTCTATGCTGATAATTCTCTAGTTACCTCAGTAATTGGTGAGTTCAAGGTCAAGTTGGTTGGGGAAGTGGGAGGTCAGGCAACAACGAAAACTGGGACAGAAAATGATTCAAGTTCAAGAAACCAGAACAGCTAAAGACCAAGGAGTATTCAGGAGCCTAGTTATTATTAATATTCTCTTCAAGAAGAGAATAAGAAGGTTCTTGGATACCTGACAACAGTACAGAGAAGTGACAGCTTACCCATACGGACCAAAGATGGAAATCAATACCACATTAGAAGAAAGTATAAAGGTGAGAGAAATAGGATGAGTGATTACAGGAGCTCTACCTCATTCATTCAAAGAAGGTTTTGTCTTTGGAGGAAAAATGGGAAATGGATAAAAGTAAAGACATTTCTTCTAGTTGCTCTTATTTTAAAAAGAATCATTGAATTCTGAATTCATATATTTTCCAAGGCAAGGAGGGGGAAAAGTGGGGCAAAAGAGCCTTGCTATTGTCTCAGGTAGCAAATTTAAATGACAAGTGGGAAAAAAAGTGGGAGTCAAAGGCAACATCTGTTGAGAATACATGCTCATTCATAAAAGCATCAGAGAGGAGGATGAAGCCAAATCATAACCCGTATCACCTCAAAGAACAAGAAAGAGCACTGGAGAGGAAAATGAGTTCAAGGAAAGTTCGCCATCAAGCACAGCTAAGATAGATTCAATAAGCTTTTCAATTCAACAAGCAATTATAAAGTTCCTATTATGTGCCAAACTCTTGGGACCCAAAGACAAAAAGAAAACAGTTCTTGCATTTGAAAAACTTATAAATAGAAAATAATTTAAATAATTAGAAAATAATTAAAGCAGTAGCAATAAGGGAAATCATAGATCCTTTAGTTCATGGATCCTAAGCTTCTCCTTGAATGAGGATTGAGTATGAAGTATCCTCAAGGCATGGACATCGGCTGTAGGAAGGCATGTAAGCAAGAGATGGAATTATTTCTACAAGGAATTGCTAATAGACCAATTTGACTGGAATGTGAAATGCATGAAGAAGAGTAAGATGGAATATGTCTGGTAGTGCCTTCTATGTACTAGGTGCTTAGGAATTCACAGGCAACGAGTAGATTGGAGCCAGACAGTATAGAGTTTTAGACACCCAGCTGAAGTTTCTAGTAGAGGCAATGGACTAAAAATTCTGTTTTGTTTTGTTCAGGGGAATGATATGGATAGATCTCTGTCTTGAGAACATTTATAGATGAGGTTAAAGAGAGTATAATAAATATATTTCAAAAAACCAACCAACAAGCATTTGTTAAATTTGTATTCATACTATGTGCTAACTACTGAGCTAGGTACTGGGGATAGAAATGAAAGCGTGACTCCCCTCAAGGAGCTTACATTCTATTGCTATTCTATTCTATGTACATACACAATATATACAAAATAGAATCAAGGTAATTTGATTGGTTGGGTATTATCAACTCAGGGAGATATGAAAGGAAGAAGAAAGGGCATGGGGGACAGCCTACACAAAATCAGAGACTGGAGACATCTTGCTGTGTGAAGAGGAGGAATAAATAAATAAAACTGAAAATGTGGATTGGACTTAGACTTTGAAGAGCTTTACATGTCAACCACAGAAGTTTATATTTGATCCTCAAGATAAAAATGAGTTATTGATGCATCACAAGCACTTACTAAGTACCTACTATGGGCTAGGCATTCTACTCTGTTCTGGAGAATACAAAGAAAGTTAAAAAAAACAGTCTCTGCCTTCCAAGAGCTTACATTCTAGTGGAGGGTGGGGGTAGAGATTTAAATTCTAATGGAGAAACATGGTCAGATCTGTACTTTAGGAAAATTACCTTGGTAGCACTGTGTAGGATGGATCAGGGGGAGAAAACACGAGGCAGTGAGAGCATTTAGAAAGATATTACAGTAACTCATGTGAGAGGTCAGGAAGCCTGAATCAGTGTGGTGACCCTGTGAATACAAAGACGGGGGAGAGATGTGTGAAATGTTATGGCAGTCAAACTGAGTTGACCACAAAATTAACTAGAAATATGGGATGAGAGAAGGAGAGGAGTAGAGCAGAATGAAACGTCTCTCAGCATTTCTGTAGTGATCTATTCTTCCCATTAATGATAAGAAAGTAGAGATTATTTTATTTTTAACATTTCTATCCCCAGTGCCTACCATAGAGCCTGACATATAGCAGACTCTTAATAATTGAAAACAGATTGAACCACAATGGGCTCAATTGCCGTGATCAGGAGCTTATATTTGGTTCCATAGACAATAGAGAATGATCTATCCTCATCATTAATGACATGAGAGTAAGGACTGTTGGTTTTTTTCTTTTGCATCTATTATCTTCAGCACGTAGCATAGGTTGGCACAAAGTAGGTTCTTAATAAACGCTTATTACTTGATTGATGGAACCAACACATTTGGACTCTAATATCTCCCTAACCACTTGTAAAGATGAACTTCGAAAAGAACAACTAAAACTTGTCATAAATGCCTGGAAGACATCTGTGATAAAGGTAACAAGGCACTGAGTAGATGATATTCAAGACATAATAAAGAGGGAAAGATACCAAAGGAACAGAAAATATGAAGAGCTATGGACTAAGATTGTATATGAGAATGGTCTATACAAATGCATACACTGAAGGTATCCTTGATGAAAATGTGAGAAGGGAATAGGTAGATTTTCACAGACAACATTCAACTAGACTACATTTCCATAGCTATATGATTTACTGTGAAATACAGAGAATAGTAAATACTTGAGTATGTATTGATTTTTAAAAAGCTGTGTGTAAGGCAAAATTACACCTTATAGTTTCTCCTCTAGCATTGCGTATGTTGAAATTTCATGATAGAAGCAACCACAAAGAAATTTTCTTCAATTTTCCTCAGAGAATTGTGAAAGAAGGTATGAACGAGAAGGTATATCCTCTGTAAAAGTGTTTGCCAGAGTGAACTGCAGATGTTGTAAAGAACAGCTGGATTCTCTAGAAGAGGCATTGCCTTTCTTCCTGTCCCCAAGATTTCCAGCCTTTAAGAAATTCTCAATTCTTCACTGTCTTCTCCCCACATATTCAATCAGTTTCCAAGTTTATCAATTCAGACTCTGTCTTGATGGCTTGACTTTGATGCCTCCTTATCCTGCTTTGTCTGTTCTCTAAAATTTAAGAAAATAGGACAACCATAGAGCTGGAGAAAGTTACCTCTCCATCATCTGCTTGGCTGGCATACCTGTGAGACCACTTTCTCCTTTGGCACCCTTCTCCCCAGGTAATCCTCTATCACCTTTTGCTCCAGATAAGCCTTTTGGCCCCAAGGGGCCTGGAGTACCAGGGATTCCAACTGGGCCTAATGTTGAATGAAAAGAAAGAGACCAAAAATGAGTCAATTTACAACACTTGGTTGTCTGCAGAATGTTCCCCATCTTGTCCAAGTACTGAGCTTTCAACCTCCCTTGACTCTTCAATGTAAGGGGTGGGCCTGACTCAAATGTTACATAAAAAGAACTTCAGACCTTAGGGCGCCAGAAGTCAAATGGCTTTTGGAGATTCCCAGGTCCTGCTTCCCATCACTCACCTGCTGCACCAGCATTTCCAGGAGGTCCTCTTTCACCTGATACTCCTTTCTCCCCTTTAGGGCCTGGTGGGCCTACTGGGCCTGCAGTACCTTGTGTCCCTTGTCTTCCTGGGGCTCCTGAGGATAGAACAAAACAGCTACTCATCGCTTAGGGATATTTTGTTCATTGCTTTCTCACTTTCTCCTTTTCAGTAGGTGGCAGTGTACAAAATATGGAATGGAGAAAGGCTAAACAAAGGCTTGATCTCACCATTAAGCCATGATTATCATTACCTTTGAGATCTGGCAGGAGAACTGCTTAGAGAAGGCGGCAGTTGTATAGTAGAAAGAACGCTGTATTTGGACCCAGGCCCAAATGTCCTGCATTTGAATTCTAGTACTTCCACTTGTTTGCTGTGTGAATCTGGGTTAGTCCCCTTTTCTCTTGGGGTTTCAATTTCCCCATCTGTAAAATGAGAGTGCTGGATGGACTAGGGGGCCTCTGAAAGCTCTTCCACCTTTAAACCTATGAGTCTCTCAGAAGTATTTCCTTAAGGGCAGGGGCAGTGTCTGATATTTCTTCTGTATCCTGAAATATGATCACAGGATTACAACATAGAGCTGGAATGGTCGTGAGAGTTCATCCAGTCCATCATCCTCATTTTCTAGATCACAGCACTGAGGCTCACAGAGAGGTTAAGCGTCTTGCTCAGTTATCACCCAAATAGTAAACATAAGAATTAGGATATGGATTATAAAACCAGCGCTCTTTCCACTGTACCATGATGAATGGCTGGGGGATTCCCTTGTAGCATTCAGCAGAATTGTGGACATACAACAGCTATAAATGTATGGATGAATGAAGAAAAGACTTAGGAGTGATAGTTATGCCACTCAGGTCATGGGTGGGTATTAACAAGGATGATAATATCTGTTGTCCCTTTGGGGCAGAACCACTGCAGAAAGAAAGGATGCTCAGCTTCCTTGACAGGAGATCAGGAGAAGGACTCAAAAGGCCTTTTGGTCTAGTGTCTCCCTTTTACAGTTGAAAAAACTGAGGCTTATAAGGCGAAGATGAAATGACGTACCCAAAATCAGAGCACTGGTTAGCAGCAAAGTTCAGTCTGATTTCTAGTCCTGATCTCTATCCACTGCCAAATACTTCAGATGACTTTTATTCACCGTGATATCAGGGGATAGACGTGGACTGAGTGTCAATACTTCTTTAGCCCAGCCCCAGTACCTACCTTTGTCTCCAGCTTCTCCCTTGGGTCCCTGTTCACCTTGGGGACCTGCATTCCCCTGTTTTCCAGAAAGACCAATTTTTCCAGGAGGACCAGGCACACCTGGAGCTCCAGGGAGTCCTGAGGGAAGAACAGATAAGATAAATTGTGGTCAGTGCTAGACGAGACAAGACAAGCATGGAAAAGATGAATTGTAGTAAAGGCACAATTTTGTGCCCGTTTGGAGGTGAGAAGTAGTGTGGGTAACATAGAAGTCAGTAGTATTACACAGTGAATTTTTATTGCTCAGTCATTTTTTCAGTCATGTCCAACTTTTTATGTTCCCATTTAAGGGTGTTTTTTTTTCTTTTAACCAAAAATACTGCCATTTCCTTCTCCAGCTCATTTAATAGATGAGGCAAACAGAGTTAAGTGACTTCCCTAGGGTCACAATGTCAGTACTGATCAGAGGAAGGACTTTAGCTCAGGTTTCCTGACTCTTAGGCCTTTTCAATAAATACTATACCACACTGCCTCATATATATAAAACACTGTGTGTGTAACTGCGTATATATAAATATGTAAACATACCTATATGTCTGTGTATGTATATGCATCTATGTTTATTTATAAAATTCTATGTAACATAATGTGATTTGATACAATATAACTAATATAAACAAAATGTATATAAATTTCAGATTCCAAACACATTTATTTAGGTCTTAACTTCTATTATCTAGTTCAATCCTCACAATAACTTTGTTAGATAAATAGCAAAAGCATTATTATCCCTATTTGACACATAATGAACTGAGGCTCAGAAAAGTGATATTACCAGTGCCAAAGAATTGTGGGATTGCAGAGGGACCTTAGCAATCATCAAGTCTGCCTTTCTCCATTTAAGGTTAGGAAATTGAGAACCAGCACTGAAAGAGTGAAGAGATATGCTCATTCTCATTAATTAGTAATAGAAGCAGAACATAGTACTAGGTCTTCTTTTCACTGAAAAATATAGCATTTTTCCCACCACACCAAAGCTTCCTTCCATCCTGGCACTCACCTTTTTCTCCAACATCTCCCTTTGGGCCTGGATCCCCCATGGATCCATTTTCCCCTTTGGGTCCAATGGGACCAATTTCTCCAGGTAACCCTGCTGGGCCTCTAGGTCCTAACAATCCTGTTTCAAGAAATGAAATAGACTTTTAATCAAAGCCAGCACAAAGGCAATAGAAGTTCATTTGTGGGATATGTTGGCTAAGAACCCATGATTCTAGGTGACCTTTTGCTTCCCTTTTTCTTAAAGCAAATTGAAACAGCAATGAAAAGGTTATTATTCAAGATGTTTTTATTGATCATCTATTATATGCAGAGCACTGTGTTAGTCATAGATATTCACATGTGACCCTAACTCTCCAGGAACTTATTTGACCTTTGTGGACGCGAGCAAATATACCTGGAGCATAGGGGAAAGTGAAGGATTTGGGAATCAGGCCTCAAATCCCTTTTCTACTAATTAATGACTGTGTGATCTTGGCCCTCAGTTTGTAAATCTCTAAAGCACCAGATTAAGACTAGAGAAGCTCTAAGGTCCTTCCAGGTATAACTTTAGGATTGTTAAATAATGTAGCTGATAATGTAGCTGTGATATGTCATCTAGCCCAAATGAGATATGGAGTTTTTATACCAACCATTGAAAGAATTTGTTTTGCCTGACTGTGCATATTTATCATAAGAAATTTGGGTTTTTTTTCTTTTTTTCCCAGTAAGGAAGGAGATGGTAAGAAGAGAAAATAGATTTCTGTTATTTTTTTTCATAGAGAGGCAAAGAATTCTACAGATGTGAAATTTTGCTAAAGCACTTTATAAGAATACTTTGACCAGTTCCCATTTTGTTTAAAGCCTAGCCCTAAAACTTCTGGTTCTTTCAGGCTTATGTCTTTTACCATCACTGAAAGATTTAGATGGAACCTTCAAGCCATTTCAATCTGTAGATGAGCAAACAACTTTCATTCTACTAGTGAAACAATTTATCAAGTAGGGCTGAAGTCAAGGGAACTGATTGATTACTGAAAAATCAACCCTCCATCAAGAGTAGTGGGAAATTGAAGGGCTCTTTCATTAGCTGTGGAATTAATATTTGTCTAATTTCAAAACCCAGTCAATGCACATGGATTTTTTTTTTGCTTGTCTCATTTTGTATTTTAGTATAAAATTTTTAAAAAATTACAAAAATAAATAAGCAAACAAATAAATAAAAGGACACCCCCCCCAATCAAGACATTCAACACAGCAAGGGAGAGAGAAACCCTGACAGCAGAATGTATGTGTCTATAGAGTTAAACCCAAAGATACTTCTCTACCTGGATCTCCCTTTTCTCCTCTGGGCCCTTCTCTTCCATCTCTCCCATCTCTTCCAGGCAGTCCATTTTCCACAGGGCCACACATGATGAGGGCACAGGCATCTGGGACCGCTCTCTTGGAAAAGGATGTCATTCCTGCAGCATGAGCATCCAGGATGTGTGTAAAGAGGACCAATGAAGAGAGGCAGAGCAGCAACATGGCTCCTGGCTCTGAGCTACATAGGGAGTGAGAGGGTCAATTCAACTCATTGTCTGTTGCAGGATAGAGGGAAGAATCAATCACAGTGGCAGCTTACGGCCAGAGATTCTATTCTCCCTTTTTATTAAGGATTAGGGTCACTCATTTGGGACATCTAAGAAGTGAGGTCCTACAGGAGGAATTTGTACATATTAACATTTTTAGCAAAGTGCTATGTTTCTCACTTCCCTCAAACCACTCTTTATGTGTCATACATCTTAACATGTTGAGAATGTGTCCACCTACGTTTGCTCTCCTTGATATCAGTCTCAATGCTAAGCCTTCTCTAATAGAGAGAAAAAAAAATGGAACTGGATTATGACACATTCTTCCCAGCCTGCTTCAGCCATGGCACCTTTATTCTAGAATCACATCCCCACCAATAACCTGGACTCTGCCCCTGGATTCCTTGATTCTGGCAGGTCATATTTTGCCTTCTCTTGCTGAGTCCTTGGCCTCCATTCCTCTTAGAGGGTAGACTGCTTTTAGAGTTCTGTTTGTCTTTCTATCTATCTATGTATCTATCTATCTATCTATCTATCTATCTATCTATCTATCTATCTATCATCTTTTGTTTATCTATCCATCTATCCATCCACCCATCTACTTATCTACCTACTTATCTACCTACTTACATGTATGTATGTATCTGTCTATCTTATCTGTCTGTATCTATCTTATCTATCAGCTTGTCTTTCCTGTCTATCTATCTATCTGTCTATCTATCTATCTATCTATCTATCTATCTATCTATCTATCTATCTGTCTATCTACATGATTTATAATAATATACAAGTTGTTTATCCAACTTCATATCACAGTCTAAACAACACATATTCTTCATCTCCTTACTTTTTTCCTGTGTAGGTAATTAGGCTGAATGATTGTAAATCTCATTTATGAGGCTTTGCAGTTCCTAGGCCTTGATACAAATAGAATAATGTTGACTGCAAACAGGAGCATATGGAAGACCTCTCCAACTCCACCTTACATTATTATTTCCTAACATGGAAACTGATACTCAGTACAATTAAGTGACTTACCTTAAAGTCACTCGGTGATTTATAGTAAAGCTAGAATTAGAAACCACATTTCCTTGTTCCCAGTCTGGAGTTCTCCCTACTTTGACATGCTGCCCTGCTTGAATATGATGTCCTTCAATTTCTTACTCTATTATAGAGAACACACATGTAGAGGCTGATAATGTGGGAGTGTTCAGTCTTGTGGGTGATTATTGGATTACATTGGATCATAAATTTAGAGTTGAAAGGACCTTAGAGATCACTGAATCAACCACCCCACTACCCTTATTTAGAGGAAACTGAGGCCTAGAGAGATTAATGAGTTATTGAACTATCAAATATCTGCATAAGAATTTAACCCAGGTCTCCCTGATTTCAAGTCAAACACTCTATCTGCTTCCATATGTATGTGGAATCATACACACACACACATTCATATACACACACACATGAAAAATTATAGATATATGGATATATATATATATATATGTCAATATGGAAGATTGTAGAGTAGAATAAAGAATTTTAGAAAAATCTTTGCAATTTCCTAAAGGTAATCCAGATGTAGCTATATAATCTATAAATATATCTACATATCTTGGGCATTTTGTATGTGTGTGCATTTGCATATATATATATATATATATATATATATATATATATGTATATATGTGTGTGTGTGTGTGTGTCAGTATATCTGTCTGTCTGTCTATCTACTATGTAGCTAGCCATATATCTTGAATACACACTGAAAAGAAACCATGAGTTGGGTTCAGGACTGAAAAGAAAGAGGAGAATGGGCTGGATTACTTTGGGAAGTGGCCAATTTCTTTTAATAACCATAAACTTCTTCCTGAAACAAAGACACCTTTTTTTAAACATCAATATTCTCTCAGTGATCTTGTGTAATTGTGAGTCATGGAACACTATAGCCTTTGAATAATTGAAGTTGGATATCACCCAAAGAGGTAATGGAAATCTACAGGCTAAAGGGTAAAGGGATAATCTAGGAAAAAGAATATAAACAATGTCATTGAAGAAGAAAGATGCTAACAAGAGAACTTGGCAAGAAACTCAGCATATTGGATGGACCTCCTTCCTTAATCTCCTGAAAACTTACAGAAATGTACAAAGGACAGGTAGACATGGCTGGGTTATGATCTGCATCTCTGGAGGGAACATAGACATTGATGAGATCTCATAGACACATTATCTTATTTGTTCCTCAAATAGTTCATTGAAGTATGTAAGGAAACTGAGGCCCAGGAAAATTAAGTGATTGACTCACAGTTACATAGCTTGTAAGTGATGGAAATTGGATTTGAACACAGATCTCTCTGGTCTCTGAATTCAGTACTCTACCATGGGGTTAGACCAGCTGGCCTCTAAAACCCAGGGATCTTATTATTTCTCATCTTTTTTAACTTGGTCTTTGAGGTTTGACATTTCTGCTAATTCAACACTGAATCTAATGTTAAAATAGAGATTTTTTTTTTTGCCAGTAGCTGTAGTTTCCTTTCTGTCATTCATTACTCTAGTGCCTATGTTCTGTATCTTATCTGTTTCCAATTCTCAGGGCTTTCTGGTCTAATATCTACTGGCTTGAGGACACATTTTTAATTAACACAGGTTTAGCTTGATTCTATGGGTTGACTTACCTGTTTTCTCTATGGAAGGTCATATGGGGAAGGGTATCCCCATGACATGGTCTTTGTTCCCTAGAAGAACTTGAAAAATATCAGGGAGCTGAGACAGAAAAGGGGCTGAGAGTAGATATAATATCCAGGGTAAAAGTTTCTGTCTGGTCTTTTGGCTGGTGGACCACAGCACAGACATCTGAGTAAACGTCTAATATGGGTATGTTTCAAGAATACATACTAACAATAATACTATCTAACATTTACATATCATCCTAAAGTTTATAAAACACTTTACAAATATTTCATTTTCTCCTCACAGCAACCCTAAAAGTTAGGTGCTATTATTATCCCCATTTTACAGATGAGGGTTACTGAGACTGAAAAAAGTTAAGAGACCTGCCCAGGGTCACATAACTAGCAAACCTCTGAGACAGAATTTGAACTCAGGTCTCCCAGATTCCAACTCCAGCATGCTATCCACTATGCTGCCTCAGGTTCCTTCAGGTCTCAAATTTAATTCCACCCACCCTAGAAGGCAAACTCCACATGTACTAAATTAGTGATCCCTAAGCCATGAAAATGGGAGGCAGCAGGTAGTACTCACTCGCTTGTGCCTCCTGGACCAAGCAAGGGGACGTAGGGTGATGGACAGAGAGCTGAAGAAAAGAGTGGGGAATGGGACACAGGGGTATTGAACTCCTCCAGTTTCCCAGGAAGGCTCACAAAACAGGTTTTAAGAGAGGCTGTGTTCTCATTTATATTCTATCCCTTGACTTTAGCTTTCATTGCTCAACCTTTCTGGTAACTTACCTCACGGAAGTGTCAAGGTTTACTTTTTTTTATGAACAAGTTCATTTTCAACATGGCAAGTGTGTCTTATGAAACTTGAGTAAGCAAGGTTTTAAGGGAAGTCATTACATAGAAGGCTCATAAAAGGAACAGCAACCCTGCTCCCCTGGCTCTTCTGAAAAGCCTTCTAACCCACTGATCGTCAGGATTGCCCCAACTCAATATTACACGCAAGAATGACTTCCATTGGACTTAAGAGTCCTCTCACACCACTCCCCTCATTCAGGTTACTCAACCAAGGGTGACTTAAGGAAGTGAGAAGGTGATATAATTATGTAATCCTAGAAGAAGGAAAGGTTATCTCAGATACATTTCACAATCTGACAAAAGCTTCAATTCAATTCATTCCATTTGGATGAATGTTTCTAAGTACTTGCTATATGTGGAACACTGTTTGGACACTGGAGACATAAAAAGTTTTTGAAGAGGAAGTCTTAGCTGTTTGGCTGTAGGTCAAGGAATAAATGCTGCAGTCTCCAAAGAATTAAAGTTTTGGGCATTCTAAGTGGAGCAGAGAGGTTCATGGGGGGAGTGTGTTGCCCGCAACACTTTACAAATGAAGAATTAAGTGGGAGAAGCAGAGTAAAGGGTGCCATAAAGAAAATGTCCTAACTAGAAAAATTATGGGGAAGACATGGAGCAACACTGACAGATTGCCATGCACTCCGTTGGTATCCGTGTGATCTAGAGGAAAGCCCCCATTATGTTGGTTGGACTCTTTGTGGAGAGTTTATGGGAGAATATTGACATGAGTCTTACTGTATGGGCAGGCATAGGTAAGTTGCAATTAAAATCACAGATCTGTTGGAATATCGAAGAACACATCATCTTTGCCCTCATGAAATTTTCTGTTGGTGTTGTTTGGTCATTTCAGCTGTATCTGCCTCGTTGCCACCTCCTCTGGCTATGCTTAGGCTTGGCAACATCTGTCTTTAAATATTGGCTCTAGAACTGATGTGGGATGATCAGGGATTTTTACCCATGGTTCTGGGAACCATGCTGCCTCTTGATGCAACTTAAGATTGCATTGGTTTGCTTTGTCTACTGTTACACTATGGACTGAAGTTAAGCTCACAATCCACTAAAACTCCAAGTTCTTCCCCAGCACACACATATCCCATGTTGTGCTTCTATAGGTGGTTCTATAAAACCAAGTGAAAAACTTCATATTTATTCCCTCTAAATTTTAATTTTTGGCCAGGTTGTGGTTGAACTAGACAGCCTTTAAAGTGCCTTCTAGCTCTGAAATTCTGTGATTCTGAACCTGACTCTAGGTTGTTTTTTTTTTCAGTTTATTGGGTCATAAATTTAGAATTAAAAATAGCTTTAAAGATAATTTAATCCAACTCTTCTTTTTTACAGATAAGGAAACTGAGACCAGAGAGTTTAGATTACTTGCCCAAGGGCACATAAGTAATAAGTGGAATAAATGAGTTTTAAACTCAGCTCCTCTGACTCCAAGTATCCTCTTTCAAGTACCCCATGTTTCACAATTGATATCCATTGCTCCTATTTCTTTTTTATAATTATAATATAATAATTCTATGTAAATTCTAATTATAATTCTATATAATTCTAATAAAATCTAATTCTGATAAAAATTATAATTCTTCCTTTGCAAAATCATTGAAGTTAGCTATCATGTGCCCCCTAGGTTTTCTTTTTTCCAAGCTAAGCATTTTCAGTTCTTCCAATTTTTTTTTGGCATGGCCTCTAGTTCCCTCTCCATTTTTGTCACCATACTCTGTACATGTTCAAGCTTGACAATTTCCATCTTAAAATGTTACTCCTAGAAAAGAATTCAGTATTCTAGATGAGATATAATCAGGGCAGAACCACTGGGATTATTACCTCTCCAAGGTGACCCAGATTTTTCCCCAGTGTCATATTTATCATATTATAACATACCAAGGTGATCATTTCTCAAGTGCCCATCTCTCAATAAAAGAGTATTAACTTATTCTTTTTTTGCATTAAAATTCCAAGAGAAATGAAATTTCTCTTTTATTCATAGATCCTTTGGGGTTCTTGTAGCACCACCCAAACTTCTTTCGAAGTATTTTACAGTAATTTTCTCTATTTTGAGGATGATTTCCAAGGGGGTGGGGTAGAAGATCATGGCCTTTATTTCTGTCTCCAGTCTTCATTGAGCCAGTTCTCTTCCTATGTTCTTGTGGACATTGACACTTCTGGTTCTTTAGAGGTGCTTCTTAATAGCCCACTCACGGGTGAAGACTGAAACCACAACATCCCCACTGTGATTCTCAACAAATGTTTCTACGTGCTACTAGGTCTGCTCAACTTGCAACTTGGGCCAATACCTGTGGGATGGTTACACTATCATCCATCCCTTTATCTTCCTTGCTAAAGCCAAGCACTCTAAATTTGGGGGGTCCTGGTCAGTGGAGACCATGTTTGTGACCTTGTGTCTCCTTCCTATGAATGCTCTTATTCCGGATGCTTGTCAGCTCTTTTGGGAGGAATGATTAACTCGTGGCTATTGCACATATAAGCCTCACCATAGAACTTGCCCTTCAAAGGAAAGCAGATGGGTTTGGCATACATGGAGAATAGACCTGGGCCTTTGGGAGCATGTGGACATATTGCTTTGGACTGGCCATATTGCTATTCCCAAGGCTCTTGGTTTCAGGGTCCTGGGCATACCGTCAAGGTCTGAGAGGAGATGGTGTTCAAAGTGGTAGTAGTCTGGCACACGCTGCATTCTGTCTCTCTGTCAGGGTTTGATCTCCCTTGCTGCTTCAACTAGCCTGGCATGCTTACCCGCTTGGTGGCAGTTGGTGGGGATGGCTTGCCCCTTTTCCATAGGAATTGCTTTTCCAAATGATGGCTGGTCTGAAAGCAAGAATGGTGGTTTCTGGGGGGTGCTGCCATGCTCTGGGCTCCTTTCACAATCTGTCTGTTGGAGGCATTTTGTCAGTAGTTGTTAATATGATTATATTTTTGTCTAATCCACATATCTCTATCTTCTCTACAGGAATAATATGAAATACTTTATTAAAAGCTTTGCTAAAATCTAGTTAAACTATATCCAGAGCACTTTCTTCATCTACTGGTTTAATAATACTCAAAAAAAAACAAAGAAATTAAGTTAGTCTGGCCCAATAAATCCTTGGCTCTTTATAATCACCTCTTTCCTTTCTAGATATTTATTAACAATCCTTTAATGATCCCTTCTAGATTTTCTCCAGGCATCAGAGTCAAATTCACTGACCCATAGTTTTCAGACTCTACTCATTTTTAAAAATTAAGATATGGTCCCTTCTCCAACTTTGTGGTTTTTCATGAAATTTCAAATATCTTTGTTCTCACACGTGGCAATTTTTTCAGGATTTGAGGATGTGGGCAAGTGACTTGAATTTAGTAAGGGCAGCTAGGTGCTTTCTTACCATCTCCTTACTTATCTTGGGTGTTCAGGGAGGCCTAATGTCTCTGGTGTGAGGGCTTGCTGAGCCCTTTTCAGGGCTGCTCATCCACCTTTGGTGTCCACCTTTCACTCCATTCTCACCTGTAGGTGCAAGAGGCTGAAGCATGTGCAGCAGCCACACCCCAGTCAAACCTTCTTGGCAGATAAGCTAAACCAAGGTGGTTGGTGAGTTAAGAGAATTTCTGCCCCAAGCATATGAAACTTCCTCTAGTGGAATGTGTATATGAGGACAGTTTGATCTAATGTCCATGAAGGTGGCAGAAGCAAGCCCTATGGAGCACTTAGAACTTGGTCAGACATCAAAGACACCACGGTCATCCACTGCATCATGGGCCATAGCCAGTTGTCCTGATTTTTGTCTTGCCGCTTACTTTGATGACTCTGGAAGAGAGTGAGGCTGAAAACTTTGTGCAACTCTGCTTCACTTAAATCCAATTCATGGGCAAGTCAAGATATCACTCCATGATGTCATTGGTACTCTTCAAAAATGAAGGATGAACAACAACTTTGTCTTGGGCATTTACTCTCCGTTAGCAATTTTTGTTCTGTAATCTCCAGTATAAAGATCATTCTCCTTTGCAGAGAAAATAGATAAATAAAATGCGAATTAAGCTCATGCTTTTGCCTTGGCCATCCCTCCTGCTCAGAATGCACTCTCCCCTTAACTCCATCTCACAGAGTCCTTTTATTCCTTTAAGATATAGTTCAGGCACCATCTTTGACTACATGAAGCCTTTCATGACCGCCTACCTGCTACAGCCCTTCCTCTCAAACTACCTAATACTTAATGACTTTCATATATACTTATATGTATTAACTTTATATTAATGCTGTGTATATTTTACATGTGCTTGTTCATTGTTTCCTTCTTTGTACTCATATTCCTATTGTCTAGCATAGTGCCAAGCCCTTCGTATTTGCTAAATAAATCCTACTTGTTTGATTCCTTTTCTTTATCATAAACTCTAGAAGGAAATGATCTCTTCCCTCCTGTTCCCCTCATTTTCACCCCTCAGCAACCAATTACTCCACATTAGTGAGAATCAAATCCAAAACATAATTTCTCCTTCTTGTCTCTTCTCCCCCTTTAACAGGATAAGTTATCACTAAGACAAGTCAAAAAGTTATTAGCTGCTCTGGCAGAGAGCTAACTCAAAGCAGATGTCTGGATGATTGAAGCCCCTCATCACTATTATGCCTGGCTATTATGTCTGACTTGTGATTTACTTCATAAACTCCTCATTTTTTGCCTTTTCCATCCCTGTGGTCTATATTCTACTCCAATGACAAAAACCATTTCTTTTTTTCTGAACTTTGACTTTTATCCTGCTATCCTCCATCACATTTCCTTGCTCTGATAATTGGATTTCATCACATGAGTATACCTGCTTAATAGACAACACAACCACTTTTACTTCCCCTGTTTATTCTGAATATAGTATGCAGATCCAGAGCCATAGTTCAGGTGTAACTTTCTTCACATCTAGCCCCAGTGATACCTATGAATTCAATTTTGCCTCTTTACCCTAAGACTTTTCCTTCCTCTTGTGTATAGACACTTGAGGCCATGATTTTTTACTACTGACTCCTCATGTCTTCATTTTTTGTCTCCTGCAAATTTATAAATATCCAAGTTGCCTCAATTTATTCATCTCTAAAATGGGGAGAGGAGAGGAATTGGACTGGTGAGCTTTTAAGGTACCTTCTGCCCTGTGATCCTAGGATTATTTGGGCCTCTTTGCTGTCATCTGTTAAAGAAGTGCCACTTCCTGCCCCCTTCTTACTTGATCAAGATATAAATGGGGTGTTTGTGGCTCCCGGGTTGGGGGTTGGAAGGAGCAAATGGAAGTAGAAACCAGGTGAGCTAGAAACAAAGCTCCACTGGAGATAGCAGTCACAGAGGATTATATTTATTTCCACAGTGCATTTTGTTAGCTTGCTTAACTGCAGGCAGCAAATGGAAAATAAAAGCAATCCATTTTCATTCCTGCCATGTTCACGAAGTTAATGCAATCAGCTTTCCAACTGAGGGCAGCGCCTTGGGCTCTAAGTAATGTAGCACCCTCTCTCAGAAAGAAGTTGTAGAAGTTTTGCATCAGAGAGAAACCAGTATCCTCAGGACACTATAAAATCTCCCTAGAAAATCCTAGAAACAAATTCCAGAATCTTGAAGTAGGAAATCTTCTAAGCGGTCCTATCCATTTTCACACCCAGAACCATAGACAACAGAGATGGAGGAGACATTGGTACTCCTGAGGCAGTGTAGAATGTGGATAGCGCTGGACTGGATGTCAAGGAAAACCTGGGTTTTAATTCCACTTTGTGTATTTATTAATTTTGTGACTAGGGAATCATACAATCACATATTTCTAGGTAGAAAAAAGTTTAGATGCCATCTATCAACTCATTTACTTTATAGATAAGGAAACTAAGGCTCCTAGAAGTTAAGTGACTTGTCCAGAATAAAGTAGGTATTGAAGCTCTTGGTGGCAACAGGAGAGGATTACTTAAGATCATAATACAACGGCCCTGGGAAAATTTTTACTTCTATTCTAGGATGTGAGAATTGCAAATTTTGTGGGGTGAAGGAGTCCTTTCTAGGTCTCTGAGTATTGTTTGCTGTTTAGAATATAGGAAGGGTAAGCAGGTGGATATTCAGAGGGTGTTTCTTCCCCCAAATACCAACATCAGGTTTTTATTTGTATTCTCATTGCCTAGCACGATGTCTGATACATAGAAGAAGCTTAATAAATACTTAATGATTGACTGATTGATGTAAAGTTTCGAGTTAGGGCCAGTTTCAATAGTCAGTAAGGCCTTCTTAAGCTGATATTCCCTGGTCCCATCTTTTGTCAAAACAAAGTTAATGAAGTTTTTACTGATTACCAATAAAACTCTCCCCTGGTGCCTCATACCATTATCAAAGTGACTGCATGTTCTGGAAGGCTGTACCAGCTGAAGGAAAGTTCTGGCTGGTCCTACCAAGTGTGAGAGGCAGGTATGGACGATGTGTCTGTCATCCAAGGAGCAACCTAGCCTGGTGAGCAAGGCTCCCCACCAGAAGGTTGGACCCTAGATGATGAATTTTGTTTGGGTTAAAGTACCTTGCAAAGATACCTAAATCTATAATGAAATAGAAAGGTTGAGATTTTCATTGTTAGAGGGAATGAAATCCATCTTTGAAGTTCTGAAGCGTGTGTATACATAGCATCATGGAGACTGCAAAAAGATCTTTGCCACACAAGGGGCTTACTGCCTAGACAGAGGAACAAACATGAATTAAAACCAATTAAGTGCTCATTAAAATTATTATGGGAAACCAGTATGGGCTACATAAGTTGTAGATCAGAGGAGGTTGGGCTGGGCTGAGATTTTAACAGGTAAATGGAACTTAAATATGGGGAGAAGTAAAAGGGATATATTCCAGATGTTATCAGTGCAAGTTGTTCCAACAAAGGACCAGAGAGGAGATAGGAGCTTAATGCAAAGACAGTAGAACTACTCCACTCTGGTTTTGTTTCTATTTTTGTTCTTTCTTTTTCCAAAAAAAAAAAGCAAAAAAAGAGCAGGATGACAATTTTCAACTATAGCATAGTGTACTTCATTTTTATTTCTAGAAAAACCCAAATCATTATAAAATGGGTTTTTTTGTGAGCACTGAAAAAGGAAAGCAGTGATCACTAGAACCAGCATGGCTTCATCAAGAGTAAATCATGCCAAACTAACTTCATTTTACTTTTTTAATGGTTTATTAGACTGAAAATATCTAACATGTTTGTTAGATGAAGAAATGCTATAGACATAGCATGCCTCCATTTAAAGAAACCATTTGGCAAAGTCTATCATGTTATTTGTGTGGACAGTGGGGAGGTGTGGGATATAAAAGACATGTAAAAGTTATGTGGCTTCACCACAAATTGATTGGCTGGACTCAAAATGTGTTTGTTAATAAATTAATGTCAACCTAGGGGCTTATCTCCAATGGCTTGTGCCAAAGAAGACTGGCTGATATTTTTATGGACCAAAGCATGATTGATATACTTACCAGATTGTTAGAGAACACTAAGTTGGAATGCATAGATAACACCCCACAAAATCCTTAGAGTTTCCTGAAACCCTAAGGGATGTTGTAGGAAGCCTGGCCCCAAAAGCATAAGGCCAGGGTATATATGCTACTTGCAGAAAAAAAGGATTGAGTCCTTTAAGAAAATAAAACTGAGTGAGAGAAGACATAGAAGCTCTTTTTTTTAAAAAAATTAATTAATGTTTAATTTTCAAGTTTCACTTCCATAAGATTTTGAGTTCCGTATTTTCTCCCCATATCTCCCCTACCCCTACCCCAAGACAGCATGCATTCTGAATGCCCCTTTCCCCAATCTGCTCTCCCTTCTATCACCGCCCCCACTCCTTCTCTTATCCCCTTCCCCTTCTATTTCCCTGTAGGACAGGATAGATTTCTATACCCCATTGCCTGTATATCTTTTTCCCAATTGCACATAAAAACAATTTTTAACACTTGTTTTTAAAACTTTGGATTCCAAATTTTCTCCCTCCCCCCACCCTCATTAAGAAGGCAAGCAGCTCAATACAGGTTATACATGTGTAGTCATGCAAAACACTTCCATAATACTCATGTGAAAAACTAATTATATTTCCCTCCATCCTATCCTGCACCCCACTTCTTCTATTCTCTCCTTTGACCTTGTCCCTCCTCAAAAGTGTTTGCTTCTGATTGCCCCTTCCCCAAATCTGCCCTCCTTTCTATCATTCTCCCTCTTCCCCATCTTATCCCTTTCCTTTCTATTTTACTGTAGGATAAGATAGATTTACATACCCAATTGAATGTGCATTTATTCCATCCTTAAGCCAAATCTGATGAAAGTAAGATTCACTCATTCCTTCTCACCTTCCCCCACTTCCCCTCCACTGTACAAGCTTTTTCTTGTCTGTTTTATGTGAGATAATTCACCCCATTCTAGTTCTCCCTTTCTCCTTCTCCCAGTATATTCTTCTCTCACCCCTTAATTTTATTTTTAGATATCATCCCTTCATCTTCATTTCACCTGGCGCCCTCTGGGCACATATATATATATACATACACGCACACACACACACACACACATATATATATATACACACATATATATATACACATATACATATACACACATATACACGTGTGTGTATATATATACACATATACATATACACACACACATATATATACTATATATGTGTATATACACACATATATATACATATACATACACACACATACACACATACACACACACATATATTTTTTTTCCCCTCCAACTATGCTAATACTGAGAAAGGTCTCATGAGATACAAATATCATCTTTCCATGTAGGAATGCAAACAGCTCAACTTTAATAAGTCTGTTGTGATTTCTCTTTCCTATTTACCTTTTTGTGCTTCTCTTGAATCTTACATTTGAAAGTCAAATTTTCTATTCAGCTCTGGTCTTTTCATCAAGAATGCTTGAAAGTCCTCTATTTCACTGAATATCCATTTTTCCCCCTGAAGGATTATGTTCAGTTTTGCTGGGTAGGTGATTCTTGGTTTTAATCCTAGCTCCTATGACCTCCGGAATATCATATTCTAAGCTCTCTGATCCCCTAATGTAGAAACTGCTAAATCTTGTGCTATCCTTATCATGTTTCCACAATACTTGAATTGTTTGTTTCTGGCTGCTTGCAATATTTTCTCCTTGACCTGGGAACTCTGGAATTTGGCTGTAATATTCCTAGGAGTTTTCTTTTGGCCATCTCTTTCAGGAGGTGATTGGTGGATTCTTTCCATTTCTATTTTACCCTCTGGTTCTAGAATATCAGGGCAGTTTTCCTTGATAATTTCTTGAAAGATGATGCCTAGGCTCCTTTTTTGATCATGGCTTTTAGGTAGTCCAATAATTTTTAAATTATCTTTCCTGGATCTATTTTCCAGATCAGTTGTTTTTTCAATAAGGTATTTAACATTGTCTTCTTTTTTTTTTCATTCTTTTGGTTTTGTTTTATGATTTCTTATACAGTCATTAGCTTCCATTTGTTCCATTCTAATTTTTAAGGAATTTTTTTCTTCAGTGAGCTTTTGGACTTCCTTTTCCATTTGGCCAATTTTGCTTTTTAAGGCATTCTTCTCCTCATTGGCTTTTTGGACCTCTTTTGCCATTTGGGCTGGCCTATTTTTTAAGGTATTATTTTCTTCAGTATTTTTTAGGTCTCCTTTAGCAAGCTGTTGACTTATTTTTTATGATTTTCCTTCCATCATTCTCATTTCTCTTCTCAGTTTTTGAAGCAATTGGGGTTAAGTTACTTGCCTACGGTCACAAAGAAAACTATCCTTTTTGCAGATGATATGATGATATACTTGGAAAATTCCAAAGACTCAACTAAAAAATTATTTGAAATGATTAATAATTTCAGCAAAGTAGCAGAATATAAAATAAACCCACATAAATCATCAGCATCCCTACATATTACAAATAGGATCCTGTAGGAAGAGATAGCTAGAGATACCCCATTTAAAATAACTCTAAATCAAGGGGAACCTGTGGCCTTGAGGCCACATGTGGCCCGCTAGGTCCTAAAGTGTGGCCCTTTGACTAAATCCAAAATTCACAGAACAAATCTCCTTAATAAAAGGATTTGTTCTGCAAAACTTGGACTCAGTCCAAGGACACCCAAGGACCTAGAAGGCTATATGTGGCCTAGAGGTCACAGGTTCCCCACTTCTGTTCTAGATAGCATAAAATACCTGGGAATACATCTACCAAAACAAACCCAGGAGCTGTATGAACAAAATCATAAAAAACTTTGTACACAAATAAAATCAGATTTAATTAAATGGAAAAATGTTCATTGTTCATGGTTAGGCAGGGCCAATATAATAAAAATAACAATTTTACCAAAATTAATGTAGATATTAAATGCCATTTCAATTTTAGTCTCAGTCTAAGTCTAGGACCGTGTCTTTTGTATCTGGACCCCAAAAAAGAAAACCCTTGGACTTTCTCACCTGGCCAAATCTCTGGCATTCATCTGAGGATATAATCCTATCAACTTGCCTTTCATTGTGGCTACACCCAATTTCCCAATTCTGTTCTATTACCACCCAATTAATTGCCCCTGGCCACTTCCCACCCTTAATCCTATCTGGCCAATATGGCAGATGTTCTAATATATATTGTCTTTGAAAGAAAAAAAAAATCTATGAGAATGCAAGTCATTCCTCAATTGAAAAATAGCCAAAGGATATGAGCAGGCAGTTCTCCAAAGAAGAAATAAAAACCATTTGCAGTCATATGAAAAAATACTCTAAATTATTATTGATTAGAGAAATGCAAATTAAAATAAACTTGAGATATCATATTACACCTATCAGATTGGCTAAAATGATAGAAGAGGAAAGTGACAACTGTTGGAGGGAACATGGAAAAACTGGACCTTAACTTGTTGTTGGTGAATCTGTGAGTTGATCCAGTCATTTTGGAGAAAGATTTGGAATTATGCCCACAGAGTTATTAAAGTGCTGATACCCTTTGACCCAGACACACCATTATTAGGTCTGTTTCCCAAGAGGATTAGGAAAAATGGGAAAGAACCTATATGTTCTAAAGTATTTATAGTAGCTCTCTTTGTGATGGTAAAGAACTGGAAATTGCAGGTATGCTGACCAACTGGGGAATGGCTAAGCAAATTGTGGTATATGTTCATGATGGAATACTACTCTGCTATAAGAAATAATGAGTTCAATGATTTTAGAAAAGCATGGAGAGACCTCAATGAAATAATGAGGTGCAAAAAGAGCAAAACCAAGAGAACTTTGTATACGGTAACATCAGTATTATTTTAAGAGCAACATTGAGTAACCAAGTCATTCTAACTATTAAAAATACCCAAATTAACCCCAAAGATCCTATGAAAGAACATGCTGTTTGAATTCAGAAAGGAACATTGCTGTAGTATAGGAAATGATGAGCTGGTTGGTTTAGAAAGACATGGAAAGATTGGGACTCATGAAGGAAGGTGCTATCTGCCTTCAGAGATGAAAGGAAGAAATAAGCATAATACTCTTACATATATGTGTATGAGTGTATATCTGTATATATGTCTATGTTTATAGATATTTATGTATATGTATATATAGCCATGCTTAATTGTAGCCTTCCTTAGGGTGATGGCAAGGGGAAAAAAAGTAAAAAATGTACAGCAGAAAACAAAGGAAAACCAACAAGGAAGCAAAGAAAATCTGGGCAGGCAGCTTTGAAAACAATGTGTAGTGTTTCTTATACAGGTTTTCTTGAAATGGAAATTTATTGTATTATATAGAATCCTCTTTTATGGTCTGATATGTACGTGGCATTTTTTCCCCCTTTTCTCATTTTGTATTTATGTACAATTTTTTTTTAATTACAAAAAGAGAGAGAGAGAAAAAAAACCCTGAGTCACTGTTCTCACCACTTCACTGAGTGCAAATTAATTGCTACCAGGAAGATTTCAGTTAGACTTGAACAATTTGAGTATTCTCTTGAGGAGGCAATAGAATTGGGAAGGGCAGTAATGCAAATCCCAGAAACTTTTAAATATAGCTTCAGCTATCATCTTTCTAGATAATTTGAGTTACATTTGCCTAAAGACCAGGGATTATACTCAAAGACCTCTTGTGATCTTTTCTAGCTTGGGGGATCTTCAACATGATAGTTGTCCTCAAGTGTTTAAAGGTCAATTATATAGAAGAGCATTTAGATTTGGAATGTGGAATTAAGAGTAATGGGTGTAAGTAGAAAAGAAGGGTATTTTAGCTCAATGTAAAGATAAACTTCTATTTTAAAATAATATTTCATTTTTCCCCAATTACATTTAAATTTTTTTAACATTTGGTTTTCTTTCTTGTAAAGTTTGAAACAAAAAAAAGAAAGTGGAAAATACTGTATTTCAGTCTGCATTCAGACAGCATCAGTTCTTTCTCTCAAGGCAGACAGTATTTTTCTTCATGAGTCCTTTGAGATTGTCTTGGATCATTGTATTACTGAGAATAGCTAAATCATTCATAGTTGTACAATTATTGCTGTTACTGTGTACAATGTTCTCTTGTTTCTGCTCACTTCACTTTGTATAAAGATAAACTTCTTAACAACTAGAGCAGGGGTTCTTAACCTGTCATCTGTGACATTTTAAAAAATAATATAAATAAATAATAAAATAATATTTTTATAACTGCATTTAAAGATAATTGATTTCATTTGTAATTCTATTTATTTTAGTTTATATATTTAAAACCATTATTCTGAAAAGAAGTCCATTAGCTTCACCAAATTTCCAAAGGGTTCTTGAGACATAAAAAAGGTTCAGAACCACTGGTCACTAGAGCTATCTCAAAGTAGAAAGAACTATTTTGGGAGGCACTGAATTCCCCATCATGAGACTTATTCAGCCAAAGGTCTGAAGCCAACAGAGGTCGATGACCACTTGTCAGGGATATTAGTTCCCCAAATACTAGAACTTTAGGTATTACAGACCAGAGTCCAATTCCCACACTGTACACAAGAGGAAATTGATGCCCAGAGTGTTTAAGTGACTTGCCTAAGCCCATATAGATTGTGAGTGGCAGAGTCAGGAGTCAACTCTAGATTTTCTGACTCCAAAGCCAGTGTTCATCATTTAGGTTCAGCTTAAAAAGAAAGTAAAAAAAAAAGGGAGATTATATCCTGTTTACTAGATGGAGTTTTTTGAACTCCTGATTTATCATTGCATTGATCAATGTCCCAAAGACTTTGAAACTTATTTCTCTTGATAAGTTAGCATTCATTGTTCTCTTAGTTCTGCTCACTTCACTCTGTGTTAATTAATAGAGGTATTCCCAATTTTCTCTGAAATGTTACCTTTTGTTGTTTTTATGACATAGTAAGATTTTTTTCCCCCATATACCACAATTTGTTTGATCATTCTCTAATAAGTGGGAAGCCCATGAATTTCTAGTTTGGGGCTTCTATGTAAATAACTACAATAAATATTTTTGTAACATGGTTTCTTTTCATCTTTCTTTGATCTTTTTGTGATATAGACCTAGTAGTGGCCTAGCTGGGTCAATGAATATTCGCAGTTTATTAACATGTTGGACATAGTTCTAAATTTTCTAGAATGGCAGGGTCAATTTCATAGCTCCACCAACAGTGTGCTAGTATACCTATTTTCTCACAGCCACTCCAATTTTTGTGATTTTCCTATTTTGCCATCTTTACCAACATGATGGGTGTGAGATGGAACCTCAGAATTGAATTAATTTGAATTTCTGTAATTACTGATGATTTGGGGGATTTTTTTTCCTTATGGGTGTTAATACCTTGGATTTCTTTCTTTGAAAACTACCTATTTGTATCCTTTGACTATTTATCTGTTGGGGAGTGACTTAGTCATGAATTTCAATCAGTTCCTTATATATCTTGTTTATGAGATCTTTATCAGAGAAACCTTTTATAGTGATTTTTCCCAGTTTCATTTCCTTCTAATTTTAACTGCGTTAGACTTGTTTGTGCAAAAACTTCTCAATTTTATGTAACAAAAACTGTCCATTTTATTTTCTGTGATCCTCTTTATCCCTTGTTTAGTCACAAACTCTTCCCCTGCCCCTAGATCCAAAAGGCAATTTCTTCCAATTTTTTATGATGTTATTTTTTTATGCCCAAGTTATGTATCCATTTGGAATTTTATCTTGGTTTATGATGTGATCTATACTAATTTCTGCAAACTGCTTTCCAGTGTTTGTGAACTAATAAGTCCTGACCTCAGTGTCTGGGGTTTGGGGGTTTATCCAACATTATGTTGCTCTGCTCTTTTGTTTCTTTGTATGGTTTAACTAATCTGTTCCATCAATCAATTTCTGTACTTTCTACCAGTACCAAACTGTTTTAAAAACATTATCAAATGTTTAAAGGTAAACACTTACCATATTTATTTCCTAGTTGAAGAACTTGACATACTTTCCATTGACTTCCCCCTTTCTTGACTAGGACCCCTGAGCAATGGTCATCAATCAGCTTGCCTCCTTTCCTTTCTTTGCTTTCTCCCTTTGTCATCATCCTTGTTGACAATCTTTGATCACTTAGAACAACTTACATTAAAAAAGTTTCCATATTTTGTGTTGCTTTCCATTTTTCAGATGTCCAAGTTCCTGTTTTCTCTAGATGTCCTAAGAACTAGCTCTTTGTCTCTAGCACCTGCAAAGGTAAATATTGTGGCAAAATCTCCCAGCTTTCTGTCCTTCTGTCTCCACCTACTGGCCCACCCCTTAAAGTGTCAGTCTTGCCCAGTCCCCTGGTCATGTCAGATCTCATTCTGTCTCTCCCTTTAGTGAGTCTCCTTCTATTCTGATCAATTTTCAAAGAACTGACCATGGACACTAAACATAATGACAAACATCTTCCTTTAATCTTCTTACCAAGATTGTCACCACTGTCCTGTTGATGATTGTCCTTATTAAAGCAGGTTTAAGCTAGATGGATCAGGGGAATGATATGTGTGAGAAATTGTTGAAAGATGGGATGCACTTGTAGGACCACCTGTACCTTGTGGCTTCTGGGGTCCTCCTAACAAGGTGGTATTGGTCTTTGGTTGGTTTTTTCCATGCTTGTCTTTTATTCTGACAGGAGTTAACTTCCTGCCCTTCAACTGCCTGTTTTAAGATCTCAGAGTTCTCTACCCAGAGAAACGCCAGATGTCAACAGCAGCAGCTGGAATGTGGCTGGGCTCTCTCATCCTCACTGAGCAACCAACAACCAGTGATGTCAGGAAACAAAGGTCTCAGATCATTCTCAGAAAGGAAGTTGGATAATAAATTCAGGGTCACGTATGGATGCTGTGTTCTGTCTCTGGGTGCCATCCCTTATAGATGAAATCTGGGATACAGTGTGAACCATCTGGCCTACTGTGAATCAGATTCTGTCTACTTTCTGTGAAACAAGATAGGGCAACCATGGCTACTTTTGTGCCATCACCTGCAGCAACAGCATCAGAATCTGGGAGCAATTTCTCTGCTTTCAGGCTATGTTGTTAATGGCTAAATGAAGGGGATGTGACTGAATGTGGGCCAGATGTATGTGCTCTGTGTAGGCAGTCTGCACAATTCAGGACAGCAGGTCTATTTTTTCTTTCTCAAAATGGGGATTTAGGGATTAATTAATTGGATGAAGTATCTTTACTCCACTTCACAAAGTCATATACACATAGTCCACAAAAACTATTCTTGTCTATGAATTTATATTCAAAATAATATCTGTTCTTCATGCTGGACTTACCAAACAATATTTTATGACTAGTATTTTAAGTCTTCAGGGTTC
Source organism: Phascolarctos cinereus (assembly GCF_003287225.1). NCBI lineage: Eukaryota > Metazoa > Chordata > Mammalia > Diprotodontia > Phascolarctidae > Phascolarctos > Phascolarctos cinereus. Next base: position 61,273,843 of record NW_027555736.1, on the reverse strand, counting down.
CATGACAATAGTCATCATAGGATGACATGACCATACATTTAGAGATAGAAGTAGGATTTCTTTTATAACCCTCATTTTCAGGTGCTAGCAGTGAGGCCCAAAGGACTCGACATGCTGTAATGGCCCTTCTAACTAAAAATCTGTGATCCTACAGCTCATAGTAACTTGATCAAGATCTCACACCTTTTTCTCCCTCCAAACCTTTGCACTGGCTGTACTCCACTCATAGAATACTATGCCCTCTCACTTCTATCTCTTAATTTCCATAGTTCCTTCAAGACTAAATTAAAATCCTATTTCTACAGAAAATCTTTCCCAGCCTCTGCCTTCCCCCACTCCCATTTCCACTGCATTCTAGCTGTCAATTCCTTCCCCTCTCAGACTAGCTTTCATTTACTCTGGTTATAACTTGTATGTATCATTTACATGTTGTTTTCCCCATTAGAATGGAAGCTTCTCAAAGGTAGGAACTTTTTCTTTCTTTCTTTTTTTTTTGTATCTCCAATGCTTAATCCAGTATATCACAAGTGGACTGATTGGCACAGATAGTAACTGATAGAGCCATCAAGTTTTTTGATCCCAAATATGGGATCGCAGGCCCCTAGATTTCATTCTACTTCACCAGCTAAAGTACCTTAGAGACCATCCAGTACATTCTTCTAATTTTATCGATGAGGAAACTGAGGCCCAGAGAAGTTATGTGACTTGCTCTAAGAACATGATCTTTTCTATAAAATCACACTTACTTTTGTTTGACCATTCTGAGGCTTTGGTACTTGGAGATGTGGCATTCTATCATCTTGCCATTTGATGGTAAACTTTTTTGCACATCATAAAAAGTATTACTTCACTCTTTCCCTTGTCATCAAACAGAAATCAATCTATGCTTCTTGGCAACATGGATTTTAGTGTCTCTACCTCATGTCCCAACTTTTCACTTTTTCCAAACTAAAATCTGGTTGAAATTCTTTCCCATCTTTTCCTGCAACTCTGTTAGCTTTTCTTTTGCATGTTTCATTGAATCAGAATGTTAAACCTTCTAGGAGATTAAGGAAGTTCCATTCTCCTAGGGATATAAAACATTGAGGAAACACTGTGGTACAGGGTGTAGAGAGTAGACCTGGGTGTCATGGGACTTCAGTTCAAATCTCAGCCTTTTGCCTCTCTAACTGTATGACTTTGGACAATTACTTCTCCTTTTCGAGCATAAGTTTCCGTACCTATAAAATGAGGATATTGGACTAGATGATCCCTAACCTCCATTCCATCTCTAAATCAAGAATCCAATATAGGCAGATAAGTAAATTCCAAGAAATTTGGGAGAGGTGAAAAGCACCAATAACTCAGGGAGGGGTGAAGCCTTCTCAAAGTAATTTGAGAGAGGAAGAAAGCACTAATAGCTCAGGGGAGTGAGCAAGGCTTTTCAAAGATGCTGGTGCTCAAAGCACTGAGTGCTCATACACATATGACTTACAGTTCAGCACTTAATCACACATTTACTGGGGAAAACACTTTTATTTTTTAAACTGCTTAGAGGATAGAGTGCTGAGCCTGAAGTCAGGAAGATTCATCTTCTTGAGTTAAAATCTAGCCTCAGACACTTACAAATGTGTGACCCTGGGCAAGTCACTTAACCCTATTGCCTCGGTTTCCCCATTTGTAAAATGAGCTAGAGAATGATATGGCAAACCACTCCAGTGTCTTTGCCAAGAAAAACCCAAATGGGGTCCAAAAGAGTTGGACACGGTTGAAACGATTAAACAATAACAAGTACAAATTATGTTCCTTTAATGAGACTGGGAGCTTGGTGAGGTCAGAAATCCCATGGTCTTCTCTTGTGCCCTGTACGCAACCAGTCAATTCCCAAGCTTCCTGCCAACGCAAGGACTCTTGGTTCCCTCCCAAAGAAAAGGTGGAGGTTGGAGGTTGGAGGAGCAGCGCTCAGTCATGTGCTCTGTCCCCATGTCCTCTAGCCTGGACTTACTTAACTTGGGGACTGTAAACTTGTATTTTTAATATTTGGATAATTTAATTTAATTGTTTTTCTTCATACTTCTAATGTATTTTATGCATTTAAAACATTTTAAGGCATTCATAGGCTTTACCAGATGGCCAAGGGGACTATGACACAAAGCACATAAATTTAGAACCTCTACTTTAGACCCGCAGGCATTGTCATCTGACATATCAATGAATCTAAGGCTGATTTGGCCATCTGCTTTATTGCTACATCCTTAAGAGCACCAGGATCTCCCATCCATCCTAACCCTGAATCCTCTGGTGTGTGTTTCGACTTCTTCCTTTAGAAAGTGAGCTCAGTGAGCTTCTATTTTCTTCTCATATCCCTGGTGATTAGCATGGTGCTTGGAAGATAGTAATTAATAAATGCCTTTTCATTGATTCGTTAAAATAAACATTCAAAGTAGACACTTGCTGAATGAAAAGCTTAGTTGAATGAATGATAATGCATTTATTAAATGCTATGTACCAAGCAAGGTGCTAAATGCTAGAGATACAAATAGAAAAACAAGACAGTCCTTGTCCTCAAGTGACCCACTTTCTAATTGGGAGAGAAAACATCTCAGAAGGGCTCCATTTCATTAGTCCTTCATTTTAAGTCTCAGGAAAGTAAGATTGTGATTTTTTTTTTAAAAGAGCAGAGCCTGGCACAATGATCTCCACATAGCATTTAATGAAGGTCTGTTGAACTGAAAGGGTAGGACTCACCTTGAAGACTTTTAAGAAGGCAGATTTAGAGCCCCAGGTTGGGTGGTTGCCATACCATCTCACCTTCCCATCTCAGGCCCTGGGGGAATTAACTGGAGTCACATTTAGAGAAGCTGTAGCTAGCAGAAAGTATTGCTGTTTTTATTTATTAGCTAGGAGCAGTAAAATAGGCCTCTACCTGATGATTTCGTATGGTCCCCTGATATTCCCCCTTCCCACCTGTAACCAGCAGCAACATGTCCTCTCCTTAGCTCGCACCACACAAACTACACCCCCTCAAACTACCAAGTCTCCAAATTCACAAACGATCAGCTGTGCTCCTCACGCAGCTTGTCGTTCCATTTGCCATCAGAAAAGATCTCAATGCACTTCTCTCCACCACCCTTGTTATTGGACTCTCCTAGGTCCCAGCTGGAATAGTCCAGGGGGTCTCCTTTTGGATAGATGAATTTGCCCTCTGTCTGGATGTCAGTCATGCCAAGAAAGGGAGCCTTGTTGTATTCTAAGACAATCTTCTGTACAGCTTTATTCTCTGACTCATTTCTGGGGGAGGCCACTATACCACCAGCTGCTTTGCATGATTTCTTTGCCTTATCAAAGTTGCCTTCAAAACCACTGGTCTTGTATATCTTATTGCCAAGTGCTTGACCTCTTGGGAAGAGTTCAGCTAGGGGGAAAAAAAGCACAAGAAAATATAAACAGAGGAGTTAAGTTAATTTGGGGTTAGGATGACTAAAGAAGTTCAATTCTGCCTATCCTGTTCCTTGCTTGGCTCAACAATTCTCAGCCTCTCTCTGCTGCGTATAGAGCAGAAGTTCATAACTTTTTTGTATTTCAGGGACCCCTTTGGCAAACTGCTGAACTCTTGAGACATGTTCTCAGAATAATGCTTAATTAAAGGAAATACTAAATTTCTGTTACAGATCAGTGAAAATAAAGATGTATTTTTTTTTCCCATCCAAGTTCATGGACCCTCTAAAATCTATTCATGGATCTACTAGGGATCAATAGACACCAGGTTAAAAAGCCTTCATATAGAATAAAATATAAACTCCCAAGCCAAGGACTAAAGACCTTCTTCCATATGGCTCCAATCTCTCTTTCAGCCTTTCTTCACATTACTATTCTTTTTGCATTCTGTGTTCCAACCAGACAGGTCTACTTGTTTTTTCCTGAACTCACTAGAGCTTGCCTCCATCCAGTTGCACAATCCATTCCCCATGTATGAAATGCACTTTTTTCCCCTTAGGTCCTGATTCTTGGAAGCCTCAGCACTTAGCACAGTGCCTGGCACAGAGTAGGCACTTAATAAATGTTTATTGATTGATTAATTGCTTTTTCTTCAAGGCAAAGCTCAGGTACTGACTTCTGCAGGAAGCCTTCCCAGATTCCCACACTCTCTAGTAGAATATAAATTTCCCAGAGGGCAGGAGTGGCTGCTTTTTCCTTTTTTTTTTTTTTTTGTATTTTTGTCCTCAGTGTTGCTCACAGTGTCTGGTACATAGTAGAAGCCTAATGAAGTTTTGTTGGATTGAATAGTATTCTTTCTCTTCCTTTTTAAAATAGTATTTTTTCCAATTATACATAAAGACAATTTTTAGAATTCATTTTTACAAGATTTTGAGTTCCAAATTTTTCCCTCCCTCTCTCCCTCCTTTTCCTAGAATGGTAAGCAATTTGATATGAGTTATAAATGTGCATTCATGTAAAACATATTTCCATATTAGTCACAATTGTGAAAGAAGATAGACCAAAAAGGAAAACACACACACACACACACACACACACACACACACACACACACACACACCCCAAAGTAAAAATAGTATGATTTGACCTGCATTTATATTTTTGTCCTCAGTGTTGATCACAGTGTCTGGTACATAGCAGGAGCCTAATGAAGTTTTGTTGTTATGAAAGTAGTTATCCTACAAATTTATGACATGGGGAACAAGATTTATAACATCAGCAAGCTAGATGTAAAGACAGATTACCTAGTGGTTATGGCAGAATTAGAATACTCTCCAATCACCCTTTGATCCAGCAACACCAGTAGTATATTTTATAGTGGCATTGAGTGGATGCCCATCAATTGGGGAATGGCTGAACAAGTTGTGGTATATGAGTGTAATGGAATACTATTGTGCAATAAGAAATGATGAGCAGACAGATTTCAGAAAAACCTGGAAAGATTTATATGAATTGATGCAAAGTGAAATGAGCAGAATCAGGGAAACATTGTACATAGTAACGGCAACATTGTGTGATGATTAACTATGAATGACTTCGCTCTTCTCAACAATACAATGATCCAAGACAATTACAAAGGACTCATGATGGAAAATGCTATCCACATCCAGATAAAGAACTGATGGACTAGGTAATCTGTCTTTACATCTAGCTTGCTGATGTTATAAATCTTGTTCCCCATGTCATAAATCTGTAGGATAACTACTTTCATAACAACAAAATTCTGTATGAATACAGCCTATTAATATAGGAGATTCAAAAGAAGATGTTACCAAAAAATGACTGCAAATTAATAACTATACCACAGCTTGAGCTATCTCTTGAGATTCTAAAGCTAGAAGAGACTTAAAAATGAGATGTTTCAGCTCTTTTCTTTTCTTTTTTTTTTTTTTGGTGAGGCAATTGGGGTTAAGTGACTTGGCCAGAATCACACAGCTAGTGAGTGTTATGTGTCTGAGGCTGGATTTGAACTCAGGTCCTCCTGACTCCAGGCCTGGTGCTCTATCTATTGCACCACCTAGATGCCCCTCCTTCATTTTCTAAATGAAAAAAGTGACATCTGGAATGTGGAAGGGATTTTTCTAAAGTCCAGATTCTGCCAATTAGTGTCAAAGGTAAGATTATCACTCTGTTCTCTCAGGTTTCATAAACGGTTCTTCCACATTCACCATACTCATAAAATGCTATATGTTAAATGTTCGTTTGTAAGGAAATGTTTGCAACTGTTGATGGGTTTTCCATGGGAATTCACATTAAGATGGCATTGAGATTTCCAGACAAGCCCATGAAAGCTCATTGGAAACTTAACTCAAAATCTCATTATCTGAGATGAATATGGAGGAGACATCATGCAAAAGATAATGAGATTTTGAGCTCAAAGGAAAACTGAGTGGCCCTCTAGCTCCACCTCCCTCATTTTACAGATGAAAGAAGACCCAGAGAAGTTAAGGAACTTGTCCAACATCAGACAGTAAATCAGTGGTAGAGCTGGGATTTGAACTCAGACCCTCTGACTCCTAATCTTTCACTCTTTCTACTACACTATGAATCTTTTGGATTTGCATTTGCTCTGTGTGTTCCTGAAGGTGGCAGGTACATGTTTACATGGTACCAATGGCTCTGTTAGCACAGCATGGCTTTGACATTACTGTTTGAAGATCATCACCCCACCTCCAGCCCTAAACCCACCATGATTATCTGGTTTGACATTCCAGTCCTTTAGTTTAAGCAGGTCATAAGGTATTTTTGTTTCTAGAGATGGCAGCAACCTTAGAAGTAATCTAGTTCATTTCACAAAAGTCCCAGACAGGTCAAATTAATCATCTTAATTCATCTATGGGCAGCTAGATAGTACACTGGATAGAGTACGAGCCTGTCCAGCCTCAGGTATTTACTAGCTGTGTGACCCTAAGCAAGTCATTTAACCATGTTTGCCTTAGTTTCCTCATCTGTAAAATGAGCTGGAGAAGTAAATGACAAACCACTCTAGTATCTTTGCCAAGAAAACCCCAAATGAGATCATGAAGAGTCTGACATGACTGAAAATGACTTAACAACAAAAAAGTCACCTAGCTAGTAAATGGCAGAACTGAGACTCAAACCCAGGTCTCTGATTCTAAACCAGCATTTTCCCCCAGCTTCAACTTAGTCACCTGTAGCCATTTAGCTACCTTACACATTAAAATTTTTTTTTGACTCAACTAGCTTTTCCCAAATAATTACCATAAAAAGAGGATTGGACAAAGATTGAGGGGAGACCTGGAGAGCTTCTAGAATCATCTAAAAGTCTCTCCAGACTGAAGTAGTTGTGACCTGAGACATTGTCGGAATTAACATCTCTTTGGTCTTTTTGCCTTTTCTGTGGTGGTAGATGAGAATCCCAAAGTAACAACAGAAGGATGCAATGCTCCATCATCACTCTGGCTTCCAGACAGCTTGGCCCCAAAGATAAAGTTCTCTATCCATAAGGCCCAGCTGCAGCTCTGTAAGCCTTTATGTTGGGGAACAGCCCATGGAAGAATGAGTGGCCCAGACTATGGTGCTAAAGCAAGCCTCCAGCACTGTACCACTTGCTAAGACCAAGCTGCTCTCATCTGCCCTGGGTAGCTCATGAACTCCATTTTTGTGTATAAGCCTGGATGCCTTGTCACTTAGGCATCCTAGAGCATTTACATAATTCCATGTTGAAGGACTCTTCCCTTTACCGTATTTAACCTCATTTGAAGCTATTTCTTTCCCTGAATCCATAAATTTGGGTTACTAAGAGAAGATACGAAGTCTTACTGTCAACCCATGCCCTTAGGAAAAATGAAATCAGAAAGGTTCTCTGAGACCCTTAGTGTTAAGGCAGGGGGTGCAATGGAGAGATAATGCTCTAGGTGGAGGCAGAGGACTGGGTTTGTGTTCTAGTGCTTCCACTTAACTCCCTGTTGATCTTGGGTGAATCCCTTAAGCTGTTTGGGTCTGGTTTTCTTTATCTTTAAAATCAGGAGTTGGACTAGGTAATCTCCAACATCCCTTCCAGCTCCAGGCCTAGAATCCCACATGCCTTTCTCCTTCCCTTTCCTTGGCAGAATTTTCCACTCACTTCAAATGGATTTATTAACATCCTCTCGTAATCACTAGGCAGGAAAGCAGCCCAGGTATCAAGAATGAGGTTTGAAAAGCAAGAAACCAGCTTCAGAAGAGTCAGCAAAAACAAGTATGTCCAGAGAACAAAGGAAGAGGCTGGGACAGAAAGGAGACCTTGCCCCAGCCTCAGCTCCAAAGTATTTACCTTTCTGTTGCTTGGAGAAGCTTTTCTGGAGGTCCTCAATTTTTGTGCACAATTCAGCCACTTCTTGCTTCAACTTGTTGATTTCTGCATGAAGAGAGAGAGGTTTTGAAAGATCCTCAGCCTGGCATAGGATTGGATTAATACCCAAGGCTTTCAGGAGTGAGAGAGGAAAGTCCTTGAAGACACTCAGGGAGCTAGCAGTAAGTAAGAGGTGCCTAGGATAAAGACTGGCAGCTGTTGCTCTGCTTAGGAGGTTTTCTATCCCTCCTGTCCCATCCTGCCTAAAAGACTCACGAGCCATAGTGAGTAAGAGGACAGTGCTTTTTTTTTTTGCTGAGGAGGGGAGAGGTAATCAAGGTTAAGCGACTTGCCCAGGTTCACACAGCTAGTTAGTGTCTGAGGCTGAATTTGAACTTAGGTCATCCTGACTCCAGGCCCTCCACTCTGTCCACTGCACCACTTAGCTGCCCTGTCATGCAATTTTCCATGAGAGCCTAAGGGCTAAGAAGCCCTAGCCAGGGGTGGGGAACTTGGGGTCTCAAGTACAGCCCTTTGATTGAATCCAAACTTAGAATAAATCCCCAATAAAAGGATTTGTTCTGTAAAACTTGGACTCAGTCAAAAGCCCCCACCCAAGGGCCTAGACAGCCACATGTGATCTCAAGGTGGCAGGTTCCCCACCCCTGTTAGCCTAAGACTGAGTTTCAATCACTTCCCACTCAGCAGCCTAAATTTGTCTGAAGAAATGAGAATTTATTGACTTCTCCACAAGGTGCAGTGAGATTAGTTGTGAAGACATTTGATTGGGCATTGTCCAAAATCATTTGGCCATGGAACATTTTAAAGCATTTTAGTCACCACGTGGTCAAGGATGGGTTGTGATTGCCATTACTTTGCCACTCAAAGTCATCCTCAGAGTAACAGCATAGAGCACTGGAACTTGGAGTTAGGAAGAACTGCGTTTGAATCCTGTCTCTAACACATAAGCTGTATAAGCTGGGTAAGTCACTTAACCTCTCTGTGCAGTTTCCTCCCCTGTGAAAAGGAGGCAACTGGACATGGTAGCTGCCAAGGTCTCTTCCCTAAGGCCCTTCTACCTCTACAACATCTCTTGTATGTGTCTCCTAGTTCTGGGCCTCATTACCTTTCACTTGTACTATTGTAGTAGCTGCCTGACTGAGCTCCCTTTTTCTAGTCTTTCCTCATCCCAATCCATCCTTCACACATCTGCCAAAGTGATTTTCCTAAAGTACAGGTCTAACCAGTTTGCTTTCCTACTCAATAACTCTATTGGCTCCTTCTTGACTCCATGATTAAATATTATCTCATTTTCTTTTAATTTCTGGTTTTTTAAAGTGTGTGTGTGTGTGTGTGTGTGTGTGTGTGTGTGTGTGTGTGTGGCAGTTGGGGTTAAGTGACTTGCCCAGAGTCACACAGCTAGTGAGTATTATTTGCCTGAGGTGTCAGATTTGAACTCAGGTCTTCCTGACTCCAGGGCCAGTGCTGTATCCTAGCTGCCCCTTAAGAGTTGTTGTTTTTTTTAATATCCATATTTATTAGTATCATAGTAGATGTATCTAATTTGTAAATAAGTAGATATATATTTACTGGGAACAGATAGGCAAAAATTCTTTTTACTTATGAGGTACATCATCAAAAAGTTTGGAGCTGTGCCCTATAGCAAGACCCAGTGCTAGGGCTAGACAGACAATCAACCTGCCTTGAATATAAAGACTGTGAGGGTTTAGTTGAAGGAAGTTAAGTATTAGTTTTCTTATAGGACAACTAACTTTGGGACTATATAGACCAGAGAACAAACTTGCTATGAGTACAATGAGGTCCTATTGAGGATTTTTCAGGGATGGAAAACATTCTTTCTTGATTTCCATTCAAATACCAACAACTGCCACTGGGCATTTAAGTCTGGAAATCCCCTTGGCCTTTCCTATTCAACAAATCTCAAACAACTCATTTTGGAAGAACACTGGACTTGTTGTTAAAGAGATCTGAGAACTCAAATCCTACCTTCAGCCTCAGTTTCTAGATCTTTTCAGTGGGAATAATAATACCTCTAGTAATCCCCAGATCTAGGAGTCAGGAGACCTGGTTTCTAAACTCAGCTCTGTCACAAACTAGCTGTGATCTTTTCAGCAAGTTGTCTACCCTCTCTGGTCCTCAGTTTCTTTATCTTTAATTGGGGATTGGAATTGGATTAGCTCGTAGGATCACAGATTGAGAGTTGAAGAGGGGCTTAGGCTCTTACCCTCTAAGTTTCTATTCAGCTGTATATTTCTATCATTTTAACATTGTGCTTTTCACCATAAGCATCCTACTCATCGGCCCTGTCATGGCATAGATGTGACCCTGGGTTTTCAACATGAAGCAAAAGCCCTGGCAGGTTTTCCAGAGCTGAAATGCTTGGATTGCAAGCCCAATGGCCTTGTTTACTTTCAGAAGATCAGCCTGGCTAAATTCAGAGACCATCATCAGAATGGTGGCTATGAGGTGATGGATTCTTTGGTAATGGACCACAATACAAAGTGGTCCTTTATCCTTTAAATGGTTCCTTGTCCTGTAAATGAAAGTGAGCTTACACTTCCAAGCAACAATTGTGTAGTAATGAGAAAGGGAATACTTACGCTTTTAAGAGAAAGCAGAGAAATAGACAACTTTTTAAGACCATCGATTTAACTATTGATACTCTTAATTTGAAAGCTTTGTTTGCCAACTGAAAAATTAGGGGAAAAGTACCACATCAACGTTGCCATTCTTATTGTAAATGGAATGAGGAGAAAATAAGAAGTCGTATCTTAGTAGAAGGATAGCTCACAGGTTCTCTTTAGAGAGGGAAATAAATGGGTTGGTAGTTAAATCTTGTTTCTTCTACAGAAGGCAAGCTCTTTGAGGGCTGGGACTCTTTCATGTTAGTCTTCATATCCCTAGCATCAAGCACTGGGCTTGGTACACAGTAGGGCTTAAAAATGCTCATTGATTGATTGGTCGGTTTGATCATTTGCTTAACCACCCTTTTGGGGGATATTTGGTCGCCCTGCCACAAAGTGCTCATTTTTAGTGTAAGAAGACAGACCAACATGAAAATAAGTGTATGCATTAGTATCTCTTGTAGGTGATAAGGAAAAGGAGAAAGTCCATGAAGAACTTCACCAGATCCTCTATACTAGCTTATAGACACCTTAGTAACTTCAAGGCTAGTTGGGCTTGGGGGTAAGGAGGGAGGAGTACCATAGTGAAAAATGGGACAGAAAATATGGTTCAAGATCAAGAAATAAATACTGAGAAACCTGTTTTTCACTAATAAATACTGTCTTCTAGAAGAGAGTAAGAAGCTTCTGGGTGTACCTGAGAACATATAGAGAAGGAACATATAGCTTGACAGAAATGACAACCAACCTATGGAGATTGAAAGTCAAAATCAATACCAAATTAGGAGAAAGTATAAAAGTGAGAGAAACAGGTCAAGCCATTATAGGAATTCCAACCCCTTTCATTCAAATAAGCTTTTGACTCCGAAAAAAATGGAAAATGGGTAAAATTACAAACATTAGCTCTAATTACTGCTATTTTCAAGAATCTTTAAACTCTAAATCCGTATCTATTCCAAAGGGGGGGGCAAGAGACCCCAGAAATTGCCCCAGGCAGCAAGTATTTAATCCCCTTGCCAAGGAGGAAAAACCAAGGGCAACATCTGTTTAGAGCACTGAATGAATTCACTTACAAACAAACATTATGGAGGAGGAAGATGGCAGATTACTAGCTGCATCACCTTATATAACAGGAAAGAGCAGTGGAGGGGGAAGGGGAGCCAGGGGAAGGCATGCTGTCAGGTGCAGACAGGCCGGATTCCATAAGCTTTTCAATTCAACAAGCGTTCGTAAAGTGTCTAATGTGGTCAGGGGGGATTGTTGTTATTATTGTTTTTCTTCAGTCGTTTCAGTTGTGTCTGACTCTTTGTGACCCCATTTGGGGCTTCCTTGGCAAAGATACTGGAGTGGTTTGCCATTTTCCTTCTCCAACTCATTGTACAGATGAGGAACTGAAGCAAACAGGGTTAAGTGACTTGCCCAGGGTCACAGAGCTAGTAAGTGTCTGAGGCCAGAAAGAATCTTCCTGACTCCAGGCCTGGCATTGTACCCACTGTGCCAAAGGGGGCAAAAAAAAAATGCCTGCCTTCAAATAACTTTCATTCCACTTAGGGATTTAACATGAAAAGAATGAATAAATAGATTAGAATTTGAAGAGGGAGAGGGCACTTATAACTAGGGGAAGCAGGGATTTCTCAGGTCCTCCTAAATAAGTATGTTTCACATGGAAAAAAAAAAATAAGAATTCTAAGAGGTGGAGAAAAGGAAGAGTACATTCCAGGCATGGAAAGCAGCTTATTCAAGGGCATGGAGAGGCTGGAGAAGAAATGATTTGTACAGAGAATAGTGAGTAGGTCAGTTCGACTGGAATATAGAGTACATGAAGGGGAATAATGTGAAAAAGTCTGCAAGGGGTAGATTGGAACCAGACCATACAGGTCCTTAAACGCCAAGCTGAGAAATTCATAGCTAATCCTAGAGTCAGTAGTGACTTTTGAAGTTGTTTGAGTCTGGGATCCATATCGACAGACCTGGGCTTTAAAAGCACTTATTAATGAAGTTGAGAGGATGACAACAAACCATTTGAATCAGTCAACAAACATTCCTTAAGCATATACTATGTGTTAGACACTGCCCTGGGTGCATATGAGACAAAGACAGAAATGAAGCAGTCCCCACCTTCAAGGATTTTACCATCCTATTCCCCTTTCAGATGTTATCTCTGACTCTCTCTGGATGTTATCATCAGTTACCTTCTCACCCTATAACTTCCCTCATCACCCAGGGGCAGGGTTGGGGAACCTGCTGCCTTAAGGCCACATGTGGCCTTCTAAATGGATTCGATCAAAAGGCCTCGCTTAAGGATTTAGAAGGCCATATGTGGCTTTAAGGCCGCAGGTTCTGCACCCCTGATCTAGAGTCTTCTTATCCTGAAACCGCCAGCCTCCTTCTGCCATTGGTGGGTTCTTTCTGGGGACCTCCATTTTGTGGACACATCCAGGCTGGCCATACTTCATTCCCCTGCCATCTGTGCTTATGATTCTAGACTTTACCTCTATGTCCCCGAGCCAATAACTTCCTCTCCTTCCTTTCATGTGTTTTTTTTTTTTCCCACATTAGAATGTAAGCATCTTGAGGCAGGAACTGTGTCTCTTATTGCTTGTATTTGTATCAGAGTACTTAGCACACTTAAGCACTTTATAAATGTTTGCCAGCTGACTGCCTGTCTAAGGGGAAGAGATAACATATACCTAATATATAGATACCAAAAATATACAAAATAAACAAACTTGGATTTGGGGTAGAAACAAGAAGAGAGTGCATTCCATACCTGCAAAGGCAGAGATTGAAGATGAGATGTCATTTTCGAGGAGCTGATTTTTGGGCCAGTTTGGCATTCTACAGTTTGCCTCTACTGTAGAATATATGAAAGCAAGTAATATGTAATAAATTTAGAAAGATAAGTTGAAATCAGACCATAGGGTATTAAATGCCAAACTGAGACATTTAGATTTGATCCTAGAGATAAAAGAGATTCATTAGAGTTTACTGAGCAGGGGAGTCATTTACTTTAGCATCTGTGGGAAGGATGGCTTGTAGTGAGGAGAAATGAGGGAGTGCAATCAGAAAGTTACTGCCATAGTCCAGGTAAGAGGTGATGGGGCCTGTACCAATGTGCTGGCCATATAAGCACAGAGAAGAAGATGGATGCAAGAGATATGGTGTTATCAGATATGACAAGAGTTAGCACCCAATTGGAAATGAGGAGTGAGGGACAGTGAGAAGTAGAATAGAAAGAAACAGATTTGCTAACATTTCTTTAATGATCTATTCTCATCTGCCACATCTGGACTCTAACACCACCCTGAAGTGTTGTGTTATATGAGACAATGGCAACGGCCCTTGATGATGAGGGGTGAAAACATCTGGACCAGACCAAAGACACCGAGAAGCATTATGTGCTAGAGATAACAAGTGATTTAGAAGTTGCTTAAAAAAAGGATGATATCTAAAGAACAGAAGTTATAATTCAAAACAAATACACATGTACAAACTGAGAAGGCATCAGCAATGACTGAGCAATATACTCATGCTTTCATCTCTAGAAAATATTTATGAGAATACTTGATATATGTACATATTGATGAAAATATGAGAAGGCATTAGCTGTGTGGTACTGGGCAAGTCGCTTAACCCCAATTGCCTCTAAAAAAGAAGAGGAAGAAGAAGAAGAAGAAGAAGAAGAAGAAGAAGAAGAAGAAGAAGAAGAAGAAGAAGAAGAAGAAGAAGAAGAAAAGAAGAAGAAGAAGAAGAAGAAAGGAGGAGGAGGAGGAGGAGGAGGAGGAGGAGGAGGAGGAGGAGGAGGAGGAAAGAAGAAAGAAAGAATGAAAAAGAAACCATGAGAAGGGAAGAGGTATGTGTCTACAAATGAATGACTCAATAGCAGACCACATTTCCATGGTCATAAGATTGACTGTGAGGTACACAGTATACAAGTATAGATTCTATATACCCAATATAGAAGATCCTGCTATGTTTACTGAGTTTTTTAAAAATCCAAGACATATGACTCAACAGAGCAAAATGTAACCTTCAAGTCTATCGTTTTACAAAGTGTCTCTTGCATGCATATTAAGATCATATAAGGGGCAATGGTTAGAGTACTGGCCCTGGAGTCAGGAAGACCTGAGTTCAAATCTGACCTCAGACACATAACACTTACTAGCTATGTGACTCTGGGCAAGTCACTTAACCCCAATTGCCTCACCAAAAAAGAAAAAAAAAAGATCATAAAGTTTCCATGATAGATACTTCCACAAAGATAAATTTATTTTTTGTGTTGTTGTTATTAAGTTGTGTCCAACTCTTCATGACCCCTTTGGGGTTTTTTTTTTGGCAAAGATGTTAGAATGGTTTGCCATTTCCTTCTCCAGCTCATTTTACAAATGAGGAAACTGAGGCAAACCCAGGTTAAGTGACTTGCCCAGGGTCACACAGCTAGTAAGTGTCTGAACCCAGATTTGAACTCGGTGAGTCTTCCTGACTCCAAGCCTGGCACCCTATCCTCTGCACCACCTAGCTGCCCATAAGCTTTCTTTAACAATCCTCAAAGAATCATGAATCAAGGCATAAATAAGAGACATGCTCTATGGAAGTACATGGCAGAGTGAACTGTGCAAAGTCCAAGCAGAGGAAGGATTCCACAAAAGCATCACCACCCTTCCCTTCTCCCAGGTTTGTAGTCTTTAAGTCATCCTCAACTCCTTATTCTCCCTCCCTCTCCATATCCAACTGTTTGCCAAATCTCATTGATCCTACCACCAGAGGATCTTTTGTATCTGTTCCGTCCCCTGTACTCTCATCACCAACAATTTCAGCCCCTCAGCATCTACTTGCTAGACTATTGCAACAGCATCCTACTCGGTCTTCATGTATCAAGTCTCTTTTCTCTCTAATCCAAAATGATTTTCCTAAGGCACCCACATCTGATCTTGTCACTTCCCTAATCAATAAAATCCAATATCTTCCTACTTACCTGTAGGACCAAATGTAAACTTTTCTGTCACTTACCACCCTTCACGACCTGGATCTCATATACCTTTCCAACCTTATCACACATTAGTCCTCTTCACAAATTCTTTAGTCCAGCCAATAGTCCTTGCTGTTATTCACACCCATCCTAGAGGCATCACCAGAAGAGTAGGGATTAGTAGGAGTGTCTGCATTGGGAGTTGAGAACAAACTAGAGACACTGAGGAAAAGCAGCTTTAGGATGCTGTAAGGGACACAAAGGAAAGCTCTTATTATCCAAGCTTCCATCATCTCAAAAATAAATGAACAGAGACTTCATTCTGGAAAGATGGTGGAGTAGATTAGAAATTTCCAGGCTCTCTAGATTTCCTCTACAAACAGAAAATTGCAATGAATTTAACACAGAAAAAAAAAAGTTAGTAAAAAAAATTAGAAAAAGAAAGTAGTAAAGTTCTTAAGGTCCTGCTTTTGTCAAGGAAGGGGTAGGGAAGGAAGATAAACTGTAACCCTAACCTCCTACTTCATTAAAATTCTTCAGCATTCTTAGAGAATTTTTTTAATCTTCCTTTTCCTTTAGCAAGGGTGGAAGAAAGAGAGAGAAATAGAATTATTCAATAGTGCTATGAGGAATTGGATGGCTTGGTCAGTTGGTGTTGGTTCCTAATTTTTAGTGCTAATTATTTGCAGATTCACCTGTCCTGCATCTTTGATGTTAGCATGATACATATGTGTTCTAAATATGATCTTGGTGGGAAGAAGAACAAAAAGAAATTTACATGATAATTTTGTTGCATATTTGGAAGGAATAGCAGGTTGTGCATAGTAGATGTGCAGTTTCATATGCAATCATCTTTTTTATTGTACTGTTGTGTAAATGCTTGTTTTGTTTTGTTCCATAAATTAATATGAAATTTTAAAATTAATATAATCTTAAGTCCTTTGAATGGACGCTTGTCTGGCAATACGTTATACATAGTGATGACTGCCTTGTCGTATGAAAGGTTAGCTTCATTAACTTGAATGTTAGGAAAGTTTGTTATGTCTGTCTTTGTACAGTTCCTTCATCACCTTCCAGCTGGAAAGAACTATGGATCTCCCATCTAGAGTGACCTTTGATGGTCTGGGTTTGATATCTCCTAGTACTGCTCACCCATTCTCTACAAATCCAGAAAATAGGGGCGTCACCGGGTTCTAAAGCTGAAACATGCCAAAGACAGACAGGGGGCCCCTGAGGGTTGCCTGACTTACCTTCCAGGAAACTTTCTCCTTCCTCCCCAGGTGATTGTCTATCTCCTTTTGGCCCAGGTGGGCCTCTTGGCCCTCTGATGCCTGCAGGACCAGGGCTTCCAGGAGGCCTTAATGTTGAACGACAAGAAAGAGACCAAGAAAGAGTCAATTTATAGGACTGGCTGTTAGCAGACTATTCTGCCTCCTGTCTACGCAATGGATACCTTGAGTCTCCAAGCTCCCTTGACCCTTCAGCATAAGAAGGTGTGGGTCTGACTTAAATGTTACACAAAAGAGACTTCAGAGTTTGGGGAACCTGAAGACAGGTGACTTTTGGAGAATCTTGGGTCCTGCTCGAGGATTTCCAGGAAGTCCTTGTCTTCTGATTCTCCTTTCTCTTCCTATGGGAGAGAAATACCCCCAGTATTGGCAGCCTGGAGGAAAGAGGGTGGCTATTGGGCTGGAGGGGTGGACCTAGTGTACCTAATGTTCCTGCTTCTCCAGAGGGTGGAACAAAAATCACTTAGGGGGCAGCTAGGTGGCACAGTGGATAGAGCTCTGGCCTTGGAATCAGGAGGACCTAAGTTCAAATCCAGTCTCAGACACATGACACTTACTAGCTGCATGACCCTGGGCAAGTCACTTAACTCTGATTGCCTCGCCAAAAAAAAGCAAAAAAAAAAATCTCTAAGGAATGTTTTGGTCCTTGCTTTTTCTTGTCTCTTCTTTTTTAATTGATGGCAATGTACATCCAGAATGTGCTTTGAACATTTCTCTGGAAATGGGCTGTTAGTGAACAATAAGGTTACATTTGCATTATTCTGTGTCTCCTCTGTATGGAGGCAGGGAATTTCCAGCACGAGGCTGCCAGGGGGGTCCCAAGTCTGCTTAGCCCACAAATGATTTTGGGTCAGATTCAATCAACCAGTTCACAAGTAGTCATTGACTATATACCCAGTCCTTTATTCCATGGACATGGAATATGAAAGAAAGAGAAGACAATTCATTGGGCTATAACACCATAGATTCAGAGGTAGAAGGGACCTCAGAGATCATCTAGTCTCACCCCCTTCATTTTACAGATGAGGAAACTAAGGCCCAATGATATTGACTTGCCCAAAGTAAAAAAGGTAGGAAGGGTTAAAGGTAGGACTTGAACCCAGATCCTCTAACTCTTTCCAATGTACAATGCTGACACTGTTCTCTTAATCAAGGAGCTTTTTGCCTCATAGGGGAGAAGAGACAGACATAGAGGCAAATTTTTGCACCTGGGGCACAAGTGCCCAAGCCATATCCCAGGCCAATGACATGAAAGGCATCCTCCATTTTTGGGGGGGAGTATATGCAGGGAGGAATGGAATAAGCATGGCTCAGGAGAGGTGATCGCTCCAGAGGAACCATGAGCTAACTTCCTATTTTTATTAGATTACTAGGTGCTAAGCTCTATTATTTCTGCACTACTGAAGAACTATGACTGAACTACTAAAAAAAAAAAGCACTTGGTAGGGTTAAATTACTATGTCTGAACTACTCAGAAACTGATAAATTCTGCATCGTCAGAAAAGCCCTATGTGCCCTACCTTCATTATGCCAGTGGACATATGGAAAAAACAGAAAGAACAATACAGGGCTACTGTCTAAAAACACATGTTAAAATTGCTCATCTTGGCTGGAAATTATGGATTAGGGAATAGAAAGATTAGTATAGGCAGGGTTTACTTGTTAGGTGGAATCTTGAAAGGTGGAGAAGGCAAGGACGTTTTTGTGTATCAAGTGCATGGTAAACCAGATCGTGCTATTAGAAAAAAGACATGACAGCTGTGAAAAAAAAATTTTTGTACCAGACCAGTGATGTCACTGTCGTAAAGAAATCCCAGTGAGGAAATTCCCTCTGTGAAAGCAGACAAGCACCTGCTCTGAAGCTTAAAGTCTTAAAGGCCACTAAGAGAATCCTGCAAATGTCAATGATTTGTCAAGGGTGGCAGCTAGTATTGGCAGAGGGAGGGCTTGAATTCTTGAACCCAGATTGGAGCCTGATGCTGAATCTGCCCTTCAGTGGGATGCAGGAAAATGAGGGACAATAGGAGCTATCCAACCATGATGATGGTCATGTAGTAGAGAAAGAGCTTAATCTTTTATCGCAGAATCTGGAGTTAAATTTAAGCAGTTTTACTTACCCCTGGTATGTACTTCTACTCTCTGGGTGTCAGTTAGCCCATCTATAAAATGGGTGGGTGTGGGGGACTGGAATGGACTAGATGGCCTGTGAGATCCCTTCCAATTCTAAAGCTATCCCTCTCCTAGAAGCTTTGCCTTATTGATCATTCTTTATATTGATCCCTTTCTATTCTTTGGCTAAAGTTCATACTTGATTCTAATACGTCTTTGAACTTCTATCGTGTGTGTGTGTGTGTGTGTGTGTGTTGGTGGTGTTTTTCCAACCACACTGTAATTTCCTTAACTGCAGGGACAGCGTCTGATAATTCTCTTGTATTCTGAAATATGATAACAGGATTGGGGAGTTAGAGCTGAAAGGGACATGAGATGTCATTTATCTAGTCCAACGCCTTCATTTTCTAGATGATGGCACTGGGGTTCACAGAGAAGTGATGTGTCTTGCTCAGCATCACACAAATAGCAAAGTCAAAATTAGGATTTGAACCCAGGTCCACTGCACCATGCTGGATTATTGTGGGATTTCCTGGCAAAATCTGGTAAAGGTCAGGGAATACAGTAGGCACTCCATAAATGTTGCTGGAATGAATGAAGGAAGACTGAGAAGTGACAGTTATGCCCTTCAGGTCATGGGCAGACAATTTAAAAAGATGATGGCAACTTTCGTTTCTGTAGGGTAGAATCACTGAAGAACAAAAGCAAGCTTAGTTGCCAAATCCCTTGACAACAAAGCGACTCATATATTAGATTCATAGACCTGAAGAAGGACTTTACAGGCCATCTGTTCTAATTCTCTCCTTTTCAGATGAGAAAACCGAGACTTCTAGGGGTCAATATGAAATGATGCACTAATTAATGGCAGAGGTGGATTGTTGTATTTCTAGTCCTGATCTTTTTTCACCACCAAATATTTGAGATGACTTCTGGTCACTGTTATCTCCCCTGAGAGGAACATCACGGAATAAATGTCAATACTTCTCCAGCCCAGCTGCACCACTTGCCTTTGGCTCCATCTTCTCCCTTGGGTCCCTGTTCACCTTGGGGTCCTTTGACCCCTTGGGATCCAGGTGAACCCCTGATTCTAAAAGGACCAGACAAACCTGGAGCTCCAAGGAATTCTGAGGGAAGAACAGTTAAGATGATCTGTACTCATTCCTTTTAGGTCCATCATTTTGTTCCCAACTGGAGCTAGGAAGTAGGGTAGACGGCAACATTTAAGGAATGATATAGGGGACATCAACAGCATTTCACATGAGTAAGTTTCACTGATAGGCATTTCCAGTTCAGATTCAATTTAATTAAATTGACCAATATTTACCCACAACTTGTAAGATGCTGATGATATCTTAGAAAGACAAAACCAAAACAGTCCTTGCCCTCAGGAAGCTTATATTCTGCTAGAGGGAATAAACACATACACAAATAACTTCCTGGTATTACCGCTTTTACTTCCTCCTTTCTGGTGTGTGTGTGTGTGTGTGTGTGTGTGTGTGTGTGTGTGTGTGTGTGTACCTTTTGTTGTTGTATTGTTTCAGTCATTCCCTACTCTTTGTGATCCCCTTTGAGGTTCTCTTGGCAAAGATACTGGAGTAGTTTGCCATTTCCTTCTCTAGATCATTTTACAGATGAGGAAACTGAGGAAACAGAGGTTAAGAGACTTGCCCAGGATGACATAGCTAGTAAGTGTCTGAGACAGGATTTGAACTCATGAAGATGAATCTTCCTGATTCCAAGCCTAGTGCCCTATCCATTGCATCACCTAGCTGCCCATACACCCAAGTGTGCCTACATAGTCATAAGTATCCCAAGTGCTAAAATATATGATTAATATCCCATAGTTCTAGGATTCTAGGGTGGTAGGAAAATGATTCATTCCACTCAATTCTCATATATATGTATGTGAGTATGTGTGCAGGTATAGATATAAGCATATATGTGTGTGTATATGTATGTATATGTATATGTACATGTGTATATCTATATATGTATGCATATCTATTTCTCCATGTATAGCAGACATTACCAATCTTTCTCCTCAGCATGTGGCCATCCAAATTAGGAGGATCTGGTGTTATGTTCCCTGCTGTGTCCTCCTACCCCTTCCATTTTCTAGTTGTATCAGAAAGCAGCCTTGGATAATTTGAATAACTGAACTCAGATGCTCGAGTGAAAGAGGATAGAGAAATGGGCAGGGGGAGAGTGAACTCATAAAGCAGGCCCACACAACATATGACCATCATGCCACTTACAGCCCACGCACTGATTGTGGCCCAGCAAAGGATTTCAGGGGGCCCGCAAAAAATGTAGAGGATGTAAATATGGCCCATGGGCAGCATGTTGTGCAGGCCTGCCATCAAGAAATGTTGATATTAGCTAGAGATAGTGTCTAGGTGCTGGAGGAGAGAGAGGAAGAAAATAGTAATAAGTCACAATGAGACTACATGGGTCTGGCAACCAAGACACATTTTTTTATAATAATATTTTATTCCCCCATTACATGTAAAAATAATTTTTAACATTCATATCTTTTTAAATTTTGAGTTCCAAATTCTATCTTTTCCTTCTTTTCCTCACTCTTCCCTGAGATGGTAAGCAATCTTTTATAGGTTTTAGATGTGCAATCACGTAAAACATATTTCCATTTTATTCATTTTGTGGAAGAAAACTCAAAAAAGAAATTAAAAAGGAAGGAAGGAAGGAAGGAAGGAAGGAAGGAAGGAAGGAAGGAAGGAAGGAAGGAAGGAAGGAAGGAAGAAGGAAAGAGAGAGAGAAAGAAAGAAAGAAAGAGAGAGAGAGAGAAAGAAAGAAAGAAAGAAAGAAAGAAAGAAAGAAAGAAAGAAAGAAAGAAAGAAAGACAGAAAGAGAAAAAGAAAGAGAAAAAAAGATATAAGAAAGAAAGAAAAAGGAAGGAAGGAATGGACAAAAGAAGGAAGGAAAAAAGAAGAAAAAGGAAGGAAGTGAAAAATAGTGTGCTTCGGTCTATATTCAGATGCCATCAGCTCTTTCTCTGGAGGCAGACAGCATTTTTCATCATAGGTCCTTTCAGGTTGTCTGACTGAGATATGTTTTGGAGGCTTAAGAAGATATCATTTCTTTGACCCCTAGAAACATGAAGCTATAGAGAAAGGGAGCAACATAGGACTTAAGAATAATGGCGATATGTTTTTGAGCTGTGAATATATTCAGTGGTCATTTACATATCAGTCTGAGTTAGAGAGCTCCTCCCCTGGAAAATATTAAAAGTGTGTTCTGCAGAATGACAGGGCTTCAAAGACCGTGAGGGGGATGGCCCGAAGCAGAATGGATATTGAGGAGATAAGGCAGGGGAGGACAGAGGGGGCCCTTTGATAACATCTAATGTAAACGTCTCCATTTATAGAGGAGGAAACGAGGTCTGAGTTGAAAAGGTGAAGTGATATGCCTTTGCTTACAGAGTTAATTAGTGCTAGAATCAGGAGTTGAACTTAGGTCTTGTGACTTCAAATACATCATTAAAGAAGTTATACCAAAGCTTCCTCCCGTCCTGGCATTCACCTTTTCCTCCAAGATCTCCCTTTGGGCCTGGATCCCCAGGGGAACCTTGGTCCCCTTTGGGTCTGATAGGACCAGTTTCTCCAGTTAACCCTGGTGGGCCTCTAGGTCCCTGGCAATCCTGTTCCCCCCCCAAAAAAAAAGGAAGAAGAAGAAAAAAGAAACAGGTTTTGTGTGTGTGTGTTTTCTTTTTAATCAGAGCCAGTGTAAAGGCAAGAGAAACTCTTTTGTAGGATATGTTGGCTAAGAGCCTGTCATGCCAGGTGAGCTTTTGTCTCCCTTTTCCTGATGCAAACACACTTCTAATAGAAATAGCAGCTAAGAAGTGCTGCTAAAGCATGCCATTATTCAAAATGTTTTTCTTAACCACCAAGTGTATGCAGAGCATTGTAATCATCATAGACATTCACACATGGCCTCAACAACCCAGAAACGTATAGGACCTTTGTGTATATGAGCAAATACAGCCGATGTGGCGGGGGAAGTGCCAGATTTGGGAATTGGAAGACCTGGCTTCCGATCCCTTTTCTGCCAATCAATGCCTGTGTGACCTTTGGCAGGCACTCTCAGTTTGTTCATTTCTAAAACACAGAGGTAGGACCAGGAGAGCTCTGAGGTCTCTTCCAGTGTAACTTTGGAATTGTAAGATAACATAGCTGTGATCATAGGAAATGGAACTTACCTATCATCCACCCAAATCTATCTTTTTTATGAATGAGGAAACTGAGGCACAGAGAAATTAGGTTACTCTCCTAAGGTCACACAGGTATTACATGATAAAGTGGGATTTTTGAACCCAAGTTTCCAGTTTCTCAAGCAATGCTCATTCCATAACACCTGATTCCCTCTCTAAGCATCAGTACAAAGCAAAAAGTTTCACCAAAGCAGTGCTAAAGGAAAGGGGTAGACAGTTCATGCTATTAGTTCAGAGGGGTAGGCATATCCCTAAGTGCTGGCTGGTCAAGGAAGGCGTGGAGGAGGTGAGGTCTAAAGGAGGGCTGACCCTAAGATTACTGGCAAAAGGGGACAGAAAGGGTCTTGAATCAGAAGAAGATGAAGAATTCTGTTTCTATCACTCAGTATTCATGAATATTTGAGACACGCTTCCTTCAAGGCATTGGCCCTCAGGGCTGCATAAGAGTGGCTCTGGACTGGACTGGTTAATGAGAGGTAGGTCTGGGTTTCTGGAGGTAGCATGAAAAGCACCCTAAGTGACCTTCTTTGAGTCAGCAACTTGTGGTCTGGAAGGCTGAGAGGCTTTCCACTCTACCTAGGACAGGTTTGCATATATCTGTTCAGACAGAAGGTCAGACTTAGCCATAAGTGAAGGAAGTGGTCATGTATGTCAGACCAGGAAGGCCTCCTTGACCCAAACACTTCTTCCTCCAGCTCAGTGATAGCTGAGATTGCTTTAACAGTTAGAAGGCAAGGCTTTTCGCGATAGAGTGAGAGACTTAAAATGCCAATAACCCGGGAGGGAGGTTGTGTGAGGTTTTTTTTTCCTGGATCTGTAATTTCATTGATGATTCCATCCACATATGGAACGCC
This sequence comes from Phascolarctos cinereus, assembly GCF_003287225.1. Taxonomy (NCBI): domain Eukaryota; kingdom Metazoa; phylum Chordata; class Mammalia; order Diprotodontia; family Phascolarctidae; genus Phascolarctos; species Phascolarctos cinereus. Next base: position 61,249,975 of record NW_027555736.1, on the reverse strand, counting down.
ATTTAACATACACCGTCTACCAATGCAGATCAGAATCTTCTTTGAATTTCAAGAGAATTTTTTGGGTAGTGGTAGATTAAATGATGTATCAGCTTCTAAATGTCAAGGGTGGTATTTGAAATTAGGTTTTCCTAATCTAGGCAGGTAGATGGCACAGTGGACAGAGCCCTAGGCCTGGAGTCAGGAAAACCTGAATTCAAATCCAGCCTCAAATAGTTATTAACTATGTGACCCCCAGCAGATTACCTTTGTCTGCCTCAATTTCCTCAGCTATAAAATAGGGATGATAACAATAGCACCTACCGCTCAGGGTCATTGTGAGGATTAAGTGAGATAATATTTGTCAATCACTTAGCACAGTGCCGGGCACATAATAGGCACTATATAAATGCTTATTTACTCTTTTCCCTTTTCCCTCCTAACTCCTAGGCCAGGTCTCCTTCCACTGTACCATGCACATTTATAGCTCACATTTCTTTAGGAAGTGCCTTTCTCACAGTCTTACTGTGAGCTAGTTAGCTCAAATATTATCATCATCCTTAGTCTATAGCTGAGGATATAGGCTCACAAAGTTTAAGTGAGTTGTGTTTGATCATATAAGTTAAAAATGGGAGTTGGGACTTAAACTGTATCTTCTAATCCTTACTTCATTGTGTATAAAGTACAAATGACCAATGTCAATGCCTTTCTTGAGAGCAGGCTTTATTAAGAGAGAAGAGCACAGGGCTCCTTGGGTGTCTGATAGGAATAGTGAATGGTACCAATGGGAAGAGAGTGCAGAAGATGCCAAGTGGCCCTGTAAGAAATCTTTGACTTCTTCACATTTAGTTCAATGATTAGCCCTGCTCCTCTGGTTAATTCAGAGTTTTATCTTTCACCATTTATGAAGGTTTCAGACAGGACCTTTAAGATATTTCTCTCTATAGATGGGCAAACAACTTTATTCTACTAGGAAACCAATTTCTCAGGTGAGGCTGAGGCCAAGGGAACTTGAGTGACTGCTAAAAGATCAGCTCTCTACCAGGAGCAGTGAGAAGTGGAAGGCCTTTTTGATAGCTCCGAAATTATTTTTTTTCTTAATTTCAAAATCCAACTAAGATACTTAACACAAAAAGAGAGAGAGAAACCTTGACAGCAGAATATATATGTCTCATAGTGAGTAGATGTTTCTCTACCTGGATCTCCTTTGTCTCCCTTGGGACTGTCTTTCCCATCTCTCCCATCTCTTCAAGGCAATCCATTTTCCACAGGGCCACATGTGATGAGAGCACAGGCATTTGAAACTTCTTTATTGCAGGATGGTGTCTGCTCTTCATCTTGGGCAGCCAGGGTGGGTTTGAAGAAGACCAATGCAGAGAGGTAGAGAAGGAGCATGGCCCTCTGAGCCACAGTGGGAGAAAGAGGATTAATTCAACTCATTGTCTGTTCCAGGACAGGTGGAAGGATCAGTCTTAGTAACAGCTTACGGCCAGAGATTCTGTTCTTCATTCTTGCTAAGGAGTGTTGATAGGAGGCATTTAGGAATGTTTTAGAAAAGTTGTGCATGGGTTTCTCACTTCCATCAAATGACCCTCTACCTATCAAATATCCTAACAAATCTGTTCCCACTAGGTTGTATGTTCCCCCATATCTGCCTCTACTTTGGTCCTCCCTGAAGTAGAACAACCCCCAAAACTCAATTGGACAATGAAATACTCATATTTCCTAGCCTGTTATGGGCAGGGGGAAGGGGGGGAGCTTTAGAATGTGACTAAGAAGGACTGGCTCTGCTACTAAGTCAGTTTGTGACTTTGATCAAGTCACTTCCTTGAACCTCAACTTTCTAATTAGGAAATAATAATATAGTCATTATTTTAGATGGTAAGATTCTCCAGATGTCTCTTTTTGGAGGTGACATTGTAATGATTTCACCAAGCCCCAGAGTGATCAAAATTCTGCTAAATGAAATCCTTAAACACTCAGATAAATTTAGCCTAATTCTCTATATATACAGAGAAAAACAAGTGGATAAAGATTGCTTATTGTCCAGAATAGTTTATGATAGTGGATACACAACCTAAAGAAATTTTTGTGTTTATTTTTCTATATATGTATCTATCTAGACTGTTACTTATATAATGGTTGCCCATCCAACTGCATATCCCATATGTGTGTATTTGTATTTATAGAGATACATAGACTACATATATATGCATATATAGATAGATAAAGATATAGACATGGTCATAGATACAGACATAGATGCAAGTAGAGGCATAGAGATAGAGGTAAAAGACATAAATATAGATATAAACACAAACAGAATTAGACATAGTCATAGACATAGACAAAGATATCTTAGATATATATTGCAAAGGAACCTTGTGTTGGATCCAGAAATAAACAAGAAGAGAATGAGCTAGATTCTAATTGGGAAATTGTAAAATCATTTTAATGACCAAAAGCTCTCTGAAACAAAGACCTATCTTTTGTTAACCCTGATATTCATCCATTGATCTGGTATGATTGTGAATTAACTTATAGTTTCTAAAGTATTAAAGTTGATTACCCAAAGGGTGATAAAGACCTGTATGGAAATCAGCTTGTAAAACATCACACACAAGGAAATTACATAGGAAAACCCCTGTAAATTATGTCATCGAACAAGTAAGACCAGAAAAAAAAAAGAGATATGCCAGATACATATCCAAGAGAAGGATAACTAAGGGAATAGGCCACATGCCCCATTGGTTTACACATAATATCAAGAGAACTTAGGGAAAGTACCTGCATACTGGGTGGAGGTCTAACCACTTTCTCACACCCCTACTGCTCAACTTCCCCCCAGCAAATTTATGAGTCATACAGGACAGACAAAAATGGCTGGATTGTGGTCTGAGACTCTGGAAACAATATGAACATTGAAGAGATAACAAATCCAATGGAGTAAAGCATTTTAAATATGATATCTTGGGGGCGGCTAGGTGGTGCAGTGAATAGAGCTCTGGCCTTGGAGTCAGAAAGACCTGAGTTCAAATCCAGCCTCAGACACTTAACACTTACTAGCTGTGTGACCTTGGGCAAGTCACTTAACCCAGACTGCCTCACCAAAAAGCAAAAAAAAAAGTGTGTTATCTTATTTGATCCTTATAATAACTCATTTTGATGGGTGAAAAAATGGGCTCCAAATTTAAGTGAATAAAAGTTTGGAGGTGGGATTTGAACCCAGATCTCAAGTCTCTATACTTTAATAGAATATTGGACCAGTTGTCTTCCAAAACCTTGTGATTCTATTATTTCCTATCTTTATTTTACTGAGTCCTTGGGATTTGACATTTCTGCTCATTCAAGACTGAAACTAACTTCAAAATGGGCATTTGAAGTTCTTTGCAGTAACAATAGTTTCCTTTCTGTAATTCATTATTCTGGGACCTGCGTCTCCAAGTCTTAACTGTTTCCAACCAGTTCTGAGGGCTTTCCATCTAGGATTTCATTGCTCAGTGTCTCTGAGAGTTTACTTCAAGGAAGTTAGAAGGTTTGCTTATTCAGTAGACAAGCCTATTTTAATAGTTCAATATGGCCAATGTTTCTTGTGTACTTGAGTAAACAAGGAAGTTGTTATACCCTTGCCTCAAAGTGTTTTTGAGATGGCAAATAGAGGAAAGAGAGGTGGCATGACCTAGTGGATAGGTCACTGGCATGAGAGCCAGGATCTGGGTTCAGTATCTGCCTCTGACAACATGTGACCCTTGACAAATCCTTTGACCTCTCATTGTTCTAGTCAGCTCTAAGAGTGTAAGTTATAGAAAAGCTGTTGGTCTGGACTGGTTGAACAATTTCCCTTCTCCAGGAGTTTCTTGCACTTATGAATTCCCAAGTCCAAGTTCTATTCCTTTTCTTGGAATAGTATGCCCAGAACTGTCCCAACTCATAATCATTTAAAGAAATTGCATTCTCAGGCAGTCCTCTCACAACTCTTTTCCCATTCAAGTTACTTAGCTAATGGTGATATAAGAATGAGGGAGAGTGATATAAATAGATTATAAGGTTCTAGAAAGAAAGCTTATATCCAGTTCATTTGCAATCTGAAATAAGTCTCATTTCAATTCAATACAATTCAACGAACTATTGTTAAGCACTTGCCCTTAGAGAACTGGGAGAATAAACAATTTTGTTAAGACTGTAATCATCCTACTAGTCATGGGTTTCCAGAGAATTAAAGCAAATTGTCATCCAGAAAGCAATGGAGAGCTTCATGGTATAAGGGTATAACCTTTAAGACACTGCAAATGGAGAAATGGATAGGAAAAATGAAAGGTGGTATAAGATAAATATATGATCAGAAAAAAATTGTGGGTTGGTATGTGATGGTTAGCTCATGTGCCATGTTGATATCCCTCTGATATAAAAAGATCCAAGAGTAGTCCCCCATCAGGTTGGATGAATTCCCTGCGGAAAATTCATGGGTGATGGAAAGGAGCCACACACGGTAGACAAATATAGATGGGTTGTTTTCTGCATCATTTACCCATATCAATGAAATCACAGATTCAATGGACTATCAAAGAAGATACCATGTCTGCCCTCATGAAACTTCCAATCTAGTAAAGGAATGTGATGCACGTACAAATAACTAGAATACAAAGCCAGTATAGTAGAATCACAGCATCTCAGAGTTGGAAGGGGTCTCAGAAGTTACCTAGTATAACTGAAATGTGAAAAGGAATCTCCTCTAGCTAGCTAGCATTTACATAGCATTTTAAGGCTTACAATGCACTTTACAAATATCTTTGATCCTCCCAATACCCCTGGGAAGTAGGGTTCTATTATTTTCCTTGTTTTACAGATGATGAGAGTGAGTATGACAGAGGTTGAATGACTTCCCCAGGCTCACTCAGCTAATTAGTGTCTGAGGCTAGATTGAAACTCAAGTCTTCCTGACTCCAAGACCAGTACACTACTCTCCCAACTTTTGCTTTAAGCATTTCACTGAAGAGGAACCATCACTTTCACAGAGTGTCCATTGAATTTTTGTGCAGCTTTTAATAATTAAGAAGTTTGTTTACCATGTTTTTCCCTCTATACAACATAGGCAGAAGAAAGGACCCACAATTCATAAATTATGGTGGCCAGGAAGAAAACCAAACATACTATGGCCTCAGATATCTATACACAAAAAATGGATGAAAATTTAGATGAATTCTATCTTCATATCTGGGGACAAATTTGACCTCATAGATATTACTATGTCTTTGTGAGATGAAACTCATAAATAGAATATGACTCAAGCTGGAGTCCTTAGCTTAGGAATTGAACTTGTTTATATCATGATAATTGTATTTGAATAAAATTTATTTCCTTTGTAATTCTATGTATTTCATATTATGCATTAAAATGTTGTTCTGAGAAGGGGTCCTTAGGCTTCCTTTTACTGCTAAAAGTATAAGGAATATCTGCTGTAGAAGCACATGTCTCATTCAAAAAGAAAAAAAAAGATAAAATGGGTGTTGGAGCAGCAATGTATATCAAAGAAGCAGGCTCATGGAGATATCTAGTATTCTAAGAGAAAAGTTTGTTAGAAAGAATTTGGGTGAGGATAAATGAATGGAAAAGCAATATAATTGTGCAAGTACACTACAGACCATATGTGCGGAGGAGGAATTAGATCATCAAGTTTCAGACAAGCTCTCAAATCTGGAGGCATGACATAGTAGTGAAGGGGACTTCAACTATAAGAACATTTCCTGGAGCACTCTATTCCAAAAGTAGAGTACCTGATTATTAAAATCACTGTTACTTGAAACATTCATGTGCTATTCTGATAAACTGGATGGAACTGCTATTATGAAGCTGTTTCTAAAAGAAATGTAAGGAAGAGTCTTTGTCCAAGTACTGTTTGAATTAGGTAGCCTTCGAAATGACTTCTAAGCACTAAAATTCTGTTTTTCTGAATCTAAATCTAATTTTCTGCAAATATACTGGCTCTTTGATTTAGAATTGAAGGACAATTTAACTGGACCCTCTAAATGGATACATGAGTGGCACAAAAAGATAACCTGTCCAATGTCATCCCTGCAGTAAGTGGTGGAAATGAGTTTTGAATACAGGTCCTTTGATTAAATCCAAAACTCTTTCAACTGTAGTATGCTACTTCCCAAATTCCACCCAATATTCTTAGTTCTACCCACTGAAGCCAAGGAGAACAAGTCTGATTCTTTTTCCTCATGATACTTGAAGAACTCTTTCATATGGCCCCTCGTCCTCTTCTTCCTCTGTTTCCCATATATTTGAGAAATGAGGTTTTTATCAGAGAAATTTGTTGTAAAAATTTCCCTGAGTTCATGCTTTCTTTCTAATTTTTGCTGTATTGGTTTTGTTTGTGAAAAAAAAATTATTTTCATGCAATCAAAATCACTCATTTTATTCCCCATGATCATAACTATCTATAGTTCGGTTATAAACTCTTCCCTTACCCAAAGATCTGACAGGTAAGTTTTTCCAAGCTCCTTTAATTTACATATCATATTACCCTTTATGTTTTAAGTCATGTATCCATTTTCACCTTAACTCGGTATACAGGGTGAGATGTTGATCTATGCCTCATTTCTACCAAACTGCTTTCCAGTTTTCCCAGACGCTTTTGTCAAACGATGAGTTCTTGTCCCAAAAGCTTGAATTTGGGGGTTTATCAAATACTAGAGTACTATGGTTGTTTATGACTGGGAAAAATGTACCTAATCTATTCCACTGTTCTACCACTACTTCTTAGCCAGTATCAGATTGTTTTGACGATTACTACTTTGTAATATAGTTTGAGATCTGGTATTGCTAGGCTGCATTCCATCACATTTTTTTCCCCATTGATTCCCTTGATATTCTTGACTTTTGTTCTTCCAGATGGATTATTTTTTCTAGCAATATAAAATCATTCTTTGGTAGTTTGATTGGTATGGCAATGAATAAATAAATTAGTTTAAGTAAAATTGTCATTTTTATCATATTGGCTTAGCCCACTTATGAGTAATTAACATTTCTCCAATTGTTTAGATCTGTCTTTATTTTAATGAAAAGTATTTTGTAATTGTATTCATCTAGTTCGTGTGTTTGTCTTGGCAGGTAGACTCCCAAATATACTGCCTACAGCTATTTTAAATGGAATTTCTCTTTTAGAAAATCTCTTCTTGCTGGGTTTTGTTGGTAATATATAGAAACACTGGTGATTTATATCTTGCAACTTTCCTAAAGTTGTCAATTGTTTCAACTAGTTTTTTAATTGATTCTCTAAAGTTTTTTAAGTATATCATCTGCAAAGAGTCACAGTTTTCTTTTCTCATGGCCTATTCTTATTTCTTCAATTTATTTTGATAAAACAAGAGTCTTAGTAAGAGTCTTAACTGTTCAATAGGACAAGAGTGTTATTGCTGTAGCTTGCATTTTCAGTAAGATATTGAACAACAGTAGTGATAGTGGACATCCTTGCTTCAACCCCGATTTTATTGAGATTTCAAGTTTATACCTGTTATAGATAATGCATGCTCTTGGTTTTAGATAAATACTATTTATCATTTTAAGAAAGTTCCACTGAAGTTGTGAACTGATCCAATCATTCTGGAGAACAGTTTGGAACTATGCCCAAAAGGTTACAAAACTCTACATACCCTTTGAATCCAGCAGTACCACTACTAGGTCTGTATCCCAAAAAGATCATAAAAAAGGGAAAAGCACCCACATGTACAAAAATATTTATAACAGCTCTTTTCGTGGTGGCAAAAGAATTGGAAATTGAGGGGCTACCCATCAATTGTGGAATGGCTGAACAAGTTGTAGTACATGAATGCAATGGAATACTATTGTTCCATAAGAAACTGTGATCAGGCAGACTTCAGAAAAACCTGGAAAGATTTATATGAACTGATGCTGAGTGAAATGATCAGAACCAGGAGAAAATTGTACACAGTAAAAAAAATACTGTGTGATGACCAACTTTGTTAGACTTAGCTCTTCTGAGCAATGCAAGAATCTAAGACAATTCTAAAAGACTCATGATGGAAAATGCTGTCCACATCCAGAGAAAGAACTATGGAGTCTGAATGCAGATTGAAACATAATGTTTTCTCTTTATTTACTCATTTTTGTTTTTTCTTTCTCATGGTTTCCCCCTTTTGTTCTGATTCTTCCTTCACAACATGACTGTTGTGGAAATATGTTTAATACGATCATATATGTATAGCCTGTATCAGATTGGTAGGGAGGGGAAGTTTAGAACTCAAAATCTTATAAAAGTGAATGTTGAAAATTTAAAATAAATAAATAAAGCGAAATTTTAAAAAGAGAAAGCTCTGCTGAATCTTATATTTTCTAATGTTTTTAAAAGAAATGGGTGCTATATTTTGGCAAAAGTTTTTCTACCTTTGTTGATATAATCATATGATTTTTGTTGTTTTTGTCATTGATATGGTCAATTATGCTTATAGTTTCTCTAACAATAAAGCAGCCCTGCATTCCCGGTATAAATCCCACCTGGTCATAGTGTATGATTTTGTGATATATTGCCATAATCTCCTTGCTAGTATTTTCTTTAAAATTTTTGCAACAATATTTATTATGGAAATTGTTCTATAGTTTTCCTATTTTTGCTCTTCTTGGCTTAGGTATCAAAACCATGTTTGTGTCATAGGAGGAATCTGTTAGGACGCTTTCTTTACCTATTTTTTTCAATATAGTATTAGAATTAATTGTTCTTTAAGTATTTGGTAGAGTTCACTTGTAAACCCATCTTGTCCTGGAGATTTTTTTTCTTGGAAAGCTCATTTATGATGTTCAATTTTTTCATCCAGGATGGGATTATTTAAGTTTTATATTTTCTCTTCTGTTAATCTGGACAATTTATATTTTTGTAATTATTCATTAATTTTAGAATGTCAGTTTTATTGGCATAATAATTATTTTAATTTTATTTTCATTGGTGGTGCATTCATCCTTTCCATTTTTTAAATTTTTTTTTTTTTAGGCAATTGGGGTTAAGTGACTTGCCCAGGGTCACACAGCTAGTACATGTCAAGTGTATGGTCTGAGGCCACATTTGAACTCAGATCCTCCTGACTTCAGGACCAGTGCTGTATCTACTGTGCCACCTAGCTGCCCCTACCCTTTCCATTTTTGATACTAGTTATTTGGTTTTCTTCTTTCTTTTTTTTTTAATCAAGTTTACAAATTTTTATCTATTTTATTTTGTTTTTTTTTTTTAATAAAACAAGCTCCTAGTTAATGATTTTTCCTTTCAATTTTATTAATCTCTCTGATTTTCAGGATTTCTATTTTGGTGTTTAGTTGGGGGTTTTTAATTTGCTCTTTTTCTAGTTTTTTTTTAGTTGCATGTTCAATTTATTGACCTGATCTTTCTCTCTTTAATTGATGTAAGCATTTAGAGATATAAATGTTTCCCTAAGTACAGCTTTGACTGCATTTCACAAATATTGCTACATTGTCTCATTGTTGTCATTATCTTCAAGGAAATTATTGATTATTTTATTATTTATTCTTTGACCCTATCATTCTTTAGGATTAGATTGTTCAGTTTTCAATTTTTTTAAATCTATGCTTCCAAGGCCCTTTAATGAATATAATTGTTTATTGTGTTATGGTATGAAAAGGGTGCATTTAATATTTCTGCTTTTCTTCATTTTTTGGGGGGGTTACTGAAAACTTTTATTCTGTACATAGAAGTCACTAAGGATTTTGCCTGTGGGCTCATTGGGGCTGCATCACTAGTACTAGTGCTAGTACATCTACTGGTACTAGTACATGGCTCCACACATCAACACTGCGGTTGGGGGGTGAGAACAGTTCATTCTATCTCAGTCACAAGATGATAAGGGTCTTCTGACAGAGTGCCACATGATCAGGTAGTCTTTGGTAAGACAATTCTAATGAAGCAATGAAAACACCACAGAAAGGTGGAAGGAAGAGGGAAGTTAAGCAACTGAGGCCCCTGCCCCCAAAATAAAATTGGTCTAGTACTTGGTGCTGCCTATTCTTAAAACAGGAGTAGACATCTACAGAGGTGACTGGCACCTGTGAGCTCTGAGGCTTCCTGGCCACTGAGCTTAATTGACCCGAGGGTTTCTGAAGTTCCTTCCAGCAAATGTAGCCTTGCTGCCCAGCTCTTCCTCAATTCTGAGAAGCTGGTTATACTTGGTCAGACACTCAGATTGGCAGGAGGCATCAGTCTTGATATGCCCAGTGCAGACCCACCACCAGGTCTACAATGAAGGTATCTTCAGTCTCTCCAGAATGATGGGAAACCATTACTCCCCATCCATTGGACTGGGCTAGCTTGCACACCTGGAGGGATTCAGTTATGGAGCCAATCTGGTTCACTTTGAGTAGGAGGCAGTTGCAGGCTTTCTCACTCACAGCCTTTTCAGTGTTCTTGGGATTGGTCAATGTGAGATCATCTCCTACCACCTGAATGCCTACAGTAGCAGTGAAATTCTTCCAAGCTTCCCAATCATCCTGGTCAAAGGGATCTTCAATAGACACCACTGGATAGTCTTTAATGAAGCTCTTGTAGATGTCCACAAGCTCAGAAAGGGAGATGTATCTGCTGGAATCATCAGGAGACTTGAAGTCCAAGTCATATTTCACAGATTGGAAGAATTCTGAGGTAGCAACATCCATGGAAATTATGACCTTATCACAATAGCCAGCCAGAATAGCATTCTTTAGCAGCTCCAGAGCTTCTTTAATCTCCAGGGTTTTAGGAGCAAAGCCACCTTCTTCCCCTATGTTGCTGGCATCCTGTCCATATTTCTGCTTAATCTTGCTCTTCAGGTTGTGATAGACCTCAGCTACAATACTCATGGCCTCCTTAAAGTTTACTGCTCCAACAGGGAGGATCATGAACTCATGCATTGCTAGCTTCTTACCAGCATGGGAGCCACCATGATTTTGTTGAAGGCTGGAATGAGCAGGATGACTACATCATTACCTGCAAGGTCAGCAATATGGTGGAACAGGGAAACACCTTTCTCAGCAGCTCCAGCCTTACAAACAGCCAGAGATGGGGCAGCTAGGTAGTGTAGTTGATAGAGCACTGGCCCTGGATTTAGGAGGACCTGAGTGTCTGAATTGGGCTTCCCCTGCTGGGCTCAGAGAAAAGAGGCCAAGGACTCTTCATTTATTTGTGAGGTTATTATGCCCTATCATTTGGTAAATTTTTGTGAATGTGCCACGCATAGCTGAGTAAAAGATAGACTCCTTTCTATTCCCATTCAATTTTCTCCAGAGGTCTATCATAACTAACTTTTCTATGATTCTCCTCATCTCCTAAATTTCTTCTTTATTTTTTGATTAATCTAGTTCAGAAAGGGGTAAGTTGAGGTCCTCCAGTAGTATAGTTTTGCTGTCTATTTCCTTCTACACCTAATTCAACTTTTCTTTTAAGAATTTGGATGCTATGCTGTTTGGAACATATATGTTTAGTACTAATGTTACTTCATTATCCATGGTATCTTTTAGCAAAATGTAGTTTTACTGATTATCTCTTTTAGTCAGTTCTATTTTTGCTTTTCCTTTCTCTGAGATCACAATTGCTACCCCTACTCTTTTTAATCCTCAGCTGAAGCATGGCAGAGTTTGCTCCAGCCCCATATTTTACCTCTGTGTGTATTTTTCTATTTCAAATATGTTTCCTGTAAACAATGTATTGTAGGATTCTGGTTTCTAATCCATTCTGTTATCTGCTTCCATTTTATGGGTGAGTTCATCCCATTCATATTCACAGTTATGATAATTATTTGTATATTTCCATACATCCTATTTTCTTCTGTTTATCCTCCCCTCCTCTCTTTTTTTTTACCCTGTCTCTCTAAAGTCTGTTTTGCTTCTGAGCACTGTTTCCCTTAAATCTGCCCTCCCTTCTTTCACCCCTCCTTTTTCTTATCCCCTTCCCCTCCTACTTCCTTGTTGGGTAAGATAGATTTCTATCCTCAAATGATGTGTAAAAATATTCTTCCCTCTTTAATCTCCAGTTCAGATGAAAGTGAGGTTCGAGCACTGCTCAGGGTCCCAATATTTCCCCCTGTACTATAAATGCTCTTCCTTATGTGCCTCTTTGATGTGAGATGATCTCCCCCATTCTTCTTCTCCCTTGTCCTGATGCATACCTCTTTCTCACCCCTCCACTTTTTGAGATCATTCCAACATAATCAACCCACACTCATACCCTTAGTCTATGCAGACTTTCTCTAACTGACCTAATAATGATAAAGTTCTTAGAAGTTACATGTATTATCTTTCCATATAGAAATGAAAATAGTTTAACCATACATTCCTCATGATTTCTTTTTCATATTTACCTTTTTATGTTTCTCTTGAGTCTCATGTTTGAATGCAAAATTGTCTATTCAGCTCTGTTGTTTTTTTTAATCAAAAATACTTGAATGTCTTTTATTTCCGTGTTAACTTTCCCTGTGCAGGAGTATACTAAGTTTTGCTGGGCAGGTTATTCTTGGTTATAATTCTAGCTCCTTTGCCTTCCAGAGTGTAATATTCCAAGCTTCCTCCCCTCCCCCCCCCATTTTTTATCGGGGTAACTTCTAAATCTTGTGTGATACTTAGCATGACTCTACTACATTTGAACAGTCTCTTTCTAGCTATTTCCAATATATTCTCTTTGATCTGGGAGCTCTGGAATTTGGGTATAATATTCCTAGGAGTTTTTTTTTTTATTTTGGTATCTCTTTCAGAAAGTGATCAATATATTCTTTCAATTTCTATTTTGCTTTCTGGTTCTAAGGTATCAGTGCAGTTTTCCTTGCTAATTGCTTGAAAGATGATGTCTAGGCTCTCTGTTTTTGATTGTGGCTTTCAGGTAATTCAATAATTCTTCAATTATCCTTCCTCAATCAGTTTTCCAAGCAAGTTGTTCTTCTGAGAAGAGATTTAACATTTTCCTCTGTTTTTTCATTCTTGGAATTTTGTTTTATTGTTTCATAATGTCTCATAGAGTCACTAGCTTCAACTTCCCTGATTCTAATTGTTAAGGAATTATTTTCTTCATTGAGCTTTTGTACATTCTTTACCATTTAGCCAATTCTACTTTTTAAGGAATTATTTTCATCAGTGAAGTTTTGTATCTCTTTTACCATGGCAAATTCTGATTTTTAAGGAGTTCTTTTCTTCAGTGAAGTTTTATTCCTCTTGTAATATTTGGCCAATTCTGTTTTTTGAGGTATTATTTTCTTTAGTATTTTTTTTGTTCTTTTACCAAATTGTTAATTCTCTTTTTGTAATTTTTATGTTGTCCTCATTTGTTTTGACAAGTTTTCCCCTACCACTCATTTGATTTCTAAAATAATTATTTTTTGCTCTTTTTATCTATTTCTTCAGCTCTTTTAGGAGTCCTTGTTGGGTTTGAGTCCAGTCTCCCTTTTTCTTTGAGGATTTGCTTGCAGCCATTTTCGTGTCAATGTCTTGTTTTGATCTTCCCTGTCACCATAGTAGCTTTTTATGGTCAGGTTATTTTTTGTTGTTGTTGTTTGCTCAATTTTCTAACCTATTTCTTGACTTTAAACTTTTTGGCAAAATTGGACTCTACTCACCTGGGGGGGGGGGTATTGTCCTAAGCCTTGGGCTTTTTTGCACTGCTGTTTTCATAGTTAGTTTTCAGGGTCTGTAAGTTTTTGATGCTTCCAAGGTGGTGTGGTCCAGGGAAAGATGTGGTCACTACTTTTCTAGTCCATTCCCTGGTTCTTACCCAAAAAGGGTCCTTGCTCTTTTGTAGCCATAATCGCTAGCCATCTTCTCCACCTTGGACCTGCAGCTAGGGCTCCTAACCCCTTGCTACCACAAATATTCTTCTCCATCCTGGAACTGCAACTCAGAACTACATAATAGGCAGTGGGGTTGCCAAATAGCATTGGGTCATTTGCCCAGTGCTAGCTAGCACAAGGGTTCCTTGTCATCTCTTTTTGACCTATTGTTCAGTCCCCTTACTGTCTCTAGGCTGAGATTTCCCAAAGCTGTAGCTGCTGCTGCTGTCATAGCCACCTCCAAGGCCCACAACTGGTGTTAATATTGCATGTGCTCTGGGCCACATCCAGGGTCATAGACCTCTCCTTCAGATCTCCTAAGTTGCCTTAGACTAGAAAATGACCAGTCCTTACCTTTCGTTGGCTATACCACTTCAGGATTTGATTGGATGTGTTATTTTAAAGTTGTTTGGAGACAAATGTTGGGAAAATTTGTCTGGAAGGTTCCCTCTACTCCACCATCTTAGCTCCATAAACTAAAGATTTCATTAGATTATTTTACCTATAATGTTACACTACTACCTCAAACTGAGTCAGCAAAACTCCAAATTCTTTTCAAAGAAACTATTCATTAGCTGAGCACATTTTGCTGGAAAGCTGAGAACAAAAGCTTTTTTTTTCTTCCGTAAATTACGTCCTGTTTTACACACATTTTTGATGCTCCATGGAAATCTTTTTGTTTTGGGTGGCTAATGCAAAAAGTTGGACATGTACCATAATCCCTTATGTCTTTTCTCTATCTGAATCCACCTCAGTGCATTAGGCAGAGCTCCTGTCCAATACTTAAATGTGAATAGTTCCCAGATGTACTGTAGGCAATGTGTCCAAGGTACTATGATCAGTAACTTCTGAAATTAGGTGAGGTCTCCATTTGGCGAAAAAAAAACCAAACCTATATATGAAACATTTATGGGCAGAAAACTCATGCTAATGGTTGAATAACTTGGACAATTTCTCTACTGGCTACCTATTCTACAATAGGCCAATCTAGGATCTTCAAACTTCAAAACATCAATGTAGGAGGAATACAAAATAGAGAGCTTGAGTCTCACTTTTAAAAATTCTTTAAAATCTTCCTTTGGCTTTGGAATAGATACAGCTTGATTTTTAAAAATATGTACCTTTTGATTTTGATATCAAGGTCATTTCCTGGTATCTCTTTGCCTTATTGAATTTCCCTGCCATTCATCTTCCTAATTTATCTATGCCTCTCAAAATACCTACCTTCCTTCAAAACTAAGGTCAAATGCTATCTCCTAAATTAGACTATCTCTGATCTCTCCCCAATTGTTAGTGACCATTCCCTATAAATTACTTTGGACATGCTATATCTCCTACTAGAACATAAACTCCCTAAGGTAACAGACTGTTCCTTTTTTACTTTGTAGCTCTAGCATATAGCACAATCCCTGGCACTGGGGACATTTGCTTGGTGACAGCTTTTACTCTACTACTCCTTCATATTTCTTATTTAGAATATATTGCTGCCTGCTCACATCCACCATGGGTCTCTCCATTGTCTTTTGGGCTAGCCTTAATTTCAGTTCTTTGGAGACTGTGCTGTTCCACAACCCATGGTGATAAACCAGTGTAAATATCAGTGAGGTTTTGCCCATGCCTAACTCACCTAGCATGAAAGCATTCTACTTCTAGAAGACATCCTGCATTTCACTAGCATATGGGTAGAAATACCCCTTTTCCAATGATTGTATAGCCAGAACTGTCATGAAATACTACCAGACTGCGGCAGCTAGGTGGCACAGTGGATAGAGCACTGACCCTGGATTCAGGAGGACCTGAATTCAAATCCAGCCTCAGACACATAACACTTACTAGCTGTGTGACCTTGGGCAAGTCAATTAACCCCATCGCCTAGCCAAAAAAAAATACTATCAGAGTGGGGTGTTTTCTTTTTCCCAGTTCTATCAAGAAAGGGTGAACGTTAAAGTTCACCCACAGGAGGACACCATGAACTGGTGGGGGAGGAAAGAGCTACCTTCTCCTCTTCTCCTTTACCCTGTGAACCCAAGAAATGATTTGGAGTTACAGTTTTGTGCTGGATGGCTCTGATTTGCTTTTCTTCCTCAGTCTTATGTGTAGGAGGTGGAATCCCCACTAGACATGGGAACTTGAGTCATGACAACATTAGAAGTATGATTCCAATCTGGATGTTCAGCCAGCCTGCCCAGCAGGAAAGCTCTGAGAAGCCAGGATATGTAGGACTTGAGACAAAGCGGGGCTTTGGACTTGGAACTTGGTGGGAATATGGTGTATAGGACCAAACTACTCCTCAGAGTTTCTTCTCCTCCTCAGAGACAGAGGTGATTCTGGGGAGGCTCATGCCACCAGATGTCAAGGCAATGTTAGTACACGTGATCTCTCTAAATCTCTGAAGTAAAGATTTCTTTGTAAAAGCAAATCTGATTGTTAATAAGTTAAATGGAACTGGGGTACAGGGTATCCTCCTACAATTGGGGAAACAACATTGATAGGGGCTGGAGCCAATGACAGAACCTAGACACCCCAAACCCCTTAAGGGTGCCAGAGGACCCTAGGGGAGGTAGAAATATAACCTACCTGGCCTTTAAACAGTAGGGACCTGAATAGTCATTGTTTATAAGAGATACTGGTATTTTAAGTATTCTGAAAAACAAATTGGAGTTATACTAAAGAAAAAGA
Organism: Phascolarctos cinereus; assembly: GCF_003287225.1. Taxonomy (NCBI): domain Eukaryota; kingdom Metazoa; phylum Chordata; class Mammalia; order Diprotodontia; family Phascolarctidae; genus Phascolarctos; species Phascolarctos cinereus. The sequence continues at coordinate 61,233,503 of NW_027555736.1, read as the reverse complement.
AGGTTAATTAAATTTCTGTGCCCTTTGAACCACAGATCCCACTCTAGGCATATACCCTAAGGAGGCTAAAAAAAGAAATGTCCCATACACATCAAAAATATTCTTAGTAGCACTTTTGTGTCACAAAGAATTGGAAACAAAGTGGATACCTATTGATTGAGAAATAGTTTAAAAAATTGTAGTACATGAACATAGTGAAATGTTACTGCATTGTAAGATAGGGAAAAAATGAAGTATTCAGAAAATCATGGCTAGATCTCTATGAACTGGTAGAGAGAAGTAAGCAGAACTACAAACATTATATGCAGCAATATGGTCTGAAAGAATAACAAAAAATACTGAATAGCATGATTAGCATTTCTATAGCTCTTTAAGGTTTGCAAATCTCTTCATATATGTTAACTCATTTAGATCCTCACAATAGCCCTGTTGAGGAAATTGAGACTAGAGAGGTTAAGTGACTTGCCCAGGGTTAAACAGCTGACAAAAGTTTGAGGCAGGATTAGAACTCAGGACTTCCTAACTCCAGGGCCAATACTCTATGCTCTGTACCACCTACCTGCCAGCGATGGCCTGTCATATAATTAGAATGACTAAGTTTGGCCCTGGGGAAGAGTTGAGAAATTGTACCTCTCTGTCCTATTTATAGCAGTGTAGAACTATGGGTGTGGATTATTGTACATAGTGTCAAACATGATTAATTCGTTTGGCTTTGCTGAATTTATCTTTTTCCTCTTTCTTTTTAAAAATCTTTATTATAAAGCATACCTTGTAATAACATAATAGTTGGGAAGAGGAAGGGTAAAATTGGAAATGAAGGCAATATAGAAACAAAAGATATTAAAGATAAGTTTAAAAAAGGAAAAATATTGATATTAAAAGGATGGAATTTTGTTTAAGTTCATAAAAAAGAACTTCAAAATTTCTCACAAGAAATCTGGTGTACTTTCTTTCTGTTATTCAATTCTAGGACTGGCTCACATCCATGTGCATCTGTCTAAGACACACACTGAAAGGAAGCTCATCGGATAATCCACCCAAATTCGTATAACATGTACAGTAAGCATTCTTCATCCACTTGGTTTTTCCTTTGAGAATAGTAAGACCAACATCTTTTGAGTGATTATGGATCTCCTTTAAGAGACTCTGGAATGTTCTAGGGCTTGGCACAATTGGTATAATGACATCTACAAATGGGAATATCTGCAATGAATCCTTTTTCAACTTGGACTGTGTTCTGGATTCCTTCCATGGCTGGTGAACAGCTCCAAGGATGCTGTCTTCTTGTCTTTTAAATGATCTCTGTTATCTCTCAAGGAATCTTGCATAAATGACATGAGATACCTTGTTGGATGAAAGATTTTAAAATGGCATTTGGCTGTACTAAATTTAAAAAAAATCACTGTAAAAAGTAACTCAACAACCATAAGAATCAGGTAAAAAGAGTAGGCATCAGAACAGCATGTTTCTACCCGGGATGGCTTCAGTGTACCTCAGTCTAGAGGCAGTGAGATGGATTAGATGATGTTTTGAGTTTGTCTTTTAGATCAAGCAGTCTATGAAATAGATTCTTGGAATCATGCATCTAATATTCTACACACGCCCTCACACACACACACACACACCCCTCTTCCCTTTCATAGTAAGCAGATTAAGTGATGAGTCATAATTCTACAGAAAAGTGATTTCTAGTTCTGAGCTATTATGGGAAAACTCTATGTGCTCCACTTTTAGAAAAATGGTCTTCAGTTACTATTTCAAGGGGACAGATTTTTCTTGAAGGACTTTGGAGTACAAAGGCACAGAGCAAGTGAGTGTGAACTAGAGTAGACGAAAGAGAAAGGGGAACATTTTGGAGACACTTTTAGGATAGACTATCTTCACTAAGAGGAAAGCCAGGCCAACGTCAAGGATCAGATGCAATTAAAATGCCCTTCAGGAAGATGAGTATAGTTTTACCTTTATTATCTTTAATATTTATTATTTACCTCAATATCACCCCCCTCCAATGCACACACTTCATGGTGCTGAGTGAGGGGCTCCAGGCATGTATATAATGGCTGTTTCAGAGAAAACAGAAAATTTCCTCCCAGACTCTAGGCATTTGTGACCTAGGGAGTGACTGACTGTCATTCTGGAGTAACCCTGTGAGCTCTGATCTTTCTTTAACATTAGCAGCACAGATGTGAAGGGCATGGATATATTATCCTATCTGGGGAATCTTTGTTAATGGTACAATGTTCAGTTTTCTCTCTCTTGTTCTTTGTCTTTATCTCACTCTCTTAGTCTATGCTTGACTGTCTCCTCTTTTTGTTTGTTTTATCAGATGTCTCCATACCTCTGTTTACCTCTTTGGTTATTTCTATTTATCTCTTACTACCTATGTGACTCTCTTTTCTCTTTTCTCTATCTTTGTCTCTCTGTTTTTGTCTCTCTGTCTCTCTCTGTATGTCTGTCTCTCCTTCCTTTCTTCTTCCTTACCTTTCTCTCTTTCCCTTCCTTCCCCTCTCTCCTCCTCTCTTTCTCTCCCTCTCTCCTCTCTGTCTCTCTATCTCTCTGTCCCCCTGCCCTTGTCTCCCCTCTCTCTTTTCTTCCTCCCTCTCTCCCTTCCCTCTTCATCTTCTCTCTCTCCCCCCTCTCTCCTGCCCCCTCTCTTTTGCTCTCCATCTCTCTCTCTCTCTCTCTCTCTCTCTCTCTCTCTCTCTCTCTCTCTCTCTCTCTCTCTCTCTCTCCAATGCTTTTAATAGTTAAGAGCATCAGAGTAGTATCCTGCTTTTAAAAGAAAAAAAAGGACCTTCAGCAGACAGTGAATGACAACAGTTCTGATTTTCTCCTTTTTAGAAGGTTCCTTGCAGTTTCACTGAAGCTAGGGGGAAAGGGAGAATGAGAGAATCTCAGGGAGCAAGGTAGCTCTAAAGGTGGAAGAGGGAACAAGAGGAAAGGTCAGGTCAGAAAGCAGGAGTCTAAAGGAAAGTATGGGAAAATATCATAGAATTGGAACTTTAGAGCTAGAAGGAACTTTAGAAGTCATCTATCCCATCACCCATTTTCCAGAGAAGCAACTCAAGTAGTCTGGAAGGGCTAAAGCATGGCCTCTCAAAGACCCAGGGACTTGACCATGTATTCACATCACAGGGTAAAGGAATAGACACTCATTAGCTTTGTGATGATGGGCAAGAAAGCCATTCAACCTCTCCGCCCCTCAGTTTCCTGCTATGAAATAAGGAGAGAGCTAATGACCTATTCCACCGCAGTCCTACTCTGGTACACCAGTGCCGTATGGTGGTGATCCTGGGTTTTCAAGGCTAGATTGGTGGAAAGCAAGTTCTAGCAGGTCCTACCAAGTTGCTTTGAGTCTAGGTCCAGTGATGGACTGTCATTTGCAGACCAGCCAAATTAAACTTAGAAAGACTCCCCTCTAGATTGGCTATTTGTGGCCACAACTCTTGAAGACCATCTATTAAGTGGCTGGAGGGTTGTGGTTTACGATGGTAGAGAGAGTGTCCCCATCAACTGAATCAGAAATCTTGACATTCTAAAGGGTGTGGGGTATAATGGGGGAATATACCAGGATGTGATATCAGGCAACTCAAGTTAGAACCCCAGCTCTGCCAATTCAGCACACTAGATCATCTCTCAGGTCCTGTTGGATTAAATAACTTCAGAGATCCATTCTAGACCTGAATGCATGATCCTGTCTTCCCCTTCATGAAGTTGAGAAGATCAAATGAGCTTAATGTGTCGGTGGGTTTGTGAGGAAAAGTGTATCTTACAATCTGCCGAGCCACATGCCTGGATCCTTGGGTATATAAGAGACAGCGAAGCCCAGAGAGCATTTTGTGTTCTTCCTTCATCCCCAGCATCAGCCTATCATCAAAAAGTGCTGTCCTAAGAGTTAAGTGCTTCTGTTTACCTGACTCTGACACTCATTATCTTGGGCATGTCATGGCCAATCTGGACCTCAGTTTGCTCAGTTGAGTTTGATTCTTTGTGACCATACTGTCTGTGGGGTTTTCTTGACAAAGATACTGGATTGTTTGCCATTTCCTTCACCAGGGGTTTAAGGCAAATAGAGGTTAAGCGACTTGTCCAGGGTCACACAGCTAATAAGTGTCTGAGGCCAATTTTGGGCTCAAATCTTCCTAACTCTAGGTCCTGCACTCTATCCATTAAACCACCTTACTACCTCCAAGGACTTCAGTTTATTTTTCTATAAAATGGGGAGTGGGGCTTAGACTAGATGATGTCTAAGGTCCCTTCTGCCCTATGATTCTAGGTTTCTTTGGGCTTCCTTGCTCTCTTTTGTTAAGGAAGTGACATTACCTGTCCCCTCTTTACTTGAACCAGGACATTTAGAATGGCATAAATGAGCACTTTGTGCCTTAGGGGAAGGGAGGCATCAGTCACTAAGGCTCGTATGTCTCCAGTACATTTCAATAGCTTGTTTAACCACAGGCAGTAAATGGGAAACAAAAGTGATCCATTTTCATTCCTACCACATTAAAGAAGTTAATGTAATCAGCTTTCCAATTAAGGGCAGTTCGTTCTGGAAGGATTCATGCAAGTCTGGCACAAGGGAAAAAATCCAGATTCTCAGGAGACTGTAAAAACAAAATAAAACAAAACAAAGCCAGAAAACCTCCCTTCAAAGCCCTGGAGACAAGTCTCAGAATCTCAGAGCTAGACATGACCCTGAGCAGTCCTAGCCAGCCTCCCACTCAGAGCCATGCTCTAAAGAGCTGGAGGGGCAGCCTGAGGCAATGAGGAATAGTGGATAAAATACTGGACCTGACTGGGTGGCAAAGAAAACCTGGGTTTGAATTCTCTTCTCACCTCTCCCTCATGGCTCCAATCCTTATTAGTGGTATAACTAGGGATGAGAGAATCATATATTTACAGATGCAGGAGTCCTCTAGGCCATCTAATCCAACCCCTTTACCCTACAGATTAGGAAACTGAGGCTCCTACGGGTTAAATAACTTGTCTTGAATCATACAGCTAGTAAGTTCCAGAAGTAAGATTTGAACCCAGGTCTTCCTGACTCCCATCGGATCTGCTAGCAGATCGAATCACTACACCATGCTGCTTCTCATTATGAACAAATTTTTAACCTTTCTGAGCCTCAGTTTCCTTAGCTGTAAAATGTGGATAATAGTGCCTTAGAGCCTACCTCACTGAGCTGTTTTGAAGCTCACACAAGATAATGTATAGAAGGCACATCATAAAATTTTAAGTGCTATATGATTGTCAATTTTATGAGGCCAACCCCCTAATTTCACAATGAGGAAACTGAGCTCTAGAGATATAAAGTGATTTGCCACACCAACATCATACAGCCAGTAAGTGGCAGAGCCAGGACCATCTTCCTTCCTTCCTTCTTTCCTTCCTTCCTTCCTTCCTTCCTTCCTTCCTTCCTTCCTTCCTTCCTTCCTTCCTTCCTTCCTTCCTTCCTTCCTTCCTTCCTTCCTTCCTTCCTTCCTTCCTTCCTTCCTTCCAGAAATTAGGGTTAAGTGACTCACCCAAGGTCACACAGTTAGTGAGTATCTGAGGCTGGCTTTGACTTCAGGTCCTCCTGACCCCAGGGCCAGTGCTCTATCTGCAGAGCCACCCAGCTGCTCCTGACTTCCTGATGTTCTTGGCCCAAAGGAAGATCTAGAAATCTCTCTAAACTTTATAAGAAAGAACAACACAGAGCAACTGGGTTCCCCCTTACTACTTTCCCCAAGGAGAATTTCTGAGTGACAGAGGTCTTCTAGAGAAAGAAACACATGGAGGAAAAGTTCATGGCCAATAAAGAAACCAAAAGAAGAACATGAAAATGTTGACCTTCCCTTCTTTCCCTCCGACACTTTAAAGGTAAAAATGCCATTGGTTATAAATGAGTCCTTGCTGAAATGTGATGCTGAAACCTGCTCCCAGTACCCACCTTCCTTCCTGCTGGATCCTGCTCGTTTTTTCTCATTTAAAGATGTTTCCTGGGGTGTCCCAGACAGGACATACTAGTCCTCTGCAGGTAATTGGCAATGTCATGGCAACAGCCTAGTCTTAGAATTGGGTCTTACTGAGAATTAAAAAGCTGGGTGGGAGGGAAGGAAGCACTGCTTGAGGTCATGACGGGACTGTCCTGGGAAGGGTTTCACTTCGAATCTAGGATGTGTAAGCTGTAAATCTCAGGAAGTAAAGCTAGGGTTAGGGGTGGAAATGCCCAAGGAAGGAAACAGTTTTTTGGAAGTCTCTGAGTATTATTTGTTGTTTGTATAACTTTAGAAAATGAGAAGGGAAGGTAGTAGCTTATGCAATGGATGCTTCTTCCCCATAGCATAAGTATATTTTGTGAATTTGCATCTCAAGTGCCTACCACAATGCTTGGCACATAGTAGGTGCTTATTGTAAGCATAGTAAATGCTTATTGATTGATTGACAGAAAGTTTCAAGTTAGGGTGAGTTTCGAAGGTCAGTAAGGCCCTCTTACTCCCCCCAGAGTTACATCCAATATCCAAACAAGTTTGATTAATTAATTTACAAGTTTGTCCTCCTTAGGTGTCTTATCTGAGCATCAAGGTGACTGTTGGATCTTGAAAGCTATGCCAGCTGAAAGAAAGCCCTGACTGATTCTACCAAATGGGAAAGGATTCCTAGGGAGAGTCAGGGATCGACAGTGTGCCTGCCAACCAACGAGCTGCCTAGCCATGGTCAGACAGGCTTACCGCTGGAAGCTTGGTCCCTAGGTGACAAATTTTGTTTTGGCCATATGACCTCACAAAGGCAGCTATTTGAGTTATAAGGCCAGGGATTCCCAATCTGGGGCATCTGAGTTCTCAGGGTGTGCTAGAAATTTGTCAATGGAATACAGGGCATATTTGTAAATAACTATATTATCGTGTTGAAATATTCTTCCAGTAGTAGCGTTAGTATGTTGTTATGTGCCAGATAATACAACATGTTGGGCACTGAATAAAATTTTCCTCATAAAAATAGCTATCTATAGTCTATTTTGATTTATTGTATATGTACATGTATGTATACGTGTGTATTTTTGTGTGTATATGTATATGTGTGTGTGTGTGTGTGTATAATATGTATATGTAGAATTTATTTCACTTCATCTTGACCACAGGTTATGAAATGGAAGGAAAGGCAAGGGAATAGCATCTATTAAGTGCTTACTATATGCCAGGCCCAGTACTAATGTTAATTATAATATTACTTATGAGATAATATAATCATTAAGTATGAGATAATATTATTTCACTTGATCGTCATAATAAACATTTGTATATACCACTTATTATGTTCTACGTAGTGTGCTAAGCATGTTACAAATGTCACATTTGATTCTTATGAGAACCTCGTGAGGTAACTGCTGTTATCATTCCCATCTTACAGTAGTGGAACTGAGACAAACGGAAGTTAAGTGACATGCACAGGGTCACACAGACAATAAGTATCTGAGGCTGGTTTGAACTTGAATCTTCCTGACAGCAGGCCCACCACTCCATCCGTTTAACCATATTGTTATCTTTAAAATTTTTAAGTATTTACGAGCACTGTGGGGCTGCAAACATAGAAGGCCTTACACCTAGCTAAAAGGTGAAAAATATGATTAAAAACAATTAACTGCTAATGAAGTAGATCCTGGTAATAAATGAGGTCAAATCAATTTTAAAAAAAAAGTGAATCCATGGGTTTATAAAAGGGGAGATACAGTTTTCCAGATGTTATACCAAGAAAAGGGCCAAAAGAGAGATAAGATTTGTGTTTCAAGTGGATGAGATCTTGACAAAAGATAATGGAAAGAAGACAACACCACTCAACCCTTATTTTATGTCTATTTTTGTTCTTGTATTTTTTTTTTAAAAAAAGGAAAATGGCAGAGTTTCAAAGCATAGGCCTGTGAGCTTGTCTTTAATTTCTAGCAAAATTCTTCAATGAGCTATCAAGCTGATTTTTTTTTTAGTACTACTGTTAGCCATTTCTCAGTAATGTCTGATTTTTTATAACCCCAGTTGGGGTTTTCTTGGCAAAGATACTGGAGTGGTTTGCCATTTCTTCTCCAATTCATTTTATAGATGAGGAAACTGAGGCAAACAGAGTTAAGTACTTGCCCAGGATCACACAGCTAATAAGTGTCTGAAGACACATTTGAACTCAGGTCCTCCTGATGCCAGCTCTGGAACTCTATCCACTGTGGAACCTACCTGTCTATACATATATACATACATACATACATACATATATATATACACACACACACACACACACACATACACACACACATATATGTATGTGTATATATACACACATATACATATACATATGCATATATATGTATATATGTATGTGTTTATGTACACACATACATATACACGCATATATGTATATACATATATATGTATATGTATATGTGTGTGTATATACACACACACACACACACATATACATATATAATATATATTTTTTCTGGTGTGCACTCAGAAGGAAAGCAGTGATGATGAAGAACTCGTGTGGTTTCATTAAGAGTGGGAAGTAATGGTTCCTACCTCTCTGGAAGTCTTCAAAGGCTAGACGACCAGGTAGCCACTGGGCAGGTATGTTGTAGAGATGGTTCATTTTCAGGATGGACTAGATGGAGCCTGAAGTTTCCTTAAATCATAGAGTCTGGGGTTCCATGAACACTGTTCTAGAAGGAAAAAATGATCTTAATCCCTAGGTTAGATCAACTCCTGAAAATAAAATTTTTATTTAAAATTTTTAAATTAGCAAATGCTTTTTAATTTTGACTTTATGAAGTGGAATGGGACTACCCTGAATGATGGATGATTGTGGACTCTCTCTACTAGAGCCGTCTAGAAGACCAGGGAGCTGGTGGGGATGGGGCAAATCAATGGATGCCTGGGAGACTGTGGGGATTTTTGCCAGCTCACTCATCTTAATTAGCTTTCCCCACTGACTATGTGAAGGGCTCTTTGGGCCCTGGCTACATGCTGCTTTGAGGAACAAAGTGATTAGGATCCAGCATTTGCTTTTCTCTGGCTGCAGCTTCCATTCCTCCTCAATTGTTACTGTTAATGATGACACCCAGAAGGAATCATTAAGATTGTGGAGCTGTCCAAAGAAGACTTTAGGCAAACTTCATGCAGCAGCATCCTCCAGGTACCAGCTCCTCCATCCTCTGCTCACTCATTGCTAGCTTCAGATCTTTTGTCTCTTGCTCATGAGTGAGGAAGACCTGAGTATAAATCATGCCTCAGACACTTACTAGCTGTGTGACACTGGACAAGTCACTTCTCCTTTCTCAGACTCAGTTTCTTCATCTGTAAAGTGAGAAGGTTGTACTTAAAGTCCTCTGAGGTCCTTTCCAGTTCTAAATGTATTATCCTATGGTCTTAAGTCATTTAAATCTCCTAGGCCCCAATTTCCTCATCCAGAAAATAAAGCAGTTGGACTAGATGCTCTCAGAGGTGCCTCCCAGACCTAGGTCTATAATCTTTATGATTATATCACCACTTTACTGTTCAAAAGTCTTCAATGGCTTTCCATTACTTATAGGATAAGACTCAAATCACTCAGCTTGACATTTAAGGCTTTTCACACTCTGGATCTGACTTACCTTTTCAGGCTTATTTTGCACTAATCCATTTAATTAATGAAGCAACTAGGTGGCCTAGTGGATAGAGTGACAGACCTGGAGTCATGAGGACCTGAGTTCAAATCCAACCTCAGACACATACTAGCTGTGTGATCCTGGGCAAGTCATTTGACCCGGTTTGCCTCTGTTTTCTCATCAAATGAGCTGGGGAAGGAAATGTCAAACCACTCCAGTATCTCTACCAAAAAAAACCCAATTAGGGTCATGAAGTTGGACAAGACTGAAATGAATGAAAAATTTAAGGAACTCTTCCTTCCAGTCCAAGTGGATTATCGGCTCTTCTCCAAACTAAATGCTCTATCTCCCACTTTCTTAAGTTTACACCTCATCCACCCCCTATGCCTGAAATACACACAATAGGTGCATAATAAATGTTTGTTAAATCTAATCAAACCAAATCCAACTGAATTGAAAAGGTTAAACAAAATAGCAGGCCTTAATTCAGTGACCTCCTTTCCCTCATGTGAGCGTCTTCAGTAATCTCAGTTTAAAAGTAAGGTGATCATGGTTGACCCAATCAACTTCTGAAAAAGAGATGGCAAATTACAAGCACTTGGCAGTATTCCTGGGCTCTTTTATCCATTCCTATTTGCACAAATAATTACAGTAGCTTACATTGACATAGTTATTTCCTTATAGCAGCCCTTCAAGGTGAGTATTACAAGGATTATTGCCCTTCCTACTTCACAAATGAGGAAAAGGCTTGGGGCGTTGATGACTTTCCAAGGTCAAACAGTTAATGAGTGTCTGAGCCAAAACTCAATTCAGAATCAGATGGTTTTCCCCTACTATCCTGTCTCGGCTAGGACATTGGCTTGTGTTCCACCTCTAAATGGTAGACCTTATCAGTCACTTATACCCAAATGTCAATGCATTTGAGATCCTTTCCTGATTACTAGATGCCTGTTCATGGGGAGTCTAAGGACTGACAAAGGGGCTGGGAAGAGGTTGCAGAAAGATCACTGAAGACAAATTTCACTGATTTCACAGTCTTGCTGAGGGAAAACCACTGTGGTAAACAAGAAGATTGAGGCAGAGGACTCTGATTTAGAGAGAATACCAATTATTTTGTTTTACCCTTTCAGTCTGATTCAACTGTATTCAAGGGCTCTCTCTCATGAAGATCTAAAAGTGGCCTTCCTGTATCATGGTAGGAAGGCCTTTATACCAGTGGTGTCAAACTCAGATAGAAACGGGAGGCCAAAATCTTTACTTAAGGTTCCCCTATGGGTGGCATATTGACAGTTTTAAAATGTAATATTTTATTTGATGAATTAATATATGACATATTAATATATAATATTAGTCACTGTAATTAATATATAGTATACAAATATATTATATATGATAATACAATTATTTATTTAATACGTGTAAAATGCCTATGTTCTATTGTATTTTTATTTCTTTTATAAAATATTTCCAAATAACATTTTAATCTGGCTTGGCTCAGGCTGGAGAGTTAAGAGTACTGCTGGTCAGTTTTGACGTCTCTGCTTTACACTAAAATAGCCAATCACATATACCTTTTATAAAATGCAGCAGGCCTGGTGATGCCTTACCTTTACTCATGCTGTTCACCATGCTTGGAATGTCCTCCCCATCTCTGCTTCTCTAAGGCCTATTCATCCTTTAAGACCCAGATCAAGTTCAACATCCTGACCACTTCAGTCCCCACTGATCTCTCCCTTCTTGGAAATCAAAAGACTTAGAATTCACCCCATGTAGGGGTTCTGTGGGGTAGTAGAAAGAATGCTGGATTTGGAATTCCAGGACCTGGGTTCAAACTCTAGCTTTACCATTTGTTCCTCATGTAACCATGGGGAAGCTAATTACTCACTCTGTGTGTGTGGCGGGGGGGCAATTGGAGTTAAGTAACTTGCCCAGGATTCCATAGTTAGTAAATGTCAAGTATCTGAGGCCAGATTTGAACTCTGGTCCTCCTGACTCCAGGGCTGGTGTTCTATCCACTGTGCCACCTAGCTGCCACCTTCTTTCTTTCTTTCTTTCTTTCTTTCTTTCTTTCTTTCTTTCTTCTTTTCTTTCTTCTTTCTTTCTTTCTTTCTTTTTTTTTTTTTTCTTTCTTTCTTTCTTTCTTTCTTTCTTTCTTTCTTTCTATCTTTCCTTCTTTCTTTCCTCTTTTGCAAGGCAATCATGTTAAGTGACTTTCCCAGGGTCACACAGCTGACCTGAGTTTTCTTATCTTTAAAATGAGGGATTTGGATTTGATTATCCCTATGGAGCTTTCAGGCTCTAAATCTTGGCTTATACATTCTTTTGAATTTCATTCTCTTACATATATCCTGCTTCCCCAAACAACTTGAGGGCAGGCACAGTATTTCTCATTCTCCTATATTCTTCACCCCTCATCCCCAAGCACACATCCAGTATCTTCCACTGGGCTCAATAGTTAGTCAATAAGCATTTATAAGAATCTACTATAAACCAGGCACTGTGCTAAGCACTGGACATACCAAGAAGAATGAAAAGCCTCTGACCTGGAGGAGCTCCCAATCTAATGGGAAACTCATATGCTGAGTGATGGATTCATCCACCTTGGGGATGCTCTGCACATGCTTTTGGAGGAACGCCTTGGATGGGTCAGCAGAAAGCCTCCAGGAGCCAAGCTTGCATTTAGTTCCTAACATCAGGTCAGGGTTTCCATTCTTCCTGCTCCTGAAGTCTGGGTGAGGAGGGGTTGCCTCCTTGCTGTCTTCACAGCCCAATGACCCATCAGCCACTGGCATGACAGCCTGCTCCCAAGCAAACAACATTCCATTAGCAGAGAAGATTGTTAAATTAAGTACAACTGGCAGCAAACACGCTGAAATCTCTTGGCCTGTTAAATCCATGACACATACAGAGATGGGGGAAAAAACCATATCAGACAGCCCCTGGTGAATCTGCAATGATTTTGCTCAGCAGTTTTGGTTTGCTGCCCTGAATTTGCCTCTGAAATGATTTCTCCTTTCCCTATGTAATAACTAATATCTAAGTAACTAAGAATGTCTTCAAAATGTTCTTTCTGAACAAAATTAATTCGTTTCTAAACTATGTCTCCACAGGTGTTACTCCCTCACACACCCTTTTATCAAGCCGTTGGCTTCTCCATCAAATGTAAGCTCCTTGAGGGCAAGAACAGTGACTGGCACATAATAAAATCTCAAAAAAATGCTTCATTATCATCATCATCTTCATCATTTTCTTAGCAATTCTTACCTCCTCCCAATAAGGCTGTGCAAGATTATAGGATCATAGAGTTACACTTGGAAGGGACTTTAGAGGCCATGTAATATAAACCTTGTATTTTACAATTGAGGAAAACAAGGCCTAGAGAGGTTCAGTGAACTTTCCAAGGTCATAAAACTAGTACCTGGGGCAGGATTTCAACCTGTCTTTCTATTACCATCATTTTTTGGCAATTTCTTCCCCCTCCTCCACAAAGACTTGTAGGATAATGGATTTAGAGACAGAAGAGATCTTAACAGTCTAGTCTAACCAACCTCCTTAGTGTAAGGATAAGGCAGATGAGGCCCAGAGACTTGTCCCAGGTCACACAATTAGTAGGTATATGGCCCAAGTATAATGTGAACTCAGGTCTTCCTGACTCCACGTCCAACATTCTATCCACTATACCACACCAGTTCTCTCTCTGACTAGTTTAACTCTGTAAAGCTTCGATTTTTACTCTAAATGGCTCCATACTTCAAATATAAATAGTCATGTTTCAGAGAAGGTTTGCTTCCCTGATCTAGGCTCTAGAAGGGGTTGTCTATTCATAGGGAAAGAGTTATTCTTTATAATTATATAAACAGTGCCTGCTTATCTTCCTAGCTACTCTATCTTCCAGCCAGGGGGCTGCCTCTGGGTGAATGGCAGTTCCTGAGTGTATTTTCACAGTCCCAAAGGAAAGTTTACTTCAGTATAAGCAAGTGGAAACCCACAGAAACAAGCACATGATACACCTGATTACATGGTCAGCCTTGCAAAATGAAATTTTCACAGTATTTCACTGCAGAGATTTAGTAATTGAGGCTAGAGTTAGGGAGATACTGATCTAGCAAGACTCAGTTTTATTTACCAGTCATTGATTTTGCTTTGCTGAGTGCCTATTATGTGCCCAGCCTTATGTTAAGTAGCCATTGTTATTGTTCAATTTTTTGTGTTGTGTCTGATTCTCTGTGAACCCATTTGGGATTTTCTTGGTAAAGATGTGGGAGTGGTTTGCCATCTCCTTCTCCAGCTCATTTTACAGATAAGGAAACTGAGGCAAACAGAATTAAGTGACTTGCCCAGGGTCGCCCAGCTAGTAAGTTTCTGTGGCCAGATTTGAACTCAGGTCCTCCTGACTCCAGGGCTGACACTCTAACCGTTGTGCCACCTGGCTGCCTAGGTATTAAGTACTGGGGATACAAAAATGCAGAAAAATTGTGTAACATTATTAGCTTGAAGAACTCTATTCTATGACTCATGAAGTCTTGAGGTCCACAGAGGTTGTGTCTTGTCTAGGGTCACAAAGCTAGTAAATCTCAGAGGCGAGATTCAAACCCAGGTCTTTCTGACTCCTAGCCCAACATTCTATTCACTATGTCCAGGCCGCTTCTCCTAGGAATACTGAAACATAAAAAATAAATCTCCAGTCCTTTAAGATCTTGTAGTTAGGAGGAAAGACGTAAACACGTGAAATTAAATAACAATATAGGGTATCCCATGGAGACATGGGAAAAAAGTACTCTGCAGGGGAGAGGAGGGAGAGACCATCAAGGACAGGGAAGGTTTAAAAAAGCAAAAGTTTCAGGAGAGCAGCTTATGCAACATTGCAAAGATGAACAAGTTTAAAAGACTTCAGAACTTCAATAAAGACAATGACCAACCATGATTCCAAGGAACTGAAGGTGGAACACACTCCACTCCTCCTAACAGACAGGTGGTGGACTGAGGGTGCAGAACAAGACAAGCATTTTTGGATATAGCCAACGTGGGATTTGTTTTGCTTTACTGTGCGTAATCATTACAAGGATTTTTTTTTAAAATGTAGGGTAGCAAGAGGTGAGAGGAAGAGAAAATAAATGCTTGTTAATTGGGGAAAAAAATTTTAAAAAGAGGAGTGGGAATTGAGCCCAGTTTTATGCCACTAGCACTGTGGGGGATTAAGTATCAAACTGCAGCCAGGAAAATAAAGGCATAGAGTAAATTTGTGTGGGTAGGGGGCAGGGTGGCCACCTTGTTGATTCTCTTTTACTACAAATTACAAAGTGCCTGTGTTTCATTTACTAGCATTTTTCTCTTTGGAATAATGAACACAAACACACAAATGTCTGAGAAAACAAGTCTCATTGAACCCGAGTGAGACTTTAAAAAATTTTGGATTTAGAACTGCAGGGACCTTTAGAAACCACTGAGTTTACTTCCATTAGATTCTACTACTGACACCCTATTACTGAACATTCCAAGGCCTAACACACAGTAAGTGCTTAATAAATACTTAGTGATTCATGGAAAGAAGCACAAAATCCCAGAGTGAGAAGATCACAGAGGGATCTATTACATTGGATTGGATTTGATACCAACTTAAATGATAGACATTATCAGTCACTTGTATCTTGAATGAGTTTCACATCTATTCCTCAGAAAGAGAGGGAGGAAACTGTCAGGTGATAGGGGTACCAAAGGGGTGAACAAAGACATCAGAGGAAGATTGAAGAAATACCCTGGATTCTCTCTGAGCCTTTATTTCCTCGTCTATGAAACAGGCATAATAGTACTCAGATCACCTAACTGAAAGGGTCATTGTGAGAAAAAAATACTGATAAAAGTTAATCATCATTATGTCATGTGTTCATTTAAAGGGTTTGCTAAGCCTTTTATACGCATAGCCTTATGCTAGGTGCTGGGGGTAATAGACAATTTAGATCATATAAAGTCCCAGCAATGGGTGATAGGGGGTAGAACTCGGTAATGAAGAAGACATGGACTCAAATCCAGGTCTGCCCTTGCCACTCTTGCCTTTTGTCTTGCCGCTGAGCTTGCACGACTCTGGAGGAGAGACTGGCGCTGCCATTGTGTAGCTCTGCCTCACTTAAGTCCAATTCTTGTCCAAGTCAAGACGCCATCCTGCTGAGTCATTGGCCCTCTTTGACAACAAATGACGAAGGAGGACAACAACAACAAGCTCTGCGAACAAGCCCAAGGGACAAGTTACTTAACCCAGCTGGACCTCATTTTCCTCATCCATAAAATAGCAAAGCTGGACGAGAGAGTTCCAAATACCTCTTCTCACTCTGAATCAATGAGTCTATGATCCCTCACGGAGTTTGAGGACAGGGCAATGTCACAAAAAGCATGAAGGGAAAGATGGCGCTATTCAAAGTCTATATTCTCTATTAGTTCATTCAGGGAGTGGCTTGAGACATGTGTCACCTTTATGTTCTGTGAATCTGGATAGGTCATAAACAAATTATGACTTTTAAGATACGTGAGAACTGGTTTCTTTTGTCCTTCATGTTAGCCTAAGCAAGTAGACACATTGGGACAGCTACGTCACCAGAGTATTTTCATCCAACAGAGAAAAGGACAGCCAGCCAAACTTGCCCTCTAGCTATTCCTCATCTACGATATTCCCTCCTGTCAGTCTGTTTTCATGTCTGAAATGTGTTCCCTCCCCAATCTTGTTTCTTAGAAGCCTCAGTTTCTACCAAAGTGTGGCTCTTACAGGAAACCTTTCATGATGCCTTGAGTAGGAATGATTTCATTTCCGTCTTCATATCTCCAGCACCCAACAAAGTGCCTGGTATACAGTAGATGCTTGTTGATGAATTGATTAATTAAAGAAGCAGGGAAAGACTGTGAGACCCACCTAATGCCAAAAACTGAATGTCAAGGCTAATCATTCCAATAGGTGGAGGTCACAGACCCATCCACAATCTATGAATTGGAGGCACTTCCCTCAATGGCCTATCACAGTGCTTCAGATTTTTCCACTGGGATTCATTCCTTTGCGTTCAGCTTTGCTGTCTATGGGCCCTTTTAAAAATATGCCAAACATCAGGTAGAGGAACATCCTCAGTTTGGTGCCTCAGCAAGGTAGGGGACATAGATTGGAAGACTAAAGGGGTAAACCCATTAGATGATAAGCTCCTTGAGGGCAAGGGCTATCTTTTGCCTCTTTTTGTATTCCCAGCACTTAACACAACGCCTGGCATATAGTGGGCACTTAATAAGTGGTAACTGATTAATTGAATGAAAGACAATCTTTGGCATTTTTACAACAGGGGCACCACATTTTGTGAACTAAAAACTAGATCATATAGTCTGACAAATGACATTTCTTTTGAAAAGTTTAGTTAAAAATATTTTCTTCTCTTAAATGTGATCCTATGAAAGTGAAGGACCTATGGTAGCTATATTAATACTGCCCATAAGCCTGCCTCAAGTTACAGGAAAAGTATATGAGTCCATCTCTGGGGGGAGTCATGAACATTTCAGTTATCCTCTGTTGGTGAATTGGTCATTGGTTTCTGCTAATTGTCTTCCATTGAAAAGGTATTTCTGCTGCCTCCAGGGATCTAATCTGGGGACACTTGCTACTTCCTGAAATGGGCCTAGGAGGTTGTTGAATGCTTAGATATAACTTCTACAATCCCTTCAAAAATGGTTAATGGTGACCATTTAGCTATGCCAGAGTATCGCAGGACCACTTTTGTGGACATGAGCAGCTCTTCCATAAACAGAATGCTGTAGACAGTTGCCTGTGGATTTGAAGGATATGGTGTACTCCCAAATCCCTTTCCATATCTGCCCTCCACTGTATAGAAAATTCTCTTCATTAGAGTTACTCTTCTGTGGTGGGTCATTGTCTCTAGAAAGAACGAAGAACAAATCTTTCTTGAAGGGAGGGCATAAGAACTTTTTAGCATATGATCAATACTAGAGAGCAGGGTCCTGAGAGACTGGAACACAGGATAGATGAATGTTTATCCATTCATCCACTTACTGAACATCTGCTATGTACGAGGTCCTGTACAAGGTACTATGGGAATACAAAGCAGAATAAAAAACAGTTCTGTTCCCTCATGGGGCTTAGAAAAGGTCCGTAGCATGGGCTACTACTCAGAGTTGAAGCCTCTGTGGAAATAATGCAGTGTGTGTGTGTGTGTGTGTGTGTGTGTGTGTGTGTGTGTGTGTGTGTGTATGTATGTGTAGGTGTGGGGGGTGGGAGAGAGATAAAGTATGGAAGAGGTTGTCTTGGTGATCTTGGGGTAATAGTAGGCAACTGGGAGACTTGGAGGAAGGGAGAGTTGGGGGAAATTTTTATGTATTTCTTGACTTCACAGAACTTTCCCATCCCTGCTCCTCAAGGCCTTTTCCCCTGAAATGGAATTCAAGACCTACATGATAAGGATCCACTCTTCATTATACATACTGTGACTCCTTGATGATACCATGGGATGTGTATCATCAAATCAAACACTCACGAGCCCTACATGAGCTTTCCACTATTGTGAATTAAACAAATAATTAAATCAACTAGCAAAGGACAAAGTGATGGGGGACAAGTGCCAGGTTCCACCCTCACATTCATAGGATTATAATCTAGAATT
The DNA here is from genome assembly GCF_003287225.1 of Phascolarctos cinereus. Classification (NCBI taxonomy): domain Eukaryota; kingdom Metazoa; phylum Chordata; class Mammalia; order Diprotodontia; family Phascolarctidae; genus Phascolarctos; species Phascolarctos cinereus. Next base: position 61,215,254 of record NW_027555736.1, on the reverse strand, counting down.
AGAATGGTCCACACAGATCATCGAGTCCAACCCCCAAAACCTATTCAATAATCAGGAAACAGAAGCACAGAGGAGTTAAGTGATTTGCCTGAGACCACAAAAGTATTAAGTGGCTGAGCTTGGATTCAAATCCAGGTCATCTAATTCCAAACCCAGTATTCTTCACTGTACCATTCCAACAGGAGTGGAGGGAGGTAGAAGGGTAAGAGACAATTCCCCACGCATAGTTCTTATATTCTCATGAATAACAGATTGAGGAATTGTTTCTCCTCCAGTCAACAAGCATTTAAAGCACCTACTCTGTGCCAGGCATTGTTCTATGCCTGAGGGTAGTTACAAAGAAAGATAAAAATAGTTCCTGTCCCCAAGTAGTTCACAATCTAATGGTGGAGACAACATGTAAATAATTATATATAAACAAGATACATATATATATATATATATACATATATATATACACAATTTATATATATATATAATATATATACATATACACACACAGAGAGAGAAAATGTGTGTATGGAGAGAGTGAATTCGTATAATTGGTGATTATATATGTGTATATATGTATACACGCATATACATATACACAACACACATGTATACACATGCGCACACACAGGCATATGTATGTGTGTGTGTGTACACACGTACACACATATGTTTGGAGATAATCTGAGAGGGCAGGTGCTAACATTAAGGGGGACCAGAAATGGCTTCTTGCAGAAACTAGCATTTTAGCTGAGTCTTGAAGGCAGGAGAGTAACTGGACAGAGAGCAGCAGGTGCAACCATAAAGCAAGGGCTTAGTGACTTAATAAAGGAGGTTGGCCATAACAATGGACCATCCCCACTGGTCAGAGATGTCAGGAGATATGACAACCAAAGACCTTTCTGCAGAAGGTATGAATTGCGCCACGTGAACAGAAGAGGAATCTTAGAGGTAGAGCCAAAGTTGGAGATCATGCAATATAAACCCTTTATTTTACAGATGGGGTAACTAAGGCCTATGACTTGCCCAAGAAGACATAACTGAGGAAGCAGTAAAGCTAAAAGAAGAACATTGGCCTTCTGGCTCTTAGTTTATCTACTCTTCTTTCCACTTCAGCAAAATGCTTCTTGTTCAATTGCCATTCTCTTAATGCTGGGCTATCTCCAGACTAAGAGCCAAGAAAGGGAGACAGAAAGTGAGGAAAATGTGTGACTGTTAAATTTTAGATACTTATTTATAGTTTTCTCTACTAAAGTCCTTTTCTGGTGATTCATCATGAAGTGGAGGAGACCTTGGATTCTGGAACGCCTTGCATTAGTGGAATGCAAGCTCTGCATTCCACTGCATCCTGAGTTAGAAAGGTTTTGAGCTTATGTCCAGTGACTGCCTATATATGTCTGTGTTACTAGGACCAACTTCATTAAATTCAAATAGTCTCATCACTACAAGATTGGCCACAAATTTCTTCAGCCACAGAAATTCACTAATCCATCTGCTAAGGGCTAGAGGGATTATAATCTTGTCAGTAGTGACAGTACCTACACCTATACTTGAAATATTGGGTCACAGGACATAGGATTTCATCCATCCATCCATCTATCTATCTATGTATCTATCTATCTATCTATCTATCTATCTATTATATATCTTTCCATCATATGCCTATATAATCTCTCTCTGTCTCTTACTTTCTTTCTCACTCTCACTCTCTTTTTCTATCCATTTCTGTTTTAACCAAAGAGGATTTATTTTAAAGATATAACAAGAATGGAGGTACAAATTTCTACCCCAATACCTGAGGGGGGGCACAATTTCCCATATACCACTTCAATCTCAGAGCAAAGTGGGTTCAGATATGCATGGTTTCGACCTAGCACTGGTCACATCAAGTTCATGACCACAAGTGGCATAATACCTGTATGAGTCTAATTCTTAGCTGTCGTTAGGCTGGGACCTCTTCTTGGGACCTATGTGCTGGATTGGTATCATACATATTCAAAACCTGGTATAAACTGTAGTCTATGGAGTGTGGGTGCCTAGCTCTCTTGACCTCTTGAAACTCACCAGGTCATAATCATTTCCATTCTCCTTTTCCTAAAAGAAAAAAAACAAATGCTGAGATGCGGCAGCAAAGTCACAAGTTGTATCACCTCCACTTGATAGGACCTAAGGCTTCCCTTCTAATAGCATTGTCTGTCTCCTCCCACTGGAACACAGCCAGAAAGGAAGGAGTCAGACCAAGAGCAGGATCATGGGATTGAAAGAACATTTTGTCCGTTCTCATCATTCTAAAGCTGCAGAAACTGAGGCTCAGAGGTTCCATAATTTGTTCAAGGTCCCATGGGTGGAAGTAAGGGAATCAGAATTCCACTGTCAGAATCTTGGGCTTTTTACATTCCACCCTGCTGGTTAAGTTATTTACATATGAATCAAACAGGGAGCAACACCTCTTTGCATTTCCTCAAGTTGTTATCTTGGCTTAAAATGTCTCTTGCTTCATCTTTTCCTGTTGAAATTCCTCCCTTCTTCTAAAGTCCTATTTAGGTGTTCCTCCTCCAATTCAGATCAGGAATTTTTTTTATCTGAAAGCCTACCCAGATCTCTGCCAGCCAGAAATCATCTCTCATTCCTGAGGCTTGTTACACTCCTTAGAGTCAACCTGGTATCAGAGTATTTGTCTCTTTCCCACCAGGTTAGATGTTCCTTGAGGGTGGAGATATTACCTTATTCATTATAGTGCAAGCACAATGCATTACCACAGTAGGTGTTTAATAAATAGTAGATTGAACAACAAAACTGAATTAATTTGCTAAAATTCGTAATAATTTTAAAAGATCTTCAAACATTTCCTCTCACCCATTATGAGACACCAAATTACCTGCCATCTACTTGTCAATTACCTTAAAATTTGTAAAGCAATTAACACAGTACCTCTCAGGTGGTACTTAATAAAATACTCATTCCCTTCCCTTCCCTTCCCTTCCCTTCCCTTCCATTCCCTTCCCTTCCCTTCCCTTCCCTTCCCTTCCCTTCCCTTCCCTTCCCTTCCCTTCCCTTCCCTTCCCTTCCCTTCCCTTCCCTTCCCTTCCTTGTCAATAAACTACGGCATTTGAGATATTCAGGCTAGCTTGTCAAAATCATGTGAGGAAATACTCAATCAAATATTCAATCAACAAATATTTATTAAGCATCTACTATGCATCAGGCACTGATAATCAGTCAATTGTTGTTGTTGTTGTTGTTGTTGTTGTTGTTGTCGTTTGTTCTTCATTCTTGAAGAGCACCATGACATCAGGAAGGTGATGCCATGATGTGTAAGGAAATTGGATTTAAGTGAGAAAGGGCTGTACAAAGTCACCAGCCTCACTTTCTCCTCCAGAGTCATCTGGATTGCATTGTCCTGAGGAGCTGCATTGTCCAACTGCATTGCCCGTCATCCAGATGACTGGAGATGGCCCAGATACAGTGAGATATCTCGGCATTTTTAAACTAAGGTCTTTCCCAGGTCTCGGTTTGACTGAGGCAACACCCATTCATTGATTAAGGCTAGATAAGAAATGAGTCAAAGAACAGCTTCTTTTACCTAGTCAAAAAAAAAAAGTCAGACTGGGAGGGAAAGATCTGCAAGATTTCTGGCCAACAGAAACAGTTGCTATTTACATTGACTCTAAGCTATCAGGGCCCAAACAGTGACCAAATGGAGCTTGGGCTGAGACCTATAGTTGACTAATCAGTGAAAGCCTGAGTGATTTGGGTTTAAGACATGGTCCTTAAGAAAGAAATCTACCTGTGGGGAATAGGAACATTAACAAATTGTTGTTGGAGTTATGAATTGATCCAACCATTCTGGAGAGCAAATTGGGAGTATGCCCAAAGGGCTGTAAAACTGTGCATACCCTTTGATCTGTATCCCAAAGACATCATTAAAAAAAGGAAAGGGACCCACATGTACAAAAATATTTATAGCAGCTCTTTTTGTGGTGGCAAAGCATTGGAAATTGAGGGACTACCCATCAATTAGGGAATGGCTGAACAAGTTGTGGCATATGAATGTAATGAAATACTATTGTCCCATAAGAAATGTTGAGCAGGAATATTTCAGAAAAAAAAAACCTGAAAAGACTTACATGAACTGGTGCTACGTGAAGTGAGAACAAGGAGAACATTGTACACAGCAACAGCAACATTATGCAATGATTAACTATGATAGAATTAGCTCTTCTCAGCAATACAATGATCCAAGACAATCCCAAAAGACATGTGATGGAAAATGCTATCCACATCCAGAGAAAGACCTATGCAGTCTGAATGCAGATCAAAGTATGCTATTTGAACTTTTTTTTTTGCTTCTTATGGTTTTTCCTTTTTGTTATGATTCCTTTTTCAAAACATGACTAATATGGAAATATGTTTAACATGATTGTACATGTATAACCTATTGGTCTCTGTCTTAGGAAGGGGGAAAGGAAGAAAGGGTGGTAGAAAAATTCAGAACTCAAAATTTTACAAAAATGAATGTTTTTGTAAAAAAAAACCCTATCTTTACATGGAATTGGAAAAAATAAAGTACTATTAAAAATACAATACAATACAATACAATACATTAGTATGCTCAAAAAGAAAAAAGAAAAAGAAAAGAAATCTAACCCATAAACAGAATGATATTTTGTAGGATTAAAATTTACATTCCTTTTGGCAGAGTACCAGCAAGTAAGGGTATATGATTCCCTACATGGACAGAGGGAGAAAAAGGAGGTAGAGGAGGGAGGGAAGGAAGGAAAAGAGGAAGGAAGAAAGGAAAGAAAGAAAAAAAGAAAGGAAGGAAGGGAGGAGCTGCATTGCCCAACTGGAACTGGCCAGTTGGGTCCCATGACATCGGAAGGTAATGCCATGACTTGCAAGTGAATTGTACAGCAGGGCTGTACAAACTCACCAACCTCACTCTCTCCTCCTGAGCCATCTGGGTCCAGTGGCAAGTTATAGATCAGGATGATATTGTGCTCAGGTCAATAAACATTTGTTAAGTGCTTGATATGTGCCAGGCACATTGCTAAGTTCTGGGGATAGAGACCAAGGTAAAAGATATTCCTTGCCCTCCAGGAACTATGCGATGGATATACAAAGACCAAAACAAACAAACAAACAAACAAACAATCTTTGTAACCAAAGAATGTAAGTTATTTCAGGAGAAAGCTTACAACCTATTATGTGTTTACTAGATTGGTAATATACAATCAGTAGAAGGAAGACCCCTGGCTAAGGAGAGGGGCTTCAGAGTTATTGCAAAGAGTCTGCAAATCCATTCACGTGCTATACATTGTCATTCTGGTTTTTATTAGTTCCAACAAAACACACAGGGTGAATAATGGATTTTGTGTCAACAGCTTTACATTATTGATGCTTCATTTGTGCCTAATGGGAAACATTTTTTCTGTTTTTTTTTTCAGAATGAAATATGACCTTTCTTTTTGCCAAGACAGTGCCCCTAAAGGAGGTTTCTGAGTATTTTACACTTGGATTTCATGAGGTATCTAATTTGTTTTCTCCTAGATACCATTGCTCTGAGTTTAAATGATGATATTGTCTTCCATTTTTACTCATTTTTAATATTTTTTAGATTAAGTGGTAAAAATATTTGTTATATGTGTGTATAGTTCCTGGAGTGTCCTAATGATGGGGTAGGATCTGGACCCCAAAAAGGAAAAGCCCTGGACTTTCCCACATGGTCAGGCCTCTGGCCTGAGGTGACTGGCCTTCCATTGTGGCTACACTCAATCTCCCAATTCTGTTCTGTTAACTCACGATCACTCCTGGACACTTTCCACCCTTAATCCTTTCTAGACTCCATTCTTCCTTGGCCACTTAGTCCAGGTCCCTGGGGTTCTGTTACCTCACAGTCATCCCAGCTTACTGGCCACTCCCATCCAGATCCTCCCTAGACCCTTCTTCACAGTCACCTCGGACTACTTGGCCACTCCTAGATCCCTCCCACAGTCTTTCTGTTTATAAGATCCATCTTGTCTCCATTAAGGTGCTCAGATTCTTAAAATTTAGCCAATAATGAAGAGACACTAGGAATTTCCCTCACCCCAATCAATGTTCTAATAAACCTTGTCTTTGGCTGAAAGAAGGCTTGGATCAAATTTATTTGGGCAGGACCAGTCAGTGTGTCAATATTTCAGGGTCCCAGTACCCTTAACCCCCTAAACCTCAACATATGGTTCCCCTGCCTAACTCCAAGCTCTTCTCCAGCCTAGACTGGAAGGTATTTAAGCCTCCCCCCCTCCCATTCCCTTCTTGCCCTGCAGTTGGGGTCACTCTCCAAGCACCTAGGAAAGCTTAGATGTGCCTTTCAGGGAGACAGTTACAAGACTGTCTTGCACTGAGCCTGACACTCTCAGGCTCCCAGTCCGGTGGTTCGGTTCAAGGCCATGGACTTGGGCACACCTTCCAAAGCGCAGAAGTCAAGGATGGACACTCTATCCAGAAGCGTATGCCCAATTCTGTCAATTGACAGAATTGGGCATATGCTTCCGGACTCTTGGTGCTAGGGAACTGGGAAAACTGCAGGTGCATTTTAATTCCCTGAGGCTTACTTATTCCTTTCCCTCTACGCCCCTGGATCCTCCTTCATGGAGGCTACAGGGAAAAGTTAGAACAGCTAAAACTATCTTAGCAGATTCTGGAGGTTTTCTGATTGATCATCAAGGAATTTTGAAACACCTCCTTACAACCCTGGTCACTCCCTTCCCCCACTCCCTTCCCTCGAATCAAGAGGGCTTTTCTATTAACTCCTCTCATCCCAGATCAGACTAGGAGGAAAGAGTTTCACTCTTCCCCACCACCTTCAAATTAGCCCTCCCCCACCTGGCAAAAGGAAGGAAGGGGGAGGGGCAGTGGCTATAGCTTGGGCCCCCTGGCAATGGCCTTGGGCCCTGGGGCAACCATTGCCTGGAAGCATCACCCTCCAAACTTAGGTAAACTGGCTCTTTTAATGCTGTAGTTTTAACGTGTTAATGATGAGAAGCTGATTCTCTGTGTAAAGTGATTTGAAAATGCATTCGAAAATATTGAAGTCACCTGATTGATAATGGGTTTGTTTCAATTTCAAATGGTAAACTTTTTGTATCAGTTATGTCAAGCAACTTTTCTTGATTTGGTTACTGCTAAAACAATTTGGCTACTGTTGGTTATTGTTTTAATGTGTAAACTTCCCAAAACACTTGTTTGGGTTTTGCGTTGCTGAGAATTTGCAAGTATATAGAAATAATCCCTAAACAATTGGCTTTTTACACAGGGACAAATTTAAATTTGAGATGTAAATCCTGGAAAAGTTTTTCCTAAGATGTGATTAGCGAAACTTGTTGTTTGAGGTAAAAGCTCCTGGGATTTTATTTTGAGTTGTCTGATGGACCATAATAATCCATCCATAATCAATAATCCCCCACATGAGAGAAATGCTGCAAACTATTCAGAGAGAATGTGATACTGATAGGAAGTCTACATAGGAAAAAACTAAAAAACAATTTTAGGCTCAGTCTAAGGTAGGATCCTCCTGGCTCAGTTCCCCATCATGTACCTTTGAAAAGGAATGTTATCCACCTGGCTATTCCTGAGTCTGGCTATAAAGTAGAATTGATACTGCATGATTGGAAAACTGTGAGTTATCTGAATTCAAACAGAGTTAAGGATGTTTTATCCTATCATAGTCAGAGCAAATAGATAGTAAGAGATATAAGCACAATGTAAGTGTGTGAGATCTTGCTGTTTTGAACTGAATGTGTGGTCATTCAATACCAGCAAACAACTGAAATTAAATCAGAAATATCTTCAGTTTGGTTTGGGAAGGAGGATTTCAGTGATAAATGAAGTGAAAGTCAGTCTCCAGCAAATTCATTTGTGTAACTATTGAACCCTGGGGTGGAAAACTACCTGCAAAAGTGTTATTTAAACTTTTGAGAAAGTAACAAGATCAGATAATCCTGCAGATCAAATGCAAATGACTTTAATGGGGCTCTTACACTTTTACTTCTCCTTATATCTGGGTCCTGCAGTCTTTCTATCAAATTTGTGTCTTCCAGACTCCAGGCCATTCAACTACGGTTGGTAGCAAACAGTGGATACTGGCCAATGTCCCCCCATCATCCCCTGGATGCAGCATCCCCTGGATACAGCCTGTCCTCTGTTCTAGACAGCCTCCTTTTTTGGGATCCCCTCAAGGCAGAGACAGCTCCATGCCCCTTGCCAGCATGAAGCAGTTTCAGAAGCCAAGACCTTTGCCTCTTACCCCAAAAAACTTGGGTCCCATTTGTTTGAGGGGGGAGTGATGCGGATGGGATCTGAACCCCTAAAAAGAAAAAAAAACATGTCTTTGAGATCTGGACCCCAAAAAGGAAAAGCCCTGGACTTTCCCATATGGTCAGGCCTCTGATCTGAAGCTAGAATCCACTCAACTGGCCTTTTATTGTGGCTACACTCAATCTCCCAATTCTGTTCTGTTAACTCCCTATTGCCCCTGGACACTTTCCAACCTTAATCCTATCTAGAATCTATTCTCCCTTGGCCATGTAGTCCAGATCCCTGGGGTTCTGTTACCTCACAGTCACCCCAGCTTACTGGCCACTCCCATCTAGATCCTCCCTAGACACCTCCTCACAGTCACCTCAGACAACTTGGCCGCTCCTAGATCCCTCTCACAGTCTTTCTGTATATAAGATCCATCTTGTCTCCATCAAGGTGCTCAGATTCTTAAAATCTAACCAATAGCTGAGATTCATTCTAGCCAGTTTGTCAAAACAAGCATCACAAATATTCAGACTCCTTAAGAGCCTGGCCAATGTGGGGAATCTTTGATAAACCTTGTCTTTGGCTGAAAGAAGACTTAGGTCAAATTCATTCAGTCAGGACATGCGTGTTGCTATTTAAAGGTCCCAGTACCCCTAAATTGCTCTACCTCAATACTATGGGCCAGGAAAAAAGCTATATATTTATTTACATGAACAGGACTCAATTTTAGGGGCTTTTTAATGCTTACCCAGAAACATCCCAATTTGGCTCATTTTGTACCCAACTAGGATATTTTTTGGGAAAATCAAAATTTGAATTTTAAGTCCCTGTAGAAAAGGTAAAAAGGGGTCTCAACTCTCATGCAAGCCCTCAGGCTATCAGTGAAATGAAGCATAGGACAGAAAACTCTGGCTTTATTCACAGTATTCGATCTACCATGCAATCTAGCTATAAAGAGTCAGTATTCATATAGCACGTAATCTTTACATGGACTGGGTTCAACTTGGGGATTTCCTTTTAAAACTTATCTTTCATTTAGGCCCCCACCCAAAATTTTCCATTTGATTTGTTTGACTTGTTTCCCTTTGATTTTATTGACTAGACAACATCCAAATTTAGCCAGTGTCTAGGTCTCTACATAAAAAGTAAGAGGGCCATCAGCTCCAATGCAAACAATTCAGAACAAGAATACATTGAATACAGGACAGGCTTTATACAACTTGACAAGAATTGCAAAACAGAAAGGATTTGTGCCTGATCCAGTGAATAGCAACAGTAAAATAAGGCTCCATTCCTTTCTAATAGGCCTCACCTCCCCTCATACACTGTAATTATAACTATTGAGAGAAATGATTATTTTTCTCATATTAATAGCCAATTCTTAAAAGCAGAGAGACCCAGGCTTTTTTCTGTGTTCTATTTCCTTGTCTAATCTCTCTCTGCAGTAGAGTTTGAATGCTTGGTAGTTTAGTTTGAGAAAGGACTTCAGTGTCTAGTATCTTATCTTGCCAGGTGATCTTCAGAATCTTCCTAAGACAATTCAAATGGAAGCAATTCAGTTTCCTGGCATGGTGCTGTTATACTATCTAGGTGTCACAGGCATACAACAATGAGGTCAGCCCAACAGTTCTGTAGACCTTCAGTTTGGTACAAGACATTAAGGTCTGCTCTCAAACCAAACTCCCAAGCATTCAAACTCTGCTGCACAGAGCGCAACTCCAATGGGCTGGCCACATTGTTTGAATGCAAAATGTACGTTTACCAAAAAGACTATTTTATGGAAAACTTACACAGGACAAGTGCTCACATGGTGGTCAGAAGGAGCAATACAAGGACACTCTGAAGGTCTCTCTTAAGAACCTTGGAATTGATTGTGTGACATGGAAGACACTGGCACAGGATCACCCAGCATGGCACATCCTTCATCAGAGAAGGTACTGTACTCTAGGAGCAAAGTGGAATTGAAGTAGCTCAAAAGAAACATAAGATGTTCAAATTTGGAGAATCCACCCCAAATCTTAACATCGACTCTTTGTGCCTGACCTGTGGTAGAGCATTCTGAGCTAGTATTGGTCTGATTAGCCACGGCAGGATACACTGTAACTTGACTCTAATGTAGTGATGTCATTTTGGTCCTCTTTCCAAACAAGGACAACAACTGACCAATTCCACCCAACTAGATCAGACTTCTAATCCAAGGTGATACTCCCTTCTGCTCAGGCTGGGGTGGGGGATAAATTCTTTGAATAGATTGCCCAAGGCTGGGGGTAACTTAGAAGTAAATGACATAATCAAAGTTCATTAGAAGAGGTTCAGCCCCTTATTGTAATATTCATTCTCTCATTAATTGTTAACAGATCAGAGTTGATTGCCACCCTCAGGAACACCCTCTTCCAAGGGCATATAAGCCATGACCTTGCTGCCATCATTGTCTTTGGTCTAAGAGAGAGACGTCCAATTGACCGACCTTTTATTTATAGACATTCTGGCATTATTAATAAAATGATTAAATTTTCCAGAAATTATGACACTTGAACTTTTTAAATGCCACACTATTCTTGGGTTCTTTTCCCTACATTAGGAAACCACTTGGGTTGCCAGAATCAATCAACCCATTCTTCTGGTGAGCCTCACTTCCCTTTGGGATCTACACAATCTTCCTGACTTACCATATTGCTATGTGATTGTGATTTCCCTGAAATGAGATACTTGGAGTTATTAGGGAGTTGACTCCTTGCTTCTTAGCTCAATGTAATCCATATACATCATTGGATCAACAAAAGGGCAAGGTCCCCATAAGCTTCTCCATACTATAATACTGTCTCTCATAGGTCCTTAGCTTCACCTCCTGCTTGGCCTGGTGCTTCTTGGTTAAGAGACCTGGAATTCCTACTCTTCTCTTCAGGAGACATAAGCCAGGGCCTTTGCATCACCCAAGAATTCCATGTTTGTGTGCATCCAGGAAGCTCAGTTCTAGAATAGTTCAACTATTCATATGTTGGGGTCTATAAAATAATTTTACTCTGAGGTCTTCCTCTTTAGAATATGAGCTTCATAAGCACAGGGATCATATTTTTGCCTTTCTCTCTTGACTGTATTCAAGAAGTTGTGTGAGACGATAAAGGCAGACTCTGAGTCTAAGTCTGTGCATCTGCCACACAAAACCAAGGGCTTATTTCTTTAGTCTGGAAGAGCTTCATAAATAAATAAAAGTATGGTGATAGTTTCCAGGTTAAATTGATGAAGTCTGCCTCTAATAGCCCATTTCATTTATTCAACAAGTATTTCCATACAAAATACCTATGTAAGCATATGTGCTCATATGTGCGTATGAGTGCATGTGTGTACATAATACATTCTTGTAGTGTTAGAATGTTTGAGTATAATCATTTACTTGTATATCTTACACCATAATAGGTTCCAAACGGCTCCATTATGTAAATATTTGTAAATCACACGTGTGTGTGTGTGTGTGTGTGTGTGTGTATATATATATACATATATATATTCACACATAGAGGCAATATAACATAGTGGATAGAGCTGGCCGTGAGGCCAAACATTTTTTAGTTTAATCCCCACCTCCACTATAAATTAGTAATGTAACCCTCGGCAAGTCACACAACTTTTTAGTGTTACAGGTAATTTTCTAAGACTATAAGTTGCATGGAAGATGCCAATCTACATTAGTAGGGGGAGTTTCCTTATTTGGGAGCTCCTTATTCCAATGAAATTACAGGTCCAGTCTCCAGTCCTCCTTCCCCATCCACATGTATACACACATTTTCTCTCTCTCTCTCTCTCTCTCTCTCTCTCTCTCTCTCTCTCTCTCTCTCTCTCTCTCTCTCTCTCTCTCTCTCTCTCTTTCCCTCCCTCTCTTAGCACAGTTTCTGTGCTTAATAAATAAATGTCTGTGGTTGATTAACTTAAAGCTCTGTAAAGGAAGGGCAATGCCACTTGGTACATAGTAGTTACTTAACAAAGATGTGTTGGTTGATTGATTGGGCAAGGAATAAGATAGGATGCCTGTTATAACCCAGTTTTCTTTTCTTTCTTTGCTGCACTATCTTGTCTTAGAACTCTGTTGGAGGAGGCGGAGCCAAGATGGTGGAGTAAAGGCAGGGACTCACCTGAGATCTTCCCCAAACCCTTCTAAATACCTTTACAAATGGCTCTAAACAAGTTCTAGAGCAGGAGAACCCACAAAAACATGGAGTGAAACACATTTCCAGCACAAGACAACTCAGAAGTTTGGCAGGAAAGGTCTGCTGAGAGAGGAGTGTAGTTTAGCACAGGCTGAGCCAGTGCAGATGGGACCCAAGCAAATCAGGAACACGCCTTGGGAGTGACTGAATTAGCAGTGGCAGTTGCAATGGCAGTGGCTTCCATACCTCTCAGCCCACAGACTTTAAGGGGGTTGAACAACTGGTCAGAAGGAGATTACAGGGACCTTTTTGCTAGCACCAAGGAAGTACTCTGTTACTTTGCCTATACTTGGATCCAGGTCCTGGGTGGCAGTCCCAGGGTGAGGAGGAGCACTAGCATAGGAGAACTTGCATCCTCAGAAAAGGGGGAACCCTCCTCATAGTTCCAGGGCAGAAAAGAATGCTTATGGTTGCTCACAGACCAGAGCATAGGCCAGGAGTGGAGTAAACACCTCTCCTTAGACCATCCCATCTGGGAAGAACTGAAAACTTACAGGTCCCTAGAAGTATCTCCGAAAACAGTATCATAGAGCCACAGTCAGGATAACATAAGATTTAGCAGCTTCTACGTTAAAGGATGTGAGGGCTTGGGATATGATATTCCAGAGGGCAAAACAGCTAGGATTACAACCAAGAATCACCTACCCCACAAAACTAAGTAGAATCTTTCAGGGGTAAAAAAGAGATGACTTTCAAGCATTCTTGATTAAAAGACCAGAGCTGAATAGAAAATTTCGTTTTCAAAACAAGACTCAAGGGAAGCATAAAAAGGTAAACAGGAAAGGAAAATCATAAGGGACTTGTAACTCATAAGAACTTTCTCATTATTAGAGTAGTTAGAAGGAGCATAAGTAGACAGAGGGCATAGGTGTGAGTTGAATATGAAGGGATGATGTCTAAAAAATAAAATTAAGGAGTGAAAGAGGAATATGCTAGGAGAAAGAGAAAGGGAAAAGTGGAATGAGGTAAATTGTCTCACATAAAAGAGGCAAGAAAAAGCTTTTCCAGTGGAGGGGAAGAGGGGGGAAGTGAGGGGGAGTGAGTGAACCTTACTCTCATCAGAATTGGCTCAAAGAGGAAATAACATACACACTCAATTGGGTATAGAAATTTATAGTTTTTATCTTACAGAAAAGTAGGAGGGAAAGGGGGTGGGGGTGATAGAAAGGAGAGCAGATTGGGGGAGGGGATAGTCAGAAGCAAAACACTTTTGAGGAAGGACAAGGTGAAAGGAGAGAGAATAGAATAAACAGGGTTGGGGTGGACAGGATGGAGGAAAATACAGTTAGCAAAAGTAACCGTGAAAAAAAAATTGCAGCAAGTTTCTCTGATAAAGGCCTCATTTCTCAAACATATAGAGAGCTGAGTCAAATTTATAAAAATAAGAGCCATTCCCCAATTGATAAATGAGCAAAAGATATGATCAGTTTTCAAATGAAGTTATCAAAGCAATCTGTAGCCATATAACAAAAATACTCTAACTCATTATTGATTGGAGAAATGCAAATTAAAACAATTCTGAAGTACTACCTCATATCTATTAGATTGGCTAATATGACAGAAAAGGTAAATGATAAACATTGGAGGGGATATGGGAAAAAATGAGACTTTAATGCAATGTTGGTAGGGTTGTGAACTGAGTCAATCATTCTGTAGAGCAATTTGGAGCTATAAAACCAAAGAGCTATAAAACCATGCATATCCTTTGATCTAGCAATAACACTACTAAATCTCTATCCCAAAAGAGATAAAAAACCAAAAGGAAAAGGACCTATATGTACAAAAATATTTATAGCAGCTTTTTTTCTGGGAGCAAAAAATTAGAAACTGAGGGGATGCCCATTAATTGGGGAATGGCTGAACAAGTTGTGGTATGTGATTATCATGGAATGCTATTGTACTCTAAGAAATGATGAGCAGGATGCTCTCAGAAAAACCTGGAAAGACTTGCATGGGCTGATGCAAAGTGAAATGTACTAGGTACAAAGTAACAGCAATATTGTAAGATGATCAGCTGTGAATGACTTAGCTATTCTCAGCAATACAATGATCCAAGAGGACTCTGAAGGACTTATGCTGAAAAATGCTATTCAGCTGCAGAGAAAGAACTGATGATGTCTGAATACAGATTGAAGAATACTTTTTTTAAACTTTTTTTTTGGTTTTTTTGAATTTTTTTTTGTCTATGTTTTCTTTCACAACGTTATGGAAATGACAAGACGTGTATGTCAAATTGCTTGCCTTCTCAATGAGGGTGGGAGGTGGGGAGGGAGGGAGAGAATTTAGAGCTCAAAGTTTTAAAAATGAATTTTAAAAATTCTTTTTACATATAACTAGGGAGAAATAAAATACTAAATTTAAAAAAAATCCATTGAGCTAAATATCCATGTTTCATAATGTTGCTCCTCATACATTGGGGCACTGTCAGCATGGTGAAACTTGTCCATCCAAAGGAGTCAACCAGAGGTGTGAACACTGGGGGCCTCAGGGCTACTGCAACCCACAAGAGTTAACAGGATGAAATGCAGGATTCCAGGCCAGGGGAGGTCACACCTTCTCTGGGAGACCCTAAAGGGGCATGGCTACCTCCTATAAAAGGACAGTCTCCTGCTCAGAAGCACTGCCTTGAGTGGAACTGAAGTCTCTTCATCTCAGTTGCTGCAGAAAAGGAGCATTTGTAGAGAGAAGAATGGCTATGGAAATGCTGCAGGAATTGCAGAGGGAAATCACCTGTAGCATCTGTAGGAGCTACTTCTCTGAGCCAGTCACTCTCGAGCATGGGCACAGCTTTTGCAGAGCATGTCTCTCCTGGAGCTGGAGACTTGAAGCTCCAGTTCTCTCTTGTCCTAAATGCAGGCAAGTGTCCCAGGTCAGAGAATTCCCAGTAGTCAATAGGCACCTAGCACAGCCGACTGACCTGGAAAAACAGCTCAGCTCCCAACTTTTGCAGAGTGTTCAAGGCCAGAGCCAGTGTACCAGGCACAAAGAAGTCTGCAAGCTCTTCTGTGAAGATGACCAGACCCCACTCTGTGTGAGATAAAGCAAGAGCAAAGGGCAAGCCAGCACAAACTATCCCAGCACCTGAGCACCCTTCAGGACCTCATGCTAGAGCTGCAGGAAGCAGACCACCACCCCAGTGTGGATCTGCTACAGGATGTCAAAAAGTTGCTGAGAAGGAATGAGTTAGTGCTGTCTCAAAGGTCCAAGGCTGTCCTCCCAGAGCTGAGAGAATATCCCATCCCTGACATGATAGAGTTACTCAGCCAATTCAGAATGGACATCACAATGGATCCTGTAACAGCAAGTCCCTGTGTAACTGTTTCTGAGGATCTGAAGAGTAAGAAAGCTGGAGAAGCCTGGCATGTAGAGACCAAGCATCCTGAAGACTTGGCTTGCTATACTGTCCTTGCTATGCAGGCTTTTAGCTCAGGCAGACAATACTGGGAGGTGGATGTGACTCAACTACCTCAGTGGATTCTGGGAATCTATACCCCTTATTTAAGGAGAAAAAGGGGGAGGAATGTGGACTTCTGTGTTCCTGCTTCAATGTGTCAAGAAAGGAGAGGATTACTGTTTCCAAACCTATCCTGGAACACTGAAACATCGAATAAAAGGCTCAGCGCCCAGGGTTGGGGTGTACCTGGAATATTTCCCTGGCACTCTTGTCTTTTACAACATTCTCCAGCACTCCCTCATTTATAGATTCGACTCTATTCCCTTCGCAGCACCTGTTACACCCATCTTTTCTCCTGGCCCTCCACTTCCAGGAACAAAGACTGGTCCCATGACTCTCTGTCCAGTGGACTCTCATCTTTGTTCTTGCCGCAATTCATCTCTCTGAATGTTTCTCTAGGGAAGACTTGTGAACCCACCACCAGGCTCCCTGACTGTGGGTCTCTGATTTCCAAACTTCCCCTGCAAGTGGATGACCATCACCTACCTCATGATGAAGGAAAGGCTCCCTGCTCAGCAATTGGAGACCTGCCTTCCACAATCCCAAATGCTTTGTATGCTCTTATCCTCACTAGATCCTGTCTGCTTATGAATTTGCACAATAAATTAATCCTGTTTCAGCAGTTAAAAATACTCACATGATGGCTCTGGTTTCCATACTTTGTTTCATTTTCTTCATCGAATGTCCTATGAGGTCCGTAGACTTCAACCTTTTCCAGTCCTATACCCTTTGAATTACAATAAACCTTCCTTTTTGCCCTATTTAACATAAAATGAAATAAATTCTAGTATTCACTGTGAAAAAAAGTCTGTTGGAAAGGCTTTCCAGATGGAAGAAAATGTCAAGGAATGTTCTTGAAGGGGGAAAAGTGTTGTTTTCTTTTGTTTTCATAGCTTTAGTATGTCTGTTAGAAAACTCAGACTCCTCTGATTCATCCTGTGCCTTAAAGGTGACCTGTCTCAGCAGCTATTCAAGCCCTTTACCTAGAGAGACTCCTCCTTGCTTTCATGATTCTAAATCCAGAACTGGCAGATTACAGGAGAGAGAGAATTAGCAAGACGGGGTTTGAGTGCTGATGGTGGCACCCTTGGTAGGTAGTCAGCAAATGAATGATACCAGTGCTATTTTACTAGTGAATAAACAGGCTCCTAGGGCCTTGGCTGAACTCTTATCCTGTGCCTGGATAGAAGCGTAGGAGTCTGACTCTCACTGTCTCTGGGCTGTCTTTCTAAGTGGAGCAGACCAAATGGGACTTCTTTATGCTGCACCATGTTCCTCTCCCATCACTTGCCAAATGTTTGAACCCATATCTCTCCCCAACTTGATCATGGACTGGTAGCCCTTCCTAAAAACCAAGGTTCATAAGGTGCTTTTTGTTTCCATATCTGAGATTCTCAGCTTTGATTAATGTCTGAAAGCACCAATTTTTTCGCTCAAAAAGAAACACATAACATTTCTGCTCCAGGAAGGAAGAGGAATGAATGTCTTAGAATGATGATCCCTGGAGGGTCAAAAGAATAGATAGACATCTGAAAGGAGAGACATTCACTGATAGGTAGAGAATTATCTGGTCCTTCCCCATCTCACCATCAGGGCCATGGTTATTTCATGGAAGCTGGAGTAGGGGGGCTTCTATTAGGTGAGTTTGTTCTTAGGCTCTTGACTGCCTTTTCTGCTTTGTTTCTTTTCTTGGGTAGATGACCAAGTACCAACTTGAAGTGATTCTGTCCAGGTTTGGAAATGGCTTTATGAGCTTGAGAGGTTCAGAGGTATTGGGATGATTGAGTGAAGCTGAGAGTAGACTGACATCTGAGAATTAATTAGGATTAGACTAAATTATGGTCCTATCTGAAGTAAAGGGTCATTATCAAGTGACAAGTGTTGTAACTAGGGAAGAGTGAATGGGACTTTGCTTCTGAGTATCAAGATTTAAAGGGTCCAAAAACTGAACATGCATAGTCTTTAAGAGCCTAGAAACAGGTAAGTTTGTCAGCTAAGTACAGAAAATATTAGTCAAAACAGGAAGCTAATGAGTCATTGTTAATAATACTCATCTGCAAGATACTTATTTAAATAATCCCCGTCCTGCCCAACTGAATTTATCTTAATTACTTCTTGTTTTATTCTTCCATCGTAATTACAAAGCTGATCTGAAGGCCTGATTTGCGCTGCTTGACCAAAAGACCAAGATTGCTAGATATATCCCTGGTAAGCATAGAAAAGACATAAAGACTATAACATCAAAGTCAGCAAATAGTTTCCAAGAAAAATTTAGGCTAAAAATTGAGGTGCCTACATCTACAAGTCAAAAAAAATACACACACACACACACACACACATATATATATATATATATATACATATACTGAATAAAAGGTCAAGTCAGGGTTACTGAGCATCCATAGCCATAGATAACTTATTTCGTTCCCCTGCTGCCTTGCTTTGGAGCTGAGGGGGCACAGTTTTGTCCAAAATTTCCCATTTTTCTTGAGGAGTCATCAATGTATTATTTGGGGTGATAGTGAAGAAGATCAAGAATTGGACAAATTATGAGCTGTGGTCCTGGGCAATGGTTTGGTCAAAATCCTGGGTTCTCAGAATGTTTTCAGAGTTGGAGCCTCAGCAGGGACAATAGAATTGTCTAGGTTCTTAATCTAAAGAACCTGGAAGTGAACTATTAAGTTCCCTTCCTAATCCTCTCCCCAGTAAGGCAACACTGATAAAACTTCTCAGTCTATGGATAAATTTCTGCCGAGGGTTTGTATGTGCCACTTTCATTAGACCTTATTTACATATACTAATAGAACAAATTTCAAAGGTTCAGAGAAATAATAGTTACAATCCAATGGACCAAAATTTTTCAGGAAAAAGGGACCCACTGTAGAACAGTGTTCTAGCAAGCAGGGAATGGTTCATTCATTGTATTTGTATCCCTAGAACCTAGGGCACATAATAGGTGCTTATTAACTACTCATTGATTGATGGGTTCATTTGTTGTATTTTTATCTACCCATTTATATACAGGCTCTGTTATTATAATATAAGCTCTTTGAAGGCAGAGAATGTTTTTACTTTTTTTCTTTGTATCTCTAGAGCTTAACCCAGGGTCTGACACATAAGAACTTAATACATGTAGGTTGATTGACTGATAAATGGGTCAGAATGACAAATCTTGAGGTCTGTTCTCTTTAGCAGGCAAATAAAAGGTCCATGAGTTTAAACTGAGACCTATGGTTTGAGAGGGCATTGAAAGTGATAGAAAGACACAAAAAATATTAATACTAATAATCGACAATGAGTTTGAGACTTAAAGGAAAATAATTGTGATTGGCTACAGCTAGCTGTCTCTGCAGAATCAAAACATTCAGTTGCAGAGTCCTCTCCAATGCCTAGTTTCATCTGCTCTGATTGGAGTGTTCTGGGGGAGGTGATTGAAAAAGGAACTTTTGGAGCAACCCATGATTGTATGAACTCATAAAGAACTCAGAGGCTTTCTATCATCACACCCACACACAGCCTCTGGACAGGGAGAGAGAATGTTAGAAGAGCCATATACAGCTCCATTTTATTAAGTTTCTATTATGGTTCTAGATAATTAATGAAGGGCTCTTTCAACAGAACCTAAGAAATAAAAATTTAAAATATACAACAGGCAATATAGTGAGGTGGAGGAAAGTCAAGAGGCCCAAGTGTTATAGAACAGCAGAATCTCAGAATTGGAAGACTTCATTCCAACCCATACCTGGAGAAAAAATGTTTTCTGCTGCATTTCTACAAGTGATAATACAGCTTCTGTTTAAAAATGTATGGTAAGGGTGTCCCCACTACTTTTCAAGGAGGCCTATTCATTCAAATTTTGGACAGCTTTAATTCCAAAGAAGTTGTTTAAGATTAGCCTGTCTGCAATCACCAACTCCTCTTAGTTCTGCCCTCAGAGGCTAAGTAGAATATAAGTTTAATCTCTCTTCCACATTACATTTTTAAAAATACTTATGTCACTATCTCTTCACCTTTCCTCTACACCTTGTCTTCTCTTCTCCAAACTAAACATTGCCAATTCCTTTAACAGATGTTCATATGGCATGGTCTTCAGAGGGCCAACTTCCCCTGCAGAATTTTAGTCCATTGAATTGTAATTATTCCTTCTCTGAACCCTTGTAAATTTAATATATTAGTATTAGTATATGTAATGTTACACACCTACAATTGTCCATGTCTGCAAAGAAGGGAAGATGGTACATTTTCTCATTTCTTCTCTAGGGCCAAATTTGGTCATTCTAATTACACACCATTCAGTTTGTATTTTTTTTTAATTTTCATTTGCACCATTGTAGTAATTGTATATATTTTATCCTGATGCTGAAAAATCTGAATCAGTTCATGTAAGTCTTCTTATGCTTCTCTGAATTCTTATCTATAATTTCTTACAGTATAATAATATTCCAATATACCCATCTGCCACAATTTGTTTAGCCATTCCTCAAATCCAAGAGTAACTACTCTGTTTCCATTTCTTTCAGACAAATATGTGTTTTCCTGGCCCTTATTTTGTTTACTCCATTCTTGGCCAAGAAACTATTTTCTATATATTAAGCTGTTGTCTATAATCCAAAATCTGTTTTCAGATACCATTTTCTTATCTAGCTATTCACTTTTAAAATCTGTTTTCCTCTTCCACAGTCTTTAATTAGCAGAAGTAACACAAACATCCTTAAGGTTTTTTTTCTTTTTCTGTTTTTGTTTTTGTTTTTTAAATAAGATTTCATAATCCTTAGCAGAACTTTCTAGATTCCATCTGGCAGTATTATCTATCCTCACACTAGACATGGGTGATTATAAGTTTTGATGAGACTGGGGATGTTTTTTATTTTGTTCAAAATACTTGGGAAATCAAAGGTTTCTTCTATAATTTATGTTCAGTTAACATACTTGCCTTGATAGTTGGGTAATGATCAACCATTATCACTCTTCTCTTCTTCCTATGACCATTAGTGGATAAGCTTGGTTTTGAGCATACTGAGTTTGATGTGTTGTTAAAGCCTTACACATA
Organism: Phascolarctos cinereus; assembly: GCF_003287225.1. Taxonomy (NCBI): domain Eukaryota; kingdom Metazoa; phylum Chordata; class Mammalia; order Diprotodontia; family Phascolarctidae; genus Phascolarctos; species Phascolarctos cinereus. Next base: position 61,194,268 of record NW_027555736.1, on the reverse strand, counting down.
GCAGGCATTTGATAAATATCTATTGAATTGAATTGATGATGGAATTGTGGTAGGGTTTCCCTTCTCTTCACTGTGACTAAAGACAGAGTAGAAGCCTTCTCATGATTTCTGAGAAGTCCACCTGTGGCACTGTGACCGACTTCTTTGTTGTCACCTCTGTTGTCCCCAAGACTCAGCTCAATGAGCTGCAGTGACTACCAAGATGGAGGACAACATTCCTGTCTTATCTCAGGTTCATAGATCTAGAGCTGGAAGTGATCTTAGAGTCCATTGAGTCACTTTACAGATAAGGAAACTGAGGCTGAGAGCGGTTGAGTGACTTGCTCAAAGCCACATGAGTTGCAAGTGACATAAGCAGGATCCTTTCAGCCCTGGGCAAGGCTGATCTTAATCAATAGATAGTTGCTTTCAAGGTGATATTTGATAGAGCCAAGAAAACCTGGCTACCACCAATTAATGCCCTAATTTGCCTGCTCCCACTTAACAGTCATTTATACTTTAATAGAAATTAATTTATCAGCTTCTTTTTTGAGAGCAGGATAAGAAAGGGAGGAGGGGGTATGAAGAAAGAAGTCATGAAAGGGAAAGATAGGAGTTTGAAGGAGAAAGATAGAGAGAAGGAGGAGCAGGTGGAAGGGGAAGAGGAGGAAGAAGAGGGAGGAAAGGAGGAAAGAAGGGAAGAAGGAAGGAAGAAAGGAAGGGAGGAAGAAAAAGAGGTAAGGAAAAATAAAGGAAGGAAAGAAAAGAAGAGGAAAAAGGAAAGGAAAAAGGAAATGAAAGGAAAGGAAACAAAAGGGAAAAAAATGAAAGAAATTAATTTCCTTAGTATCCTAAGACCATAGCTGTAGAGCTGGAAAGGAATGTAGAGCTCGTCTTGGATAACCTCCCATGCTTTTCATGACCAAGTGGGTTGTGCAGTACATAGAACATGGGACCTGGAGTCAGGAAGACCTGTGTTTAAATCTAGCCTCAGGCAGTTAGCTGAATGACGGTGGGCAAGTCATTTAACTTTTTCTTCTGCCTTAATTTCCTCCACTGTAAAATGGAAGTATAATAGCCCCTACCTCACAGGGTTGTTGTGAAGATCAAATGAGAAGACATTTGTGAAGTGTTCTGTATGGGTTAAAGCTTTCCTCCTTAGCGTTGCATCTGGCTTGGGCCTGTCTCTGGGTCCAAGGCAAGCAGAATCCCCAGCCTCTTTCTTTAGGGCCAAAGAAATTCTTCATGCCTCCAGGGACCTATTGCTAGAATACTAACTATCCTTGAGTCACATTTAACTCCCAGTCTAAGGCGTTTTATTCAGCTCATTTTACTCATGCAGGTGGTGGTTTTGTGGCAGGGACAAGAGTTTGTACATACTGGGGAGACTATTGTGTTTGCTAACAGGGACAGCATTAGAGCAATAACTCTGCTGGACATGGAATGCATATTATCAAAAGGTTGCTTAGATGCCTTAAAAAATTTTCTCTCACCTTTTTTTTTTTGGAGGGGGAGGAAAGGAGGACACATAAAGCTTGAAAAACAAAAGCTGTGTTGAGCAACTGTGAAGTAGGAACGTGGGTAGGTGTGTTCTGCTATATGAAGGATGGGAAACTGGAGGCTTAATGCCAGTGCATCAAAATAAGCCACAGAACTACTGCCCATATTAGTTTCCTCCAGATGGAATTGTGGGACATAGTGGTGGTTCTGTGTGGAGGGTTTAGTCCTTATCTGGGAATGTCACTGTAGCTCCGTAAATCTGTCCTGTGATCCAGGTCCACCTTAAAAAAACCAAGCAAACAATGCGTGCCTTTTGACGACCTCAGGTACAGTGCCAGTGTAAATGCCAACTGGTATCTTGGCAGTAGAAAGAGATTAAAGCTTCAGGCCCTGCAAGCAGAAGGGGGTAGCTGAGGGCCCTGGCCCCATGCTGCCCTCTTCATCAGGCATCTTTCTCGATGTCTTTCCCTGTTCCCTGTGGCTAACCCGGCCATCTGCTTTCCTGGTTTTCTCATGCAGTGATAACTCCCATTTGGGTTCTGGTGAACAGATTCTGGGCTGGCTGAAGTTATGGCTCCACCAACCTCTCCTGGTAGGCTCAGCATGGATGTGAGAAGTGCAGCTGGGGCCCAGAGCAGTCCAACATGATGGGGAGTTCTGAGGGCAGTGGAGGGAGGGGCTGTGGGACTAAGCCAACTAGAAGAGAAAGATGGCCATGCAGCTGGGATGAAACTGATGCAAGACTGGGGGAGGAAGGAGGGAGGCTTCCAGTTCTGAGAGATTTTGTTTTTTACAACTGCCTCCTCAATAACAAATAGCTACTGCCTAGGTTGTCCTAGCAGTCTTATATCCATGGGTCGAATCAATAACTCTGGGTTCTCCCCATTCTCAGAGCTGCCACAGTACTTTCTGTCTGCATCCAGCAATTTACTTAATCCAACCACTTGGTTCTTCTAGTCCAACGACTGGAAAAGAGAAGATGAAGGGGGAAGACATAATTATCTCCAGACATTTGAAGAGCTGTCATGGAAGACCCCACAGGGCAGAACCAGAAAATATGTGTAAAACAGTAATGAGAATGAATCACTCATCACTCTCGGGACTTCTGTTCTTCCTCTTCTTCCTCCAGTTGCCTTGCTACTCTGAAGAAACCTTTACCCTGGGGCCCTCCACTCTGCTGATTGGTGACTGCCTGGTCAGCACCATGATTCCAGGAGAGGTTAGTTCCTATCATAGGATCATAAAACCGGAGGGAACCTTACAGTCTAATGAGTGTAACTCCTTTCATTTTGACAGAGGAGGAAACTGAGGCCGAGATAGGGTAAGTGATGTGTCCAGGAGCTAGTAAGTGTCTGAGGCAGGATTCAAACTCAGGTCCTCCAGACTCCAAGCCCAGCTCTCTATCCATTTCTTTACCTAGATGCCTCTTTCTTTGTTTCTTCCTCTTCCCTCAACACCCATAAACCACCTCCCTTCCCTTCCCCTCCCCACCACACTCACATTCTACAGAAGTGATTTCCAGAGGATTGGAGTCTCTACCCAACAAATAGCACCATACTGACATTTATTGCACTCTCCCACCAGTGAAGTGCTATTATTATACTGCGTCATCATCACTGAAAGTGGGATTTGACAGCTGTCTGCTATTATGCATACATTCATATAAGCTCCTAAAGGTCATGAGTGATTTCATTTGTCTACCAAGCTCCTAACACAGTGCTTTGCACATAGCTGGTGCTTAAGAAATGCTTGTTGAACTTAATTAAAATCAGAACATACTGGAACTGTCAGGCACCAAATAATATACATGAAATCAACTACATCTTAATAGAAAGGAAATAGTTGGTTATGGGAGGAGCAGTCATTTCCGAATGTGCTCTCTGTGCATAGTTAGATCATTAAGCCCTCAGGGCAATGGTCTGAGTAAACACTCAATTAGGAGGAAAGGGCATGAGAAGGGAATTAGCATTTCTGTAGGGCCTATTATGTGCCAGGCACTGTGCTGAAGCCTTTTAAAACAGGATAAAGGTGAGAAGACCCCGAATAAGATATGCAGTAGCCCTTATTTGGACTATTTAAAGGACTTGTCAACCTCCTCGCATCTCCCTTAAATTAGAAATGGACAAAAGTCGAGTGGAGCCCTGCCTCCCAGAGAGCCACCCTTCCACTTGGAAGTGATCATGCTGCTAGTTTTAAAACTGATCATGGAAGCCTCTCTTTTGTGCTGGTTATTGTTGACTTAGCTCCTTGATAGCTACAAGGGGAAGTCATCTATGGGGCAGTGATTATGAAGGAAACAGCACTAAGGAGCTTGCATTAAAATCCATTCTACCGAGAAACTCTGTCCCTGCAGTGTGACCGGGCCAGCCCTGTCCTCCCACCACGTTGTCAGTGTGTATTTCCTATTGCATTCTATACCAGGTACTGGTTTCTGGAATACACATCTTTTATGTTCAGTGTACATCACAGATACGAGGTAGGGTACTTCAGTCAGTCAATTAATAAATAAGAGTTCATTAACTATATGCAAGAACTATGCTAGGTGCTCAGTTATTCAGCCAATAAGCATTTATTAATTGTTCACTATATGCAAAGCATTATTCTGAGCACCGTGGTTACATAAAAAAAGAGGGGGTAAAAATATGGTCCCTGTTTTCAAGGAGTTTACATTCAAATGGGGGAGACGATATGCAAACAATTATGTAGGTACAGTATAATTGGGAGGTAATCTCAGAGGAAAGGCACAAGCAGTGGAAAGGAACAGGCATCTTTCAGCAGGTGAGATTTGATCTGAGTCTTGAAGAAGGCCAGGGAAGCCAGAAGGAAGAAGTGATAAGGAAGAGCATTTCAGGTATGGGAGGATGACAATGCGCAGATTCAGGAGATGAAGTGTCAGATGTGAGGAGCAGCAAGGGGGCCAGGGTAGATGAATTGTAGGATACAACGAAAAGTTTAATTTGTAAGAAGTCTTGAAAGATAGGAAAGGGACAGATTATGAAAAGCTTTATAATGCATTTTATTTCTGTTCTTGAAGATAAAGGGCACCACTGGAATTTACTGAATAGTAGAGAAGGATGTGAAGATGTAAATACAATAACTGAAGAAAATTAAATTCACAAGGAATTTACCTTGAAATGGTATTCACAAGGGCATGTATAATTAGATGATGAAGAAATACAAACTAGCTGGGGGTGTGAATCATAGATTTAGAGTTGAAAAAAAATCTTAGAAGTCACTAAGACCAACACTCTAATATTGCAGATTAAGAAACTGAGGTAAGAGATTAAGTGACTGGCCCAGGATAGCACATTTACTAGTAAATTTCTGAGTTAGGATTTGAATCCGGGTCTTTCTGACTTCAGATCCAATGCTGTATCCACTGTATCATGCTGCTTTTAGGAGCTGAGGGTTTCAGGAAAGGTTTGATGAAGCGGGTGGTATTCAAAGGGACAAAGTGGTTTGGGGAGGTGGAAGTGAAGGGTGAGAGAACATTCTAGAAATAGGGGATTGCCAGGACAAAGATATGGAGAAGGGGAGGTCGATTTGGCTGTGAGCCTGTGTGGAGGCAAGAGGGATGCTCCAGTCCAGAGCTGACATAGCTGGAATAATGGTCACTGATCAGAACTGCTTTCAAGATTGTCTGGGTAAACTCCTAATTAAAAGTAGGATTCTGAGGCCCTACCTACATCTACCAGGAGAGGGAGCTATGGGAGAAGAGACAGTGTCCTTATGATCCAGACTACTTCCTCACTGAGAGCATATATACAACATACATACCTATACATGTATGTATACACATATATTTGTAGATTGTATAGTTTATATATATATATATATATATATATTTACATAGCAAATATAAGTATATGTGATATATGCATTTTTACGTATACATTATATATGTAGAATATAATATATAAATTGTATATAACAGTATATTATATGAAAGTATATAATGTTATACATAAATTATATATATATAAGTATGTGCATGTGTGTGTGTGTGTGTGTGTGTGTGTGTGTGTGTGTGTGTGCGCGCATGTGTGCGCGTATTCCAAAGCACTTTCTTGCTTTGGAAATTGTGAAGAACTGTACCGAGGTAAGATATTATTATGATTACTGTACATCCTTCACTAGAGTCCGCTGTGATGTTTCATCACGGCCAGGAGATGTTCCCAAATGTGTTCCCAGGGTTCCTGTGTTAGAAAAACACAAGCTTTGGCACATCTCCCCAAGTGGGAAGACTTCTAATATGGGCCCAGCAATGGACTCTAAGCCTATTGCCCCAGAACCAGTCTAGCCAAGTGCAGAGAGAAGCTCTTCACCACAGAATTAGCCACAAGGTGAGGAATTCTTTTCAGCTAGAACAATTCATTAAAGGCAGACTAATAAGGCACAGAGGGATTATGAGCTATAAGTGCAGTACCCACATTGATGAAATTGCAGATCCTTGAAGTATTGATTTTTGTTTTTTGGACTGGGCTTATGATTTAATTAGTGCAGGGAACTCCGGCGAAGATCTTCCTACCAACGGCAGACTGGCACTTTCTCTGAAATTTCTGTTGTCTTACAGAGTTGCCTGGAGACACTGAGAAATGACCTGCTGAAGGGTCACTTAGCCAAAATGCATGCTTCAGAGTAGAATTTCAATTCAATTCAATAAACATTTATTAAGCACTTGGTATGTTCCAGGCATTGTGCTAAGTCCTGGGGGTGCAAAAAGAGTCAAAAGACAGCCGTCCTCAAGGACCTTATAATCTAATGGACAAATTTATACAAAGCAAGCTATATGCAGCATAAATTTTCATATCAGTTGTTTTTGCTCTTTGTGACCCAATCTGAGGTTTTCTTGACAAAAATACTGGAGTAGTTTGCCATTTCCTTCTCTGGTTCATTTTAGAGATGAGAAAACTGAGGCAAACAGGGTTAAGTGATTTATCCAGAGTCACCCAGCTAGCAAGTGGCTGAGTCCAGAGTTGAATTTTGGTCTTCCTAATTCTAGGCCTAGTGCTCTCTACAATGTGCCGCCCACAGGAGTAGTAGGACACAATTAACAGAGGAAAGGCAATGGAATTGAGAGGGATTGTGGAAGGCTTCCTATAGAAGGTGGGATTTTAGTTGTGTGACCTTTAAAAAGTTCGAGACATAGTTTCTAGGTAATTAATCATTTTATTAATAATGCTGGCATGTTTATTAATAAAAGCAATGGTCATTTGACCATCTCTGTCTTGGACCAAAGAAAATCATGATGGTGGGCTCACAGTTCGTATGCCCTTGGAAGAATAGGTGTTCCTGAGGGTAGCAATCAACTCTGATTGGTTCATAATGAGAAGAATGAATATTAATTATAATGAGAGGTAGAACTATTCTAATGAAGGGCTGGGGGTTGTAACTTTATGTCATTTACTTCTAAGTTGCCCAGTCTTGGGCAAACTAGTCAAAGAATTTATCCCCACCCAAACCTGAGTAGAATAAACACAATTTGAATTCCCATTCACCTAGATAAGATGTTGTAGGTGGCAAATTTTTGGCAGAGGTCAGTAACTTCCTTCAAAGGCTGGGCTTTGAACAAGGAAATAGGATAGGGAAAAAGCCAGAATCTCCCCCATAATTAGTTATTAATAATCATTCTTTTAATTGGGACTTCAAGGAAGCCAGGGAGGTCAGCAGTCAGAGCAGAGGAGGGAGAGCTTCCCAGACCTGGCGCACAGCCAGAGAAAATGAACTGAATTCAGTTCTGACAGACTCCAAAGCTTGCTTTCTATCTGTCTGGCTCTGCTGCCTTTTAAAATATTGACTAATCAAAGCAAAACATTAACAATACCAGTAATGATGCTTGTGACCAATATTATATTACGTGGTGATTACTGAAATGACTGCTCTATATTAGGTGTGTTATGAGAATTCAGAGCTTGGGTGGGCAGGAAAAACATTCTGTTGGAAGTGGGACTTGAGTTAGACCTTCAAGGATGGGTGTGTTTGGCTAGACAAAGTGACAGAAGCTGGGTCAATGAACTAGTCTTCCATAAAGGATGCTGCTGTATTAGGCAAGATTTTTTTTATCTAGGCACTTTCAGTCATGTCTAACTCTTCCTGACCCCATTTGGGGTTTTCTTGGCAGAGACACTGGACTAGTTGGCCATTTCCTTCTTTAGCTCATTTTACAGATGAGGAAACTGAGGTAAACAGTGTTAAATAACTTGTCCAGGGTCACCCAGCTAGTAAGTGTCTGAGGTCAGATTTGAACTCAGGAAGATGAGTCTTCCTGACTCCAGGGCAGGCACTCTATGCACTATGGTGCCCTTAGCTGCCATTGATTGCTGGTCTAGCCATTGTAAAGACTTTACCGAAACTTAGCAAGCAGCTCATTTCAACTTCCATTTACTTAAGGCCATGTAAGTAGCCCAGTGGATAGAGAGCTTGACCCATGGTCACAAAGACCTGAGTTAAAATTCAGACTCAAACACTTACTGGTTGTGTGACCCTGAGTAAATAACTTCACCTTTCTTTGCCTCAGTTTTCTCATCTGTAAAATGGGGATAACAATAGCACCTCCCTCCCAGAGTGATTTGAAGACCAGATAAGATAGTATTTGTAAGGTGCTTTGCAAATCCTAAAGCATTGTAAATGCTAGCTGTATTTTGTAGCCTTATATTTGGCCCTCTTCTAATGCCCAGCCTCCAACTCCATCGATGTTTTCTTGAGTTGCAGATCCTAACTGCACTGCTTCAAAATCATGTTTAACCCCTTCCAATCCTATTTCTCACCCCTGCCTTTGGATCTCCCACTCAGTTTTTCTCAGTCTATACAACACAGGCCCCGTTTGCTGTAAGTTAATCCAACCCTCTACTTTGATTTAATAGTTCACTTTCTTTTTGGTAATTCTTACACTTTTCTGTCCCCACATCCCTTCACAGTCTCTAACCATATTGCCAAGCCTTGCCTCTCCAGTGCCAGTTGGGTAACCTGGCCCCTTCTTATACCTAATCTGTGACTATCATATTTTCTTTTTCCTACTGTATCTCTCCTTTGCACACTAACGCATTCCTGTACTGGGCCAATTATTCTTTCAGAGCAAGACACGTTGGCTACCTGCAACAGTCAAGTGGTCTGTGCTTTTCTTTTACCTCTACATCTCTTCTGCTATTTGTAAAATTCTCCACATTCCTCACACAATTCAGCTACCGGGTCATCAGATGGAAAGCCCCTTCTGATGCTCCTACCTCCATTTTTTTCCAATTTAGTTTCTTAGCCACAGGACAGCCCTTTATCTCTCTACCTGCTTGTATTCCCTTTCTCTGTTTAATGCCTTTACCTGCTTCCCACAAGTGTCTGGACATAATTGACTCCAATTCAATAAATAATTCAATCCAGCCAAATCATTCTTTCGAGTTTCCCCATGTGGTCAGGCAAGTTAAATTTTCCCACACTAAATTTAAATGGATGGCAGAAGTAATGCCTTTTCCAAAAATTTGCAATCATTTCCATGTTTCTATTGCTAAGACGAAAAATGCATATGGAGTTCTAAATAGAAAGGAGACAGAGACAGGGAAATGGAAAGAGAGCCAGCCAGCCAGAGAAAGAGAGACAGAGAGAGATGGGGGGGGGGAGAGACAGACAATGAGAGAGAGAGAGAAAAAAAAGGGAACATAGAGAGACAGAGATCAGACAGAGAGAAAAGGAGGCAGAGAGACAGAGACAGAGTGCAACAGAGAAAGGGAGGTAGGGAAAGACACAGGGACAGAGACAGAGAGAGGGAGGGAAAAAGAGACAGAGAGACAGAAACAGAGAAAGAAAGAGAGGGACACAGAGAGAGACAGAGACAGAGACAGAGAAAGAGAGAAAAAATGAAGCAGGGGGGGCAGTGACTAGGGACCCAGAGGCAGCTTGGTGCAATAGCTGGATCTGAAGACCCACAACCTGGCTCTGCCATTTGCTCTCTATAGAATCCTCGATTTAGAACTGGGAAGGACCTTTGAGACCTTGTAGTCCAATGTCCTCATTTTGCAGAGGAAGAAACTAAAGCCTAAAGAGGTTCTGACTTAACCAAGGTCACTCAGCTAGTAAGTAGAAGAGCTGGGGACTTGAATTCTATTCCTCTCCTGCCAAATTCAGCAGTATTTACATCATGTTACATTCCTTCCCACTATTTGGATTTTGGGCAATCAACCAGACCATCAATAAGCATTTATTAAGCACCTACTGTATGTCAAGCATTATGTTAGAGGCACAAAGGAGGCAAAGGTGGGGGAGGGACAAACAAATGAAGTAATCTACTGCCTCACATTCTATTGAGAGACTTCATGTCTGTTTATAAGTATATGCAGGATAAATACAAAATTAATACCAGGTCATTAAATACAAAGTAGTTAGGAAGTAGTTAGGGAAGGAGGACACTAGTAATTGGGGGATCAGGAAAGGTCTTATATTGGATTTGAAGGAAGTGGAAGATTCTATGAGGCTGAGCTAAGGAGAGAGTATATTTCAGCCATGGGAGAGAGTCAATACAAAAGCATAGAAACAGGAGCTAAGAATGGGGAGAAACCCAAGAAGACAAGACTGGCCTGCGTGGGGCTGGAAAAAGACTAGGGGCAGATTGTGAAGGGCTTTAAAAGCCAGATAGAGGAGCTTTTTTTTTTTTATCCTAGAGGCAATAGGGAGTTACTGGAGTTTATTGAGCAGGAAAGTGACCTCTCATTTCTAGTACATAAATCAATGAAAAACTCACTTGCAATTGAATTTCCCAGAGTAACTTTAGGACTACTATCCTTTCCAAGAACCTTTGGTGTCTCCTCCTTGGAATGACCATAAATTTAATGACCTCCTCTTTGGTCTCCCTGCCTCAAGACTGTCCCTACTTGATCCGTCCCAAAGCCAAAATGATTTTCCTAAAACTCAAGTCTTAGTCTGTCAACTTACTACTCAGCAAACTCTAGTCACTTCCTATTGTCTCTAGGAAGAAATATGAATTGTTCAGCTTAGCATTTTATTTATTGTATTCTGAACTTAAGAAATAAAACAAACATTTCCGTAACACAGTGGAAAGGGGAAAAAAAAGACTGTACATGAAACTGCAACAACTTGGCATTTAACGATCAGTCCTTATTAACTGGTCCTTCCTTCCCTTGAACTCTGGTCTATCCATACTGTTCTGCAGACATGACTGCTCCATCTCCTATCTCTGTGACTTTCCATTGGCTGTCCAAAATTCACTCCTTCATATCTGTCTCTTAAAATCTCTGGTTTTCCTTCAGGATTCAGCTGATGCACTCCTTCATGAAGACTTTTCCAGTCATCCACAGCTCCTAGGGTACACCTTCCCCAAACTACCTTGTAAACATTTCATATGTATTCAATATATACCAATACAAATAAATGTTGTGCTTCCTCTTGGAGTGTAAACTTCATGAGGGCAGTGGCTTTCATCTTTGTCTTTGTACCCTTAATGTTAGCTCACTGCCTGCACATGATGCACACTTCATCAGTCCTTGTTTGCTTTCTTCCCTGCTTGATAACTTTCGAAAAATAGTCACTAAAAGGCTCTTGAAATTTCAGCCAAATGCTTCCCAGTGCATGAAGTGAAAACGTTCCTAATTTTCCCAGCAGTTTAAACATCATCTCTCTTCAGACAAAACAGAACCAAGAGATACTCAGTCTAGCAAGAGCCATCAGACAAATCCAGTGCCACTGGAGAACTGACATAGGGCAGAAGTAAGTACAATGACATGAAGGCAGGTTTCAGCTTTAGGTAAGGAAAGTCTTCCTACTGATGTAGGCTATCCAAAAGTTGTAGGGCTCCCTCAGTAGAGACCTCAAGCCAAAATAATAAATGAATGAATGAATGAATGATGACCTGATGAGAATGGCATACAGGGAATTCTTTTCCAGTACAGTTTGGACCAAATGTACTCAGAAAGTCCTTCTGACTTTGAGATTCTGTGATTCCATGGGATTTTCTTGGCATGTTGCTACTGCCTTATCTACCAGATTTGTTAATGACAGTACTCCAGACAGGGATTTGGAGGGAGTGGGGGCATGACTGGTTCCCAGTTCCCTCTGAGTAACTCTCTGGATCTTTAAATTAAGGAAAGTAGGACAGAAGACTCTCTGAACCCCACTGGATATGCAGAAATTTTTTTTTTTGCTCAGTCAAGGGGGAAAGAGAGGGATTTAATGAGAACTTGCAAGCTTATGGATCTTGGGTGGAATATATAAAAACATCTATAAAGTCTACCTTTTCAGTACTAATATTCCTTCCATGAATCATGTATCCTTATGACCTCTGTCAAACTAAAATTGTCATGATTCAAAGGACAATGTAGAAATGCATTCATTCACTTATTTCACAAGCATTTACTGAGTACCTGCTATATGCCAGGCATTAAAGTGCACCCTGGAAATGCAAAGACAAAAAAGAAAGTTTCTACCCAAAAGGAGCTCTTTTTCCAAAGACATGATGATGATTGTAATGATACAGAGATATATAATGAATGTAGGTAGGCTGTCATATGTTATCAATGATGAAAGCACAAGAAATCATGTGAAATATCAACAAAACTAGAAAAGGAGGAGGGCTGGTCATATAGCAAGACTGAGGGATCCATTGGCATCCATGAAATATTAAAATAGCAAAAGGAAGAACTTCATCACATTGTATAGATCCTTCATGAAGGATTTATTGAAAGGCTTAGATAAGAGTTGCACAGGATGAGATGTCTTGAATGTTTTGTAATCAGTGCTATGGAGGAAATGCCCAGATCAATGAGATAATGGATCCCTCAAATTATTGAGGCAATTCTTTTTTTGTTTGTTTGTTTGTTTGTTTGGCTAGGCAATGGGGGTTAAGTGACTTGCCCAGGATCACACAGCTAGTAAGTGTTATGTGCATGAGGCCATATTTGAACTCAGGTCCTCCTGACTCCAGGGCTGGTGCTCTATTCACTGCACCTAGCTGCCCCCCTGAGGTAATTCTTAATGACAATCTTAAAGACACAGCTACGCAAGTATTACTGAAAATAGGGTGCAATGAGATTACCTTTCTTGGATTTAGTTGAGCCTATTTTGACTTGAGATCATGCAGAAATCCCAGTTTAAAAAGCTGGTGGGGAAAAAAGGGAAGAGAGAGACAGAGACAGAGAGTGGGAGGGACAGAGGGACAGAGACAAAGACAGAGAGAGGGTGGGAGAGAGGGACAGAGAGAAAGACAGAGAGAGGGATAGAGACAAAGACAGAGAGAGGGAGGGAGAGAGGGACAGAGACAAAGAGAGAGAGAGGGATGGAGACAAAGACAGAGAGAGGGAGGGAGAGAGGGACAGGGAGACATACAGAGAGACCCAGAGCCAGAGAAAAGAGAGAGAGAGAGAGAGAGAGAGAGAGAGAGAGAGAGAGAGAGAGAGAGAGAGAGAGAGAGAGAGAGTACCCTCCATTTTCTCCATTAGCTACTGAAAGAAGACAGAACAGAAGAGAGAGGGACAGGGAGAAGGACAGAGAGACAGAAAGAGAGAGGGAGGGAAGGAGGAAAGGGGAGAGAGAGACTGAGAGAGACAGAGACAGAGACAGAAAGAGAGAGAAATAGAGGACTTGCATTTTCTTTTTTAGCCACTGAGAAGACAGAAGAGAACAGGAGAAAGAGGGGGGCAGGGTAAAGGACCTGTGACTCCTTCTAAACCTTTTCCTTGTCAGGTCATGTAAAATTACCTTCCTTAACTTTAGAATTTCTGTAGCCTGCTCCTTAGGACTACTTGATGTTAGAAGTAAAAGTGCATCTTCTGTATCTTCTATACACTATATCATATCTGAGGACAGTTGAGAGGGACTGACACCTTTTAATTTTGAGTCAAGGAAGCCGAATCCTTTACAAAGTCATATGTTGCATTGTTGGCCTCTTTGCTGATTCATGTTGTTGTTTTCTGGCTAGATCTCAGGGGGAAGAGACCATTCCAAAGAGATATCAAAAACAAATTCACAGGCCCAAGGATAAGTAAGCAGTTAGGTGCCTATCAGTGTGGGCATTTTAGGGAGAGTGAACAAAAATTCAGAACTTTGACCACTCCACTTGAGTGTGAATGAAAGTGATAAGAAGAGACATTGCAAAAAGAACACAAGCTAGACATGACCAAGGAATGAAGAGGGTTAAGGGAGGACAGTACAGATCCCACACATGTAGGCACTCCACTTTCATTTTAAATAGAATGTGATAGACACTGAAATCAAGGCCTACCTGGATTTCAGACTAGTCATTAAGCTCAGGGACAAAGACATCAGTTTAAACCAAGCCTAATCTTACTCATTTCCATTTTCTGAAGACCTGGCCTGGAAAAGGATAATGAGAACAAGGCTGAGGAATTAGATGTCTCTCAGAAAGAAGGCCTGGTTTTAGTGTGATTAGAGCCTCAGTTTCCCAAGGAGTAATCCTGGCCATCTCCTGACTATGGATCTCCAGGCAAACTAGTACAAGATTGCAGTTGCAATGTAGACAGGGAGAGGAAGACAATGATGTTGCAGAATCCTATAATCTCAGAGTTGAGAAAGACCTCAGGTGCCAATCCAATCAACCAATGCATGAAAAATATTTCTACTCCACAGCAGACAAGTGATTGAGCAACATTTGCTGGAACACCTTCGTTGAATAGACCCCCATTCCCTTCTGATGCAGCCCATTCCACTTTTTAATTATTAAAAGTGTTTTTCTTAAATCGAGCCTGAAGTTGCCTCTTGGAGACTTCCACCCATTGCTCCAAGTTCTGTCCTTGGGGGCGGAATAGCAAATCAAATCCTCTTTCACCTAATAGCTCTTGAAAAGAGTTATCATGTCCCTTCTGAGTCGTCTCTTCTTCAGACTAAACATCCTCAGTTCCTTTAATCAATCCTTTGTTTGAAGCGGAAGCCCTTCAACATCCTGGTCATCTTCCTCTGGATCTGACTTGCCCGAGATTAGAAAGTCATTGAAACAACCATATGCAAGGCACTGTACGGGGCTCTGAGGCAGTGTGTCCAAGTTATTGGGACTGATACGCAGGTATCTGGACTCTGGAGCCTTTTTTAAAATTCACTATACCTCATAGAACTTGGGACACGTCAGAGCTAGTGCCTATGATGATAATTTCTACACCACGCAAAACTTAGAACTTGTCAGAATTGGTTTTTATAAACAAGACAACGCCTACAATAGCTCATGCTATTGAAGGGTTTAAGATACTTTCAGGGTTTCAAATTACTTTCCTTGTAACAACCCCTTTGGGATAGGTGGGGAAGGTATTATTTTTGTAACACCTGGAAAGGAGTTGGCTGGCCACAAAGACCCTGGGAGTTACAGTTCCCAGTTTGGAAAGAGAAGAAATTAATGTGGGATCAACCCTCAAATGGGAAGTGGAGATTTTTCACATACAGAACATGGAGTTTTGAGAGACTCTCAAAAGAGAGCCAAGAGAGGAGAAGGAAAAGGTGGTAGCTGTCCCATGATGGCTGATTATCTGAGAAATCAGTTCTAGGCCAGGTGAGGTGGCTTCTAAAGGGACAGTTGGAGATTGTCTGTCTCTGTCTCTGTCTCTCTCTGTCTCTGTCTCTCTATCTGTCTGTCTCTCTCTATCTCTGTGTATGTATATGTAATCAGGGGCCCTTATTCCAATAGTAAGAGCCACTAGAGAAAAACTAGCCACAAGGAAAGGGTCTTTATTCTGCTCCTGCCTTACTTACACTTAGTTGTGTTTTTAAAAATACATTTGATGGATTTAACTTAATTTCTTATAAGAGGCTATGGTCGACCTTTATGTTTTCTGGTGTCCTTTTGTTTGTGGCCTGAGGGAGTCATGGGAGTCACACAGGGGAGTGACCTTTGTAGATCCAGGCTCAGGGCTCACCTTCTTCTTCCCAGCCTATTATTAGGGGATTTTCCCCTCTAAACTAGGGGCATACCATGAGTCACTTCATAAGTATACTTCTAAAGTCAGGATCATTATGAAGGCAGTCCATTTCTTATAAATCTGCCCCATCAACAAGAGCTTAAGAGTAACCAGATGTTACATTTTCATTTTACAGATGAGGAAACTGATGATCAGAAGGGCAAAGTGGCTTCTCTATGATTATCCAGCTAATGCTTGAGGAGAGATTCAAATTCTGGTCTACTGACTCCAAGTGTAGCAAGAAGTATTTAGATGATTTCATAAGTATAAGATTGTTTTAAATGAGTAATTAAGGAAAACCATAATATTTAGCTGCATCAGAGAAAGTTCCTTAGAGATAGCTTGGTGCAGGGGTAAGAGCTCAGGTTTCGCAATCAGATGACAGCTTCAAATCTCGGCTGGCCACTTGCTCCCTTCCTGTCTGACACTGGGCAAATCACTCAACCTTTTTGAATCTCATTCTTCTTATTTGTAATGTAAAGGAGTTGGACTAGATGGGCTCAAAGGTTCCTTTTGACTCTAAATTTATGATTCTATGAATATACCTCTTTATCCCTTGCAGTAGACAGAGTCCAGCACTGGGTGAACTATGGTGCCAACTCAGAAGAGCGAAGCTAAAGTATTTATGATGGGATGTCTCTCCGATTTACCATGACTTTGTGGTTAGGCTGGCTGCAATGAATTCAACATATTGAAACTTTTGGTCATGTGCCATTTGGTTCCATGTAAAGAAACTGAGCCAAGAGGCATGAGAACCATTAAGTTACAAAGGGAGACCTAGCACTGACCCATGTACTAGCATCGTATCTGCCTTCATCCTGACTGACAGCCCTGCTGTTGAACATTAAAATAGAAACCCCTCCCCCAACCCCCCAAAGTAATGGAAATTGGAAAAGGATCAGCAGCTAAATTGGATTGAGAAGTTGAAGAGTTTGGGGTATAGGGGTGACCATCTGCCCAGCTCAGGTTACTACTGTTCCTGTCTGCAGAACTGTAATTGCCTTCTACTCAAAAAGCTCCTTTCTGTTCACAGATTCCAAACCTAAATCCAGTTCCCTTGAATTAAAAAAAAAAGCTAAACTCAAAAACTAAAGCTGAGAATTTCCATCTCAGAAAGTTGAGGCCAAATCTCTGCAGGAAGAGTCTAAAGATTTTGTTTGCAATGGCAAAGTGATGGTGCTTACCAAAAAAAAAAAGTTAATTTTAAATGGTGATAAACCAAAAATGAGTCAGGCAAGTGACCTGGAGGAGTTCCAGGCCACCTGGTTGCACTTCTCAGGAAGTCTGGTGTTTCCTCCAGCAGTAGAGGTTGGGGACCCTAGTGCAGCTTGCCAATCCCCTTCCCCCCAGGAATGACTAGGAGCAGACTGAGCTCTTTTCATGGATTCAGTTTCATGAAAACCTCTAATTGTCCATGACTTATGGCTCCTCCATCTGTCAGGTGTCCAGAGAAACCCCATTAGGTAAGAATAGGCCAAGTAATAGTCACCTGCAATTGATCTTGGTAAGCAACAAAGGGGCAGTAGGAGTAGGAGAGAGGAAGAAAAGGATACTTCAATATCTTCCTGAGAAATAGATAGAGTTCTAGTCATGGAAGGATTGTAGATGTTTAGGGTTGCCAGGGATCTTAGAAGTAATCTAATCCAATCTCCTCATTTTATACAAGCAGAAATCAGTGTTTGAACAGGTAAAGGGACTTGGCTAAGGTCACAGAACTTTTAATTAGGAAGCCAGGGGCTGAACACAGGTCTTCTGGTATTGTCTAGTGCTTTGAAGGTATTATACATTATATTATTTCTATTTTTCTTTCCACAATGCCTAACACATTGCCTGGCATATAGCACATACCACTAAACTGCTGCTTGATTGATTTCCGCTATATGGTCCAATCGGATTGCCTTTCAAAGACTTTTGTCAACCCCCAACATGGCAGTCCAGAGTCCTGCCTTGGAAAATGGCTTACCTTATTCTGTAACATTTTGTCCTATATTTAGGAGACCCTACAACAGAAATAAATACTGTCTGTAAAACCAATAGAAAAACTTCTATTCTACCATAAGGAGATGGTACTACTAGTACAATTATACAGATTCAAAACTAATTGAATGGCTCAACTCAAAATAGTAATGGTTTAGTGTCAATTTAGAAGGAGATCTTTAATGTGTACCTAGGGGATCCATATTTGTCCATGAGCTTTGTGATGTATTTACTGATGACTTGGATAAAGATGTACATGGCATACTCATTGCCATATGGTAGATTTGAAGATGACTCAAAGCTGGAAGAAATAGCTAACAGAATGATAGTCAGGATCCAGGGAGATCTTGTCAAGTTGGTACACTGGCATGAAATGAATAAAATTAGAATTATGGAAATACATGTAAAGTCATACCTGGGTCCGAACAGCCAACTTTGCAAGTATGTCATTTGAACAGTATCTAAGTAGTAGTTCATCTCAAAAAGACCTTGAGGTTGTAGCAGATTGTGAGCTCAACATGAGTCTGAAACGTGCCATGGAAGCCAAGAGCTCAAGTGCAATTTTGTCGTTGTTCAGTCATTTTAGTCATGTCTGACTCTTTGTGACTCTGGGGTTTTTTTGGCAGAGATACTGGAGTGGTTTTCTGTTTCCTTCTCCAACTTATTTGACAGATAAGGAAACTTAGAGGCAAACAGGGTTAAGTGACTTGCCCAGGATCACATGGCTAGTAAGTGAGACCAGGTTTGAATTCAGGAACATAAGTCTTCCCAATTCCAGGTCTGGCACTCTATACATTCATTGTGTCAACTACCTGCCCTTAAGGGCTGTTTATGTGGAAGAATGGTTGATTTCATAGAATCTTAGATTTAGAGATGGAAGGGACCTCAGATGTCATATAATACAGTCCCCTCATTTAATAAGACAAGTGAGGAAACTGAGGTACAGGAAAATGAAATGATTTGCACAAGCTTAGTCGTGTTTGATGCAGGATTTGACGCCAGGTCATCTGATGTAAGAGCCAGTGCTCTGTTCATTGTACCATCCTACCTGTGCTATTTTACTGCTGAGAGCAGAAGTAGGAGCAATGGGTAGAAACTTAAATTAGAGCACTCCCTGCTGCTCTTAAAATGAGAGCCCCAGAAGTGTGCTGGCAGATGTTAACTGGCTGTCTGAGGGGAAAAAATGTGTGCATGACACACTTGTAAGTGTGATCTGCATGCGAATGTTTTCTCCATCATTTTCTTAAGTCTTAGAAATTAAGAAAACAGTGAATCAAGCTCTGACTGATAGTTCGTTTTCCACACTGAAAATCTAACAGTTGGCTCTCTCTAGCAAGTGTATGCTGGCTACCGCACTCCCCTGGAAAATTCTGTCTGTGAGCTGGAGGGGTTTTCAAAAGACAAGGACACTTGAGCAGTTTCTTCTACCCATTTCAGTTCCTACATTTTGTGTCAGAATCCTTTCTGAGAGTGATAACCCAAATATCTGCAAGACACAGGAGAAAACCCATGCACAAGGTTCTTGGATCCCAAAGAGATCTATTTGAGGGTATTCTTTATAGCTGACTGCAGATGGGAGGGGTGTGTGTGTGTGTGTGTGTGTGTGTGTGTGTGTGTGTGTGTGTGTGTGTGTGTACACAGTAATTGCTGAGGCAGCGAGGTGGTACATAGAGTAATTAAAATCTGAAGTCAGATCTGGACTAACTTACTAGCTCTGCCTGATCATGGTCAAGTCACTTAATTTTCCTCAGATCCCTCAATTGTAAAATGAGAATAAAAATAGTCTCTACCTCACAGAATATTGTGAGGATCAAAAGAGATGATATTTATGAAATTCTCAGCACAGTACCTGGCACATTGTAGGCACTTTATGAATGCTTATTTCCTTCCTTCCTTCCTTCCTTCCTTCCTTCCTTCCTTCCTTCCTTCCTTCCTTCCTTCCTTCCTTCCTTCCAAATCTGCATCTAGATTGTAATGATATAATGGTACAACAGCTCCATCAAAGGTAACTTCTCAATTTCCATTTTTCTGTGGGAAAAATCCCTCCTCTGACATGTGTTTGCAATACTCCCTCCTTTTTTGAAGGTTCCCAGACTGTGATTGGTGGGGAGCTAGGTATTACTCGCTACCTCTGCCTCTAGATCTATGTTTTTTCATCTCTGACAGCTGTCATTGATGGAGGAGGTGGGCTGAGCAATTGGCTCAAGGGCTGGGCAGCAAGGGACATGTGGAAGATCTTAGCTCTGATCCCATGTGCTATGAGCTATTTGGGCCCATGAAGACACTTATCTATGAAGTTCTTTGGTTTCCCAAATGAAAGCAGAAGAAAACAGGTAATTAGGTAGACAGGATAGTAGGCCATTCATAGGAAAATGGCTCTTTCCACAAGTTCTGTCTTTTTAGTTACCTGGCCAGTGGCAGGAGAAGGTCCTTATGGAAGTACTTAGGGCTTTTCCCCTGAGATTCCACATAGGAATGTTAACTGAGATCCTAGAGGGGTGTACACAAGGAGCAGCATTCCACTACACAAATAACAGCAAGGCAAGAGAAGATCTTAATTATTAACACAGCTGTTGCACATGAACGTGTATGCACATATGTATCTTCTAGCAAGCAGTATCAAGTCATTTAGATTCTTGTCACTCTGGAGAATGAAGTTACACAGTTCCCTTGAAGTTAGAAAATTCCGAACAGCAAACATATACATACACGTAGAAGGGTCACAGAAAGCAGAAACTGGACACTATATGGTGAATAATGATATTCTGCATTCAGCAGTTTGCTATAACAAAGTTGCAAATTTGGACTAGATGTAAGGTAAAGCATCTTAACATTCTTTTTTTGTTGTTGATCTGTTGTTTTAGTCCTGTCCATCTCTTCATGACCTCATTTGGTAAAGATACCAAGGGGTTTGCCATGTCCTTCTCCAGCTCATTTTACAGATGAGGAAACTAAGGAAAATAGGCTTAAATGGCTTGCCTAGGGTCACACAGCTAGTACGTGTCTCAGGCCAGATTTGAACTTAGATCTTCCTAACTCCAGGCCCAGCACTATATCCACTGGGCCTCCTAGCTGCCTGTCCTAATATTTAGGAGTACAGTTATCCCTTCCACATTGTAGGGTTAGGGGCGTGGTGCTCCTAGTGATCTGGAAAATCCACATAAAATTTTTTGGCCCTCCCTTTGTACCAGAGAAGAAGTCTGAATCATTATGGTATTAAAACATAAAATAGGTTGATATTATACAATACTATATACATATTTTATGCATTTCTGAGTTTCTAAACATTTTCTCTGTCATCTGCTAGCCATTATGTGTTGTCTGTGGCTGCCACAAAACTGCCCCAAAATTTCTTATGCCCATTCGCAAAATTTGGAAATCACAATTGGGAAAGTCATGAGGTGGAAGAGATGACAGTATTCAGTAGTGGAATGGGCTATCTTGAGAGACAGTGGGTTCCCCCTGGTGGTCATTTGTCAGGTAGATTTTAGAGTAAATTATTTTTTAGGTATGGAATGATCTGATAGCCATTGAGTTCTTTCTAACGTCTTTTCTTAGAAGCCTGAGGGAACTGGTGAAGCTCCAAAATTCAGAGGGAGTTGATGTGACAAAGGCAAAGCATTCATCAGAAAACCCTTTTCATGTCACTTCTTCCCACGCCACTCCTCCATAGAGGCATTCCCCAGTCATTCTCTCCTCAACGAATCTCTAGCCAGGAGGGAAGCCGTGTTATCATCAACCCATAAATCCATTTGAAACCCTTATATCCACTGCCAAAAGAGGTTAACCACAACTATCCTTGGGCTTAACGGGGTCACTTAAGACTGTTTGGCTCAGTTCCTCATCTGTAAAATGAACTGAAGAAGAAAATGGCAAACCACTCCAGTATCTTTGCCAAGAAAACCCCAAATAGGGTCACAAAGAGTCAGACACAGCTGAAACAACTGAACAACCCTTGGCTATCTAGGCCTCTAAGACCTTAACTCAATTCCCACAACTTCCTATTTGGTGTATCGTTAATCCCCAGTGACCAACTGGTTCAGCCCAACAAAGGCCTTGTTGAGTCATTTACTGGGTTTCCTGGTTTTCCTGTTCAGTGTCATCTGTCCCTGGATATGAACCTAGTGACTCATACCCCTTCCTGCTGCTGGCCTGGAGTTTCTCTAAAGTGGAGTTTTACTACTTGGTAGTGGTATGCCAACCTGTTTTCATATGTCTGTCTGCCTGTGGGCGTTACATTAGAAGCAATCCCACAGGTGAGTGGTTAGGTCTAGAAGTGTTCCCCAAAGCTAAGACTGACGATTTTTGCTCTCAGAACGTGCTTTGAAGTCAACTTCTTATGTCAAATTCAGTTGGCAGTAAAGGCAGGGTTAGGGCAGGAAGGAGCTCATCTGTGGAGCGACCACTGAAAGATGAGAAAGAAAATGGTACTTTAATTATTCTTACTAACTAGGGAGCAAGCTAGCATGGGATTTGCACATCCTGTGACCACCCTTTATAGTTTGGCATTCAGGACAAAGCCCTGGTTACCCAACCCTAGTTATGTTTCTGGGAACTTTTAATTTGTTGATTGATTCAAATTGACTTTTGGAGGAAGTGGGAAGGAAAGGACAATTGATAATACTAAAAGAATAATTTTGTGACAAAGATATTTAAAACAGGTTTCCATTTAGAGCATTTTACATTCATATTTTATATCATTTGATCATTCCATATACCTTGTGAGGTAGATACTGTATGTATTATCATCCCCATTTTCCAGATAGGCAAAATGAGGCTTAGAGAGATCACATGGCTAGTGTCAGGAATGAGATTTGAACCAGTTTTTCCTAACTCTAAACTCTAGCATTTTACCCATCATATGTCTTCCAGGGGGATAAAAGTTTGATATCTTTCCCAAAGGTCTTTTTGGAAAAACCATTATGTGTGATTTTGGCTCTCAGAGAAGAGATAAAAAAGGCAGGTTGTTTTTCTTTCCTTTGTTTCTTTCTTTTTTTTTTTTTAAAGCTCAGGATGATGTTAAAAAGTCCAAGGCAAAAGAGAGGCAGTCAGTATCTCCCATCAGGCTTCTAATCACTTTCTCTTCACATCCATCTCCTGATCCCTGATGGCCCCATCAGAATATAGGCATTGATTGAGTGCAAAGTTAATTTTTCACATATCAATAAATAAAAACAGTCTCTGAACAGTGTTCAGAACAGAATGTGAAAATAGAATACAGATCTGTTCTCGGAGGGGGAAAAATGCCCAGGGATTGTTTTTTCCCTCCCCCTTGAAAGGTAATTTTGAACCAGAGCTTTTTCAAAAGTACATTCCATCATAATGCTTACTGTAAACAGTGCCCCTAGAAGGGAGTAGAGAAATTGGGAGAGCACAGTAAATAAAATACCATGCAACCTCCAGACAATGGGCTTTGAAACCTTTTCAAAGACAGAATGTAAAAAGCCTACAGGTTGGAGTAAAAACAAAACAAAAACCCAATCAAACACACACACACACACCCCAAAACATGCAGAATTCTTGAGAAATTTGGCCTCTTGGCCTACCTGGTCAGTGGGGCATGAGGTTGAGAGGGATTTCTTTTCAATCATTTATTCTAACACTCTGAAGATAACACCCTTCAGACCCTTGAGATCTCCCTCCCAACAAACTATAATAACTTCACTCAAAGAATCACAACAAGTGATTTATTAAGTGCTTATGATGTGCTGGTGGGCAGTTAGGTGGCACAGTGGCTAGAACCCTGGGTTTGGAGTCAGGGACACCTGTGTTGAAATCCAGCCTCAGATACTGACTGACTGTGTGACACCGGGCAAGTCACTTCACCCTATTTGCCTCAGTTTCCTCATCTGTAAAATGAGCCAGAGAAGGAAATGGCCAACCACCCCAGGATCTTTGCCAAGAAAACCCCAAATGGGGTCACAGAGAGTCAGGCACAACTGAAAGGACTGAACAATAACAACAACATGAGTCAGGCTCTGTGCTAAGGCTGGCAAAAGAAATAAAAAGCCAAAACACCTCCCACTGGAATGTGGGAGACAAGATGTGAATAACTAGCTATGCATAAGATGGAGGAGAGATAGAAGGCAAGCTGGAGAGGCCGTAGCTGCTCTGATGGGGAGGATGGAGTCGAGAGGCAGAGTAGTCAAAGGTAACCTTTATCCACAGGCTGCACATGACCTCTGCATACTTAGAGGGTACCCCAGCATGTGTGGTGAGAGGCCCCATGCCATAAGAGATAGAATACCAGACTTGGAGTCAGGAAGAACTGGGTTTAAATGCTGGTTCTGACATTGGCTGTGTGGTCCACAGTTGACCAAGTGAGATTGCTTACCCTCTGTGGGCCTAAACTTTCTCATCTGTACAATGGGGATAAAAATGCCTATAACTCTTATTATATAGAGTTTGGGGGAGGCCAGGTGAAATCATGTATATCAAGTTCTTTGAAAAATGAAAAGTTCTTTATAACAGTCTGTTATTATTGTTCTTGAATGAATTAGATAGGGAGTTGCCCCTTTGGTCAGGGTTTCTTGCAGAGAAGAGATCTGTGGAACAGTATAAGATGTCAGCAATAAAGGCAGATTAAGTCACTTTGATATTGCTATGGGTTTCCCTCTCCTCCCTGCCCCGGCTTGGTAGTGAGAAAATTGTATGCATTCAGCCTGGAAGTCCATTAGTGCCAAAACATTACCCATATTGGGTGCTAACTGACTCACGTGTGCTAATGGCCCACATGGCTACTGGGGCTTTCTTTTCCTGAAATTAATTTTATACAAATGGCTTTAAATCACAGAATAAAAGGAAACATAACAGGGACTAAAAATACCCAGCACACTTGATATGACATGGTCTCTAGTCCCTTCAGCCTCCATCAGGCTAAGTTCTGGGTTATTAAATTGTCTGCCTAACATAGACCCCAATCAAAGGTTGTAAGCTCCTTTCTGGCAGGTACCATGCCTGAGTCTTTGCAGGAATACAGAGATGGTAGGTTGTAGATACTTAGGACAAATTTGGTGAATGATTGATTGATTGAATAAAAGTGAGTTTTGTCTAATTGATCCAGCTACATATACCCTTTCAATTACTGGAAAGAAACTGAATTGTCCCTTCCCATCCTCCCATCCCCCAATTATATATGGACTTAGTACTCTTAAATTCCTACAAGAAAGTGATCTGTGGAATGGGGAGGAGGTTGATGAAGAAATCCTACAATCGCATGGAAATCTTTCTTCTCATTGGCAATTAGGATGTCGTAGTCCTTGCCATAGTCTGCCAGGAAAATTGAAAGAGAAAACATAGGTATTATCTTGAAGGCTATGATAAAATCAGCAAGTTAGAATTTACTGAATATCTCCTGTGTGCCTAAACTGTGATATTTATCATTGGGAGCATAAGAAACTATCTGAGCCCTTGAGGAGTCTGAGTGGTAAAAGGAGACCAAGATATACGAAATAATTTTGCACATAGTGCTTAACAGACACTATTTCATTCATTCATTCATTCATTCATTCATTCATACATTCATTCATATCCACCATATAGCCTCCTGGGACTTTCTTTTCGATATGGACAACTTGGCCCAATCAGAAACTTATACATTCCAGGACTTTAAAATCACAGACCCCAAGATGCTAATATCATACCACAGCACCAGTGAACAGGATGTTCAATCTTACGACTTGAAGCACAAGAGGAACCTGTGAATTTCGTTTAATCACTCATTCTCACTTCACTCCCAGACTTACCAAAGAGAAGCACACAAAGTAGTTTAAAAGTCTCAAAATGCTCAGGGTTAGAAAAAAACTCATTTGCATATTGGCTGAAACCATAATGATAAAGCACCAATTTAGGGTGTCAAGATTTGTATAGGCACTAACTAATGACATGGTCTTCATTTTCTATATTCTCAGACTCTACTCACATTAACTTCATTGTAATACATAGGCACCAGCCTCATTACAGGCTTACTCCACCTAAAGCCAGCCTCTGGTGAATGTCCTAATATTCTCATATAGCCTGGGGTGGGGAGGGAAGTGGGTGGGAAATCATCAATTACAGTATTGGCAGCTGTGAGCACTCCACCTTGGTAAACAATTATTTGCCTTTCAAAGTAGCTAGTAAGTAATGTGAGAAGAAAGCTGAACTGGAGGACTTAAATTCAAATCCAGCCTTGGATACTTACTAGCTATGTGACCCTGGGCCAGTGCCTTAACCTCAGGCTGCCTCAGTTTCCCCCTCTGTAAAAAATGGAGGTAATGATAGCACCTATCTCTCAAGGTTGTTGTGAAAATGAGATATTTAGAAAGTGCTTTGCAAACCTTAAAGCATTGTATAAATGCTAGCTATCATAGAGAATAATGCAAGATACTCTATAACAAAATACTGTTTTGTGTCCCAGTGCTGTAATTCAAAGACAGAATTCATCAATAACAAATACTGTCCTTTAAAAGGGCCATTCTAGGGAGACGATGGCTACCTTGGAAGGTGATACAGTCTATGTCCTGGTTAGACTAACGCTGCAGTGCTCCCATCTGGAGTTTTCTTGGCAGAGATAATGGAGTGGTTTGCCATTTCCTTCTCTGGCTCATTTCACAGATGAGGAAACTGAGGCAAACAGGGTTAAGTGACTTGCCCAGGGTCACCCAGCTAATAAGTGTCTGAGGCCAGATTTAAACTCAGGGAGATGAGTCTTTCGGACTCCAGGTCCAGCACTCTGTGCACTACGCATCCACCTAGCTGCCCTTTGACATTTTAGGAAGGCCCTTGATACGCAGTGGTTGAAAGGAAGGGACATCATTAAGTTTTTGCAAGGCTAAAATTTGGAAGAGGTATTCTAATCATCCGGCTTTGTTCCAGAAGGAAGAACAAAAAAAAATGGATGAAAGTTAAAGAGAGGTGGATGTCAGGTTGGTGTAATAAAACCTTGTTAACCATTAGAGTTTATCTCAGACGTGGTATGAACCTCCTGACTGGCTCCCCCTCACGGGAGGGTCTCAAGAGGAGGCAGATAAACACTTTTCAGGGACAGTATAGAGGGGATCCCTAGGGAGGTATAGGCTAAGTAGATGACTCTAAAATGCCTTTAATAATTATGAGGTTCTGTGAGCCTCATTATGAGCTGACTTCCACACCCTCCATAGGAATGCTTGCATTATCTTTACCTTTTAGGCCATGCACACTCTCACTCAATCAATCCCCTTTGGGACCAATGCCATGCATTTGTAAAATGATTGACTAGGGTCAGGGCTGGCTTTTTTTTTCCATGCAGGCCTGCATTAGTGGTGTCATTAGCAGTAGGCTGAAATCATCGCGCTCAGACTCTTAATGAGAGAGAACCATCCATTCACATCTGTGGCTCCTGACCCGGCTCTTTGCTCATGAAGCATCTGCATTTGTTGGACAGAAGAGCAGGGCAGTCCACATCTGCTTCTTCTACTATCTCTTTTGACAGAGAGCACCAGCAGCCAGCAGCCAGCTTTGAGGGGCTTTTTAGGCCTTTGAAGGCAGCATTTCATTAAACACTGTGATCCTCAGCCCCACAGGAGTTAGCCTGACCTCACAACTGCCTTGCTACGGTCTGCAAAAGAGCCCAGACTGCTCAGAGGAGATTGGCAGTCAGCATTAGGGCAAAACGAATTCTGAAGAAAGCATTGGGGCGTTGAAGTGGCCATGTTTTTAATATTTTTCTACAAGATTGCATAACGTAATGGCTCACAAGGACCACATGGCCTTCTGAAAAGGACAGGCCCTGGGATCTGAGCTGTGGCTGAGAACTTGAAAACTCCCTCTGGTTAGTGTGTGGCTAGTGGGCCTTCCCACAAAGACTCAGGCTATTTTCCCCACACCCAAAGCACACTTTGAAAACAAGAACAAAGCTCCATTGTAGCATGAGGAAGATCAGATCAGCATATATGTGTGCATGTGTTCCGACAGACACTCCAAAATACCTGCAGGAAATCCAGCATTCTGTTTATTCCCTGGGCTCCCTGCTCCCCATCTTGGGCCCAAAGCAAGGTGCAGTCGGGGAGATAATAAGCCTGAGAGTTATCTTCCCTGCTGCCTCCTCTTGCATTCCAGAGCAGAACAGCAGGGGATCCATGCGTATCCACTAGGCACCAGGGGAAATTAGATGTATGCAGTTTCCTCATGGAAGAAGTCTGAGGTGGGGCCAGGCAGCCCTAGCTAAGAATACTCAGAGGAAGAGAGAAGCATCAGCAAATCACCTTCAAAAGGGCCAGTGACTACTTTGTGTCCTACTTTCTCCTTTTTCTTAAAAGGATGACACTTAGAAGATGTTCTTTGATGCTGAGGAAGTCTTAGCTTTTGCTTTATGTATCTCCCCAGGTATTTGGGTGTGGCTATGAGGCACAGCAACAAGGGAGTTGATTTTGGCGTCAGATATTTGAATAACAACAAAAATAATAATGACTAGCATTTATTTAGAGCTTTAACTGTAACTTTAGCTTTTACAAATATTATCTAATTTGATCCTTACAATAATAATCCCATGAGGTAAATACTGCTGTTCAGTTTGTGCTTAACTCTTTATGACCCCATTTGGAGTTTTCTTGGCCAAGATACTAGAGTGGTTTACCATTTCCTTCTCCAGCTCATTTTACAGATAAGGAAACTGAGATGCAAAAAGTATGAAGTGACTTGTCCAGGCTCACACAGCTAGTGTCTGAGGCCAGATTTGAACTCAGGAAGATCAGTCTTCCTGATTCCAAACCCAGTGCTCTATCCACTGCACCACCCAGCTGCCCATTACAGATGAAGAAATTAAGGCTAAGAGTGATTAATTGACTTGCCCAGAATCATGCAGTTAGTACCTGTTGGAGGAAATATTTAAACTCAGATCTTCCTAACTCCAGGTCTAACACTCTATATCCATGACACCACCTGAGTGTCTTTTCCTACCTCTGTGACTTTGGACCACTTATAGTTTGGAACAGTGGAAAGACCCACTGACTTGGAGCCAGAGGAGCTAGGTTCAAATTCTGCCAGTGGCGCCATCTATGTGTCCTTGGGGCAGGTTATTCTAATCTCCCCGCTCTTCAGTTTCTTGATCTTTAACTCGTTAGACAAGACGGTCTCTGAGGTTCCTTCCAACTGTAGATCTATGATCCTACAATTTATTTTACCTTTTAAGCCTCAGTTTTCTCATTTTTAAAATGAAGACAGTTGAATTAAGTGACCACTAAGATCCCTCCCAGCTCTAAATTTATTGATATAATTGATACTGAATTGAGCTTCACAATTTTTATAGTACGTGGTGAGAAGGAAGATTTGATTCGTTCAAGAGTCAGAATATTTCAGAGAGCATCTCAAACGTTTTGAGAGTAGCATCACATAGAGCAACCACCCCTGTCCCTAAAGTGTGCCTTGGAACTTCTGCCATTTATAGGACAGACGGATGAGGGGGCTTACTGGATGTGGTCTTCCTGAAATCTTCACATTCTTACCTCTGGGCTGGACTTTCTTCTGCTGCATCTATTCCTGTTTCATTTATACCTGTTCCATTTCTTCTAGCAGGGTGGAATACCTGTACTGTGACTGTCCTTAGCAATCAAGCAGGTAGTTCTCAATAGACCTTTAATTACATACATACATACATACACACAGACATCTATGTATACATATATATGCACATGCATATATATGTGTGTGTGCATGCATGTATATATATACATATGTGTATATATAAAGAAAGGGAGAGAAATGGAGGAGAAAAGGAGAGAAACAGAAAGAGAGAGATGGGGGGGTGATAGACAGAAAGAGGGAGGGAGAGACACATACACACACACACACACACACACACACACACACATTCTGCCCCAACTTTCCAAGATCACTGTCCCACTCATTCCATGCTTATTCAAAATCTTCTGCCTCATCTCCTGTTACCACCAAAAAGATATTTGACCCCAAACAAGAAAATAAAGTGCCCTGTCCAAGAATCTACCCAAATGTAAACTCACCATTCATGGCCTTCATAGTAGCAACTGTGAGTAAGCTGCTTGGGGGATTGTTCATCAGAGACTGTCACAGGTAGATATTTTATTCCTTATCCAATTCACACCTTTTCTTCACTCAAAAGTCTGTTGGTATGAAAGGATGAAATTTCTAGGGAGAAAAGATCCTCAGAGCTAAAAATTATTCACAGGCAGCCAAATACATAGGAAACAAATGGTGAGGAAGGAACGAAAGAGAAAAAAAGAGAGAAGGGACAAGGATAAGTGATTTAGGGGAAGATGATCCAAGTGCCTTTCTGTGTGAAA